>NW_004567110.1:22896471-22975473 GCF_000260355.1 Condylura cristata
CTGTTCTGCTCCCCACTCTGTCTTTGGTGAATCCTATCACCCTCCACATCTCTGGCCTGTACCCCAATTCTGTATGAATAAAAAAATAAATCTTTGAAAAAAAAAAAGTAGCTTAATAGCTTTCAAAAATAGGGTTGGGCTATACATCTAGGATAAAATGAAAAGCCTCCCGGAACTTTAGTTCTCAGAGCAAAGGCTTGAGGTCTGCTGACTTTCCCATAGTAAAGAGCTGAGAACTACAGATACAATTACTATTTGACAGAAGAAAGTAATGTAGATTCAGAAAGACTTGCCTGGTAATCATGAGCCAATGAGTTTTCTTGCTGCTGTACCAGGATGTCAAAAGAAATCCTATGACTTGATAGTAACTTTTGCATGTGCTTAGATTTTAATAATGCAATGTTTGCTACACATATATGGGGCATTCCAAAAAAGTCCTCTTATGCCAGGTGTTCTATCATTTAAAAACTCTTGGGAAGGTATGGAATATTATTCTCAACATGGGGAGGGACTATATTTTTAAATCATTTCCACATTAGTAACTTCTGAAGTTAAATCAAGGTGTGCTAGTATTTATTCAGTTGAATGATGCATGATCAAAGCTATTTAGTACAAATTCAGAATATAGTGATTATAGATTATGTTCTACATGTGCAGTTAAAGAGGTGAGTGGTATCACTTCACTTCAGGTATTCTCTTCAGCTTGGGAGAAGTCACAGGCTGGCTAGTGGGAGCTCTCCCCTATGAGTAAAGGACATAGAAGACTTTTATTAGGCACTGATACATGTTAGATCTTGAAAGGTACCTCTTGGCAATGGAATAGATTGCCAGAAAGTTATTATGCAAAAGAAACATGATATAGAAAGATAGATATGAGCAAGAAAGAAACAGTTGAGGAATTAAATAATTAAGTACAGTTGAAATACAGGGTCTCCTAGAGGAGAAGTGAGAAATGAAGCTACATTGAATAGGATAGTTTGTAAATATAGATGAGATAGCCCACAGAAAACTTATAAGAAAGAACCCTGCAGAATGATAGTGTTTAGTAGATAATGACAGAGATATGTCACCAACTATATAAATGAAGTCCACAGAAATGAAAAATTGGCAACAAGTAAATCATAGGAGACTTATCCCCAAGTCACTTTGATGGGAATTGAAGGTATCTACTAGTCAGGAGAGAAGATGCTGGAATTTAGGGAGTCAAAGGAAAAAGTGCAGAAAACTTTACAGGCTTGCTGAAGAAGAGAAGCAGAGATGGCTTCCTGTTAAGTATGGTGGATGTGATTTTAAGAATT
Organism: Condylura cristata; assembly: GCF_000260355.1. NCBI lineage: Eukaryota > Metazoa > Chordata > Mammalia > Eulipotyphla > Talpidae > Condylura > Condylura cristata. The sequence goes on from NW_004567110.1 coordinate 22,897,770, forward strand.
TATTTCAACTTCCTTCACCAATATGACATTAAGAAGAAGAAAAAAGATGAGGGTAGAAATGGAGTACAATAGGCAAGAGTCAACAAAATTTTGTAAGCCAGAAAACTGTGTGATAATGACATAGCAGAGCACAGAAAGCTGAAATCCAAGTAACTGAAAGGTGGAGTGTACAGTGGAGCTAACACTACAGAACCAGCATTCGCTTAGCTCCACATGTTCTCTGTTCCCTACAGAGTTGACCTTCCTCCCTCACTCTTCATAGGGGAAGAAAGATTAGTCTTTGCAGAAGTGGAACAGAGACTGTATATCCAGAGACACAGATTCAGCAAAGACTGTTCTGTAAAGGGTCCAATAATAAATATTTTAGGTTTTGTAAACGAGCTGGTCTCTGCCACAATGACTCAACTCTGATGTAATGGTGTGAAAACAACCATATAAACAAATTGATATAGTTGTGTTCCAATCAAACTTTTTTTTTTACAAAAACAAGCTATGGGCCATATCTGTCTTCATCAGCAGTCAAACTGTGATGGAAAGCCGTTCATGGAGGGTGTAATATGCTTCCCCTTTTCCATTTTCTGTGGAACTAAAGTGAGTCATTATCTAACAAGAGACGTTATACCTTTGGGGGGAAAGAGGTCTGAAATGGTCTTCACCTTGAGGACTGATCATGAAAGTAAATCTGTATTCTCAAGCTACATACACCGAGAGTTCACTTTCACCTTAGAGAGAAAGCAATAAAAGGTCAGCAGGGTTGTTGTTAATAATGGTGATGGTGGTTGGTTGCTAATTTGATGACATGTTTATGTAGCACTCACTGTGATCAGGCACTATTCTAAGCACTTCAAAAGTAGGAATTCACCTTTTAGCTTGTTTGGGTGTGGCCAGCCAGGGGCAAGTGGAAAGTTGGAATAATCAGAATCAGAGTGTTATCAGCCAGTAACACTAGAGAGAGGGAGAAGGACCAGTAAACACTAGAGAGAGGGAGAGGCAGAGAATGATAGGAATAAAGGCCTATGAATACCAATCACATAACTGGGAAGTAAGGCCAGGGGGGCCCAGTCAACAGGATAATGAAGGTGTGACAGTATGGTGATGGGGAGGGGAAGGACCAGAGGCCCATTTGTTGCTGAAAAATGGTTGGAGTCTGGTGGGTTAACTGTGGATTGAGGCAGGTGATGCAATACTATCTTCTAGAGTGGTAACATTGCCAATAGTATTTCCTGAACAGAAAAATACATCTTAGTTTTATTAATGGATGTACCTATATTTAACCTTTGATAGCTTGATCTCACAAAATACCAATGTGATCATGTCTTCACTGAGTGCTCAAATGAAGCCAACATATGATCTTCAAAAACTCTAGCAGCTATCCCTCCCTGATCTTATTTGCAAATATCTGCTCTAACTCAACTGTGTGCTGATACTCTCATGGAAACACTCTCTGCATTGTAGCCTGTAAGCTATTAGGCATAGTTTCAAATTCCTCGAAGGCCTTGCCTCCATGTCAAATATTATTTTTAAGTGTCCATAGTCAACCAGTCCACTTCCTTTGTCAACGTTGCCTTGAGCATGCAAGCCTGACTCTATATTATTCAACATTTCCTAATAAAGTTCTCTGAATAAGACCCATGATCATGGGTGGGAGGTTAAAGGTTCATATTCTACTTTATCCATCTTTACACCTGGGTCCTATCATGTACTCAGTTACTTTCATTTCATTTAGAAAACTAACTTATGAAACACAAAGTGTTAGGATATTCATGGAGATATTAAAGAAAAATAATTGTATCACTAGGAAATAATTTACATTTTATGGATGAAGGCTACTTAGTAGGTAAGGCAAAGATTTCTTTGTTCTTTTAGTTTGGGTTATATAAAAAGAAGAGCAAGCATTCAGTTAAGACAAAGAGTGATTTTCATTTGCAAATATTTTCTTAATTTCCCTAAGGAAAATAAAGCACAAGAAATTGTACAATGGACTACAAAAAAATCTTTCCAAATTTTACCATGCTTACTGAAATGTTTTCATAATTTTGGGTTATTTCTCTTCAGTATGTTTCCCTGTGCATATACACTCAAAATTGTAATTATAATCATAGCAGGCACAAAACCTCATTCTGCATTTTCACTTAGAATTATAATAATTTCTTCTGTGTCATACATGCCATGTTTTTTAAAAAGTATTCACAGTAAGTCTGAAAAAAAAAAAAAAAACCTGCCCTAAGGAATTGTCCCTCACTTTAGCTGACACAGATACTTTTGGGGTAGCTTTCAAGATTAGCATCTCTTTGAATGACAAGCTAACATTTTGAAATGATAGTGAGTCACCTCTCCAAAGACCCCACTCTTCATTTTTCATTTTTATACTTATAAAACTGATATAGCTTTAGTTCTTATCATTTCCCAAGAGACAGAAGCTTCATTCATTCATGAATTCAGGTGGTTTAAGATATTTTTTCCCCAACATATAACAGCACACCTAATCCATTGCAGTAACTAATAGATTATCATGCAGCACTGTTCACCAACACTTCACTAAAGAACCACAGCAATGATATTGGTTTGAAATCAATTTCCCCCACATTATATAGCATATATTAATAATTAAAGACAAACCATTCAATAGGACCAGATTCAGACAAAATAACATCAGTATATCGCCCACATAATTGTAAAAACAGTAAATGCATAATAAGAAATGGAAATGACAAAGGCCCAATATATGCTGTAATTCTGCAATTTATAGCTGCCAGCTCTACCACACAAAATATGCCACTAGTGGGTCCACTTACGAGCACCTCTGAAATGACCATTTGAATCAAAACTGGTTTACTAAACCAGCCATTTTTTATAATCACTGATTCCTAGAACATAATAAATTGCTCATTCCTCAAAACATCTCTCATTCTTCTAGAACATAACCAGAAAAAGCTTCAGATGTTCATGAAACATGTTGGGTTTTCAGCATCGCGTTATCCTGTGGTGCTCTGCAATCAATTACTGTTATACCACCATCATTAATAATTTTCTTAATGAAAATGATTCTGTTGATCTCCGTTGTATTTTAATTATCAGAGTTAAGCATAATTACACTGCAGCTCTGAGCTGGCATGTGGACTCCTTTAGGGCGCAATTTTGTTTTAACACACTGATAATGTAATTTTACATTGTGTCAGTTTGTTTGGTTATTATCCAGTTGTACAATTCCACTGTATTCCTGATAACAGATAATAACCTTAGTACCTCCTATATCCTGAAGTCATTTAAAAAGCAATATTGGAATTCCGCGACTAGCTAACTTAATCGCCTTATGATTTTATAATTCCCGCTGCTAAATATTTGGTTCAGGCACCCAGTCTCTTTTAAGAATACTGTAAAACTAGACAACAGTCATATATTTTCTATGAATTACAGTATGGCTAAATAAACACTTAAAATAAATTAGGCCCTTTAGCTAAAGTAAACATTAAACCTATAGGCTAAATTGTAGATTAGTTTGAAAATCAGTTGTCATATGAGACATGGTTGTAGACTCAGAATTCTAGTACCCAATCTTCTATCTTAAGACTGAAAATTATGCAGGACTTTTGTGAGATTCCTAATAGTGAAAGGTCTTTGTTTTGAATAGTTGATCAATTTAATCAGTGTGTTGAAGGTTGTTCACCCAAATTAAAGGTCATGTTAGAAGTTGTGTTATTACTTCAGCAGTGTCTAGTTTAGGACCTTAAATATACTAGACAATCAATAGAAATGAATTAATTGCTGAATTTGTGGAAACGATATTCAGAACTTTGAATATAGTCATAGGATGATTTTAAGATTAGTCTTCTATGTGATATTAAATTGTTGTCATCCTAGAAGTAACACGGGAATCAGTTTAAAGTCCTAGTGTTTTAACTCTTGAGTATCTTCCTTTCAAAGCCAAACCACAGAATGAGATAAAAAGAGTTTTACTGATAAGTACAAATGCAAATTTGTAAAGAGCACTAGACTGCTATTTTGGCTTATTTATATTACTTTTAAAGCCATGCAAAATGGATAGCTGAAACACCATGTTAAATTAAGGCAACATGGTGAAGATCAAATCCCAGTTTCATTCTGCTTGAACTTGTATCACTGAACTATTTTCAAATTATGTAGATTATGTATTATGTAAATCTCAGTTTACTTGTCCATAAAATGGAAATAGTGTTGCTTATATCATGAGTTTGTTGTAATGATAAATGAGAAAATATATATAAAATATTTAAAACAATACCTAGCATAAAATAAATGCTTAATAAGTGGTAACTAAGAAATACATGGGAAAAGTGACCATACTGTGCAGACATGGCAGAGAACACACTTCTATAAAGCAAAGACATTTATCCACTACATTCAACAGGCATTGTGGATTCTGGAGTAAGTGGGCAGGCCTTGCTCATTCTCCCCCAGCAGCTTCTCTTTCAATGAGCATAGTGCTTTTTAGTCTTTTTTCCATTGGAGATAAGAAAATTAGAATTATCTGCAGTCTGTTAAGAATAATGGCAAAAAACAGATGACCCAACAAGTCTGGTCCATCAACGTCTGGATGAGCTAATTACTTTCTGGAAGGACAGAGGACAGTTGAGGCAGGGGGGAAAAAGTATATCAATTTATAATGTTAGTGCCAAATACTGTACTTTTCTACTTTGATGAACAAGATGATGGCAGTCAGTCAAAGAGCAGTAAGTGAAATCACACAATTGTGTAATAATTATTGAATGGATACTCTGGCAATAAAAAATGTATAATTGTATTGAATCTTATCAGTATCCCACACTTACCGCTGCTTTCAGAAATATGCATGTACACCCCAAAAACAACCATACAAAATCTTATGGTTAAGACACTTTTAAAAAAATGTTACCCATACACACTTATATTCAATTTGTAAACAGGTCACTGACATTTATATTCTCAGATAGCCAGATTCTAGAATAATGGGAAATTTTGGTTCATAGCTAAGAAAACAAAATAAGAAATGCAACTTTGCCATGAGGAACTTTATTTTTTAATGAGAAATAATTTTTCATCTTATTGGCAATCAGATGGAAAATATTTTTCATCTTCAATAAAAATTTCTCAGATGTAAGGAACACTGTGTTACATCTGAGGACATGATGTCAGCCATCAAGCAACCAATGACAATTTCCTGTCTGGTAGCAGCACTTTGGTTTAGTTTGGGGAACTGTCTTCCCTCTACCTTAGTGGTTCCTGTGGGGTTAACCCTACTATTTGACCCTAAAAATGATAGTAATTCGTCAGGAGATTTATAGTGATCAACTGTTTCAAGGATTGTTGTGTGACATGTCCCAGGCAGAAATAGAAAAGCTATCTTTTCATAGGAATCACTGTGCTGGTAGAAAAAGTATGGAGTTTCTTACCACCTCAGAACATTTCTAAGAATGAAGCCCACATAAGGGGAGGAAGGAGGTCAGAAGGGAGAGAAAGACAGACTATGACAATGTTTGCTAGATCAAGCTATTCCTGAAGTCCAGAATAAACTCAGACTCTCAGTTGCACAAATAGGTGTGTTTCCCTACCCACTGCACAGATGCACCCACACACACCCACTCAGCTTATTTCACAAGACATTCATTTGAATTTTGATCATGTGAAAATGAAAGAGCTTGAAATATGACATATACAGTATGAAATGCATCACTCCTCCCCATATTCAAGTCCATACTTCTTAAGTCTAAATTGCTGAATTTATCAATCTACAGACAAATGTCTTTGGCTTTAGGAGGATTATCACATCTGTAACCTGTGAAGTCAGGAGGCTTTATTGTCCTGGGTGTTTGTAGCAGACCTTCCCCGATCATATTTTCATCATATTTTCCATGACTCAAATTATTCCTCATACAATTCCAAAATATTCAGATACTCACAGAATCTGAGAATATACTCTGGCTGAGTTATTACAAACTAGCATCAGGCTTTTGAAGGCCATTTGGGAGATCAGAGTAGGTCTACAGCAGCAATTTCTCAAATGTGTTACTCAGAGCACTATTTCCAATAGATTTTCATAGGAAAGAGAATATATGTATCTTCACATATCATCAAATATGTTAAATAGGCTCTTATTTTCCTTTTTACTACAGAATTTCTCAGTGCATTAATGCCAGCAAGCATTTAGAGATTTAAAAGGGGGCTATGAGGCAAAATTGGGTTTTGGGCTTTTCTTTACTCTCAGGGTGCTATGGAATACTCTTGGGGATGTGTCAGGCTGTAGTATGTGCTCTGTGAGTTCTGGATATGAAGGTATGAGAAGTTTGAGAAGATTTACTCATCATGCCATAGTAGCAAGGGAAAGATAGAGTTACACAGAATAAAGAATACAGGATTTATAATGAGCAAAGCCTGGATTCAAATAGGCAGTTCTCTATGACCTTAAACAACAAACATACAATCTCTTTAAGTTACAATATTAAATTTTTAAAATGAGAGAGTTCTTATCTCATTGAGCTCCTTGAAAACTTGGAACTATTTAAGATGTACAACTCAGACTTTTAAGTACCAAATGTACATTTGAATCTCACGTAAGTCACTTATTAGCTAGTGATCACAGTAAGTTACTTTACCTAACTATTCATTTCTCCTTTTTGTAAAATGGGATAGTATTTCTCATAGGAGGTATTAAGTCAAAATCACTGTTCTTGTAAATTGAACAATAACACATAACCTTTGTGCATTAAAAATTATTAAAAGCAGGAATTCATATGGTTCATCATGAGAATATGTGAATAGTCTTATAGTTTCTAGCAACTGTTTATTTATTTATCTGGTCTAACCAATATTTATTTTATTTAATGCATTTTTGGTACAAGTGGCCTGCTTGACTGGGACTAGAAAGGTGTCAAAGACACAGTCCTTGCCTTCAAGAAGTGCTGAGTAGACTGACAAGGCAGGTAAAAATGGCTTTTCCTTGCTCAATTCATAAACAATCAAATGATGATCATAAAACAAGGAGAACGATCACACCTACTATTGGGTGTGGAAGCACTAAAGACAGGGTGCCTATCAAATGGGGACTCTCTGAGCAATGTACAAGACCAGCACAAAGCTGTATTCAACACATGCTTTATGAGTTAACTGATCAACTAATAAATGTCTATAAATTATTCCAAATCGTTTATTGCCAACAGGCTTAAGTGGGGTCAACCATACTATAACCGCATAAACATGTTCCAATTAAAATACCCAATTAACTTGAAATTACATGTTTGCCACATTTCTTTCTTTCTGACATATAACGATCATCTTTCCTAAAATAATGCTTGATTGAAAAATGCAGTGGATTGGGATTATGACGCTAAACGCTCTATCAGTGTATCACAGGTATTTCAGGGTAGAAAGTGAGTGGGACCAGCAATTACAAAAGGAAAAGGAATATAATCAGATCCTGGTGTGCAGTTTTTTTTTTTTTTTTTAGCTTGCAAATTCCCTCTTTCTGGTGTTTCAACTTTCAAAGGCTTCTGGTAGTTTAAAGGCAATCCTCTTATAAGTGTACAAATTGTAATGATTATAGGAACAAGTTGTAATTGTTTCTAGCAAGTTTTTAAGAGTCTTTGATGTTTTGATTAGTGTTTTACATGTTAATATATTGATAGGGGTGCCTATTTGCTTGTTCCCTTGTATGCTTTCATGGTTTGTAGGTTCAATGTGCAAATACATCTTTGATCTCAGTAGGTCTATTTGGTTAAAAAAAAGAAAGCTAAAAGAAATTAGACATGAGAAGCACAAGGTTTTGCAATATTTACAAAGAAGTGAGATTAGGGATTTCACTATTCTAAAACAGCACTAAGACCTCTAGCTTGAATATGGAGACAAGTACCCCAACCACACCGCATTCAAGGAATCTGTGTTTGGGAGAGCTGGTCCAATGATGTGCCATCAAGATGTTGTGGCTTCTTTGAAGCCTGGGCATAGCTACCTGACACACCAGGCTGATGTCACACTGAGCAAATCAAAGCAAAACCCTGCAAGCCTCCTTGCCATCTGCCCCCTGCCCTTCTAAAATCACCATGGGGAAGAATTCACAGTCTTTGCAATGGTTTCATTTCCAGCCATCCTCTTATCATATGAAATTTCAAGAGACGGGTTGTAATGTTGTAATATAGTGCCTCATGGAACATGCACCTTGACGCAGACTTACAAATTTTCTCTACTTGTTGATAGATAATGCCTAACAACAGAATCCAGGACTTCAGCGGAATTGAATCCGGGACTTGTAACAGAACCAACATCAAGGAAGGTACCAGTTAAGTCCCTCAAATACTCAAGCACAGGGCTAGGAACATGTCTATGGTGCAAGTAATTAAAGATAAAATACTTTGTTTTATGCTACACAGTACACAGAAGAAAAACAAAAAACCCAGTGTGGTTTGTTGCAAGTACAGGTTAGATTCATAAGGGAAAAAGAGAGAGGATCAAATTTTACTGAGTATTGCCATTGCTCCTCATTTGGGGCTGTTTTGCAATGCTCAGGTTTCAATACTTCCAAAAAGAGAGGGAAATGATCTTGCATTTACCTTTGCTGTACACAATACAGTTGTTTTTGTTGTCTTCCACTCCTTGCCAAGTCACATCTAGTAGCCACCTGGGACCAGCAGTCAGCACCATTGGGACCTGAGCTTTTGTCTTCTGTAGAAAGAATGATAACAAACAGATGCCATTTGCTTTTGTTGATTAAAAACTTGAATAATAACTGTACTAATCATTTTATTTTTACAAACAACTAAATCTCCCAAAACATAATCCAAGTCCTTATTCCCTTGTCTCATGATATCTTTTTAAGAAGACAGAAGCTGTAAAGCTTTACTGCTTTCACTAATCTGAATGGTAGAATTATTATCAAGGATTTTTTTTTTTTTCCTAAATGATACTGGATCTGATCTCCAAGATTAGGCAGATCTCTTGTGGGTCTGAATTATAAAGAGAATGCAGATGACTTTCATTGCAAAGAGCAGAGTGTTTAGAAGTGAACTTTAGACACATTGTACTTTACTATCAACAGGATCTCACTATTTCCTGAAACAGACAGGAAAGAATTTAAAGAATCAGGATCCATTTCAAAGCTCTATCCAGAGCAACATTTATATTAGAGTAGGAATTTATTCTGAATGAATAATGAAACCCACCCCGCCCCCTTCTCTAAGTATGGCTATGTAGTTTGACTGTAACTGAAATAATAACAATGATAATGATTCACCTCATATTGTCTCAAGAAAGGCTGTAAAAGGAGAATCCTGAATAAATTCAAATGCAGAGCAACTAAAGCATGATATCTCTTGCTCGGGGAAGCAAAGAAGCAGGGAGATAAGTGCTGTAGTGCTACCAGAATATTTTCGGTCTACATTTTAAATAGAAGGCTCAAAAGGTTAATCATTTTAGGAACTCTGGCACCCAAATTATTTGACTGTAACCATATTGACAAATGTACATGGCAGGGAATAAACTGGGGAGGAAATCAGTGAGTCTTAGCAAGATCTTTGTTTCTTGTGGAGTCACAGCAAACTGGCATTCAGACTTTATCATTCGCCAGCCCATGTTCTCTCTATCAAATATCATGAAACCACAACACACAATACAATATACGGGTCTCAAGGTAATTTCTGAACTGAATTTTCACCTAGATATGATCCTGTCAAAGAGATCTTAGCCCATTCTGGGACTTTCCCACATGTGATGAACTATCGCAAACTTCCCAAATTGGCATTAACAAGTATTCACTTGTGTGTTCCATTTAATCTGGAGATTTCAAATTTTTCAGGAATTCAGAGTACCCATTTCTCCCACCAAATGACAACAATGATAGCCCCTGACACACAAATCTTTTGTTAACTACAAAGCCACATTAAAAGCTATACATACAATGAATGCTAGCTCATTTCTTAAAGTACCAAGTTCAAACTGCCATGAAATACCTTATCAGATAGAAAAATCAACCACCATAAATTAAAAAAGCCTGAAAAAAAAACAAACAAACTTCAAAGAGTTAAGCAGAAGTATAAACCAGATCAAATGTAAAAAAAAAAAAAATACTGGCAAATGGATTTTTCATTTTCATACCATGATTCATATTAAAGTCTTAATTTTTCAACTATGTATCTAATAATGGAAAGTATAATCATGAAAAACAATTGCCAGAAAGTCCTATAGGAAGGAGACAATTTTGCTATTATTTTGTAAAATATAGGCAAAAATGTTTTCATGTTATTCCTATGGTGACCATTTTTTTTTATTGATTTCCATTTGCAAAAGCAGATTTCTTCAGTCTGAGATAATAGTGGCCTGCTTAATATAATATTAAATATTAGTTCTTAATAATGTTCTTTAAACTATCAAAGAAACAGTTAAGTTTACAGTTCAGGGCAGGTCTTCAAAAATAAATAGAATAAATCACAAAAGAGAATCCACCATTTTTATAAACCAGTGTATGGTGGTTAGCAGTTTTTATTTTATAATATCTCCTCTCTTCAATTTTTTTTAAAGATTTATTTATTTATGCATACAGAACTGGGGTATAGGCCAGAGGTGCAGGGGCAGTGAGAGGATTCACCAGAGACAGTAGGGAGCAGAACAGGCAGATCAACGAAGTACACTGCTGAGGGGAGCAGCGGGCAGGTCAGGAGAGGTGTGTATGGCCATGTGGATCACCTCCGGGGCAGGTGTGGACTGACATCATGCTGAAGTGGGTTTAGCTTTTTACTGCTGTGCTTTAACCCACTGTGCCACCAGGGAGGGCCCTCCTCTCTTCTCATTTTAAATATAGATATCAACAGTGGGCACCTGGTGCTTGGTGCTGGAAGAGGAGGATATTTTGGTGAAAGATACAGCTTAGAAAGTTTAATATCATGTGAAAAGTAGTGCAGGTAGGGATTTAAAATCAGGTGTGCACTGTTTGGGGGACAAGAGAGAAACTCCTAAACACATGATGGAGGAGGTGACATTCAGGCAAGATCTTAAAGGATGGATTGGACAGTTAATATGTAATAACACAAAAGAAGCTATATATAAGAGATGTATATACGGAAAGTAATGAGTGGTATTGTGACTCTGGTTTAAATTCTTATAAAATCTTTAGAGCTATTTTTAGTATGTAGGAAGCACTAGATAAGTGTTATCTGGCATCATCATAATCATCATTGATATTATCCTTATCACTAGGTGGAAGGATATAACAGCCTACATATCTAAAGGGAAGGTTAAAGAGAGAACTTGAAGAACCTTGCATAGCAGGCAAACTTCTCATACTTCAATCTCTAAGCAAAACAAAGCAAGTAAGGCTCTTTGAAGCAGGGAGAGTGAGAGTATTGTTATTTATTCAAAATCCTTATTTATTGAGTTTTCATATAAAGATATTACAATTCAAAGATTAAATAATTACTTTCAGGTCAAACTGCTTGTTAAGATAGTGCCCACATTAATTTAGCTCATTTTCCAACCCTTATGTCTCTTAGGGTAACTAGCCATACGGGTTCTCTTGAGATGGAAGATTTTTGCAGGATCTTGCACTCCGAGCACTGAAACTGGGAAGCCCTGGATAAATTGGGGTGAGATGTCTGTCCCTAACACTGCTACAATGAAGTTTAGCAGGGATTTACATCTATTGATCACTTGGTAATTGTTGGTAATCTGAATTATAACTTTGAATATTTATAACTTCAGGATTTAACAGTTAACATTTTTCTCCATAAAAAAATTAAGATGTAGGCCCTCCCTGGTGGCACAGCGGGTTAAAGCACTGCAATGAGAAGCTAAAGCCACTTCTGAATGAGTTCGAGTCCCGCCTGCCCCGGAGGTGACCACATGGCGTGGCAGACCTCTCCTGACCCGCCCGCTGCTCCCCTCAGCAGTGTACTTCATCGATCTGCCTGTTCTGCTCCCCACTCTGTCTCTGGTGAAGCCTCTCACCACCCCTGAGCCTCTGGCCTGTACCCCAGTTCTGTATGTACAAATAAATAAATCTTTTTTTAAAAAAAAAATTAAGATGTAGAGAATTGGTTGTGTGGAACAAATAAAAATAATCTCGTTCCTTAATGGCAAGTTAGGAATTATACCTGTTAAAACTTCAGCAAATATTTCTTAAACCTGAGCATAGGTAGAATCTGAGTTAATAAGAAACTAAACTGAAGGCAAAACAATTTCTTTGACTCTAAATCAATAAGGAAAGAGGAAAAAGTGGAGAGACTTTCTGAAAGCTATACCAAGCTGTAAAGTAAATAATAAGTAGATAAAAAATCTCAGGAACAGTTATTACAGTTTTGAGAAGGTATGTCAATTTCTTTCTGAAGAAGTCAACTTTTATAGAGATTGACTGCCTTCAAAGAAGATTACCAAGTGTGAGAAGGAAGGCGTTAGCAAGGATTATATGAAATCTACACTCTAGCAAAAACCTTGAATAGAAAACAATAATATCCACATTGATCATTAGGCTCACTTTCCCATGTTTCTCTCCATTATACGGGTTTGTACAAGTTTTGACTGTTAAAAGCTGGAAGCAACTTTAAAATTCTATGAATTTAATTGCCTAACATCACAATTGAAGAAAAAGTTCAAGATGTTTACTTCTAACCTAAAGAGGAGACATTTGCCCAAATATGTTGATAAATGAGAATGAATATAAAAGGTGCAGTAGACAGAAAAATGGTTTCCCGAAATTGCCTATGTCCTGGTATCCTGGAACACATGAATTTATTACCTAAATTGGCAAAAGGGATTTTTTTTTTAAAGATTTATTTATTTGTACATACAGAACTGGGGTACAGGCCAGAGGCTCAGGGGTGGTGAGAGGCTTCACCAGAGACAGAGTGGGGAACAGAACAGGCAGATCGAAGAAGTACACTGCTGAGGGGAGCAACGGGCGGGTCAGGAGAGGTCGCCACGCCATGTGGTCACCTCCGGGGCAGGCGGGAGTCGAACTCATGCGGAAGCGGCTTTAGATTCTCAGTGCTGTGCTTTAACCCGCTGCGCCACCAGGAAGGGCTGGCAAAAGGGATTTTAAAGATGTGATTAAAGTTTAGGATTATGAAATAGTGAGGACATACAGATTATCCATATGGGCAGAATCAAACATCATAGATCAAATGTGATCAACATAGCTATTGTTGTTGTTAATTTCTATACAAGGATTTGACATGAAAAATATTCTATCTACATGTTAAGGTAACATATGAAGACCAAGAACTAAGAAATGCCATGGTGTCTAGGAACTAGGAAAGACTCACATTAATAGGAAGTAAAAAACAGGGACTTCCGTTCTGTTACCTAAAGGAACTAAATTTGCCAATCACCCAAAGGAGTTGGAAAAAGATCTCACTTAAAAACTGCCTGGGAGAAAGTCATCCTGTCTGACCTGTCTGATTTCAATCTTATGACCCACAGAACTGCAATGTAATAAAGTTGTGTTTGTTTAAGTCACTAAAATCTGTGGTAAATTTTCCTGGTGGCAAAGTTGACTAATACAAGAAGTATTCAAATTTACTAATTTATAGTTTGAAATAAAATGTCTTATATTCCTTATCACATGGCTCAAAAACCTGATAGCATTTTCCCTTGGTTGGAATAACAACAAACCTACATTGCCATTCCACAATCATCATATATATTCCATGTGCTTGTCCTGAAGTACAACAAAATGAATAATTTCTGCCTCTACAACTAGGTATTTAAAATATTTCACAATGTATTGACCTCACTGTTGCAGCACAGTGAAAGGAAATTTCCATGTGTAGAGTCAGATGACCTAGGTTTGCATCCCAACAACTGCTGACAGGCCTTTGACTGGCAAATCACTATCCTGAATTTTCTGATCTTCAAAGCACACCTCTGTGAAATGGGAATAATGATTTTAGTTTCAAAGGTTGTTATAAAGAAAAAATGAAAACAACAAACAACTATATACCAGAGACGTTTTACGGGGCTGGAGTGGAGAATGGGATCTCAAATGGGGTGAGGAAGGTGCACAGTACTATGGTGATGGCTCACAGTTGAATTTGTGGTGGGAGGTCTATGGGGATTACAACTGAGATGGAAAAAGGCACAAAATGAAGAATGATGTAAAAATAAATGAAAAAAAAAAAAAGAAAGAAAAAAAGCAGCCAGCACAGAGCTTAACACAGTGTTGAGGCCTGGCAACCTATTGCTGAATACATGAGCAAATCAAAAAATGTGCTGCAGTCAAAACAAAAATTTTATTAACTGGTTGAAATTTTATTATCCAGTCAGTCATTAGTGCACTGAGTGATTATTTCCAATGTTTATTTTCTGGTGTCTTCGGGTTAGATAATGGCCATTCGGCTTCACTTGACCAAAGACTATGCAAGAAATGACTCTTGTCACTTCCACACAGAAGCTGTGAACATCCTTTGACTTGTCTTTGCTGAAGTGATGGTGGGAGCATGATGGTCATGGTATATGAGAGAGACATAAACATTTCTATGTAGAGTTGCAACCTCGGCATGATCTAACACATCTTCACTTATACAAAAAAAATTCTTCATTTTTTTCTATATTGAAATAACTTGTGGGTTTTTTTTAGGTTCAGAGTACACTTGCTCTGTTTTGCAGAAGTCCCTTCCAGTAATAAATCAATTCAATGTGCATACAGGAGTCCATCCAGAATTTTAGTAATTCTGAAAGCTTTAAGAAAGAAAAAGAAATAGTATATACATTTGAGGCTCCATCTTATAAGCTAAATCTGCACTCCTGGACACGGTTTGAACCCAGAGTTCCATACTTAGACAGCCTACAAGTAGACAAACTTGACAAGGACAAAATGGGTCAAAAGTGTCATTTCTTAGGAATAATTAGAATCATCTAATGTGGATAAAAGAGGTCAAACTAGCATCCACTTCTCACTAACCTTTGGAGTTACTGGACCGACAAAGGAGGTAGCCTTCAATAAATGTTTATACTCAAGCCAAAAGGTTAATGGAGATAAAAGTAGACAGCCCAAAGGTAAAGAACAGAGGATAATTCTAACCCAAGAAACTGGTGGCTTAACGCTGTCTTAAGGATTCTAGATTTTGCTGGAAATATGTGTTAAAGATTTCCAAAACAAGACTTAGGAAGAACTATAAGTCTTAGGAAAATCTGACCCAGGAGAGTCTGATATTGCAGACTTTTAAAAGAACTATAAGGGTCATTAGATGGAAAAATTGGCCTCTGCTGACATGGAGAGATAAAACACTCTATCTTTAGAGAGTCTCAATTTAATGCCAAGAGATGAAATTTGATGCTGATAAAGATGCTATTGAGTGTACTGCTTCCAAAATTGGGTACTACATGAAAAGGACAGACCTATTTGCAAATGCACAGCTGTTTTAATAACTCATAGGTATGTTTCCTCTTTCCACTATAAAATCATACTCAATGGTTGGGAAAGAAAATTTTTCAAACTATTCTATACATTAGATTTCTATAGCTAGAACCCGAAAAACATACACATATTCTTGGTCCTTATTTAATGATATGATGCCGCCACTGTCAACCCCAACCCCACTGAATTATTAATCTACACCTAAAGGAAAAACGGTACTATGTGATTTGACATTGTATTACCACAGGGGAAGTTTTACACTGTTGAAGTTTCAGCTAATGTATCCAAGCAGTTTTCCACAGTGGAATTAAATTCAAAATTAATCAGGCAGTCACAAAAACATTGTATCCATCTCACTATCACTGCACTGATAGTGAACTTGAAAATCATATCCTTTACTTATATCTTATGGAGACATAAAATTAGAATCTCTGGTGACTATCTAGCATGAGAGATATGTCAAGTAATAATTCCAGGCCCTACACAATTATATTGTCAATAATTCTGCATGTGGTATACTATCTAAACATTTACTGACTTAACTAAAACTATGAGACTTTTAGCATGTTGATTTTCACCAGATAGAACTGTGATTTTTAAGTAAATAACTTACAAAAAGTTATATAGCACACTTATTGTGTGAATGTTTGAACTTGATGCCGCTGAGGTGAAGAATTCTTTTCCCTCAGGAAATTGAGTATCACTGTAAACTATGTAAACAGAATCACTCTCTCCTCTGGGGTCATGTAGGGTCAAAGTTATTTGTGGGATGATACAAAAACAGATTTTCTCAGATAATATGCACATATTCTCCATGACTAATTAATGTCAGATTCAGACATGACAAGGTATATCATGTGCTTTCATTTAAAACACCTCCTTTCATTTAAAATTAGAAAAACTAAAACTACTGAACTACAATGAGTGAGAACTGTGTCTACTTTTTTCTTATGGTGTATAAGGCAGATGTGTGTGTATGTGTGTGTGTGCATGCATGTGTGTATTGTACAAACAGATGTCAACAAGTGACTTCAAACAGATCTGTTCAAATTTATGCCAGGTGTTCTATCTACAGTTACTCAAACAAAAACTCAATAAAGATACTCAAATTTGCATTGCTTGAAAAAAGCCTGAAGTGCTAGCCAGATTCTCACATTCCAGTTCAAAGAAACAGAGGAGACTTTTAAATGAGAAAAAAATGAAAAAATCTAAATGGACATCTATAGTTAGCTATAACAAGAATCACAATACTATACCATCAGGAAATCTTCATTGGAATCGTGCTTTCTTGAGCACATTTCTACAAAATATTCTTTAAGGGCAACATGGCAGTGAAATTCCGGGAAACTTTTGCTAAGAAACGTCTTCAAGTTCATACAGTATGTGGGATCTCAAACATGATAAGAGACTTCAAAAACAAAATGAGTGTGAAATAAATTGATAGAATTCTTGGCTATTCTATCCATACTCCTTATGTCAAAGACAGTTTTATCTCTATGAACCAAAAATTTAAATAATCATTATCTCTGAGGTATATTTGCTTTGAGTTCTCAAAATTGTTGAAATACATTATCTTAACATGAGTCACTGCTTTAGTATAGGAATTTTAGTGTAAGAAAGCAAGATCTTTCAGGAAAGGAACACAAATAGTTTTAGATATACAGATCATTAAAACAATCTCCTTGGTTCCAAATAAAAAGAATTATTTTGTGACAGTTACAGAAATAATATAAAATTATTATTTAAGAGTACTCACAGTAGAGGCACACATATTTCATTTTTGCAATGGGGTTGGGAATCTTTAAATGAAAAATTAACATCTAAGTTATCAAGATATTTATTATACTTTCATTTTCAAAAAAGAATAGAATCGTTTATCTTTCTCCTTTGCCAACTTCACTCCCACAGCCTCATCTGTTCTCCTCATACATTTGGCTCCAAAGAGGAGCTACTCCCTCCAAGCTGGCAATCATTAACTTCAACCTTTTATTTTATCCGGCTCTGAAAGTCACAGAGTGTTTAAGGAGTGTTGCTTCGCTCCTGGCAGAATTTCTGGGCTTGCACCTAGTGCAATGTGCAAAAAAGTGTCAGCACTGAAACCTTGGGAAGGGAAAAGTAAATTGCTCTGGAGTAGCCTTGCTTCCATAAGTCTGTCACATAACCTGTGGCAGGGTTCAAAGATCTGGAAAACCAAGGTTCCAGCTGTGTAACCTGGGGCCAATCACTTAACCTCTCAAGATCTCATCTTCCTTTGTACGATGATCTCATATATCCTTACAGACTGACAATAGTATCATTGTAAGGCTTTTTACTACAGAATTTTCATGAAAGCTATATTCTAATCCTGAGTGCAAAGACAAATATAAATATGAAAATTCAATGCACTGGGCTTATATTTATATAAGCAAATTCTACTGATATTTTTATTGGTGAGACAGTAAGGAAAACCATTCTAACTTACTTATTTTGGCATTATAATACCAGAGAAAATGGGGCAGTCACAGAAAGTGATGTGTTCAAAATAAAAATATTAGTATGAAAAATGAGTGTGTAATGGGTATATAAATACATTCAGTGATCAGTGGCCTATTTACATAAGAAAATAGTAGGAAATTCTATTCACTAATCTCTCTCTGAGAAATACCCCAAAGGCATTCTGTGAAACACAGAAAAAAGTCATCTTGTACAAAGTCATCCTCAGAATGAGATATGTCTACTTCCCGTGAATTAATCTATTGCAGTATGTAACGAATCTTCTGGTCACCTTTTAGACTACCATACTACTACTGATTTAGTCAGTCTTCAGTGAAAAAAGGGGCAATTCTAATATTAACAATACAGTAAAATTTAAAATCAAATGTAAAATTCCCCCTAATTATTATATGCTATTTTCATAATTTCCCTCTTATTTCTATCTCTAACTATAAAATACTAAGATTTTATCTTTGAATTTAAAGTATGTTTGATTTGCATTGAATATAGGCAAAAATCAAGGGGAATATTGGGTGAATAGGAATGGGGAGGCATAATACCTAATTAAAAAAAATGTATTGTTAAACTAAATACTACATGCTATGATCAATACAATACCTTCTGGAAACACAGCTCTTTACAGAACAAGTTACTGAGTATTGAGTATAAAAAATAAGAAGATTGGCAAACTAGGTGGCAAAAGTGTCAAAGTGCTATACAGATGATCTAATCTGTGAGACATTTTAATAATACAAATATTACACTTCTATTGAGTATCCAAAGAGACAGACCGCAAAGGTGATTTCCTATATTTTCACCAAATCAACAGAAGCAGAAGGACTCGTTAGAGTCCTGCTCCTTAGAAAGTACAAGTCAGGGCCTTCCCTGGTGTTGCAACAGGTTAGGATGTAGCACTGCAAGCTGGCCCAGGTGCCTCAGTGCGAGTTCTATCCCCGCTTCGGAGGTGACCACATGGCTTGGCAGACCTCTCCTGACCCGCCCGCTGTGCCCCTCAGCAGTGTACTTCATTGACCCTGCCTGTCCTTCTCCCCACTCTGTCTCTGGTAAAGACTCTCACCTCCTCTTCACCTCTGGTTTGTACACTCTGTATGCATACATAAATAAATCTTAAAAAAAAAGAGAGAGAAAGTCAAGTGCCAGCTGGGTGGGGGAGGTTGATTTTCACTTCTCGGGCAGGAGGCTTGCCTTCCACTGGGGATCTCATCGAGAGGATACCAATGAGAGTCACCTCTACACATGCCCAGACTAGCACACCTCTACCCCCTGCAACTGTCTGCGGCAACTAAATGGGCAAGCTATGAAGTCATAATTAATCTTCAATGAGACAAAATTTATTCACACCATCCCTGCTAAAACTGTCAAACCATATCCGGTACAAAAGGAAGACAGAAATGAAAATATAAATGTTGGAAATGATTTTTAAATAATGTTAACACAACAAACTATTCTATTACATAGAATGTAATGACTGGGGGCAAATATCAGTAGACACTTGGTTTGCACTGTCAGGATGTGAGTTTTGTCACATAAATAATATAAACAGCATTTTCAATAGTAATAATTGACGGTGTTATGTTTAGGTTTCTCTATACTGTTTCTCTTTTGAGAGACTTAGATTGTTCTTTTAAAATAATTCATGTTTTCTTAGAAAATATTTTTTAGCATTATTCTTTCCAAATCATTTACTAAATCTCTATTAGATGAAATTAAGAATAGATGAAAGACGAGTTACATTTCTTCTAGCTCACAGTGTATTGATAACAAAAATATCTAAATGACATACCTATGGATTATTTAATCAATATTAATAATCAAGCCATCATATTTTAAGTCTGATTGATTTGGAAATCTCAGTGCATATTTGATGATCCATGACCACTCAAAAGCATTGCAATAAATGAGTAAACTCCTTTAAAGGGATATTCATGGTAATTTAGGATTATATTTTACTTTTAAATTTAAAAACATTGAAGACAGAAAGTCTATAAAAATATGGCTTAGATTTTTAATAGTCACATCTAAAACCTAATTATAAAATGTTTAAATACATATATTGGTTTAAACCTTGCACTTCTGCTTCTATAAAATCTCAATTAACTATATACTCATTTAATGAGTATTACTGCAAAATAAAGAATATCAGAAAAATATTTCAAAAATTGAAATATTGGGGCCCTCCTCGGCGGTGCAAGGGTTAAGCACAGCACTGTGAAGCTATAGGCAGTCATTTCAGTACAAGTTTCATCCCTGGCCAGGGAGGTGACCCACAGAGTGCAGCAGACCTCTCCTGTCTCACCCACAGCTCCCCTCAGCAGTGTGTTTCAGTAGATCTGTCCTGTTCCTCTCTTGTCTCTCACCCTCTGTACCTCTGGCCTGTACCCCAGTTCTTGTATGCATAAATAAATAAATCTTAAAAACAAAACAAATATTTTGGGATATGTCACCCAAAAGAATTATGTTTATACTAAGTACATATTCTTTACCTCATTTAATATGCTCTATTAATGGTCAAAAGATAGTTTGAAATCTTTTTTAAACATATCCTCATCACTTAGTTGCTATATACCTTACTTAACTATTGTGTCTCAGTTGCTTCATCTATAAAATCACCATTAGAAAACTATTTATATCCTAGGGTCACTCTGAGTGACTTAGTGTATTTGTAACTGGTTTAGGTTTATATTATTCTATAATATAATGTTTGGTTTATATTTCTAATGCTCTCTAAATAAATATGTTTCCAGAGAAATACAGAATTTCCAGTATGGCAAGAATTTTGGCCAGTTGATAAAATAAAACATTGCCCTAATATATGACATAAATTTCAACATTATCTTTATGCTAAATTCTAGGTGCTACATTGCTTCAAAATTAATTTTTGCATCACTTTATGAGAAACGTATTGTGATATCCAGGTTGCATAAAGACTTTAAAATGTTAAGCAATTAGTCTAAATTAATATCACTAGAAATTGACTTAACCATGATCTACTCTCTATTTTTCTTTTTATGTTCTACAAGAAAGTTAAGTTCTTTCCATGGTGTTAGAGCCACAAGAATCTTCTTAGGAATTGTGTTAAATATCAATTCTTCATGTCCATTAAAAGTAGTTTAAATGATCTTCCATGAGTCAGTGGTTAGAAGTTTCTGTTTTACATTATGCATGATTCTTAGCTACACTTTGTGTAAGCTAATTGCATGGTGCCTAATTAATAATCTTCAAGGTTTTTTGATCTATGAAATTTATAGCTTTGTAGAGAATTATTTCTCACATTTGCACAGTTTGGATCTTGAAAGTCTATCTAGTGAAGACTGGAAATAGCATATCAGGCATCAAGTAGCTATAAGGGGAAGAGAAGTGAACAGTCTAGTGAGTGATTTAAAAATATTGGACAAAAGGTAGTACTTTTTAATATCTTTATTTTACAACTATAAATATGTAGACATAATTATAGCTCAAGAAATGAAGAAAAATAGACTTTACTCCTACCCATAAGTGATATTCATGTTGAAACTCAAGATCTCTTAGGCTAAATTTATTCCATACAGCACTTACTGCACAGAACAAATGAAGAATGGGGACTTTTGGTGGCCAACAGATCAAAAGGCATAGCAGGGCCTGGCTCATAGCAGGGCCTGGCCCAGCACCTGTGGTGAGATGTGAGCATGTGGAATGGGACACAGGGACAATGCAGGGGGCTCATGAGCCTGGCTTCAGAATCTTCCCATGTGTCCCCTTAAAGAACTAAACTACATTGTGTGGTTCTGGTTCACTGATGGGGGATTCGCCACCAAAAGGAGTATCTCATTTTGGGTTTAGTTGATGTGCGCTTCATGTTTCTCACAGACTAACCAAAACAAAGTTAGAGCAGTTTCATCTGCCAGCAGAAGTTCAAGGTCAAGCAGGGAAGTCAGAAAGAAGCCAGAGTAAAAAGTGTTGGATGGAAATAGTGCAGCAGTAGTGAAGAGAAAGTGCTTTGATTTGATGAATTTGAGCCCCAAGAGTTCAGCTGTGGTTTAGGTATTGTATGGGCATATTCACAATGTTCGTCCACAATGCGGAAGCATGGTATGAAAAAGCAGCAAAAAATCTTGGTTTATATAGGATTTAAGAGAGAGGCAATTAATACAGTGGCTAAAGCTAAGGGTCTCGAGTTAGGTTGCTTACTTGTAAAGCAAAGCAAACTTTTCTACTCTCCTATGGTGTGATATTGGTTTAGCAGTTCTACTTCTCTGTGTATCTATAAGTTGGGAATAATAACACCTCATGTGGCTGTTGAGAAGATGAGATAAATAGTTCTATGTCACTTAGTCTGATCTTAACAATCAGTAACTGTTCATTTATAATTAGTTTGTATACTAATTTGAAGAAAAATGGGGTATAAAGAAAATATTAACTATCTCTGAAAAGATCTCTACCTCCTTATTTCATCCAGACATCAACAGATGAGTGTAGCATATATAAATGTGTAACAGGCAGTACTATTCTACCAGTCTTTTTATTCTTTAACCACTTAATAAGATTACCTAGTGGGAAGACAGACTCAATGCTACAATAAAAGGCATTAATGACACTCAGTGTGAGTAGTAATATCTTGTATGATGTAAATTTAAACTGGTGGCTATATATTAACTTATTCTGCTTAAATCATTGCAAATTTTCACTTCTAGTTTTTATTACTATCTATCAGATCTAAAAGTTTGCTTGTAGACATTTGGGGAAAAGGTTGAAAAGAATCACTGAGCTCCTATTTCCCTGTCCTGGCTTTGACTTTACAGTGGGAATTACTCACTTAGCCAAACATCTGCTGGAACATTACCTTAAATTTAAATATTATAATCTATTCATTTAAAAATTTTAAATGTGCTGTCTGACTTCTTTATTATAACCAAAATAAACACAAAGCAAAATTTCCATGATTATAAAAATCAAGTTTCTCTTTCCTGCTAGGTATATATGTTTTAAAAAATGGCCAGGAAATACACTAAATTTAAGTTCAGTTTGCACTTTGTCAACAAGCGGTTGCATTTTATGGTTGCTTTATTTTTTTCAAGATTTATTTCATTTATGAATGTAAGAGCTGGGGTTCAGGCCAGAGGTGGGGACTAAGAGGATTCATCAGAGACAGAGTGGGGAACAGAATAGGTGGATCTACTGAAATACATTGCTGAGGGGAGCAGCAAGACAGGTGAGGTCTGCTGCACTCTGTGGGTTAGGTCCCTGGCTGGGGTTCAAACTCTTGCTGCAGTGGCTGCAGCTGGGAATAGCTTCATAGTGCTGATGCTTAACCCTATACACCACCAGGAAGGTCCCTAAACCATTTTCTTAATTTGGAAAGGAAATGACCAGGACTTCAGGATCTAGACTTAATGTACTACAAATAGAAGAAACTATGTAAAGACCTGTTTAGCATAACTGAGTCTTCTAAAATCTATGCTCTCCCTTCCTGATGGTAAAAAATACATTCATGATCTTAGACATTTAAATAAACACAAGGACACTTAAATATATTAAAGAAATGATACAATGGAGCCTTATTCCTAGGGAAAAAGAGCCCTTCATCAAACATACATATTCTCATCGGGACTCATTGATGGAACTCCTCCATGTATATTCATGAATCACAAAATAATGTCGCTAATTCATATTTAGGCGAATTTTCTCTAACTGAACTATACAAAAAGGAAAAGGTAAACTCCAAATGTCCTTCATGCTGCCCCTTGACATACACAAAATGAAATGCCTTAATTCAGTGCTTTATTTTCTATAGTTTTTTTTATGCACCCCTAGATAAGGCTTAGCTTGAGCAGATTTCCCAATTGTACCACACTGACTAATCAAAAATCCAGTTTTTCTTAAGATTTTTTTATCTATGCTTCTAGAACTGGGGTACAGGTTAGAGATGTAGAGGTGGTGAGAGGATTCACCAAAGACAGTGGGGAGCAGAACAGGCAGATTTGTTGAAATACACTGCTGAGAGGAGAAGCAGGAGAGACAGGAGAGGTCTGCTGTGCCATGTGAGTCACTGCCCTGGCTGGGGATGGAACTTGTCCTGAAGCAGCTGTGGCTAACTTTGTAGTTCTGCAATTTAACCCATTGTGCCACCAAGGAGAGCCCCCCAAATCTAGTTTTAATAATCAAAACAATGAGTTTATGAGTGTGTGTGTGTGTGTGTGGTTGTTGTTACTAAATGAAATGTACTATTATCTTTCACAGTGTGGCAGAAGGCATTCTACTTTCCAGAGTCACTCCAAGAACATTTTCCAGTTGTTGCAAAGGGCACAACATATGAGATACAAAAACTGCTAGCCTTTTGGCCCAAACCTCACTATTCAACAACATGCAGAAGAATGTTTAGTAGTTTTTCATCCTAGACTGGTTTAAACTACTGTTACAGTAATTTAAGGCTAGTTGACAGAAAAACCTCAAGTATGAGAAATGACACATCACTTATCACATACAGTTCTAAATATGGATTCTAACTTGAGAATTTTAAAAATCCCTCTCATTTAATGACTGTGAATAGACTAAACATATGTAACAAAACCAAATTATTGCATAGTTTTCTTGCCTTAAAAGCAAAATTTAGGGGAGGCCAGGGAGTGAAAGTAGTGATAAAAGCAAAGGGTCCAGGCTGGGGCTGGTGCACACAGTTATGTTCCAAAGTGACTCAACAAACAGCTCTGATCAGAATCTAAGCGATGGGAAACAGCCTGTAGCTTCGAGATTAGCTGCTTCACACTATTTCGGAGTTAAGCCAGCACAAGTAACACCATGAATGCATAATTACATAATACATAATTAGAATATGCAAAATGATCTTAAAAATCTGTAAACAAAGAAAAGGCATCAGAATGTCTCAGTTATTTTAGGTATAATGTTACAAAAGACAAAATGTGACTAAGATTACAATGAAGGGTGATTCCTATTGGAACTTTTTTACATCCTCTTTGCGAACTTGAGGAAATAACTGATGATTCAGTATTGCTTAACAGTCTCTTTTTGGAAATTCCACATGGAAAAGTTAAGTCAAAGAAATGCAATGGAACATTTCAAAACATATGCAGTAAAAAGTTAGGAATGCTCAGATTTAAAATACCCAGGCTTAGAGATAGAAATAATGGTACATTAACATCTTGAACTTCTGATATTGTCCATTAACATGATTCACATGCCTGCAATTTCAAAAATAATGCAATTGACAAATACAAAACAAACAAAAGAACTAAAAAATATTTTGGAAGTAATTAATGTAAAGGTTTTTTTTTTTTTAAACTGCTAGATATCAAAAAATCTAACCACAAAGTGGTCTAAGTAAGTACAGTTGTAATGTGAAATCAGTGCCTTTCAACTTTCCCAAATGAAGATGGGACCCCAGTTGAAGAGTAATATCCCTTTAACCTTGAAAAGCAGTTATGTCATCTATTAGCCTTCTATTTTTCAGGCAGAATGCTTTGATATTCTGGAACCCTAATCTTTTCTCACGGCACTGGTACTATTTTTACTCCCCTGCCATGGAACTTGGCCAAGTTCTCTTCATTCCTCTCAACAGAGCCTTAAGCTGAATATTAGTATCTTAACAAGGTTGTTTGTAAACCTGGGAAGCTATGGGTCTATTCCACACACAGGGAACATTAACTCAAACAAACAAAAAAAGGGTGGCAAAGCTACCTGGAACCCCCTTTATCCAGTCTTTTCTTGTCTTTGCCACCAAAACACAGAGAAACATTCTTTTTTCAATGCCACTTGTCACTGATCTGTTTGAACATTGTGCTTACACTTCTTTCACCTAATATTCTCTTATCCTAACTAAACTTCATCAGGTTTTTGATCCATAGGTCTTGGCACTCCAATAATACATATTTGTATTTTCCATAATCATAGCATGTTCTTTTCTTTCCCCATCCGTCCTTCTCTCCCACCTTTTGTGCTCCTTCCTTCTCCATGCTCTTTTTCTCTTAATTCCCTTCCACTCTGGTTGCTTAAATCGAAAAGTGTATACATAGCACAACAACATCATTACTGGCCTCAGTCATTGTGTGTTTGTGTTGACAACTGAATTATCAGTTGAAAACATCAAATTAAATCATACAGATATTCATTTGGTTTGAATATTAATTTTTAGTGCATGTATGGCTTTAACTACTAAAATCTACTTAACTATTTCCATCGAGTTGATAAATCAGCAGATGGTAATTCTAGTAGGGATGATGACAATTCAGAATGAAGTTCACGGATGAGAAATTATTTTGAAAATACAAATATATTTAATGGTAGACTGTGAAGAGAAAGGAAAAGTTCAGGAATCAAGCATGGTTCAGTTGCTTTAAAACAATTCCCAAGGCAATTATTGCCTTCACTGGAGGATTAAAAGAAAATGACCTGGACACTGAAGAAGGAGTTTGAGATGAAGTCAATCTATCAAATAAATGAGTGAAATCCAAGTTTCACCCACAAATTTAGGAGGCTACGAAAGTTTTTCTTTTTTAACTTTCCACTCTTTCCCCAGTGAAATGAAAATTTCCATCTTTATTTCAGTTTTTTCAAACATCTGTCTTTTTTTTTTTTTTACCAAATCCTGGTTCACATGCTAAAATGTTGCAGACACATGATCTAAATACATAGTGTCCCTGTAGAGAGAAAGAGAGCACAGGAGACAGGAAAGTTCACAGACTTTCTAATAAAGAGCCAAGTCTAGATATATTATTAGACATTTGAAAAAAAAAAAAATCTTCCATACTCCTACCATATATTTATAGCCTGTTTTCTGTCAACGATCTTATTTTATTTTTTGGTATGACTTGGAATGATATTGTAATGTTGGAAATGTTAGATGACTGCATGGAAGACATCCTTCAATAAAAACAGGGAAAAATAAGTATGATTAAATAGAGGGCCTTGTGATAAATGGATTCTAAAAATGCATTTGAAAATACATGAAATACATGATTTGAAACTCAAAATACATTTTTCATCTTTCCAAGTGTTTCTCAAACTGGAGGCTGCCATCCTGATGGGTTGGCCAATATTTATGAGCATTTTTTTTTTTAAATTTGATCCTAACACAAGCAAACATGAAAACAAAATCCTTTTACCACAATCATGGCCACCAGGTCTTTTATAGAAAAAAGTGTATTTGAAATACAGAAAATAGACTAGTTTACTTAATGTGGTGTGTTTAAATGACAATCTATAAATCCCTGAGAAGACTTGGACATACTGAGCTGTTTTTTTTCAAAGATTTATTTATTTGTTCATACAGAACGAGGGTACAGGCCAGAGGCTCAGGGGCGGTGAGAGGCTTCACAGAGACAGAGTGGGGAGCAGAACAGGCAGATCGACAAAGTATACTGCTGAGGGGAGCAGCGGGCCGGCCAGGAGAGGTCTGCCACGCTATGTGGTCACCTCCGGAGCAGGCGGGAATCGAACTCATGCGGAAGTAGCTTTAGCTTCTCAGTGCTGTGCTTTAACCCGTTGCGCCACCAGGGAGGGTCAGAGCTATTTTTTTCTAAAAAGAAGAACCTATTTCTACTCAAACTGAGCCAAGAATTGGCATGGAACCAATGCTACAAATGATAAAGTTTCAAGGTTACAGCACAAGATTATTATTTTGTTCTTAATCTAGCAAAATATTAGGTATACATTCCTGTGTCCAGGAATAAGGGTCATTTGTTAGGGCAAGGACAGAAAGAGGGGGAGAAAACTTCCTTGTTATTCTCTTAACCCTAGACAACTTCAAATATGATTTGTCTTCTTCTGCCTTCTCTGAAGGAATTCTCTCATACTCTGAAATTCTCCCCTAAACTGGGCTTTCTTTTTTTTTCTTTGAGCTGTATCTCCCCCTCTGAAATGGACTTTTGAGATGCGTCCTCCCTTAAAAATTATTCCTTGCTCCAATGAACATTCTTCTTGTTCACCATGAAACAAACACTAACTCAGTGTCACAGCTCTCAGAAAGGGAGTAATCTGATTGAATTGATATTAGGGCATTCACTATTGCTCTGCCATTGACATACCTGTAATTATTAACTTACTATATTCCAAAAATCTTCCTCCCCTCTTTCTCCCAATCTAAAGAGACATAGTCTTTACAATCTTCCTGTTCATTTTCGATTAAATCTGTGTGGTGGCTCTGTTGGCTAAATATTTGAGCTGGCAGAATGGCCAAGGTGGAACCTTGGGCATTTTTAAGTTAACAGAATAAGTAAAAGTAAGTCAGAAGCTGTCTGTAAATAATGTATAAAATGACGGCTAGCAACGCCTGACATACTGAATTTTTGAGATGTTCGGCATCGGCTCACGGGTTACCAAATCCTACCCTGGAATGGGGATGAACTCTGCTCCTAAGAATTGTGTTCTTGTTTTCCAGAGTAATTTCGGAAACTGCTGAACTCTGGGAGCTCAACGTGTATCACACACAACCTCACTACATAGCGCTTGTCACTAATTAGGAGCAGCTGCTCCAGACAGACCTGGTCTTGGCAAGCATACTGAATGCTTTCCTCTGCCCTCAGGAAATTTGTCTCTCTAGGTGAGGCTTGAGGCCATTGAGTTTGTTTTCCTGCTCTTTGGCCAATGGATAAATTCAGGACTTCAAATTTTAGTTGAAGTTACTTAGTTTAGTTATTCCACCCTTTTTTATACTAAAAACCAGCACTTCGCAATCATAGTTTTTTCCAGTCCCCAACTTAAAGGGCAGGGTGCACTTAATCCACAATATAAACAAATGCTTAAAGTCTCTTAGCATAAACATGAGTTCAGGTTCATTTTCTCAGAGTCTTGAATGTCAGCTGTTTGAAATTGCTGGATTCACGTTCACTTTGAAAAACAGAGAATACAGACTCATTTTCACTTGAAGTTTACACAAAAGATGTTGACATTCATTATTGCAACTTTTTGAGGATCCCTATCACCCCTGGAGTTCCAGTATCAGTAAATTCCCAGGCCACCAATGACATCATTTTTAATGTTTTGATCTTCTTTGAAATATTATAAAAATGAATCTTATTCTGTTTTTAATCACAAGCCTTATCCAGCAATCAAGGCAGGTATATAATAAGCTAAGCTACTCTGTAAATCTAAACATTTCCTACAAATGGAAAAGATACAGCCTGGGCTCTCTGATTGTTACTAAGGCGACTATCTAAAATGAAAATCTGATTAACCCTTTTGCTGCCTGGAACTACCCCTGTACCACGTTAGCTGACTTCCCTGCACTTATCTCTCCTTTTTCCCCCTCAAGAAATTCATAATTGCACTGCTCCAGAGTAGCTATGCTCTGGTTATCCTATCTGAGAAGACGGTGATGGTTGGTAGTCCCATCTGGACAGCTGAGTCGGGTGCTACCTCATCCTAAGGAAACAGACATTAAAACAGAGGGCACAAGATTTCCTGCTTAAAGCATTGGTTTGACAAACCCTTGCCAAAATTAGAGGATTCCTATTCAACAAATAGAGTAATACTGTATTTTCCTCTCACTCGTGAAATGATTTGACAGTAAAAGCTGTGTTTCACAAACATATTTTCCTTCACTATTTTTGAATGACATTAGCAACTGTTAACATTTGCCGAAGAATAATATTTCAAAGTATTATGCAGAATTTTAGCCAAGAACAAATATCCACCAGTCACTCCTTAGTTTTCTTGTGCAGAAAACAAAGCAAAATAAAAGGGGGGAGGAGTTCAACAACAAGGGAAATAGCATAAGAAAATATATTTTCAAGTAATTTTGACAATGAAAGGTGTGTACTAGAAATTATTAATAGATTTAGAAACTAAATCTAAGTCAAACAATTAAAGTGTCTATATTGAGCAAAGTACATTATTAGCACTCAAGGTTCCCTATAAATGCCCATTCCCCTCAGCCCCTACACTGTTCTCTTCCCCAACCTTTCTAGAAGGATGTCTTGGTAGTTTATACCTAGTACCTCTACTGCAGGCAAGATGGTGCATTTGTTATTCCTACACATGGCTTGATTTCCTGGCTAAGGTATTCCCTCCATCCTGAGTTCCCACCCTGCTCCTTTCTTCCAATTCATAACCATCACTTCCTTTAGCCCTTGTTCAGCTCTCAGTGCCCTGAGGAAGCATTTCCTAATTAACCTCCCTCCCTCAGCTCACCCTTCTATGTCCCCTCAGAATATAATTGTACTATGCTATTTGTACTTGTTGATATATTGCTTGTAATTGCTTTTTATTTTATTTTATTTTATTTTATTGTGTCCCTGTCATTGCACTTGCTTCTATTTCATTGTCTACATTTTTTTCCCTGTGCCTCTTCTTCCTTCCTCAAATAGTCTTCTGACTTTGGCCATTTCAACAACCACGTCGATGGTCAATGCTGGATAGCTCATTGATAGATAATTTATGAATAATTAAAATAAGTTAATGTTCATAAATCACTTTTACTCTCTCTAGACTTAGTTCTTCCTACTGAATTTTATAAAGCAACATTACTAGCAAATGTCTCTCAAATCTCTAGCTATGAGCTAATATCATATAACCCAGTGCATCTTTAAGTATTTTTCTTCCTAGATTACTTTTTTCTTAAGATTCTGTCCAATTGAAGAGTCTAAAATGAAATACAACTTTTGTAAAAAATCAAATGTCCATTCACATTGACCCATTTCTATTAGTTACCAATTAAAAAATTTAAAAAAATCTATTTATTTAGAAATTTTAACCATTAATTGTATTCAACTTTTTCATGTGCATTTCTCAGAAGAACTCAAAAACTGCTTGATACAGTAAGGAATTATATATCTTACATATTTCACTGTGCATTGGCTGGTTTACATGAAGTATGAAGAATGCCTTCCTGATAAGGATTGATAATGAAGCCAACATGATCATAAGTATAAAGTGATATATAAAATGCAACAATAACTGATAAAAGCTTATTTTAAAGATATTTAATTAATGATACATGTAAAATATATTGACTAAGCATAACTAAAAAGGTGTTCTGAACTGGTTTAGAGGGTGAGATCTATAGCAGTAGAATCTGGCTACACATTCAGGTAGATTAAGGAAACTGAAAGGCTTGGAGATGCTGAGTGGACTCTGAGAAAATGACCTCGTGGATGGTACTCAGCCCGGTGAGATAATAAGGGGGGCATAAATAGATGACTGCTGACAAATGCACTTAAGTTTTTGGAATGAGAGTTTTCAGTGAAAAGAAGGAAATAATGGTTTTCAAAGGTCACTTCTTAAGTATTTTATGGATCTGAACATAACTTATTAACTGGGGGAAGCAAAACTAATATATGAGAAGCAAAGTGAGAAGAGAGATGAGGGTTCTTCGTTCTCTGTTCTTTCCTTCTTTGTGTTCTCTTTTCTGTTCTCTGTGCCCAAATGGCTGATCTTGTTAGCGGAGAGAATAACATTATATAACTCATATTTTGTGAATTTTAAAAGAGGCTGTATATGTGAAGTACAAAACACAAGGCTGGCATAGAATACGCATTCACTAAACACTAGTAGTTATTGTCATGTTAATAATAAAATATTACGGGCAGTATTCTCTCTTCTCTCTTGGAAAATTAGAAGTCCTCTTAGATATTTCACTCACATTTGTATTTCATCAATAATCCAAGTCTTAAGTTTACTTATTTATTTTAAAGATTTTTATTTATTTATGCATACAGAACTGTGGTACAAGCCAGAGGTGCAGGGGCCATGAGAGGATTCACCAGAGACAAAGTGGGGAACAGAACTGGCAGACTGACAAAGTACACTGCTGAGGGGAGCAGCAGGCGGGTCAGGAGAGGTCTGCTGTGCCATGGAGGTCACCTGACTGAATGGGCACTGAGGTAGCTGCGGGGGGTGGGGGACTTGCAGTGCTGCACTTTAACCCGCTGCACCACCAGGGAGGGCATGAGATGCGCCCTTTTTTTAAAATAAGATTTATTTATTTATTCATACAGAACTGTGGTATGGGCCAGAGGTGCAGGGGCAGGGAAAGGCTTCACCAGAGACAGTGGGGAGCAGACTAGGCAGATCGAGGAAGTTCACTGCTGAGGGGAGCACCTGGAGGGTCAGGAAAGGTCTGCCACGCCATGTGGGTCATGTCTGGGGTGAGGGATCAAACTCACACTGCAGCTAGTTTGCAGTTCTGTGTCTCTACCCTTTGTGCCACCAGGGAGGGCCCAAGTCTTAAGTTTAAAAGGTTAAGGTTTTCATTGTGGAGTTTCTAGTATCTACCAATGGGAAGATGGGACAATTGTAAGGAAGAAAGGGAGACTGACACCTTACTGCAAAAAGTACCGTATAAGGTGTTAACCTATTTGCCAATTTATAGATTATAAATAAATTTATAATATATATTTACATGTAGATTTATAAATTTATATATAGAACTTAGTTCTATAAATCTATAAAAAAATTCTAAGGGAGAAATAAGGAGGAACAAGGGTCAACTAGTTTAAGAAGGGGGTTTTCTTAAACTCTAGATTAGGGACTTATAAGGGAATCTTAAAATCAGAGGGAAACCTGGCTAGCTTTATTAGAAAGGTGGCCTACAGCCTTTTGAAAGAAAGTATTTATTCAATCAAGGACAAATAACTGAGGATAATTTGGAGGAGTGGCACTGTCCATTTAAGATAAGATTGCTTGTTCCTCCTCACCAAAAACAAACAATCCATTGAAGGGCATAAAGTATTATAAGTAGAGTATCAGAAATTGTGCTCACTTTAATTATGTGATTAGGGAAGTTATTTCTCAAAACTTCAGTTTCCTTATTTGGAAAGTAAGGATTGGGCTAGGATTCTTCAAACATAACTTTTGTATTTTGGCAGAAGTAAGAATAGAATGTTACCAAAAGATGGCATGTCATTTTCCAAAGGGAAACAGAATACTACCTGTAATAGCTTATTAACATGACAATAACAATTAGTGTTTACTGAATGCTTACTCTATATCAGCCTTTGCGTTTTGTACTTCATATAAATGTGTAAATGTAATGTTAATAGCTCTGCTGACAAGATCAGTCAACAGAATACAGAGGAAGGTAAAGTAAATGATCCAGCACACAAGTTCAAGGACGAGGGAGTCTCTGAAGGCCAGGCATGTACAATCTAGTGCCTGAGCGCTAAATCACCATTCTCTACTAATTCAAAATAGGACCTGAAAATCAAAACACATATACAAAACAAGGAAGGATAAAACATAACAAGAAAACACTTTCACGGACATCAATATAATAACACATCCTCCTTTGGGATGTAAAGAGAATATTTAAAAGCAGACAAGATAATTAGTTGTTTCATCTCTGTCTTCATACACAAACATCAACCAGTTTTTCTGTCTTTGATTTTCTTATTTAGAATATAATTAAACATATGAGAAGAAAAACAAGAAGTTAAATGGGAAAGAGAAAAAAAATGAAATAGTACTTGGCTAGTGTTTAAAACTAAAGGGACAATTCACTTAACATGATAGACAGTTTCAGAAAATGTCAACTTTTGTTCAAGACCCAGCGATCATGATTCAGAAACAACATGGCATGCAAAAGAACTAAGAAAGATCTGTATGAAAATGTTACCTTGAATCTAAAACTGTGTTTGGAAGCTAGGAAAAATGCCTGAAAAACATTTAAGAGAATTATACCAAATTCATTCTTTTGAAGATAGAGGTCACTAAAGATAATATAGTGTTTTCAGGGACATATTGCTGCAAATCAATATAATTTTCTCACCCCATTTTCTCATGTAAGAGTGAGAAATCAATCAGGCTGACATGATACATCTTTACTCTCATTAGGTTAAAATACTATTTCACATGTAATACTCAAGATACCTTAAAGATACTAAAATATACTTTCTTCAGATCAGCCTAAGAAATGATTTCAAAGGATTTTCTAAGAATAAATGCTTACGGCTCAGCATCAGAATTTAGGGATCTATTTTCAGTCTGGGATTATTTATCAAGTGTATTAAAGAATAAATGAACCAATAAATTAGTTGCTAATTTAATTTACTAACTTGGAAGGACTCAGCATCTTAAGACTTAAGATACAAGTCATACTTAATAAGTATCTACTTCAGATATTATATAGGTAAAAATTTTTTTTTCCTATTTCTTTTTGTAGGACAAATCTTTTGAAGCATTTTCTAATTATATTTCCTCAGTAAAGAAACCAAGGTTAGGAAATGTTTGACTTATCTGTGGTGAGCAACTTAGAAAGTGGTGAATTTTGGGTCAAACATTTGCACTTAGATACCTTATAATAATAGCATTTAAAAATGATTTTGGACACTGTTAAAATGTTAAGCAAAATGGCTTGTAAGCTTCATACAACACTTACTTCAAAGCAATTTACTCAAGAATGAGTTAAGATATGAAAAGTAACATTTATTGAACTCTCCAGTACTATGCTGTGATTTTTTAACATGTTATTTCATTCATTCATACTTTTAACAAATATTGATTGGTATGTTTTAGTTGCTGGGTGAGGAAATATCAGCAGAATAGATAAATGTGCTCATAATGTTCATTCATTGGACAGCTAGGAAAAATATAAATACAAACAGTAACATGTACTTTTAGGTAGGGTAAAGATATAAGGAAATAATACCAGCACTTGTGTATTTGTTTCATAAATCACTAGTCTACAAAGGCCCTGTTACAGAGAGGCTATGTGAGCACCATGCTGATGAAGTCCAGCGATAAGTTATGAAGATCTGCAGGTGTAATGTTTGAGGCAGAGGCAGCAGCACATGCAAAGGCATCAAGGTGGGATGCAGCATATTCAACAGCAGCAGAAAATCAAGGAAATCACAGCCACTGTGAAGTCATCAAAGGGAAGGACTGGGCTGGGAAAAGACCATAGTATCCAGGGTTTTGCAGGTCAGAGTAAAAGATCCAAAGGTGTGGATGGGCTTGGAAATACTAAATACTATGCTGTGATTTACATGGGAATATAACATCCTGGCTGCCATATGAAGGATACAAAGGAATAGAAAGAAATGAGTTAGGAGGCTACTGATGAGATCTGGTAAGAGAGGATAGTGACCTGAACTAGAATGATCATTGTAGAGGTTTGGGGAGTGATCAGACTTTGAAAGTTCAAAGTTTTCCAGATATAAAGTCAGTCAATCAAGAAAGCAATCAAGGATTTTGGGGAAGACTCTAAGTTTGGGTCTGGATAACTGGATGGGTATACATGGCCATTATCAAAATAGAAAAGACTGAGGAATGAATAACTTCAGGATTTATGAAAAGATATTTGAGTTCCAAGTCATAAAGATGTCTCTGACATGGTGAGCTTCATAGTAGGCAGACAGAAATGAGTTTGGCACTCAGAGAAGAGGTTCAGGCTGAAATTTAAATATGGCAAACAAAAGGAACAATTGTGTGCTGAAGAACAAAATTGGACTTTAGTAGTGAACTGAATATAATATAAACATGTTGATTTTCCATGGTGCACCTGAAACTTAAATAATGCTATAATGCCATGTTACTTCTATAAAAATAGGTATATATTAAACATGACAATCATTAGTTAACTGGTGGCAATTAAAGTCATGGGTATAGAACCATCTAAAGTAAGAGTAGATCCTTGTGCTTTCCGACATTTAGAGGTTATGTCTCAGCCAAGGAAAGTAGCAAAATGCAGCAAAGGTGGGGGAAGGAACAGAGCTCTGGAAATCAGATGACAGAAGTGTTTCAGGCAGAGAAAGGCTAAACAAAGTGAGGCTCACTTGAGCCGAGCAATCAAGCAAGACAAGAGTTGGACTTCCAAGCTACCGAAGGAACTGATGCTGAGAAAGGCCACTTGGGACTCTGCTAATAAGTGTTACTGCTAGGGCACATTCTGGTGCTGTCTGACTCAAAAAGTCATTCCTTCCACATTTTTAAAGAGTGTACAGATATTTAAATGTAGAGATATGGGTTAATACAGAAGCATACTGAATGAAATTTTGGTAATACCAACCATTCCAACCAGGGCCACTTTCATCTATTGAAAAAATAAAAAGTCTTCTGGATGAAGAAAACATAAATTTACAATGATGCTCATCCTTACCATAATTTCTCTGTAGTGCTAATTTTGCAGAATCCAATTGCCATTGTGCATGAATATAACTGATATAAAGTCTTCATCCAGTGCTCAGACTAAATCGATTGGTAGACTGAAAAGATGTGCAGTCTATAACTTAATCACTCAATGACAAAACATTTGTTAGAAGCAAGTTAGATATGCATAGCATTGCTGAAAAAATGTTCTATGCCAATTTTTTTTTTATGTGACATAATCAGAGCTAAAGCACCTTTTAGTAATGGATCCCTTTGCTATTGCCTAATACCACAAAAGTTTTGACAGCAAGGAGCTGCTACCTGGAGAGAGGATGCAGACCAGACCATGCAAAAATCATGAAAGGAATCAAAACACATCCTCTGTATATCACTGTACATTTTTAAGTCTACCAAATTTGAGTTTGGTACTTAGGTTACAATATAGTCTAATTAAAATGATTTTTTTAGTAAGCTATTTGAAATAAATTCTTCAACTTAGTAAAATATATATAAAGTGTGACTTGATTTCAAAAGTTTCTAGACTATGGGCTTCAGTCAGAAACAATGATGACGAAAAAGTCACAAATGTCTCTAAACATTCAAGGTTTGAATGTATCATTTAACCATCAAGTAAGTTTTTATTAAAATTTAGCCTAAAGTGTATGACATAAAACATTCAGTGCCACTACATAAAAATGCCAAGTTAATGCCCAAATTAGCAGAAGAATGTCAAATCTGACACAGGCAAACAAACACAAAATATGTACATACATGTTTATTTATATACAACTGCACACATACATAACATACACATGAGGCATTTAATTTGCAAATCCACCCTTAAAAATGCCCAATAATTATAAAACCAGTACCAAAAAAATAGATTTGTTGAATGTTGAGTTTTTGAATCTTGAAATTCATCTGGACCAGTATCAAGTTAATATCTTCTAATATAAAGTTAATATCAAGTTAAGATTATCTTCTAGAGTATGCTACATGGGGAATATAAGTAGTAGGAATTTATAGCAATTAGGCTTTATTTAGCCAAACTTGAATATTTGTAGTAATTAGAGACAAACTTACAAGGAAGTATAAGTGTGTTACAAGGAAATACATCCCTTACATATATTGTTCAAAAACTACCCTTCCTATAATTTGCCTTCACAGAATGAAATGAAGCACTTTTCTGCATGAGAGACCTTCAGTTCAGGAGGCAGAAAATATTGTCTCCAATTGTAATGGGCACTTATAGAATCATCTGTCCAGAAACTCTTTCTGAGAGTTGCTTCTCCTCCATCTTCCAGCTCTGAGCTAGAAATGGCCAGCACTCATGTGCTAGAACAATGAGTCCTTTTACTAGAACTGCTGGTGGTAGAACCCAGAGTCAAGCACAAATATGCATGGTAGGTGCAAATATGAGCTAGGAAGTTCAGTGCCGTGTTCCCATAGAGAGAGTAGTTGAAAGTGAGGAGAAGACCAGATTTTACTAGTAGAATCTGGAAGCCATGGCAAATGTTGATGTCCTAATTATTTCTGAATCTTAAATGCAAATAAATCCCAAGATCTAATTTCTGCCCTTGATGTCTCTAAGGCATGTCATAGTTTTAATAGTTTCTTTTTTCTTAAGCTGCTTCAATTGTGTTTCCATCTCTTGCCGTCAGGAGGGCCACAACAAGTTTTCATTTACTTCAACCATTGCTTGTATGAAACAGCAGTCCGGGTCTAATACCTCAGAGTTGTCTGTGACTTTTGCATATTACTAGTCCAACATTGTGCTTACATTGTGCTTATAGGAGTGTAGGGAAGATGAAAGACAAGGAAAGAGAAGAGGCTATATCCAAATGTGAGTTATACCGTTATCTGTACTTTCAGATGCACGTCACTGCAATGGAGAATTAGAGTAAGAAAGGGTGAGAGGGATGTGATAGCATAGGAAGAAGAAGAAAGAGGACAGGGCAGAGGGAGTTAAAAAAATTTTGTCACCATTATGCCTAAGGTTGGCCATGAAGACAAGTGTCCAAATCCAGTTAATTAGGGGACAAGCCCAGAGAACAGGTGATGAATTCTCTGGAATGCCCTCATAGACTTTCCCAAGCAATAATGGAGCTCGTAGCTGCCATCTGTGCCCTACATGTGCCAGCTCCCAGGCTCAGTGTTTTCATACGTTATCCTGCTAATTCCCTGGCTTAGCCATCTTTTGGGATATGTTCAGAGGACTAAAACAACTGCTGACTATTCCCTGGAGCCCTGCAGTATGGAGCATGGCTTTAGGTGGTGATGGAGAGAAATGACTGTCTGCCTGCTGCCAAGTGAAGTTCAGGGCAATAACCTTGAGTGAGAGAGGGAAGAGGAAGATGGCTCGCCTGCAGAACCCAGGGGACTTTGTCACTGAGCTCTGTAGGACTAATAAGAGACAATTAACCAAGCACGAGTACTGGTACTTAGCACAAAATAATGCAGAAGAGCATGTCTTGATTTATTCTCATTTGAAGATATCCAGAGTGAATATTAAAAGGCACCATTTTCATAGAAATTTTGATAAACTACCAGAATGATCATGCTGGTGTCATCACTAAGAAACTTTCTAAAATCTCTCCTAGAGTTGTCACTTGTGAACAAATTTTTCCTCTTGAAGTAAGATAATCAACAATATTGAATAGCCGTTATAAATAAAACAGTAACACTGTCACACTCTAATTCTACAAACATAGTAACAAATGAGGTATAAAAAGGTCTTAAAGATTTAAAGAAAGGATTTCACTTTCAAAAAGTTAAAAATGAGCAATCATTCTCTGAAGCTGGCTAGCTTCTATTAACTATAAAATGCTTAAAAGTAAATAAAAGAGAAATGAAATTAAAATAACGTAGTGAATTGAATGGAATCAAAGCATTAAAGAATGTAATGGGGGAGCACTGATTTCAGTAAGATTTGTCAGATACCAGGAGACACCAACTAGTTAAAAAAAAAAAAAATCTCCCCAATGGAATCTCACTGTTGCAAATCACCTCTGCTTTTATGTGTACAGGTTTTTTTTTTCTTTTTTTTTTTTCAATGCTCTTCTGGATTTTAAACTGGAAGAAAGCAAAGAGCAAATAATCTTACAAAAACTGAAGAGTATGTTTTCTTCCCAAATCCACCATTAATAGGCTACTGTCTTCAAATACTGAACTCATCATTGCAAACAGAAAGCTTTGGAGTGCATTTTTTAATTATCAAGTACAACTTTGTGGTTTAGGAACATCTGTCTTCACACTACAGACTAAAATCAACAGGAATATACTATCTTAAATACTTGAGCAAAACTAAGTAAAAGATACAGTAGGCAAACATTGTGGTCGGCTCAGCAGTGATTACCAACTCATGCTCCAAATTCACTATAAAATGAAAATCAATATTTCCACAAGTTCCTGCAACATAAAAGATAACCTTCATTGATTTTTCTAGACTTAGGCCTCTCTGATAAAATCTAATATAAATTTTCAACCATGAGGATTTGGATCAGAGCAGGGGTGATAAGTCCTGCACATCTCTTAAGAGGTGGAGAATTTTTTTTTTTAAAGTGCACGTTCATACTATTTATAATTTGCCCTGTGCAAGTGAAAGCCTTTTCCACCAGTGCTATCAGGAATCTCTCCTAATTTTTATTACTGTGAGGCTAAAGCCTGTTCCAGATAATTTGGAAATTTCAGGGGAGTTGTGATAGGGCTGATGGTGCAGCCTTGGCTGACTTGAGAAAGGAGCTAACCGGTAATAGCCTCCATGGCTGTGCTGATTAAATGTTGCCATAGATGAAAGGCCTGCCATTGCCGCAATAAATTAACCAATCACACAAATCCCAAGTCAGTGCTAATCCTTCCTTGATACTCTGATCCTCTGATCAGCTCAAGGAGGTAAAGAAACTGGCTTGTGACGCTTGGTGCTCTAACCCCTGGATTTCATGTACACAAGGAGCTAATGATATCTTGCTGACCAGTTCAATGGGATGAACTTCTCTCACAACCCTTAGGGAACACCACGGCCTTCTTTAAAAAAGAAAGAAAGAAAAGAGAAAAACTGACAAGCAGATGGAAGGTTTTATGTTTTACTAGGAAACTGCAGGTAAAGCATCCAGCATTTATTAATTAGAATAATCACGAAGCTGCACCAAGTATGACATGTTTTGTATCACTTAGGTGCGAATAATAAATCACAAAAGGACACGGATCAAATAGAATTGGGAATCTGAAAGAAAGCCAACTGGGGTGAGTGACATTTCAAGAGAGCAAGGTGGCCTTTTTTTTTTACTTTTCATTTTTATTTTTATTTTGAAGTGGCTCTCTATTGAGTGTTCTGGGTGTTTGGGGTTTTGCACATTTTGAGTTTCTGCAAATTCTGCTAGCGATGCCATGTTTCATAGCACTCTGCTAGTGTGATTAGAATCTGATTTAGAAATAGACTCATTTAATCAATTAGCAGAAGGTCTGGCCACATGCAGTGTCTTCCTGTTAATTATGTGGATGGTGCCTCGGCAACATGGTTTGTGAGATTCAGTCTGTGCAGGACGCATTAGTGGACTTCATAATTGGGGAAAGTTTTTTTGTATATAGTAATTGGTTACTAGAAGTAAGAAGGCTCTAGGGTTTTCCTCCAGGATTTCACACATAAAGAGTTTTTGAAAGGACTTCATTATCTTTCTTGGTCAGTCCCAAGAAATTAAAACCAATTCTTTTATAAGACAGATGTAAGAACAAGAAGGATGATGTAGAAAATCAGCATATTGGAACAAAAACTAGAGTTTATTTTACATGAGAAACTGTAAGATAAAGTAAGATACTATTGTGAACATATATTGAATTTTTTTTTAATTGTTGAAGGAAGATGAAAAGAATCGATCATTTCCCCAAAAGTTAATTTTAGAAGCCATTGATCTGGTCGGCAAAATTTAATCACATTTAAGTGACTTGATGAAGCAAAGCTAAGCGATGACGATTATAACTTGGCAAGTGGG
This sequence comes from Condylura cristata, assembly GCF_000260355.1. Classification (NCBI taxonomy): domain Eukaryota; kingdom Metazoa; phylum Chordata; class Mammalia; order Eulipotyphla; family Talpidae; genus Condylura; species Condylura cristata. Next base: position 22,938,612 of record NW_004567110.1, read on the forward strand.
CATTCTACTTTGAAAATTTGCTCATTGTGATAGTTAAAAGTGCTTAGGAAAATAACAGCTATCATTCAGATAATTTCTCTCATAAAACTTCGCCAGGCTTCAACTCTCTTGTCATTCACATCCTTTTTTATTTACATGATGATCATGTATTTGAGTTCAGCTTTCTTTAGTGACCTTCCCAAAGGCAGCGCTCCCCACTGCTGGACCCGGAGAGAACGACTCTGGTTGTACAGAGCAGATCTCAAGGGAATTAATTAGTCAGAACACGAGAAGAGCACAGCTTACTCCCTGCAAGGCATGCTGGGCCAACATTGCAGAATAGCACAGTCATTTCTGACCAAAAAGAAGCAAAAAAGGACTTTTTCCCCCCCCACAAGAACGACAGATGTTCTACCAGCCCTGAGAGGCACTAAAGTAAGTTTCATGCAGCAGAACAACAGAACTGCAAAGAACTTAAATAACGATCCTCTGTAGAATGCTACCCTTTTGAGTCCTCATCTGATGTCTCACACCTGCAGCATCTATTCAAATTTAATATTTATCCTCATTAATAGTCTTATATAATGTAGCAATAGTGCAGCAGTAGTATTAGGAATTTGATTCGCTATCATTCCCAAATGAAAGGCATTATTCAGGAGAAAAATGAAATAGGAGACTGTTTAAAACATACCGTAGTATACAGAAATTTCCTTACTAATTCAGTATAAAGTTAACTCAAATATGTTATTATGCTATCCTTTCATTCTTAAGATGGAGTGATATCAGCATCATTATTATTAGGATATTTTCCTGTGAATATTTATCTGCAAATAAAAAGAAACTGCAAATGGCTTAAAATGAAAAAAAAAATTCCCTTGTACTCTTTTGTCACTGTTCTTAATAAGCCACTGTGCTTTCATCTAGTGTTAATGAGGATATATGGCATGTTTATGAGAAAATCACACAGGTGATTTCTCTTTTTCTCATTTACACACACATAAGCTTAAGCAAGATAAATATTTGGAACATATAATCTCCATATCCTGTTTCAAATAAGCAGAACTATTTTAGCAGACATTACTGTTACTCAAATTATATGAATTTCCAAGATGATTAGACATACACATAGAAAACAAGATGACCTTTTTAAAAGTGCCCATGTTAATTCTTGTCAATCTAAGTATTTTTTCTTGATTTTCAGAGTTGTTAAACAGATCCAGGCATAACATTCAACTTAACCCAAAACTTCTGCATTATGAGTAGTGTCCCTTTTCACAGATAGTTGGTTACAGTTTGCATCTGGACTGGCAAACAGTAAGGGTGCAGCTATTATCTTGCCTGCAAGACTTACCCAAGATTAAAGTGTGGAGAAAATAAAGTACAGTTTTGTGAAGCTAAAAAACAGCAATATTTCAAAGTACATTTGAATTCTACTTTGTAAAGAACAACAGCTTAACTACACTGTTCAAGGAGAGAAATTACAAGCAAAGGAGAAAGTATGCTTGTCCCTTCCCGGGAGCCATTGCTGAAAATCACCACAGACACAACTTCGTGTAATTGAGGTTTTAGAGATAGAGTCTCATGCCCTCACTCCTCAATTGTTTTTGTCTACTTGGGAATATGGTAATTAAACACACACACAAATACAGAGGATCAGATGAAGATCAGATATACTGAATCCTACTTCTCTTCTGGAGTAATTTTATATGATGATTAGCGAGCAGTTAAATTCTGATAGGAAATTAAGTATCTCTCATGTTTCACCCACGTTGTATAATTTTATCACGCAACTGTTTTTTTGTGTGCTTTTACTTTCAAACAAAAGATAGTAATTTCACTTCCTTCTCACTACATGGATTCTGTATGACATTTGAAATCAATTTTAAGATACAAAAGGGCATTATATAGTTCTTTTTGGATTTTAATCAGAGATTTAAAAGTTATAGGAAAAGTAATGTGCTATGTAGCTAAATCCAATTGAGATTCTTAGCCATGAAGCTGATTAAAACATCTTTTCAAAACAGTTCACTACATTTAATATTTCTAGCTCATCTCCAGCGAATTCAAAATAAAATCTAGATTTACTGGCCTGGCATGGACAGTTCTCCATTACCTGAACCCTAATCCTCCTTTAGATCTTCATTGTCAGTCATATCTCACCCCAAATTACTTGGGTTTCTCCCAAAACCTTTCTTCGCTTCATAACTTAACTCCTTTATTTTTTCACTTCTCCCCAGAAACTACATTACCAATATTTTTCCTGAGTGAAGTCATCTGCCAAAACTTCTCTGAAAAATTACCCTCTAGGAGGCTTTCTTGGGCACTTGAGACAGTTAAGTGTCTTATCTTCCTATTTTCTCTTCATGGCTAATTACTGCTTTATGGCTGGCCAGCATCTGATCCAGCTCTTTTTGATAAGATTTCTCTATGTCTTTTGGGTAATTCTCTGTTGGACACACACACACACACCCACGAGTATTAATCTTGGGGCCATTCCTTCTCTAATCAAGTGGCAGAGATGTGACCCAGGCTAGCCTGTTAGACTACTCCCTTCCTGCACCTAAATCCTGAACAAAGAGAGAGAAAGACCAAAACTTGTGGGAGGTCATTCCTGCCTGAGAAAGTGCTTTGATAAGACTACACAATGGTTGCTACTATTTCACACCTCCCACTCTCTCAGATTGCCTTGACTTTGTTCTTTGCTAAACCTGGTTCTCTGACCTCTCACTAATTCAGCAACCTCCTTCAGTTGGTCCCCATAAATTCTGCTTTTGCCTAACCTAGCTAACAATTGTTTCTATTGCTTTATTTTTAAAGGAGAAAACTAACTTCCTTATGCTTTCATCGGAAAGCATCCAAAATGTATAATTACATGTTTATATACCTGTTTCTCTCATTAGGCTGCGCTACCTGAAGAGGGAACTAAATCTCACTTTGGATATTCTCAGTTCCTTGCATGGTGCCTGGCTCATCATGGGGATTCAAGAAGTGATTACCGAATCAATGAAAGACGTAATGAATGAATGATAATTAAACTAAGTACTGAAGAGGACCATTATTCCAAAGCAACTATAGGAGGTAGGATAAAAAAAAAATTATATCAGACTTGTACTCAAATGTAGGATCCACACTTACAACCTGGGTTCTGTCAGAGATGTGACTGACCCTTGCTTTTCTTACATGTAAAATGGAAGAACTAGTTCAGTTCAATTATGAAAAAAAATGAAAGGAACATCATTGCGGTCTCTGACAATGAAATATTAATTTAATATATAGGTTATTAATAAAATGACTTACTGTAAGCTAGAACTCTAAGCTTTAACAATGGAGAACTCACTGAAAACGAATACTGAATATAGTTTAAGATTTGACAACCCCCCACTTAAAAATTCTACAGTGATAAAGAAAACTTTTTTGTAAAGATATGATTAGGTTAAAGTTATTTCCAAAATCTTCTGGGATGAAGAATCTTTGAGAAATTAATTTTTGAGATACTGACAGACTATTTCTCCTAAACACAAGAGACATCAATGAAAGAAAGGTTTATTGTCCTGAAATTAGGTAAGGTAAGTGTAAGTCAAAGAGCTTCTAACTGAAGGGATAGAGTGATTTACGCAAAATAATGTAGGCATTTTAGTTTAAAGATGTCTTTAAAGATCTAACTGCATTTTTCTCAACGAACAAGATAATCAAAATTTAGTTTTTACTACAATAACCCTGAGTCCTCTGGAGAACACTCAGTGAAATATGAGAATGGTTTTAATACCTACAAGCCCAGCTGCATTATAGGAAGGTCAGCTGAGGAGCAGAGCTGAGACTCCAGGCCATAATGACTCCATATGGAGCTGAGAGCAGGGAAGGTAATAAACTTTCCCACGATGATTTCTTTGCTCCTTGCAGTACTAATGTAGACTGACAGCCACACGTCTTTCTTTCAAGGGAATTTTTTTTACTTGAAGAATCAGGATTTTTTGCCAAAAACGATTAATATCTACAGGTTCAAAGAAAGCACTGGCCCCGCCTAAGAAAGTTGTGTGTGAGAGTGTGTATGTGTGCTTAATATTTAATGTAACTGGTAGAAAGTCTGTACCCCTTGACTTACGCATCCCCCTTTTCTCTCCTGGAATGCAATGCTCATTGAAGAGAAACTGGCATTAGCTTCCATAGTAATAAGATGACTCTAAATGAGGCATCTGAGGACAGAAACATTAGAAATTGGGGACAGCTGCGGACAGCAGATTTGGGACACTGGTATCATGTATGTAACAAATCTTTATTAATAAGTACATTAAATCCCATATTTTTCATTTATAACTGCTGCATAATTTCCTGTTAACACTTCATGTAAATTCCAGATAAGGTAATAATTTTTTTTTCAGAATTCTATTTCTGTTTCATTATATGTTCTATACTCTGCCCCACAGGTCAGTTGCATGATTGAAGTATTATGCCTCATTAAAATTCCACTAGTTAAAACATGGAGACAGAATTTTGGTAATTCTTTTCTGCATTACTAGAATTAACTATTCCAATACATTCCTGGGCTCCCTGAACCTCATAATTTATGTGTACATACACACTCACATCTACACCATTAACAAGTTCTTAAATACACACACACATAAATAGCATGTGTAACTCAGATATATGCTGGTCAAGGGGTCTCCATGTCCTAAACAGAAAGCTCTTATCTTTCCTTTGCTCCAGTGGCTGAAAATCCTTGCCCCACCACCTCCCAGTTCAGTATTTCTAGCTAGCAGCTGCTATCAGAAACCTAAATAACAAAAATATGCAAACTTGCACACTAATTCCCTTTGGAGATAGATCTTGGCTGCAGCCCTGTCATAAATCAGAGAATTTCGATATGAAATGAGGCAAGCAGCTCTAATCATTTCTGCATTTCAAATTGGATCACTGGCTCAATCACTGGGCTTTTTTAAACTGCTTGCCTAAGAGCAAATGTGAGGCGGGAGATAATTCTGAAGACATCTCTTCTTTTGTGGCCGTAGAACTCTTTTAACTGTTTCAAGACTGAAGGCCACATTTCAGTGATAATAGCACAAATCTGCTGGCAGAGATATGGATCCTTCAAGACATCTTCCTCCTCTTTCAACTCACAGAATTCCATCAATATCTGCATATATTATATATATTAATATATGTGTGTGCATATGGGTTTTGTGTGTCAAAAAAAGAAAGTGAGAAAAAAAAAAAGAGAGAGAGAGAAACATCTGACATATATCCACAGTCTATTTCTCCTTAGAATTTCCTGGTTTTGACACAAGGCAAGTTTCAATTGCACTATGAGATAGTTAACATTTTTTAAACTGGGAAAATATATTTCAAATCAAATGCAAGCGTACCAACAAAGTGAAAGACTCCGGGGTTTCAAGGATGGCCTGTCCACAAGGCCACCCTCCAATGGCCAACCGCGAAACAGTAAAGTATTTTAACCTTTCCAGATGATTTTTTAATTCTTATGATGATTGCATTTTATATTTTCACACTCAGACAATCCTTTAAAAACAATGTATCAAGGGGGAAAAAAAGGAGAAGAAAAAGCCTCTGAGGCAATTACTGAGAGTAAAGAATCCTCTTGACCTTTTGATATTTTTGCTTTGAGTCTCTCTGCTTTCTTATCCAAATGATACTAAAGGCTCCTTGCAGGTTTCCTGTGCTCACTACAGTGCTTTGAAATGGATTTTAACTCTATTTTTCAGAAGGTTTTTGTAATGACTTGTAAGCCTAATAGTGATCTGATGAAAATCTAGAGCTAAAGGCTGCTTGTGTCTTGAGGACAGATTGAAAATGTTTATCAAATTTTTCTTGTACATAGTTAACAAACAAAATAACTGCTTTATCTGGTGTTCATTTTTGTTTGATTTTCACTTTTTAATAGTTGATACTGTATTTTACAGTCAGGAGGGCAGTCAAGAGGCCCTTTCCCTTGCTTCTTACTAGTTTTATAAATTGGGAGCAGTGAAGACACATTTATACAGGTATTGGAGGAATTGAACATACTACTAAGATTTTACATAGGCATCTTGGAAGTGGTAACTTTACTGGGTATTTTATGCATGGTTTTATAAATTGCATTTCTCCTCAGCAATATGATTATACCTGTATTTTTCCTCCGTAACTTCAGATTCATTAAAATGATCCAATTTCTGAAGCTTTTCAAGTAAGGCACAGCAAAAGACTAAAATTTCTGTAATGTGATTTCTTAGTATTTACTTGATTTTTAATATTCATCACATACAGATTTAAAACTGCATTAGGGAAACAAGACTCAACATTTTTCCACTGTACTAACTAAAGGCTGCCTGTACATACTGTCTCTATAAGTCCATTGGTTAGAACAAAGAAGGGTATGTTTTTAGGAGCAATTAAGCCCTATGTTTAATATACACATTTTGTGACATAAAAAACCTATCATGAATTAAAATGGACTTTAATCTCAGTTACAAAGCGAAATTATTTAGCAATATTTATGTGTCCTTTGTTTTCTGTTTTGCTGTTTTTCAAATTCAACAACTTCACGATGTCACAGAAGTTCCAAAATTTTCATTTCATGAATATATAAAAGTATTTTGTTTACAACCCAGTTTGTGGTCTCCACAGAGAAGAAAAACATTAGAATCAGCCCACTCACTCATAGCCTGTATTTACTTTTTTTTCTTTATCTGAGAACATTCAGCTAAGGCTCCAAGCTCTAGTAGGGAGTTAAGTCTGAAAATTGCAGCTATTTTAAGAGTATGGGGGTGGTTGTTACCCCACTACCTTATCTACCAACAACTGATAAATACTTATAATAACCTTGCATTATCCCACTAAGCCCTCCTATTTTTATTTTCCTGGATAGGTCCCAAACTACTAATACTACAGCAGAACTATACTCTTTTAAGTCTGATATGCTTATTCCTAAAGTGCACCACGTGTCTTGTGTAAAGTGATTGAGTAGGTGTTGGTAAAAAGTTAGCTCACTTGGCCCGACTCACTGTGTGTGCATATGCACAAGTATATGTGAGCACACACACACACACATACTTTCATATTATTAAATGAAATCCTTCAAGGTACTGTTTCAACCTACTGAAACAACCATTCTTACTTATTCTAGGTGACTCACAGTTTGGCATAAAAACAACTCTTTCTAATTAAATCTCTAACTTAAAAACATCTTTGGCTGTATCGATGGTTCCCCAAACTAGTTCTCACAACCTGAAGTAATCTGACATAGCAGCCTAAGAATAAAATACATTCAAAGCATTCAAAGCATTTTTAGTACATGTGTGGTTTACAACAGAAGCACTGAAAAATAGGTAATAAAATTGCAGTATGAACACAGGTGGCCTGCTAGATGGCACATTTTATGCACTTTGGCCTCAAATGTTATGTCTGTTACACTGCACAGGTTTCTTATTTGCAACAGAAGGAAGAACAATAACTTTATATGGTTGGAACATATTGGAGGGCACATTTTAGCCTCAACATACCAATAGGACATCACTCAAGCTGAATCAAAATGTGGTTCTTTTGAGACAAAAATGCCCCCTCAGAAATATTGCTCTATGTTAGAAGGATATGCTTGGGCATCATGTTAACTCAGAGAAGACCAAAACAAAATATTAACAGTTACTCAGAAGCTATTTCAAAATGGAAGATAGCATAAGTGAAAATGAAATGAATGAGAAGATGAGTTAAGCTAAAAAGTGTCAAGAATGGGAAGAAGTTGAATGACAGAGTAGAAAAACTAAGAAAAGAAAGCAAGCAAATAATATGATAATAAAGGGAAAACACAATACTAAGCTAGTAGTCAAGATCACAAGATCAAAAATAGCTGATTTAGAAAAAAAAACATGTCTTTAACATTCTGCCAGCTCTAAGTTAAATTTTTATATAAAACAAATCCCTATCTTTAATTAACTTCTGGTTTTTGAGAGCTTTGTTGCTACTTGGCTGTAATTTTTCGATAAAAGCTATTTTCCCTGATTTATATATATATAAAACTGCCTTATGACTGCTAGTTATGGCCAAGGAAGTATATTTGCTGAGATTTAGGGACACTATGGTGGTAGGCACTTGACAAAGTCAGGGTAACATGACAAAACTTGGGGTTTCATTTGAAATGCACTGTTTCTGACAATCATTCAAACTATGTTCAACTGAAAGTCTACTGTTATTTTAATGGCATGAGAAGTCTTAACTAAATATCAATTGCAAATTTCCAAATTAGACAGAATAATAGGACTTAGTCTGCTGTGTTTGGATCCTAAAACCTGGTAGGGCTCATCCTTCATTGAGTGATCACCTTTTAGGTAACTCTAACTGCTCTGTAACATGCTTTGAGCTACTAACGGTTTTATAACATAATGGTATTAGGGATCCTTAAATCTCATTCAACTGTGGGCCCCATACATCAGGCATTTCTCCTGACTTTGGTCTGTGACCATGTTCTCAACAGGTCAATGAAGAGGGAGCCCCCAAGCCCACCCATCATTAGCTGTCACCTAAACTTGCCCCCTGACTGGCCTGACATACATCCTTACTCTAAGAATTTAGTAAAGGACTATCTTAAATGGCATCCTGCCTGTGAGGAGGCAGTGTGGTTAATCTTTGACAAAAGGGCATTCACATGTCAACAAAACAAATGCCTAATGGAAGGCCCTACTGCAAAAGAATAAAGTAGGCCATTCAAGCTGCCAATAAAAAAGAAATTTAGAAAAGATTGAAAGTTTGATTCCAGCATCATCGTTTCCCAGAGATAGGAGTCAACCCAACCTCCAGTGTTCCCCCTGCAGTCCTAAACAGAAGCTACATTAGCCAAGGGTCAACACAGAGAGTCAGGTGTAATGACTTGTTTTCAACCAGGAGGGAGGGGGAATGGGAATCAAAACATTTTCTTTTGATGTGAATAATTCACATAAAGTGTGCTTTCACAACTATTAGGCAAAGATCACTGAAAGAAAAAAAGGAATGCTTTAAAAAAATTTTCCTATCATTCTATTTATGCTACATTTACCATAGGAATCTTTCAATCCATAAAAAGGGAGTATTTTGGAGGAAGTACAGATTCTCAGACCAAAAAATAGTTAGCTACCTCAAGAGGACTCATGTGTAATCATATAAATCCTTAGATCAAATATTGGCCAATTCATTTTTAATTCTTCTCTTGCTTATATAGATTTCAAATGTCTATTTTTCAAATCAAACCAACACTTTAATTTCCTCCAGTAATTATACACTAATAGATAGTAAAACAAAACAAACAAGGATCAGAGGTAAAAAGACGAAGTGCAATGAACATTTCCTGCAGTAGTTTTGTGTTTACATAATCTCACTGCATAATCTCACTACCGATATCCAAATACTTCACTCCAATAATTCTCAACTGGGGTTGATTTAGCTTCCTAGGTGATATTTGGCAATTTCTCAACATTCTTGACAGTCATAACAAGGTAGAACACTACTGGTATTTAGAAACTAAGAGGTCTGGACATAAACATTTTATGGTGCACAAGACAATAATGCACCAAAAAATATATAACCCAAAATGCCAACAGAGTCAAGGTTTGACAATACTTTTTTTAGTTCATGCTACTAATTTGTGGGTTTTTTTTTAGTTTATAGTTATGGTCTGTGGAAGAGTTTCATTATTATTTGTGCTTTATAGTAATGTGCTATATGGAAACTTGAAAAAAGACGGGTCAGCAATTTATTTTCAGATTATTTTGTACCTGCTAGTATTTTACAAAGGGACAGAAGGTCAACATTTTCACCTTATGTCAATTTCTCCTTGGTTTTATCACAGGAAAACAGTATTTGGCATGCATTCTCATGTAAAGAAATGTTGACTAGCCCGTTGTTGAATTTAACATAGTAAAATACCCATTGCTCTAAATTGGAAATTAAGGGCAGTTTTTTCATTTATGTCTAATAGTCCTTTATTTTAGTGCTGTGAGCTAATATTGTCATTTTTATTCCATAAATTTGGCATCCATCTCTAAGAATATTAAATCCAAAGCTTTTGCTTCTGCATACAATTCTCAAAATACTTTTATTTGCCCTGGTTAAGCCTTTAATTAGACTGTAAGTTCCTGGAGGCAGGCATATTTTCCTTACATTTCTTTTGTTCGCTATATATATATATATATATAGAAGGCTTAGAAGACAAAGCCTACAATAAAGTCAAAGCATTTTAAATATGCTTTTATACTGGTAAAAATCACAATAAAGAGATTATAGAGATGTTGCACCAAAAGTCAGTTGCATTTATTTCTTTCTGTAACAAAAAAAAAAAAAAAAGGTAGGGGGATATAGTAGGAAAAAGATGGGAGATTATTTCCAGTGGCAATCTCTTGTTGAGAATATTTAGAAGTGCCACTGGTTAATAGAAATAAAACAGTTAAATTACGTGAAAGTACTTTGCCATATTGTTGGATGTGATCTTTCTGTATCTTACCCAAATATCTGTAAATAATAAACAATCATTGAATTGGACAATTCTGTGATTCTTTAATTTTACCTGCTCTAGAAATTCACCATGTACTCCTTCGCCTCTAAACCTTTGTATATTTATAATGTTCTATCCTCTGCTATCCCCAACACATGGGTTTACGCATAAAATTAGACAAGCACACTACAAACACTCAAATATACAGAAGTCAATGTATCCCTATTCTTTCCACAAGTCTTCTTTTAGGCATCATTTACATTATGTCAATCCCAAATATATGTCTACTTCAACTACACTACAATAACCTTAGCACCTACAACCACAACAGACACTTCTTTAGCTAATAACAGATGTTTGTTAAATTAATAGATGAAATATTTAGTTACTTTCTATGCATCTTCTCCAACTCAGCCCACACATATGATTTGACTCACTATAGACAATTGTGTATTTAAAACAAAAATTAGTCAAGTTTGAAATGATTTGGGGGTTCTTACACCCCAGGAGAGGAAATTGGAAAGCAATGGGTGCTGATGAACTTGAGAAAAAAATAATTAATCCCAAGCCACAGATTTCAGAGGTCTATATAGTATTATTCACCACAGCTTAATTTGTGCTTCCTCTTTCAGCAACATCTTATTCTTATCATGATATGCAGTGTATGGAAGTGTCCCCCTCTGCCAAAATGGAAGATTAAGGTATTTCCGGAACTTCTGAATATAGATAAATTAGCATGTTAATAACTACTAAATAGCTGGTCATTTGGGAGGAACACGTGATGCATTGCCTCAACTAAAGTAGGTCCCGATTCTTCCTTGTTCTGAGTTGCAAGAATTATTTATCGCATCATATTTTTCACTCTCATAAAGGGTCATTGGCTTTAACTTGAAATTAGTAAAGATAAAAAGTACAGCCTCCATTATACAGTTTTTACAGTCATAAGCCCTTTATCATAAGCAATGTCCTACCTATAAAGACAGAAACAGAGTTACAAATAACCGTTCTGTTATCTTCTGTGGTGTTTTCATTTAACTGATCATCCCCAACTCTAGAGGGGAGATGCAGACCATGTCAGATACCTAGTATTTTTCAGACATTGTCCAGACTAGTTTCTTTAGTGCTTTATCGGATGTTTTTATCAGGCCTCTATATGATAAGGGCTCGTACTATTTGCCAAGTTGGAATTTTTGTAAAATTCCTTAATTTTCTGTTGTTAATCCATCAAATACAAACACATGAAAACTTATCTTATTTTACAAGAAGAAATGATGGTTGGACTGAGAAGTGCTGGGAGATAGGGGTTGGCAGTGTGTGGCTGTCTGTGGTTTATTTAACCCTAGCAAGACCAAGCTACTTTGAGTTTTTGACACCACAGCAAGGGGAATAAATATTTTCCCTATTTCATTCTATGCACTACAGCATATTTTCTTTTCTAGTATTTAGATTCAGAATTATTAGAAGGAAGTCACTGACTTCCTTTAAAATATTTTTTCCAGGCCCTCCCTGGTGGTGCAGCGGGTTAAAGCACAGCACTAAGAAGCTTAAGCCAGTTCCGCATGAGTTCGATTCCGGCCTGCCCCGGAGGAGACCACATGGCGTGGCAGACCTCTCCTGACCCGCCCGCTGCTCCCCTCAGCAGTGTACCTCGTCAATCTGCCTGTTCTGCTCCCCACTCTGTCTCTGGTGAAGCCTCTCGCCGGCCCTGAGCCTCTGGCCTGTACCCCAGTTCTGTGTGCATAAATAAATAAATCTTTAAAAATATATATATTTTTTCCAGTTGCTTTTGGAATATATATGATCAGATATATAATAGGTTAAAAATTGAAACAAAAAAGAAATTGAAACAAGTGAAAAATTGCAATAACCACTATTTTTTTATATCCTAAGTTAACCTTAAGAACACTTAGAGTAATATACGTATTTATTACTTCAGTTTGAAACACGCAAACAGTATTTTAACCCAGAATTTTTCTCTCTCTCTCTTAATATATATATATATATATTTACATATAATAGGTTTTCATTTGTGTATCATTTTTCAGCTATTGAAAAGGACTAAAATATAATTCAGGATCTTTTTAAAAAGGAAACAATAAAAAACGGAAAGAAAAACACAAAAATGACTTCATTAGAAATTGTGGAGGTAAAGTGGGAGGAATTTTCATTTAATTTGCCCAATTATAAATATTTTAGATTTTGAAAATGACATTTTCTTAAGCAGTTTCATGAGTTCTGTAGTCTGCAAGGTTATTCATGACATCTTTGCTAAAATAGATGGAGAATGAGCAATAAATTGACAGGTTGTACAAGTTCAGAGTACAGAGCCCTTAAATCCACTTCAGAGTAATACTCCTCTCATTTACTTCAATGTCTTTCCTCTAGACCAGTACTTCTGCCCACATGTTTATTCCCCAACCCTTTGGGAAGTCACCTTTCATCAAAAGAAGAGTGCTAATCTTCCAGTTTCCCTGCCATTGACACCTCCAGTCTCCTTTCTGCTGCCCCTCCTGAGTATTCAGGGAAAAAAGCTTTTAGGATTTTTCAGCCACACAAAAAGAAAAAAAAATTCTCTTTACTGTTCTAGATGAAAGAACTTAGTTTTCAACACAATTGAAGACCTCAGTAATAATAATAATAGCAATAAAAGGCGCGGACTAAGAATGACATCCTCATTTGTTTTCCAGAAACACACAGTAAATGTGTTGCTTGTTACTTTCCTGTAAGCATTAAAATACTAAAATGAAAAAAAAAATCTCTTTTCAAAATTTATTGTACAACAAACTCTAGAATATCCTGAAAAGTATAACATTCAATGCACTTTTTTCACCCCTGAGTATGTAAACAAATACTATCCAGTCAATAAATAACCAAGTCAATATTTTAACAAAATATGTAACAGAATGAAAAGAAAATATCATTAGGTTGGAGAATTTGGGGGAATGATACTTAGTGATACTTCATTCCACATTCCATTACTTAAAAAAGTGATTAAGTTCCAAACTTGGAACCCAGTAAGAGATAGAAGAGTTTTGGTTTTATCGTGACCAAAGAGGTTAGATGACTGATTTCTCACTTTAACTTTTCTAATTGATGTTTTCTATTCAGCAGAATTTTTAAGGAAAAACCACTGAGATTTTTGGATGTGCATACCCAGTCTATCTGATGTTGCTAGCCCAACAAAGAAGAAACATAGATCTCAGCTGCAGCCTTTGCTTCTCCTGGACAGACAGATTGACACTATACATGGAAATCCATTTCTTTCCTTTTTTTTTTTTATACATTCACAGGACATATCATATCAAGGTTTCTCAAACTTGTCACTGTTGACATTATGGGCCAGCTCCTTTTTCATTGTGGGATGCTGAGAGGTACACTGTTTGATATTTAGCAACCTCTTTGGCATCTGCCAACTAGACTGCTCTCCTCCTTCTCCCACCTATTTGTAACAACAAAAAACTCCAGGCATTGTCAAAGGTCTTCAGTTGAGAGTCACTGAATTGTCTCTCTTTGATGAAAAGCTAGGAAGGCAGTCTCTCATTTTTTACAACTTATTTTTCAGACCTAAATTAGCTAAAAAGTAACTTATGCTCCCTAGAGTGTAGAATACCTTCCTAAAACCTAATATTCTCAGGTGGGCTGGTCGGTAATATTGTGGTTTCCCCAAGAACTCATTCTATGCTTTGTAGCATAAAGTACTAGAAAGACTCCTTGACAAGATGAAGTTGTACAATCTCATCCAACAAATGATCTCACTTCAACACTCACACTAACTTTACTATTAAGCAAAAACAGGCACATTTTCAAATATTGATTCCAACTAATGTCTGATCCTAACAGGCATGATCTTATCAAGGCCCCACTATAATAGAAGGAGTGTCAGAGTTAAACAGAATAGTCTGGGATAAGATCACAATCTTCCTCTCAATGATGTGATGCTATCACAGAATGGGGATAGTATTCTAAGTAATTATCATTAATAGATCCTGGCACAAGAAAGAGCAGGCCTGACTGGGGTCTAAACAAATTTGAGTGAGATAAAACAAGGTTGTTGAGAATCATAGAGTAAGGCACGAGGCATTCTAGAGGTCATTTTTCAAAGTTTAAAACAGCAGATTTTAAGTGAACAACAAATCGTAGAATGATTTTAGTATAATAAATGTGAAGGAAGAGAGAAAAGCCTCTTGATTATTGATACAGGTACATTCATTTGTCTTTTTGTCCATTATATCTTCCCTGGTTATTTCTATGCTTTGATCTAATTAGAGTATTTATAAGCAGGTTAGTTCTAGCTATTGAATGAGGTTAAATGCATTTGCTATTTGCAGTCTACCAGACATCAATCTGATAAATTAATCTCCATCACAACAAATAGGAAAAGTTGTTTTATATTCCTCAAGTCCTTGGCCCAGTTTTGGTATATTCTTATACTCTGTATGTGAGGCATCTTAATGCACAATTGTTCGAAAGTAGCTTTTATAACTTTTGCATTTAAGATACTTGCACCACACTGGTTCATTATTTTTTCAGTGCCTATGTCCTAGTACACAAAAGCTCACAATGATCATTTAGCTACTTACTTCTTAATGAAAGAGAGAAAGTGTATGTAACCTCTAAAAAAAGCCAAGATACCTTTTTTAAAGTCATGAATGACTATTTAATAGACATAATGGCATCTTGTTGAAGTTTCTGTCTCCTAGAAGGTCTATTCTACATATCCAAGGCTGTTTATGGAGATTTTCTTGCTTCATATATTTAACTAAGTATTTGCATAAAAAAGATATTAATACTCTTTAATCCAAATAATAACAGAGCATAAATGTTTTACATGAAATTTATTATATGACTTTGAAAGTCACTGCTCTTTCTTCTTTATAACAAAGAAAAAACAGCAATATTTTCTCACCACTCTGACACACCATTTAAAGTTAAGCAAACATCTTAAGAAGATTAATTAGTGGATGTGACCAGAAGGATGCTTCTTTCAGTGATTTGTTCATATATACTGAAGGCATGCGTGGTCATGATTATTACCAGCACTGTTATTCTTATTCACAATCTATCTAGAGTTTTCGAGGGTGGTGGAGTCAAACTATATCTTAGTTTGTGTTTCTTTTTCTCAAATGGGTGATTAATTACAGGCACGGGAATCTTTTGGATAATCACTGAGGATGAATGCATTGCTGAAATCAACAGTACATAGAGGACTCTAAACACTACTAGTTGTTAACATGGTAAAGCAAAACAGAACATTCTACACTTTGTATCTTGTCTAAAAATAATGCAGTCATTGACCTTAACCTTATCAAATTGGTCCCATCATCAAGGTCAGAAACAATAGTAAATACATTCATTTGGACCTGAGCAAACTCTAAGTATTTATAATGCAACAATAGCTGCACCTTATATTTTTCTACAAAACATACTCAAGCAAAAATTACTTTTATAAATAAATTTAATGTCTACTAAGTTTATTGAGTTTTGGCAAAGACTTAAGCTATAAAGTATATCTATCTATTCACTGCTTTGTCTTCTAAGAGCTTCCGTTTCTGTCACAACATAACAGACAGCACTTAGAGACAAATCCCAAATACTGTCTAAAGAGACTAAAAACAGTAGTTGTCATTAGCATTTACCCTCATATGTTTGGAGATGTTCTCCTTTACTTTGATGGAGAATAAAAGAGCCGACAGGGGAGGTGATTCAGGAAAACCTTAAGATCCTACTTTTTCTAGAGATATCACTGATGAGGAAATGAGCTGGTATACAAGCCCTTCTAGGTCCAAAGAATCACATTACACTTATTTTACACCAGATGATGAGATAGGAAGGTACAGGTGTGGTGTTGTTTTTCCAGACTTGGAGCACTTCACAAGAGTTAATGTTGGCTTGGCTCACAGAATGGCAAGAATGTTAAGCAGGCACAGCTATATTTGAATCTCTTTTAGCAATGACCATGATGCATCCTGATAATTCTCTATTTTCATTTTGCAGTAATAGGTTAAACAAAGAAAAGGAAACTACTATCTGAAAAAGAAATCAGCTTGTAGAATGATGTATGGAAATACTGATTTTTATTCTTCATGCATTAGGGAATTGATGGAAAGAGAAAGCAAGCCTCACACAGTGAAACTGGGGGCCAGCCCTATTGCAACAGGCCCATCACTATTTTTCATCTTTGTAACTCACACCCACGATACTCTCTTTTTCTTCAGCCTCTAATCAGGGCAGTGGTACCTGATAGTGGATGATTGACTAAAGAAATCAAGATTGAACTTATTCCCTGAGGCACACTGTACCTCAGATCAAAGAGTGCACATGTGGCATCCTGAAAATGCAATCCCACTGCTCTCACCTCTCAACTCCCTGACACAGGAACCCAAGACAATAATCCGTATAAATCGCTGGCTGATTTATTATCTCTAAAGATGAAGGCAAGAATTAAAGGAAGAAATTTAGTGATCTGAACTAACTTGATAAAATAGATTCCTCTTAAAAACTTAAGGCTAGTTTTTACTTACTAACCCAACTTTCCATATTCTAATCTCAGTGATACATTAAGAACAGCCATTCTGTATGCTAAATGCTTAAAAGCAAGATTATCTCTTTACAGAAGTATGGATAGAATCTGGTCCAAAAAAATGGCTGTTTCACAAATGCAATGCAGTTTATTTCAGGACTGTGACATAAATACAGATGTTAAGCCATTGCTTAAAAATCTGTAGCACTTGTAACTACACAGCCGTTAAAAAACATTACTTTTGTTTAGCAATTTCAGATATCACTATATTTCATAGAATATGAGGTTAATAGAAAACATTCTAAAGAAGGTTTACCTAACATTTCATAAATAAAAGCCCACAGAATGAAAATAAACTTCATCCTGATTTAGGATCACAATTTTTTAACAGCATAAAGCACATTATGATTATCAATTGAAACTTTAAACATTTAATTAATGCCTGTGGAATTATAAAGTTACCTCTTTTATCAGTGTATTTCTCTAAGTGTATTTAATTGTATTATCTATACAGAATTCTTCTTAAAGCATTCTGAAGAAATCCAAGCTATAACATAAGCAACTCTAGTATGCATTTGGTTGTTTCACAGTGGGATCTACTTTATCACCATTTACCTCACTGTCTCTGTTATCAATGGAGTATTAATATCCAGGTGGAGAGTCACTGGAATGCAATACTTTTTACCATGTTAGGTTTACTAGTTAAAAATAGGATTTTTTAAAAAATTTCTATTATTTGACAATTGTACAAGATGAATTATGTAGATTTCTTCATTTCCACCAAATAAAAGCAAATTACTGGGAAACTTCAGAGTGCTATGCACATTATGGCTACGTTATTGTTTGATGGTAAGAAAAGAAAAACAGCTCTCATTATAATGCATTTCAGAAGGAACTAGGGTAAAATAATACCAAAAAAAATAAGGTAAGTAAAAGTTAGATTGTAGTCTAATTTAATCAGTTAAAACAGACAGTATTTCTTCTTGTTTCTACTTAGTTCCTTTCCTTTCAACTTTAAGATAATTGCACATGCACCAGCAAAAGACAGCTGAAGAACTATTGACAATATGCAACTAAATAGTTTCTTTGGATGCTGTTAAACCACCTGATAGGAAACAGCTCGCTTCTCTTTTCAAATCCTTCAGTGACTAAGAGGTATAAAAATAACAATCAAAAGATTGAGTACCCTTTGTCCCCTACAAAACAATTGTATATAGTAATTGCAGCAAACATTAGCAGTAGTTCATAATAATAAGGATGATTTGCTACTAAATCACTCCATTTCTTAAGTCTAAAGATAAACACTGAAAACTAAAGATAAAAATCAGTATATCTAATTAAAATAAATTGTTTGAATCCCATAAAATCAATATTTATTACACCATCTCAAAGAGGACTATGGAGAGTTCTTAATAAATTCTCATCTCATGGAGAATATAAAAAAAGAAGAAATTGAAACAAAATATCAAATGAGGGAGCTTCATTGCTGGTGTTTTTTTTTTTTTTCATTTTTTATATTTTCTATTTTCGTTTCTTATCATATTTACACTAGTGAAATCAGGTTTTCCCATCATGTTATAGGTGAGATTACAAGCACAGTTTTCAGTCCTCACATTATATACCTATACACTTACACTTGCTCTAAATTACCTATTAGAATACTCAAAGTACCCTTTTTTTTAAAATTTGGCTATTGCGTGTTTTATCATGAGAAAAAGAAGTACAATTATAAGAAAGAATGTTAAAGCCATCAATATTATAAAGTTGTCTAAGCTTTGAAAGGAAAATATTAAGCATATTTGTGTAACTCATTCAACATCAGAGTTGTGTTTTACTTCAGGAATCTGTTCAATATAGAAGGCCAAAACAGAATAAAATTGAAACATCACATTTTTTTTGTTGGATTAAAATCGACCACTATTATGCAAGTATAGGCATATAGGCAGCAGGCATTGTAGGTGTAAATGTGGCTGTTTGTATGTTAGGTTTATTTAATGCTAAATATAAAGGCTACAGAGAAAGTTCAGTTACATTTCAATACTCATACAAGAAGTAATTCTTTCTGATGGAATTCAGATCTTTGGATCCCTAATGCTTGGCAGTGTTCCTGACTAGTATGTCCTTAATTAGAATTGAGTCAAGTTTTCCTTCAAGATTCCTAGTATAATATGTCGAAAGGTTAAAAAACAGACTGTATTCACTCAACTGCTGGTGGGTAACATCAGAGGAAGATGGTTAAAATAGTTATGAAATAAAAACTATTTCACTATAGAAGAAAAATAGCATACTACTTAGAAGCACACAATTTGGTGTACAGGGGGCAAGATAAAATAGGTCCATCTCCATTTTTTTTAATTGAGCCC
Organism: Condylura cristata; assembly: GCF_000260355.1. Taxonomy (NCBI): domain Eukaryota; kingdom Metazoa; phylum Chordata; class Mammalia; order Eulipotyphla; family Talpidae; genus Condylura; species Condylura cristata. Next base: position 22,957,927 of record NW_004567110.1, read on the forward strand.
CTTAAGTAACCATTCTAGCAAGTTTATTTAATGGTTAACTTAAAAATAAATGACCACATAAAAATGCTGAAGGTTCTCCACAAACACAAATATCACTATATGATCATCCAAACAGATTTACCCTTCCAGAGTTTCTGAGGAAGAAAAAGCTGTACTTCAAAATGACACTAAGTCACTTTCCTTGTAGGCTATCTTTCCTGATATTGACACATAGACATTCTGCTAAACAAAAGTTAAGAGTCTGACTTACACTTACTAAACAAGAAGATTAAAGTTGAAGAGGGAGTTTCCCTCTATCAGCCAGGTCTCTGAAAAGGGCCATACTTCACCTTTAAGCAACTAAGCCCTCCTAAACAAGCATCTCACTATCTTGGTATGTGAGGTCACTGCCTCTATCTTTCTTTCCTCTGACAACCACCTTGTTTTCAACTCTTTATGCCTGTATGTTTATTTATAACATGTCAGAATAAAAGTGGAATGAATGAAAGTCCCAGTAGCATCAACAAGCTTAAAGATACTTAAAGATAACAGCTTGTTACAGGGTGCCAACTTTTCTCGTCCCCATTCACTAGCTCTTTCTGTTTTTATTACTGCGGTATGCTATGAAATCCTGGTTCAATTTTGCCAGAGCTTCAGCTCTCTTTTAATATTTTATCTTGATGAATAAAAATGATTTTTTAAAAAAATAAGTACGATCTTACCTGGGGAATAACAGATCTGTTTCTAAAGCTCAGTACAATTATTTTAGCTATGTGGGCTTTTTGGAAACATTTAATGTGCATATAAAAAAAATCTAGAGTAAAAATAGCACATTTATCCCCTTTTGAAAATCCCAATAAATAACAAAGGTACATGAGGCTCCAAACAGCTTAACTGAACCATATGTGGACCCAAAGGCCTGCCAAAATGGAATCAGCATTATAAATGATAGTTTCATATTTCATCGAGCCATAAAACAGGAACCTACAGAATATAAAATGTGTTGGCCACTCACAAGGAGCTTGTGATGACAATGGCATGGAAACTCATTGTCAGCAGATTAAAAGTGACCTCCATACATACTCTGGGAGTTTCTTTAGGGATTCCCCCCACACCCACCCCCGTCTTGAGCTGGATTGACTAATCGCCGAGTATGGAGCACATAACTTAAAACAGCATCTTGAACCTCAGCCCTTCTGACAGTCACAGAATTTCAACATCGAAATATTTCATTAGAGAATCTTCAAGAAACAGCAGAAGGTTTGGCACTGAAGCCTTCAGATCCCATTAAGGGCCTCTGCTGTATTCCATAGCTCGTCTAGTCCAAAACGACACACTCTACTCCCACAGATTCTCTCCAAAGCCATTTTGAATCCTCTTTCCCTTATCAGGCTGATACAGACCTGCATCATCCTTGGATCCTTCTGACAGGGGCTGCAACAATTGGGGCGGGGGGGTGATACAACTGTTCATTGTTTCCTTTCACAAAACCCTGCCACAGGGCACAGATTAACACCAAAAAATAGATGGCTGCAACCAAAGAGAAACATTTTTCAGAATGCCTCCACCTGATTAATGAAGTAATGGAGCCGACCACTGTTTGACTTTCATCCTGCACTCTTCCTCCCTCGCCCTTCTCCTGGAGTATCAGCAGAGAGGGCAACACTTCTGTGAATATCTGCTCCTTTGAAGAGTTGCCGTTTTCATCAAGTTTTCAAGGAATGCAACAAGTATAAAACTGCCTAGGTTCTTGGCTGAAAATCTTCCAATAAAAAACAAGCTTTCTTTTCACCACCTTCGAGCTTCTTTAACAAGGGTAAATGCTTTTCTCCCCCCAGTAGATATTTTGTTTGACACGTATTTGAGACTCGATGCTAACTCATATGCATACGGGGCCATCACCAGACTAACAGTCTACATGTGTCTACATAGCAGTGCTTTAAGATGCAAAGGGGCCACGCCATATTCCACATTACTGTCAGAATCCACTGGGTTGTTTTTGGCTCCTGTCTATTGAATACCGCTAACGTTATTACAGGTCAGGATATGAGAAATGAATGGTATTTCTTTGACTTCTTAATATAAGCTAAAACTTCAAGCACATAAAACATCTTGGCTCGTCTGGACTCTGTCCCCATTTCCCGGTGCATCACTCTCTACATTATGACTGCCTTATTCTCCATTCTATACTGAGCTCTAAAATGCCATAAATAATGAAAGAATTGAGTTAACATTTTAAAATATAAACCTAACTCAAAAGTGAATCAGAGAGGGTAAATTACTTTTCCAATTGTCTGAAATCCCCAAATCACACACCTGAGAAATGCTTTCTGAAGAATAACTCCTTACAAAAAGAAAACACAAAGACACTAGGCTAATTCAAAAAGCAGCTTGACCACTTAACCTTTCTTTCTCTCCTTAAAAATATATGCTTTTTCTCTGCTTCTGTGGTGATTGTCTACTTAGATGATAAATGCTCCAAGTAAATACTTGCTAGGGATTCTCAGCAAACCTACGCAAGCTGGTCAGTAAGCTTATGTGTCTGTGTATATATAAGTATACGTGCACACACATGTATGAAGATATATATGTATGATGACCACCAAAAATGCTTTTCAAATATGGTGTGAGAGGGGACAGAAAAGGCAATATGCACTACTTAGAGAATTAAAGGAATGTGTAATCTACTTTCTATTCAGTTATAATAAAAAGGTTTGTATAACAATCTGTATATTTTTCAGAGTGACTAAATGCATATAATTTTGTCTCATTTTACAACACCTCTATGATGTAGCACTGGTATAATAACCTCCATTTTATAAATGAGGAAACTGGGAGCATGTGTGATTACTCAAGATCACATCCATTTTGGGTAATAGCTGCCCGGACTAGAATCAGCCTACTTTGAATCATGGGCTCTTTCCGTTCTTCTTCTTCTTTTTTTGGTCTCATTCCTGATCTTTATTAGTATTTCTTAAAAATAAGAGCAGGAGAAGAAACACTTAACAAACACTCTGCTGCCGTCCTAACTTCCATTTAGTCTTTGATAACTCACTTTTTATAAATCTTAATTCATCTTCTTCTATTCTCGTGATTGATTTCTAAATAAAGCAACTTTGGATCCCCTTGTATGTGACGACCATATTCACTTTCAAAAATAAGAATAAAATATATCTCATTTTCATAAGTGTGAAATTTTGTGACCAGCATCTTCTACTGACCAGTTCATCCTTGATTTTGGTTATGGTGCTGTGTAACCAATATGTAGTGATTTCCACTCACATTACTTGGATTTTTCGTGTTGTGATTTCTCCCACTGTTCTTGTTATTTGGAAGTCATTCTATATCTGGAGGGCAGATTTATGCAAGTTACCCTAAGTGGTAAACAGCCTGTGAGGTGGCCCTCAGTTCTCATCTCAGCCTTTTGGTTTCAAGTCCCTGTTTTAAAACCCTTCTCATTAGGGTGCACTGGGCTAGTGAGTGGAATTCAATGAGAGTTATGGGGCAGGGTGCCACTTCCAACATTAAGTTACCAAACGCTATGACTTTCATCTTGGGATCCTTCTTTTCTTTCTCCCATTTCCTTGCTCAGGGAGTATCCAGTGGCCACATACTGAGTTGCCTACAGGGAAGCAAGAAACCAACTAACTCAAAATTCATACTAATGAGCCAATAGCACATGCTTCACAATCCTGTCACCTTGACTGCAGCTTTGTGAGAGAAACCACCCCAGAGAACACAAACTGCCACATTCGTATTTCTGACCACCAAAATCTGAGAATAAAGATTGTAATAAAAATATAAGCACATATATAATCTCTCACACAAACACCCTATGTTTGACTGTGGTTTCTTTTTTTTAAGAATTATTTATGCATATAAGGGCTGGGGTAGAAGCCAAAGATGGAGTTGGGGGGTGACAGGATTCACCAGATATAGTGTGGGGAGTGTTACAGGTAGGTCTACCAAAATATATTGCTGAGGGAAGCAGCAGGACAGACAGGAGAGATCTGCCATGCCACGTGGGTCAGCTCCCTGGCTGGGGATTGAACACCTTCTGCAATAGCTCTGGATAGCTGCTAAGACTTAACCCCTTGTACCACCAGGGAAGCCCTTGACTATTGTTTCTTATTTTAAAATAGAGATTAAAAAAAAACTTTCATAGCACAAAAGACATACTAATCGAATCAAGAAACTTCAGTTTTGTTGAATGAGGCCAAAGGATGAAAAGTGATCTAAGAGCAAATGAATAAAATACAACTTTAAATGTGGTACTTAAATTAATAATCAACAATAGCTAATTAATAAGGAAAAGAGATGTTAATCTATGAAAGACTCCCAGTTACATAATAGTTTTTACAAAACTATTTAAGAAATATTACTTCATTTTTTAATTTTTTGTAAATATATGCTATTTTTCATACATCAACACAGCCTTGCAGGAGTGGCATGCATAGGGTCCTTCTCAAAAGTTCTTAGTACCAGGAAAATCTCTTATGATACTAGATTGTCAATGCCAATTAAGAGCTAATGTTAAATCTGTTAAATGATACTTGACTAGCGCTGTTGTAATAATTCCTATTAACAACTGGTTAAAAAATAGAGCCCAATTTTATGACTATCATATGAATTAATGTTCTACGTTCAATGTCAAGCCCTATCCCTAAGTAATATTTATTTATTTATTTATTTATTTTTTAAAGATTTTTTTTTTTAAGATTTATTTATTCATACAGAACTGGGGTACAGGCCAGAGATGCGGAGGGTGAGAGGATTCACCAGAGACAGAGTGGGGAGCAGAACAGGCAGATCGACGAAGTACACTGCTGAGGGGAGCAGCGGGCGGGTCAGGAGAGGTCTGCCACGCCATGTGGTCACCTCCGGGGCAGGCGGGAATCGAACTCATGCGGAAGCGGCTTTAGATTCTCAGTGCTGTGCTTTAGCCCGCTGCGCCACCAGGGAGGGCCAGTAATATTTATTTTTAAGACCAAAGAGATAGCATAGAAAATAGTACCTATGTCCATTCTCTCACAGTTATCACTTCCAAGTTACTGACTGTATTCGTTACCATGTCTGTTCAAGACCACTGCAAAGTCATCCTGCAAAGTCATCCTAACAACAGAATAACATTTATTATAACCAATCAGATCACAGGTAATTGCATGATTTCACACCACTGTTAAAAGAGTCACAGAGTGGCAAGTTTGGTGAACTTCTCAAACAATGCTTTCTCAATTTCAGCTTCTTAGTGAAAAATCTTTTAATTTGTATACACTATAGCTTATGTTCACTACCCAAGAATCTAATAGATTCTGTTTAGGAGGCAGTGATTATCTGTATCTCCTCAACTGTGAAAAAAAGATCTGCAAACAGGAACCACTACACAAACAGTATCTGTAGCTCTAAAACCAACAGCAGACTTCTCCATTAGTGCCTTTATTCTTTGGGAAATGTAGTGCTATGTATTAGCCTCTTCAGCTTTATACACATATTCTCAGTAAAGCAACTTTCTTCATTCTGCAATGACATGAATAATTACGCCTTTAATAAACTGATAACTTTGTACCACAGAATCATTTTAATAACTCTTTCATAAAGATCATCATCAATAAATATTTTCACTGGTGTTTTAGATAAAGAAAACAATGACTAATCTTAAATAAATAAATAAAAAAGAAATATTTATTCAAACTTCACCTAAGTATAGGCAAATATGTTCACCCATATAGCAAAATCCAAAGGGAAAAGTGTTTTTAAATTTCAGGCACAGGAGAATCAAGGAGACCTATAAAGGTGTTTTGTACTTTTATCTGGTGAGATGCTGTGCCTCTGTAGTTTTACTTTTCAAATTCCAGCTCAAAGTTAAAGAACCTGGAAAGGCTTCATTATGAGAAGAAAAGATTAGTTGAATGGACATTGAATTTAGCATACAAAAGTTGTATGTTGGAGGCAAGCATTCACTGACCACTGAAGAACCCAGATTGTGCTCCATCCACTGCGAACCTCATACCTAAGCGCCTGCATTGCCACACGATTAGTCTGTTCAGATCCATGTTCAATTGACTTCCTTGGTTTACTTCTACATATTTGAATTGTGACATAAGTTTTTGGTTTCTTTCTTTCTTACTCATGTTCTACAGGATATCTTTATTTATGTGGGTCTCCAAACCAACTCCTTGATTCTTATAGTCCCTCTCCACCCACAAACAACCTCCTCTAATTCTAGCAACCAGACCAGAAGGCCACTTTCCAAGGTTATACTGTATTAAATGTCTTCCCTCATGTCGTCTTTGAGCACTTTCCTTGTCTACTCCATTTCCATTAATTCTCCACATAGCAGTGAGAGTATAAGAGAAGCCAGATCTTGGCCTCCCTAAGGGACAAATCCTCAACGTCCATCAATAATGAATTTCACCAATCTTTCCCAAGAGGAACAGGGTACAATTAAAAAGGTTATAAGTCCTTGCACTACTAGAACCTAAGGGCATCCGTGAGTGAAACTGGCTTAAGCCCAATTAGAGGAATCAGTGCATTTGTCTTCTCTTGGAACAACCCTGCTCTTACGTTTCCCATCAATTCAGTATAAATCTGACTGATCTTATCCAAGAAGTTAATAGAAAATTGCTCACAGTGGGTGACTGCCACCTCAGTTTCCAAGCAGAGACAGATGGAATTTCCCAGATGGTTTGTCACTGGAAAGTGTGATACTGGATGAGGTTTCACAGAAAGCATGGTGGAGCAGAACACCTTCTTGGCCTCCACCCATGTCAAAGTAAAGGATCAAAAGCTGATTCTGTTGTAAAAAAAAAATCATAATTGCCCCAACAGGCTCAACACTACTTCCTCTCTTACTGCTTCAAAAGGTTGTAAATCTGACACTAAAATCAGTCAATATTTATCAAGAAACCATTACGGGCATATCTACTTATTAGGTAAAAACTGAAGAAATAGACATAGTCATGTTGCCCCACTGAACCTTACCTTCAAACGAGATTAAGAAAAAACATAAATGTGTAAACAAACAAAGCAGGCCCAAGATGGTGTGAACTGTGGTGCTGAACCGCTAAATTGGGCTGAGGAAACAGGATCACAAAAGAAAAATGAGAAATTGGGTGTGAAGACGCAGGGTAAAAGTGGGGATCTTATAAAAAGAGAGGTGTGCCATTCACTAATACTGAGAAAGGTTAAAGTGAAGAATTTACATACTCTTTTATTGAGATGCCATGAATGCAATACATGTCATGACATAATATTACATTAGGTAGGTTCAACAATATAAAGATTCAATATTTTGAGTAGGTGGGAAAACGAATGTCACAGTAAATCTAGTTAACATCCATCATCACTCAGCTGCACTTTTTCCTGGAGATGAGAACTTGAAAGATCTACTCAATAATCATTCTTTAGAAGTTTTTTAATGGGCTCTTGTTATTAGCCAGACATTGCTCTAGGTAGAAAGCAGACAAAGATTAAGACAAGGGGTATCCAGTCTCAGAGACAAGAGACAAGTAAACAGACACTTGTCTCCAGTATATCTAGCACCATGCTGGAAATACTTGAGGAATAAAAAGTAAATTCTAGATTGGAGGCTGCAGAGATCTACTTTGAAACGGCCTTAACGTTGAGTCTTTCTGTAACAATTGGAGTCAGTGTGATGAAGAGGGGGCAGGGTAAGCATAGCACTTTCCAGGATGATAAAATAACAAGATGAGATGCACAGGGAAGGGAGAAGAGTTTACTCAGAGCAGCACTTCAGGTGGTCGGGATTGCCTGAAGTCCATATTGAGAGTGGAAAAGGGCAAAGAAAGTGGAAAAGAGGTAAGGCAAGTGACAGGAAGGTCATTTCAGGCTTCAAGGTTCAGGTTTTCTTATTCCCTGTAGGATAAGTGGCTAGCTTAATTTTTTCAATGTACTGTGATTTGGGTAAAGAACAGAGGAGACAAAAAGGAAGGTAGAAAGAATATGAAAAAATTATACAAATTAATGCAGAGTTTTTAACTAAAGCAGAATAGTAGAAACAGAGAGAAGAGAGCAGATATTAAGAAAGTCGAAGTGATTATAACACTTAGCTTCAGGAAGTGACAACACAAGATTTTTGGAAGATATTTGTGAGAGGAAGGAAAAGTAATTACAGGGAAAAGAGAAAAGGTGTATGTGTCTGCATGAGCCCACATGTGTGTCTAAGTGAGTGCGTAAATGGATATTTGAGATGTGAGAGGGGAGGCAGAAGTAGAGGAAGGAGATAGAGTAACTCAGAGAATGAAATTCTTGCTGAGGCAGAAAAGGAGACGCAGAGACTTAAGATGAAAGGTGACTTAAAGTTAGATGTCAGGCAGAAGAATAAGATAATCTGTAGAATCAGTAATAAAATCTCCTTGTCTATTTAGTTGGAGGAAATCAGTGGGAAAGGCTTGCAAAAACAGTTAAAATGTGCTATTAGAGAAAGGGTAAAAAGCCAAGGTTAGAGATTTTTAATTTAAATGTCATTTGTAAATTAAGCTGAAGCTTTGCATGTGGATAAGCTCCCTGAGGCTCTGGGAACAGAGGGAAAAGAGAAGAAAGACCAGGGTGTTTTGGGAAACACACACAGTTAAATTCAAAAGAGCCAAGACCCAGAAAGATATGAGAAGTAGAAAAGTATGGTAGTAATGAGACCAGATTAAAATGAGTATTAAGAAGGGGGACATCACTGACAATGTCAACGTCAATGAAAGGAATTTTAAGACCCAGTGAAAAGTCATGTGTCAGCAAAATTACAAATTCTATCACTGAGGTGGTGAAGATGGATGTATATGGGTGGTATCAGCAAGAATGCTTGTGATAAGGAGATTAGATATTTATTTTAAAGAGCATTTCTAGAATATCTATTATGTGCCCAATTCAGAAATCCAAAACGGAAAAATAAAAAAAATGTTTAATAATTTATGACCTCTCAAAGCTCAACAATATTTGGATATTACCAATTCACTTCATTTCTGTACCTTAGACTATAGAAATGTCTTTCAATGGCTGTATTAATATGGACATTCCACAGCAGCTTATCCTGAGACTGAGTCCAGTAAAACTACTTGGGGAGGAGATCTCAGAAAATTTCAGTAGAGGCACAGAGAAGCAGTTAAGATAAGCAAACCCATGAAGGCTGTATCATAAAGCAAACTGGAGCTCAATTTCCTAGGCAGATTCCAATACACAGGGTAGAAGAGTTCTCACCTCTGCAGGAGAGGAAGGGAAGAGGGGGTTGTATCATTGGTCAAGCATTACTTCTGAAAGAGTAATTCGCCAGCGTTTCCATCTTGCTTGGCTCATAGCAAGTTTGCATGATGCTGGATAAAGTCTTCAAGTAGAAAGTTACAGATGTAACTAGCAGCTTTCGATTATACCGTTCAATGTTGCAGACAGATGGGTTGGGGTATACATACATGCTTCAGGGAGTGTCCGATATACAACCTGAAGACTGACAATGAACAGGATCAAATATTGGTAATATAAGAGGTAGAAATGGAAAAGGAAAGACCTAATAATTCCAGTGTTTCCTTATGATAGAGTGTAGGAACCTCATTCTTTTTTCAACCACTATTCTATGAAGATAATTAACTTAAAAATTTTTAAGGTGCAATTTCACCTTATTTCCTACTAGGTCCATAAAATGTTTTCTATAGTGCCCTTCAGAATTTTATTTTGGGGGAGGGGGTCCTCCCTGGTGGTGCAACGGGTTAAAGCACAGCACTATGAAGCTATTGCAGCCACTGCAGCACAAGTTTGATCCTCAGATGGGAAGTGATGCACGTAACATGGCCAATCTCTTCTGACCCGCTCTTCTCCCCTCAGCAGTGTATTTCAGTACATTTGCTGTTCTACTCCTCATTCTGTCTCTGGTGACTTCACTCCTTCCCTGCATCTTTGGCCTGCAATCCAATTTTGTATGCATAAATAAATAAATATTTTAACTTTTTTTTTGGGGGGGCACCCTGGTGACCAAGTTTCAGTGAGACCGCCTCTATGGCCTGAGTTCCGTTCCTAGCCTGGGAGCTAATCCACATATAGCAAGCAGACCTCTCCTGCCTTGCCTTGTGCTCCTCTCAGCAGTATATTTCAGTAAATCCGCCTGTTCCTCTCTCCACTTTATCTCTAGTGAATCCGCTGGCATCTCTGGCCTACACCCCATTTTATGCAAAAATAGTTATAATAATTTTAAATTAGTATTGTATTTTTTACTTGTAAAATTTCAGTGTCACAAGAGTCTCATGGGAAAACCAAATAATGGCCTATCCTGATTAAACATGATCAATAAAATAATATTATTAAATTTCATTTGTTGAATTTAATAGGTTGTGGTAAGTTTACTATTACATATTAAGTCAACTTATACTTTCATTTATGTTCTATTTAATTAAGTATTCAAATTGCATGATTCCAGCAGATAGCTGAACAGAATACTTAGCTACTGACAACTGATATATATTCAAAATCATGAGAGGGCAAATATGACTTTCTTCCTAGATATCTAATTTTCCAAATGTTTGGTTTGGTGTTTAGTAAGCACTTACCATGCACTAGCATAGTAAAGATTTAATAAAATGACCTCTGCTCTCCAGATAATATGGTGAATAAAATGCTCAACATAAAATTATAAAATAACTCCAAATATATAAATCATAATTTAAACTGATTTTTGAAATTCCTTTGTTGCCAGTAGTCCTTTGGTGTTCTCAGTGAATGAAATCACAAGACTTTCAAAAACAAGAACTTTGAGGCCCTCCCTCGTGGTGCTTTGAGTAAGGACGCAACACTGCAAGCTAGACCCAGCTGCTTCAGTGCAAGTTCGATCTTGCCCTGTAGGTGACCCACGTGATGGCAGGTGACAGACCTCTCCTGATCTGCCCGCTGCTACCCTCAAAAGTGTACTTCATTGATCTGCCTGTTCTTCCCACTTGTCTCTCGTGATTCTTCTAAGCACCCCTGCACCTCTGGCTTGTACCCCATTTCTGTATGCATAAGTAAATGACAAAAAAAGAACTTCGTGTCACCATAATGTTTAATATAAGTTATTCCTTGGCACAGAGGTGAAATATTGAAAAGAAGGCTAGAATCATTCCCTGACTAATAATCCCTTTGACTGTATGAAATGCAAAACAACAAAAAACCTTTCTGAAACTTAAAAGGTATGATTTTTTGTTTCTAAGTCTGTGATGATTAATTTAGTCTATAGTGTATCAACTGGGAGAAGATCAACATTTGAATTTGTGAACTTTGAGTGTTGCAGATTGCCCTCCATCATGTCGGTGGGCCACATACAATCAGTTGAAGGTCTGAACAGAACAAAAATTTTTGAAGCAAAAAGAAATTCTCTAACAGATTGCTTTGACTATTCATCTGTACCACTGGCTTTTCTGGGTCTGCAACCTGCCAGCAATCATTGCAGAATTTGGGCTTACCTCCATAATCATGTGAGCCAACTCTTTATGAGAGATGACAGACAGAAAGCAATGAGGGAGAGAGGTATGTGTGTGTGCACAAACCCTATTGGTTTTGCTCCTCTGGAGAACACTAATAGAATTCTTGGAAAATACTCAAGTTACATATGTAAAGTCCTGAAACACCAATGGCATACAGCTTATTTAAAATTTCAACTTGATAGATTTTGAGTGGTTTCATTTCTACGCATTACCAGTTGATAGTATTTGTTGAAAACTTGTATATACTACCTCATTTAGTCTTCACAGAATCTTTATAAGCTACATTGCTTTATTATCCCTATCCTAGTGATAAGATTTCTAAGGCAGTATTTGTAATGTGGATTCAGGAATCAAAATGAAGTGAATATAGGCTAGTCATATAACTTCCTAAAGAAGCAGTTTCCTCCTCTGTATCAAAGGAGATAAATATTATTTTTTTATACGCTTGTGTGAGAACTAAATGAGATGTAAAACATTGTGACCCACGTCTATACCAGGAAAGTATTAATTACAGGCAGCAGCTAGCTATTACTATCATTAAACCATTATAGCATGATGTATATAACAAGATAATGAGTTACGAGCAAATGATAATTTATGTATTTCTATGTATAGTGTGTTATAGCATTCTAAGAATATATTTTTGTTAAATCAATTTGTTTGGTGCTTCTCTATAGCCTATATTTCTTGAAATGTTCTATATACATCTAAATGCCTGGTCTGTAAAGACTTCCTGCAGAAGGTGGCATATTGCTAATGCACTTCAAGATGGGAACTTGAAAGATATAAAAAGGATTTGACATCTGGCATGGTGACTCAATTAATTACTGTGTTGGATTAATTAGAGAGCTGAATCTCCTGAGCCAACACCGTGAGTCTGAGAAGAGTAACATTACACTGGTTGGCGAATAAGCAATTTAAAAGAGGGTACTCATTCCAAATTTGATTCAAGGTTCAGTAAGGAAGGATTGGTAGGCTATATTTTTTATAATAAGCACAATTTATCTTCATGATATAAAATACATATTAAAGTGCTAACCAAATTAAAAAGAAGTAATAGAATTGCAGAAATATTTAACACCTAACTATTCAAACAGAATATGAATGATCATATTTACTAAATATTTCTACTTGATCTTTTTATAAACTTACAATTCAGGTAAAGAAATTCCCAACAATTTTATCATACTCAAAGGGTGACAGGTTTTTAAAAATTCAGATTCTGGAATCCAAAGTCCTGAACCTTTATTTTCTACCTACAAAATAAACTTAAAATAGAACCAAATCCCTAAGTTCTGAGGAATAAACGAGCTAATCCATTTTCAGTTCTCTAAATGTTTCTAGAAAAAATAAGTATGCAATATGTTAGCCAGTCAGTCATTCTACAATAGTAATATGACTAGCAGTAGTAGTAGTGATAGTATTTATGGTATGACATCAGAATTCTGTAAAAACACATGATTTCAAAAGAAAAATATTTTAAAGTATATGTTAGCAAGACAACTAAATTTTTAATAATAAACCTGGAAATGCTATAGTTTTAGGTAATAACATGAATTAGACTAAAGTTATAAGGTTAAAAAAATGACTAAGATTGTTTCCTGTCATGGAGTATTACTCAATATAGTTTTCAATACACTAAGGAATATGCAAATATACATCAAATAGTATATAAAAAACACCAAAATTTTCACATATAGGAGTTTAATTTTTTAAAAATATTAAATATAGCATAAAGTAAGCTTAGACTATTTTATGGCATAGGAGTACTAAAAACAAAATTAATCACTACCTTAAAAATTATAAATAAATTATTTCATTGAAAAATTAAACTTTAATAAGTTTATTTTCCATATATCACAATTTAGCATATGCTAATATATACATATATATGTATGTATATAAGTATAAGTGGTGTAAAGGTTTATTAGAAATACATTTATGGATATGTAATTTTGCTGGAGTAAAAGGGAAATTTTTCACCTTTTACAACAACAATTTGTGCCATTTTGTATTAGTACATTTTCTGAAGAACTATCAGAGAGAGAACTAGATGTTAGAATTTGGTATATAATTAAATATCTTATTTCCAAAAATATTTTTAAGTATTGCTAGAGAACCAATATAAGCCCCACAGATAATATTGGTTTAGAATAATATCTAATTCAAACTTTGATGTTTAGACAATCTTCCTTTTGATATTGTTTGAAAAATCATTATAGTTAATACTATTCTCACAAGGAATAAATAGAAGATTTTATTAACAAAACTCAATTAGCCAAAATCTTTATTGTTTGTGAGATCACACCTCAAACTCTTTTGAAGTAGGTATACTGGACAACAAAGATCTATATTCTCCAGATTATTAAATATCCAGCCTGGCCTATCAACTTTAAGTTTCGTTCTTAAATATGATGAAATGTCCTACTTCATCCTTTTATTCCATAAGCACATGGAATAAGAAAATAAGAAGCATACCCTTAGAATCTTGTATGCTGTTTAAAAGTTTAGTAACGCAACTATTACTTGTTTATTACAGTCATAATCTTCAGATGACACAATAATCTCTTCCACATCCAGATGGCATTAAATAAGCAGAGATCTAACACATATCAGTTTCTTTCCTGTAATAACTTTAAGAAGAAATTTCTCACAGTCATGAGACTCTTCTTATAAAAGTGGCATTTAGAGAAAGTACTTCAATTTTAAATATATAATTTTTGGATCTTCTAAGGAATGTAAAAACTTTTCTCGAGTTTTATCACTGATATTATCACATATAATAGGAGAGGTATTAATATCCTCATCCCTGGAGCTTGTGAATGTTAACATTACTTGGCAAAGAGGAATTAAGGAAGCAGATGGAATTAAACTTGCTGATCAGATGGCTTACAAATACAGATTATCTTAGACTACCCAGGTGAGCCCTATCACAGGAGTTCTTAAATGTGAAAGAAGGGGAGGCGCTGGAGTCATGAAATAGAGTTGAGAAAGTCTCAATCAGCCACTGTTGGCTTTAAAGATGGAGAAGGGCAATCAGCCAAGCCATGAGAAGCTAGAACAGTGAAGTAAATGGCGGCTTCCTTGGTGACTTCAGAAAAGAACTCAGCCCTGCAGATACCTTGATTTTAGCCCAGTGATATTCACTTCAGATTTTAGACTTCCGCGACTACAAAATAATAAAAATACGTTGTTGTAAGCCACAACGTTTGTGCTAATTTGCTAAAGCAGTACACTTGCATTTAACATATCCAATTAAGAAGTATAACTATATTCAAGCATCCCATCTTTCTATTATTTTCTAAAACATCTAATTAATATAGTCTTACCCAGAGGTAGACTTTCTGATCTCAGAAATTTTATAAAAAAGTTAACCAAAGAAATTTCAATGCTAATCATTCACACTTGCTCTTAAAGACATAAATAGTATCACCAAAGAATAACAAAGTTGTTTATTTCTCATTCTTCATGTAAACTTGTAATGTATGACAATTAATTTGTGTCATTCTAAACATAAAATCATTTGTATATATTATTAAATGTGAACAGTAGTAGTCTGGTGAAGCAGATAAAGCAACAACCTTATAATTCACCTTACTAACAACCATTTAGTATGATTAACCTGTTTCCTTCTGAATTCTAGGTATATTGCTGTTAGAGACAAACCACTTGGAAAATATCCAAGTTTTGTGGCCCATAAAAGAGAAAAAAAATGTTATTTTTTTAGTGATTTCACTGGGAAGAAAGATAATTTCTGAGCTCTAACAAAATATTGAGTCAGCCACCTCAGAACATCCACATACCAGAGAATTATTATTCAGGTCCATCTTCCCAGAGAATGGTCCCCAGGTTGTTCCCACTGGAAGCTGCTGACGACTCTGAATTTTTCGTTCCCCATCTTTCTGAAACACTTCCAGCTCTCCTGCAGACAAGGAAAACAAGAGGGGTTTAGGCTTTCACTTCTACCTTAACAACAGCCACCTGTTTTTGTACAACTGCTTTACAACACAATATTCTCAGGATTCGTAGGAAGAGAATTAATTATGCTTGTCTGAAAACAACTGATTTTATTATGTTGAGAGTAAAATAAAGCTTATTCCTATAGTTGTAGCGATATTCAGTTAAATTTCTTTCTTGCACTTTCTTGCAGACATCATCTACTGAAGTCAATTTTATTTATTCAGTCTTTAAAACCCCAAATGATAATATTTCCTCAAAAAGCAAAGGCTCAAAGCCGAAATAGATAGAAATTGAACATTAGGACAATGACTTAGCATTCAAATTCTCATATCTGAACACCAATATAACTTAAAAATTACAATGAAAGATATATAACCTAGGCAGTAACACCACACAGCTATTCAAGACCTCATGAGCAATAACTGGGGAGTTTACAACAGTTCTTTATTTCCTGAAATTACTACTAGCGTCAAGGGAGAAAATATCTACATGTACAAAAAGTAACGATGCATATTTTTCCAAATAAAAAATGTTTGGACAAAAATCTTCAGTTGTTGCTGTTTAGCACATTAGGTAAGAAATTCCATGTCTCCAAAAGGCTTTGGACAAAAATCACCTAAGCTCGTTTAGGATGATCTTCCTTTCATTTCTCCCAGTTAATTTGGATGCATTAAGGGAAACAGGAAGTGAAACAGATTTATAAGCAAGTTTAATTTTTGATGCATTAAGAGCTATAAACTTAGGGCAGATCATAAAGTGATTCCCAAATATCGTGAAGTTTTTTGAGGTGTCTCTGACTATATTGTAGGGGGAATGGATTAATCTGGCTTTTGTGCCGCTGGCCTCTGAGGCTATCACCTATTGCTGCGTGGATGTTAATAGAAAGGGCGCTGGGGAGCGTGGGCTTGGGGCACGCATGCCTGATTACAGACACCTGGAACATGGGTGGAGCATGCGTAAGTGGGCACACCTGAGCCCAGAGACCAGCATCACTAAGATCTAGTGGCTCTGGGAGGAAGGTACTACAACAGATCCAGAGACAACACGCGAGAGAGAACGCGGGAGAATGAACCAAAGAGGCCCGCCCTGGTGGCGCAACAGGTTAGGACGCAGCACTGCAAGCTAGCCGCAGCCGCCTCATTGTGAGTTTGATGCCCGGCCCAGGAGGGACCCACATGGCACAGCAGACCTCTCCCGTCTAGCCAGGTGCCCCCCTCAGCAGTGTACTTCGTCAGTCTGCCTATTCAGCTGCCCATTCTCTCTGATGAACCCTCTCACTGACCCTGCACCTCTGGCTTGTGCCCCAGTTCTGTATACATAAATAAATGAAACTTTACCAAAAAAATAAATAAATAAATAAATAAAAAATAAAAAAAAGCGTAAGATTCGCTGGGGGGCTTGCCAGATTCCTGTCCCACACATTCCTGCCCATCTGCGCCTGGTGCCCCACTACAATTATGTATTACAGATTTGTACAGACCAACAATACATTTTTAAGCTCTCAAAGATCCCCGGAACAGAGACTGCAGCAAGCAAGTCATTTACACTCACTTAATACTTTGATTTCGTTAAGAAGAAACAGGAAGCATATAGGGGGAATTCCTCAAATATTTGTTTAAAAAAACTAAATCAACTGATTAATAAAAAATAAATCAATACATGACTGTCAGTCTAAACATTGGGATTAAAAGAATAAAAATCTCAATCCAGAACGGGAGCTCGCTTCTAATTAAATCTATGATAGTATTAACATACCTTGTCATACCAAAATGTTTCTGTTTTATAAGTTTAATCTCAATAATGTAAGTTATTCGTTTTTACTGGTATTTCTTTTCAGTAGACTCAGAGACATGAAAATGGGAAGGATAGAATGAGAAATACACATGTATATCGACATAGAATAGCTGAGAAAAATCAGAAGTAGAATAGAATCTACTCAGTAATTACATTTTCTAATGGATAACACGTTTATTCTGGTAAGTAATATGTTGTGAATATTTCACCTATTGGTCTTTGTTTTATTTCAACTTAATAGGTTTCCTTAAACATACATATTTAACCTTGGTATATACTGGATTATATAAACATATAAACACACATATAAATATATTTATAGCTTATATAAATAAATGTATATTCATATATTTCAATA
>NW_004567110.1:22975858-23013995 GCF_000260355.1 Condylura cristata
TGAGTCTTTTTCAGAGGTACATGTTCACACCTCTTCAGATCATGTCACTACACCATATTTTCATAAACATCACCATCAACCTGAATTCAATTATATCTTTTTTTGATAGCTTACATTTATCACCCCATTCTAATAGTGGGAATCTAAACATTAGTTTTTGTGCTTTTATATTTGCTTAGCCCATAAGTACATAAACCACAGCCAATCTAAAAGATTTTGTCATGGTTACCTCATACAACATTAGTTTATTGACACCTAAACAATGTAGGAGCAAAGGAAATTCCATGTTCAGAGTAAGAAATTTAAATTCTAGGACTATATCTCTGTTTTCTATTCTTCTCATACCACCTTCCCTTCATACTTGTCATTAAAGTTATATTTAAAATAGAAGAATGCATCCAATTCATTAAGTTAGGGCAAATATAGCTTATATACTTTTTCAATCTGATGTATCTGTAGCTAAAGAAAGATAAGCAGTGAGGAAAATTCAACAGGTCTCAGTTTCTGAAGTGTATTTTTATAAATGTATTTATGTTAAATAATTTGTTAATGTTAAGCCCTGAATCTTACTCAGATGTAGGGATTTTGAAACATGAACAATATGTGTCTCTCATTGGAATAAAAAAAAGAAGAAGAAAAGAAAAACATTTCTGAGACTTTTCCCCTGAAAATGTTCCTATACTAACAGAATCTTTTTTATTAATACACGGAATCAGACTTTGTATAGAAAAAACAGTCCTTTGAATGAAAAGATAGACATCAAAAATGAATCAGTGGGAAATGTCTCTCAAAGATTTCATATTCATTTGTGATAATGCAGTTATTTAAATCTCTAACATATTTTTTCTGTTTGAAAATAAATTGTTTAATTTCTATCTGATTGTTCTTACCATTTTCAACCATACTAGCTTTAGAAACTTTTTTTATAATTTACCATTTAAAGATAAATTAGACTTCAATCCCCCAGTTGAACAATAGTTAAGAATGTTCTTTTCTACATAAAGATGATATCCAAATAATTTGCTTGTTTTTATACACTAAAAAAAGCAGTCATGTCACACCGAAGCGATACCAGCGGAATCATGAGGATCTTTGAAAACCCTTTAAAAAAGTAATTCATCCTCTCTTTCTGCCACTGACATTTTTCATTTGAAAAGGGTTCAGACTCAGTCAAACAGTGACTTCTTATCTATACCTGTGGATTTACAAGCAGGTCTGTCTTTTAATGTATTAAGAACTACAAACTTAGGGCAGATCATAAAGTGATACCCAAATATCTCCAAAGTTTTTGAGGTGTCTTTGACTATGCACTACAATTTGAAGCAGACCAAAAACACATTTATGAGCGCTCAAAGGTCACTGCAAAAGAAACACTATTCAATGATCAAGTCAGTAACTTTAACTTTATTAGACAAGCTGGCAAATCCTACTTTCCTTTTTGATCAAGAAGTTACTTGAGGCTTGTGGAAATCCTTTGTTGCTAAAGTCGTTAAGCAAAAATATCCACTTACATTTACATAAATACTCCTTTTCTCATAACATCCTCATAGAAAAATAAACAAATAATGAGCATTTATTCACTACCAAGGATAATAGTAAGTTAATGGTAGCAAGAGAAAACACTGTGTAAAAGTAAGCTATATTTAGTTTAACTTATATGTTGCTTTAAGAGTATGTTACTTTTAATTTTTCAAAGATTATTAAATGTCATAAAAAGGGAGAAACAATATGGCAATGAAATGAAAAGAGTGGCTTTTAGTCCCAACTCTATTCCATTTCCTAAATAATCCACTAAATGGCTTCAATAAGTTGTAATTCAGAATCTATAGTTCATCATAATTAAAGAAGAGTTTGCCCTCCTTTGCTATTGGGTAAAATAGATGACAGCCTGAGTTTCTTTTCTAAGATCTGATATAGTAGGAAAATCGAAAGAACACAGGTTTTGTGGGTCAAACATTTAAGATAAAATGAGTATTTAACTCGAAAAAGTAAGAGATTTCAAAATCAAAGAGCAAGTGTCCAGTTCATACTCAATTCTTTCATTCCTTTTTGCCCATATTTCTTATTTACTCATTCATTTAATCTGCAAATATTTACTGTTTATTAAATAGTAGACAGTGACAAGAGGCATAAAGCAACATGCAAAACAAATTTGAATTCTGAATAAATTTCAGGAAATATAGTCCATTTGCTTTAGGAAATAGAAACTCTAGAACATAGTGGCTATTTAGACTTTAGGAGTTATGGAAAGGAAAACTCCATGAATGATGTTCAGGTTACTGACTTGGGCAAGCAGGTCAGTACCTACTAACATAGGGAAAACAGAGGAAAACAAGATTTAAGGGTAAGATGGGTAGTTGTAATTTGGAAATATTGAGGTGAACGTGGCTATAAAATAAGGCAAGAGGTGAAATGCAGTGGTCAGGTATAAGCCTGGGGCTCAAAGCAAAGTCTTCACTAGAGTGATAAATTTTGGCATTTATTTAGCAACTAAAACCAACCTGTAGTAGTAATAAAAGTCATAGGATCATGGATCCCATGTTATAGCATGATAAAATAAGAAGACCTAGGACAGAAGTCCAAGAATATTCAAAGGTAAGCATAATGGAGTAGAAGTAGAAAAAAAAAAAGGAAATGACACTGGTTGTGGTACCTTAGCAGCCAATGGGCTGAGAATTTAAAGGAGGAGGAATCAATAATCTGACAATTTATGAGAGTATGGAAGTGCTGGAGATTCCTTTTGATGAGATGGAGATCATCATTGACACTGGAGTGAAAAAAGGTTTGCAGTATTGGAAGTTAGAATACAGATCAGAATGAGTTAAAAACTGGATTGAGGGCCCTCATGGTGGTGCAAGGGGTCAGAGAGCAGCACTCTGAAGCTATTTCCAGCCACTGCAGCAGGAGGTGACCCACACTGCACAGCAGACCTCTCCCATCTCACCCTTGCTCCCCTCAGCAGTATACTTCAGTCAATCCACTCTTCTTTTCCCCACTCTATCTCTGGTGAATCCTCTCACCACCTTCACCTCTGACCTGTACCCCAATTTTTGCACACATTGAAAAAAAAAACTAATTGAAAAAAGAGAAAAGGGAACAAACCAAGTGATCCTTACCAGGTTATTTAATCTTTTGAATTTCACTTTCTGCAAAAATAGGAATTGCAATTTCTTACATAGTCACTGTGATCTTACATAGTCACTGTGAGGATTAGTTAAGACAACCAGTGGGAAGTCCGTAATAACTATTGACTTCTTCACCCAAACAAATTGAAGCATTCTGAGAGCCTGCCCACATGCTCCAACCATCACTCTAGCCATCATCCATTTTTACAGTCCTTCTTTATCACTCTATCCAAATTATACCCCCGACTTAACCTTCTTCTCCAATAATCTCCTGGATTCATCTTTTTATCTGAATTCCCCACGTTATTATCTACTCAGATATAGATGACCAATCAGCCTCAATATACTCTATGATTCCAAGCCAGACTCCAAATCCTTGCCAGGATAAATGTATCAAAACTCTACTGCCACGTTACTCACTTGTGCAAGATCCTTCATTTGCTCTCTCTCTTTTTTTTTTTTTTTTTTTACGTACCCAGAGCATCTATCTCTGAACCGTCATACCACCATGTTGTACCTCAGTGCCCAGATGACTTTTCATGTTCTGCTCTGCAGAATACACTCTGTCCCCTCTGGTCAGGAATGTCTTCTTCACCATACCTTTCTCCTCACCTCCACTTTACTCCCACAGCCTTCTGAGGAAGGCTAACAATCTGACAGGCACACCATACTTGTCCGGCTTTAGTAAACTGCTTACATTGTAAGAATAACCCAACACAATTCTCTTTCATAAAATGTTTCTGAATTCATAAAAAAAACCTCCTTTCTCCTACCCTAATACTCTTCTGACATAGTACCACACAGTATGCATTTAATTATTTCCCAGTGGTTTTTCCTTGATGAGTTCTTTCACCTGAACAATATAAGTATTTTGAACTACAGGTACTTTAAAAATTTCTTCTTATTCTCTGGTAACTACTATAGTTTATAGTTAATTGTAATACAGATTCAATATAGTTCTTTGAATAACGATTTGCTTAAGTTCACAGGCTTAATTTTAGTACCACTGAAGTTATTTTGAAGACATAAATGTTGTTTTAAATGTCTCTTCTATTTGTATGACCATCATATATTTTGTTTTTTCAACATTTTATTACATTCACATATATTACTTCATCTGTGAACTATGATGTAGGATGAAAAATAAAGATTTTGTTTTCCTCCTCTGCCCTGCTCATATTTTTGTAGCTCTTTTTCAAAAGAAGTCTTATTTTTAACACGCTGGGTAAATTCACACAAAATATTTGAGACACATAGATGGACTAATCAATTTTGGTAAAAGATAATATTGTTAGTGCTGAGGGCTGTTTTTCTTATCTTCTTGATAATGTATACTTTTAAAAGTCTGTGATTACTCAAAGACTTATGATAACTTCACTTTTAAAAAAAAGGCTCGAAGTCAAAAATCACCACTGTACAGCAGCTTTTAAGATATCAACCCACATTCACATTTTTTAAAACGTAAATAACAAGAAATTCACTAGTGAAAAGAAATACTTTATATCCCAAAAGATACCCTCAAATCATTTTTCACTGGAGGTGCTATCAGGTCATTGTTTTGCCTCTTTCTTAAAAGGGTCCTTTTGGCCTCTTTAAAAAGCTGTTTATGAAAAGTATAGCACACTGAAGGGGAACAGACAAGCTATGGGTCTTTTAGCATAGTTATTGACAATCGTGCTTTATTCAGCATTAAGTTGATGTCATAAATATAGTACATGGAATTTAGAGGATATCCCTTAACTCCAGGCATGGGTTTCATAGAAAAACATGGTTACAAGTAAATGAAATGACAGAAGGTCATACTCATTTGCTGAAAATAAACTTCAGATTGGTCTGAACTCAGTTTTAACAGACACCAAAATTTTAAAGCTAACCACATGAATTAGTTTATAATGTTTATCAGGTCCTCTTATAGCAGAAGGTCATGATGTCAGAAGCCATATTTATGTTTTCTTCATGGCTGGAAAACATTATACATTATGGTATCAAACATGGACAGCCCTGAAGTCATGCTGAGTTCAAAAAACACTCAAAGATTCGAAAAATCTAAAAACATTTTCAAAGTCAGCCAAGGTGGCTGAAGGATGGCAGAGTTCTTGCTTTTTTTTAATGGTTTAACCATTTGATGGCTGCCTTCCAGATCCGTAAGAGGGTTAGATTATTTTACTGCTGATGATCTTCACAGCCAAACTGCAGGCTTGCCACTATGAGTGCCTCCTCAGGCACTCATAACAGGATGTTTCATCTGCATTTTCAAACAAAGAGTGCCATTTATACTGAGCTATGTTGAGCTCTCTCAAAGCCTGGTTTGGCACAAGCAGTCACAGGGCTTGGTTAGTAGCTACAAATCGCCTTATAGGGATTCCTTTTCTAATTTTCCTTCTCAATTTTTGAGTCATACAGTCATAACACACACTGAACTACAGTTTTGACCATAAACTTGAAATACGACGTTCCCTATTCAAGTACTCCAGTCAAACCCTGATAAATCAGGCTGGCCATGCAGTGATCTTATCCCTTCTGACTCTTTAATAAATCGAACCTTGTAAGTTTATACTGTTGGAAGTTGTCACTAAATGAAATTGTGACCTTATCCGGCGCATGAACTTATCCTGCTGACAACTACATTTATTGTGTGGATAAGAAAGGGAAAAAAGGGAAAAAAGAATAAAGAAAAAAATGAGATATTTGATAATTCTGATCTTAGCCATATGTAACTCTAACAGATGGGATCTTTTTGATGTTCCATTAATGATTTGCCAAAGATGAGTCTACTTAGAGAAAAATGCTCACCCTAGGTAAGTGCTGGGGGCACTACAGATGATATTAAAAGTGCATGAAGAGGTACTGGGTGACAGCAGTGAATCAGAAGCTATTAGTCTAACACAAAGAGCCTTGAATTAGCTTGTAATTGCACTGAGAAAGATAACATAATGGTGGTGGCAAAATAGAAACATTCCCTTTTCACAAGATGCATTTAGTATCTAAAAAACTCTGCAACAAGACACTGGAAATGTCTTAAAACCTATGGCAAATGAAGAATACAAACTGTACCCTTTGGTTATAGTTTCTAAAAAGTCACAGATATCAACATGTTTAAAAAGCAAAACTTTGACATATAAAACCAAATATTGGCTTCTATTACACATCCAGGAGCCTTTTATTTTAGTGTTCAGGCTGGCCTTAAAGATTAATTCCAAGAATATCACATGCCCAATGAAATCTAGAGATTATCACTTTTAAGAGAGTGAGAGCAGTGAAATATGGTTCTAGGTAGTAATATTCTTAAAGTTGAAAATCCAAGATGACTTTTAAAAACAACATTATGATCTGAAATAAGTAGAAAGACTTTACTTGCATAGTCTTGTATAAAATAAGTTGTATACGCAGGCACCATGTTCTAGATAGTAAGAAAGAAATTGCCACCTTTTACCCTTGGTGCAATAGTTTATAAGAAGAGAAATGTTTGGAAAAGTCACTGGGAGGTGGGGCTGCAGTTTCTGGACACTTTTCAGCTGCTGGAAGGAGAAAGAGGGAGTCATCACTCATTTGCTTAGAAACCTGGCACAGTCCTCTGCTCTGCTGCCAGAAACCCTCCCTGACCTTCCAGACAACACTCCTTGTCACAGGCTGACCCAGCGCCACTTCCTGATTCAAATCTTGTGAAGCACAGGGAGGGTAATCTTTGGGAGGTGAGGGTTTAGGAGGAAGCACCATAGAGAAGGGGAGAGGTCTGAGCTAACAGACACAGGAAGCAGTGGTGGGGGTCGGGGTGGAGTCTGGCCAAAAGTGAGCCCACCAGCAGGAGGGCCAGGGAAGGGGCAGGGCCTACAGAGTTCTTGTCAGAGAAGATTTGTTTTCTCTGGGAAGACAAACTCTAAAGGAGAAATTCTGGGTAATATAGTCAACCAAGGATTCTGTTTGATTAAAAAAAAAAAAAAGCAAGGCCTAGCTTTTAACATTTAATACAGAACAGCAATGGATCTCATTGATGTCTTATGAGTCTACATTTTAAACATTTACATGCCTGTTAAAACCACATGTACTTTCATAGGTCACATTTATTAATTTAGAAGAAGATAGTTGGCACACAATGAAACTTTTCACAAGCCATGGCTGACATTTAAAGACCATGTATGCTTGTTTCCTGGGGAATGAGTTTTTTTTTTTTTCACTTGACACCTATAATAAACTCAGATATTATCATAGTTTTACATTGCAAGATGTTATAGATGGAGATAAAAAAGAAATACCCTGACAAGTTTTGACAGATACATATTCTTAGGCATCAATTTTGATTAAGATGAATTGTATCTGGAAGAAAAGACCTACGTGCAGCTCCCTTCAAGAGTGTGAAGGTGACTCTTTGGGTCACAAAATTAGAGAACCAAAAGGAGTGAGAATGATTTGGGAGACAACAAGTAACATGAGGAAACCACAGTATTACTTTCCTCTACTCCAGGGAAGTACTCTGAGTAGAACTTTCAGCCCATAATTGATATGCATACAAGACATGTCTGAAAGTGATAATCTATTACAGCTTAAACTTATTTACCCAGAGAACAAAAAATCAGTATCACTTTTTAAAAGGATTTTAAGAAACAGACTGAATACAGGATAAAGAGACTAAAACTTTAACATTTCTTCAATGAACACAGTCTTAGATATTTGAGCTCATGCCTGACACTATGGCCAGGCACATATCTGGCCAAATATGGGAACATATTGGAATATTTTATGAAACATAAAGGTGGGTCCCCAAACCTGGAAGAATACTAAACACCTTGGCACTAAGTAGTTACCACTTAATTATCTTACTGTAGGGTGTCTATATATAAAATGTAAATACATGTTTGTTTGCTGGAAAGGTTTTGTCTGCTGGAAAGACTTAATATGCAGGCTATCATAGTGACAGTTTTTATTTCTAAAGTTGGAACATGTATTGCTGAAAATAGTATTCATTTCAGGAAATACTTCAAAATATGTAGCTCCTTAAGATCATAGGACCTACAAATATTTACTCACCATCGTGGAGTCTTTAGCAATGCTTGTGTACCTTTTAATTGTATATATAAAGGTACACATTACTGACAAGAGCAACTTTGCATATAGTGGGCTTTTTGGGGGGTGCAGTATATGGGTGATACTTTTTTGGAATGTAGCACATGGTTCATCTTTCCTTAACTTAAAGACCTTAGGTGTGTTGTATATGACTTAAAAAAAAAAAAAAAAAAAAAAAACCTTCATTTGTGTTCTGTTTCCACGGGCTATCTTTTGGAGTCGCAATGAAGATTTCTGTGACTCATAGAGACTCTCCTTGCCAGAAGTGATCTCTCTCTTTGAAATTCTGCTGTATTTGATTTCCAATTAATATTTTTCATCAGTTTCTTTCTATGATTGTGCTCTGTGTGGATTTATTATCTCTCCACCTTTCTATTACCTCTCTAACTTTCTTCATATTCTACAATGTTTTGAATGTCATAGTGAGGCTGTGCATGCATGTGCACAAATGTGCTTATGCTTTAATCCACTGCTTTAGAACCAACCACTGTGACTAGAGCTTTATGTCAATTTTTACATAGTATATTTTTTTCCCTTTTTGAAGACCCTTTCTAATAGTTACTTTCCTGAGAAGTAAACACAAATTAGGTATGTGGTTATTCGGCTGGGGCTCCCAGCTAAATGGACATTATAAAACTAGTAATGAAATGAGGACTCCACCCCTGGATTTTCTGACCCTCTCCTGCTCATTTCACTTTATCAGACTAACTTTTTTTAAAAAAAAAATCTAACAACTTAACTAGGTGGAAGGGCTGACCTCCAGCCTCAGTATCACATCTGCAGCCATTAGAGTGGATTCATTTATAAGATTAGCTGCCACTCAATTTGGAAAACCAAATGTCAGTGCCTGAAGCACGGGGCCACAGGGCGAGTTTTGAAGGCGTCAAGGTGGTGGGAAAGATTAAACAAACAAAACCCTGGGAAGGCATTACAGGGGGAAGAGCAGCAAAATTATTGTTTGATTATCAGAGTTCACAATAAACTTTTACATTTCCGTTCCAAACATTCCACAGAGCAGAAATTTAAGATGCATGGTTTTAAAGCAGTGGGATGTCTCTCACCATGCTGATGTTCATACTTCAGAGGAAATACTGAATTATCAAATACACTGAAATATAAAATTGAAAGTCTGGGCAGCTCGTGCCTTTTAAGACTGCTGGTCTGTGTCTATGTGGGAATCTCCCTTTCTTTTTCTCTTTTCCCTAATAAATTTGCTGTGTGCTGATGAAAAAAAAAAAAAACTTGCAAGTATGATTAAATGAACCGCCTCATGATTAGCATAAGCTGGTCTTCCTAAGAATACTAAGTATAAATAGGTGTTCCGAACATTTTGAAACAATTCTCAATTCTTCTCATGTGTTGAGAGCACTTTCTCTGAAGAAAACTTGCTAATGTAAAACTGTCCAAACAACTACAAATTGGAACATCTGGCATCTTCATGTTCTCCAACTTTTAAAATATTTTTAAAATATTTCTATATTACTTAGCACACTTGGGGCTATGTCAGATATGTTCAATAACTATTACATATGTAGTTTATTCTCTTCAGTCCCTCACCTTTTTTCTTGCTTTTCTTAGATCTCTCCATTCCCAACATGAATATGGGTTTTGGAAATGTCAGATCTTGAAGACAAAAGGTAGGGAGGGGTATGGAGGAAGAAGAAAAAGGAGGGAAGGAAGAAAGAAGGTAAATAGATAATATTATTACTATGGGTGTAGTTTTCATGAACTCAGGGCTTGCTGCTCAGATCAGCATGGCCCTTCCTTCACACAGAAGAAGCTGTTCTTGAAACTGCAATTCTGTGTTGTGGCCCTGTTTAGATGTCTTACACAGGCTCACTTAGGCCAGAGCCCAACAGAACTATAGTCGTTCACCAAATTTGAAACTTCTGCAGTTAGGACTATTTTCTGGAGCATTTTATTCATAAACACACACTCAATTAAATTTTATTTAAGGAAGTATTTACTACTCGTTCAAAGATATTTGTTAAACAAATAATACTAGGGGTTTTGGTAGTTATCAGAAATATAAAAATGAATCTAATGTGGATCTTTCTTTATGTGATTTATTCTAACGTAGTGAGGCAACGATGATCCAAGTTATGAAGTTTCTGGTAAAGGTAGGAGATAAAATTTGGCCATCAAGAAAATAAATCCCTTCAGGCAACTAACTCTGAATTATAAAGGAAGGCCTATTAGAGGAGGGAAGCTGGCAAAAGACAGTATGAGTCAATTATTTCCTTTAATAGATAAGAAAAAATCTCTTTCAAAAATGAGCAAAATATAAGGTTAGCATGAATTTTTAAACACATGTTATGTTACCAGTTAAACTTTGTAAGGCAATGAATTAGAAAGCACCACCTTGAGATAAAATTGTCAAGCCAGAAGAAGCAAATGACTAGAATTTGTTGTAAAAGAGCAGTTTTAAGGCCACAATAATCATATCAGTTGGTAAAGTTTCTTTTGTTCAAGGTTGTATATATGTTCATTTTAGACAAAAAGGTATTTCTAAAAATTGTCAGAAAATATCTCATAAACTGCCATAATCTGAAAAATAGTTTCAATACGAGAACAATTTAGTTTTTTTTTTGATAATTTCATATAAACTACTGAAATTGAAATGATGATACTAGAAGCAATCACTTCCAACACAGAAGGTCAGAGAGGTGGGCTCATTTACTAGTGTATCTGCTGTTCTTTCTTGGTTTTGAGTGCGTAGAGATAGAAGCCATGCTTATCATTGCTATTTCTATGATGGGCTACGTAAAGTTATTTCTTCTCCAATAGATGAGTACATTCAGAACACATAGTTTAATGTTGGTACTGGAATGATGTACCCAGAAGTGACCACAATATTCTAAACCATGTATTTGAAGCAAGGAGTCAACAGGTATTTTTAAAAAAATTCTCAAGATTTTTTGGCCCTCTCTGGTGGTGCAGCGAGTTAAAGCACAGCACTAAGAAGCTAAAGCCAGTTCAGCATGAGTTTGATCCCTAACCCTGAGGTGACCCACATGGCGCAGCAGACCTCTCCTGACCCACCCGCTGCTCCCCTCAGTGGTATACTTCATCAGTCGGCTTGTTCTGCTCCTTACTCTGTCTCTGGTGCATCTTCTCACTGCCCCTGCACCTCTGGCCTGTACCCCAGTTCTGTATGCATAAATAAATATATTTTCTTAAATTCTCAAGTTTTTATTATCGTCACTATTATTTAATGACTACACATCAGAATACTCACATAGTCCAAAGAAATTTAAAGAAATTTCTAAAACTGTACTATAAAAATAAATAGATGTTGCTTACAAATACCTAAATTAAGATAGACACCAGATGGTGTTGCATATGTGGAATATAGGAAAAAATCAAAGGGTCAAGGAAAAATTTATAACCAGCACTTGAAAACTAACTAGTCATTGATTTTAGGCATTCAGAAGGGGGAGGGATGGAGAAGGGGAAAAGGGAAGATAGGGGTGTTGAGGGAGTAACGCAATGCACTATGGTAGGGGGCTATGGAAGCTTTGGTGGAGGGAGGGCTACAGTGAATACATACAATACTGTCAAAACACTAGTAAGGATATAAAATAATGGCACTTCAATTAATAATAAAACTTTAAAAACAAGTTAGAAGCTACAAAGTGTGTTTGCAATAATCAGTATCTGTCAAATATGTTTAAACTTTTCCCCTGGTGAATTGATAAACCTTCAAAAAGGTTTATCATTTTTAAAGGAAATGCATATAAAGATAGCTTACAGCAAACTATCAAATAAATCATTTCTGATTTACTTTCTCTTTAGATTCACTAATATAATTTAAATCATAGATAGTAAATAGAATTTGGGAAAAAAGATTCTGGTTCCTTTTTATTTTTCTTCTTTAAGATTGATTTCCTGGGCTTTCACATAAAAACATAGTAGATATTGCACTATGGAAATAATTGTATGCACAGGTGTTACCTAAAGTCAAAGTAATGATACTCCATAATAAGAATGAAGCCAAGCATTTTGCATTCAACTTATTAAAAAATACATAATATTTTCCCTCTGCAAATACAAGAATGTCCCACAATTTTGTATTCTCTGATAGAATAAACTGTACCTGAAAAAGGAAACTATCAAACGTTATGAGCACATAGAGAAATAATTCCATGTATAGATAACAAGGACAAGATCAATGGGACATGTTTCAATTAAATTTGACAAATTCCTTACATTGATTTAAAAAATCATTAAAAGTGAGGATTACCTACACTCTGGGATTCAACAATTCAGATCATATGAGAAAAACTTTATTGACCATCTCGAGTACCAGCCTGTCTTCTCTGTATCCACTGACTTGCCATCAATTAAATGTCCTAATTGTTCTTCCTATGATGTAAATATGAAACCATATAGGTAAAAGATAGTATGACATATAGTTCACTCAATAAATGTTATCAATATTATCATAATATTTCATAACAGGATTGAGAAGGAAAATGAAGCATCTGAATAAAATCTACTTGCATGCAATATGTAAACTGGTTTGATAATCCTAAGTAGTCAGAACCATTCTAATTTCATATGAAGAAACTAGGTATAAAGGACTGTACTGAATTCAAAAGGTGACATGAGCAAACCTGTCAGCTGAATTTACTCCCACAGAAAATGGAGAGATCCAACTCACAGTAAACCTACAAAGGTATTTCTATTTTATTTCATATCTAAGTCTGGCAAAGGTACAGGTACATAGCTTTGAAGGGTAACATCAAAGGTGAGTCATCTGTTGCATTTCTAGATAGTAAGGACTAACCGCTCCACTGACAATATCCTGACATTAGAGTTCTAGAGAAGAGAAAATAAGAAATTTGCTTATGCTTTAGTAGGAAAAACAAACAAACAAACAAACAAAAACCTGGCAACCACCTTTGAAGCAATGGGAAAGTTCCCCTACCTTAAGGGCCATCAATAGGATTTTTCATCTGTATCTGCAAGTATTCTCCATTATAAGATAACCAAGATAAAATTTCATAATTTAATAAGAGCTTATTATGTGCCAGACATTACATTGAGCTCTTTGCCTAATGGTCTGATTTTAACAACAACAATAAAACTTAGGAGAAACAATTGGGGAATCAGTTGTTGCCCATGGTAAACCACTTAGATGAAAGCAACAGTGTCTTTATTAGCTAGCATACTTCCTTTTATTTTTTGAAAATATTGGTTTTGTTTTCTAAGTTATTTGGTGCAAACATACATATTATCTTCTGTTTCTTATTAACACAATACTTTGCTCAATTAATGCAATTAAGTAAGTAACTATGTGGGAGAGAAAGTTGATTAAAGTGGAAAAACAGCAATAATCAACTGCTATGTGAGAGAGGGCTACTGGAAAGAAGGAAATAAAAGTCCCGAATGAACACTGTTCTACTGAATGATTAAATTATAAAACCAGAGACCATCTTAATTTCTTGATGGGCAAATTGGCAGTATTCTAAATTCCAATATTTCTTCAAAACATTAATTATTATAATTGCTCTTACAAACTTACAAATCTCTGCATCAATATGAAAGGTTATTTCTTAGCCAAAATCCTGTCAAAATACATTATTTATTTATTTTTATTATTTAGTTACTATCATCATTATTCTTTGGAGATCTGACCAATAATTTGAGAATCTAAACCTCCATGAAACAATCAGGAAAGAACAGTATATTTAAATATTACTCACTTATCCTTTTTAATTCTTAAAGCCAACAAAGTAAGAGCAAGTAGAAGGTGCCATACAATGACTGCATTTACCATTTGTTATTGCTAATCCACATAAGAGAGGGAAGGATTGTGGTGTCTGCACATAAACTGGTGGTTAAGCAAGTAACATTAAGTTTGAACCACGTTTTAAAAAGGCTTATTTTGCTTATTTATCAGAGCTGGAGTATAGGACCAGTGGTGCAGAGTGGCAGGGTGAGAGGATTCACCAGACAGGGTGGGAGCAGAACAGGCAGATTTACTGAAATACACTGCTGAGGGGAGCAACGGGCAGGTCAGGAGAGGTCTGCTGTGCCATGTGGTTGGCTCTCTGGTGGAGGATTGACTTCGAATCACAGTGACTGCATATAGCTTCATAGTGCTGAGACTTAACACCTTGTGCCAGTAGGGAAGCTTCCCCAATTTTTTTTTTTTATATTCATTCATTGAACAAACATGGCTGAGTCTCATCTTTGTATTTAGTCTTGCTGTCACTACCCATGTGTGTTTCACTTTCCTTAAATAATTCTGCACAAGGAGACCCTTAAATCAATACTTGAAACCAATGCATGTCTACAATAACACAATCATTCACCTTTAGATTTAACTGCAGCCATATAAGCTGCTTTCACTAGAAAACAGAATTAGAGTAGAACCTCTTTTCTTCAGATTATATTGAATTATAATCAAGCTAGCAATCCTAAAGCTGGAATTTGAAACAGGAGCTGGAAGCAAGGGAATAATATAAACAATATTTGAAATGAGACTACTTAATAGAATAAATTCTAAAGCACTTAAGAGAAATTAATTTGCATACACACAATGCAATTACAAGAAAAGAAGAGGCCAACATCATTAGGGCAGGGTGAAAGAAGACTCCAATTACAAATCACGGCGATACTCACTTGACCTCACTTATAATACTGTTAGTCATAAATATAGTCTACTGAATGAAATGAAACCGATAGATCTTCATTTCTTTTTATAAATATTCTAATATCCATGCTAAGAATCACTAACCCCTAAGAGTCCAAACTATTGAGGATTTCCTACTCCTTGAATTAAGAAGTCTATTTTGGAAGCTAGTATTATATTTTGCAATTTTACTGGTTTACTAGTTTCTGATTTTGTGATCATATATTATAAAAATAGTGTAGATACCAAAAGTGGACATGCAGAAGGAACCCTCCAAAGTGGCTTAAATAAACTATTACTTTCAGCTAGACTTATTTATATTCTTCTTTTTCTCTACACCAATATTCATCAGCATATGTATCCTACTGAAACATGTATGTGTGTGCATACATATGATTGATAAATATTGATGACAATGAGTGGCTAATTATTATCAAGTTCTATGGTTCTGGAAAGAAATCGCGACTAATTCACTTTGTTCACCTAGACTATTACTATACTCAGAATAAAGTAAGGACTTCACAAATGTTATTTTAAACACACAGAGGATTAAAGAAAGAAGCAGGGAGGGAACAGGGAACTGAGAGTGTGAAGACACTTTGCAAAAGCACGGAGAGACTTCAATGATGCAGGCTAAGAGGAGCATGTGAACAATAAACAAAGGAAAGGATGCATCGCATAACATTTAGAAAATGAAGTTTCTTGTATATTGTGCGAATAGGTATTATTTCCTGCAAATATAAGAATAAGGATAAGGTAAAAAAAGACGACTGATGAGTGTATAGAATCCCATTTATTCTGGGAGAGCTATACAGCAGAGTCCCCCCACTCTGTTGCTGAATTTATGATCCACTGGAGGTACACAATGCACTCTTTTAAGCCAGGGGGAGGCATGCTGAGAAATTGTTTCCCCTTTCTTGAAAGGAAATGGAGGTAAATTCTTCAGATTTTTAATCCAAGAGTTTCTTATTTAACTTCCAATCATGGACGTGCAAGCTAAACAAATAGTTACTTATATAACCAAGATCTTTTATTTCAGTGAAACTTTAGCCAGTAAACATCTTTTGGGACATAAGACAGACCTTGATTCCCTGAGAACTATCTGATTCCCTAACAACACTTCAACTTATAAATAAAATTATAGATTAGAAGCTCACACTCACACACACACACTCTTACAAACAAGCATAAGTAAAATTAGAGAAATCAAAATAAGATAGGTTGTATCAATGCCAAAAATATTCTTGATCTTATAACATCACCTAGTATTCTTTATGAAGTTACCATTGGAGCTAACTGGAAAAGTGTAAAAGGACTTTTCTGAATAATTACACAACTACATATGAATTAGTAATTATCTGAATTAAAATTTCAGCTAAAATATATCTGTAAACTTGAGACCTATTAAACTATTACTTATTAATTATCAAAGCAATACTAACAAAATGGTTTTAGTCCATCCCACTATAAATGGAATCATCAACAAGCTGAAGAGAAATATAAAATTTATCTCCTAGGTTTTAAACAATTGTAAGGACAAAAATTATCTTGCATGCTCAAATACCCAGTTCATTAATTGAAGAAATGAAGGTGAACAATTCATTATTTCTTTTTTCAATATTTATTGCTTACATATAGAGTTTATACTATAAGATCTATAATTCATTTCCAGTAAAAAATAATTACAATATGTATTATAAAATAATTATTTATTATATAAGAATTGTTACTGCATAGATGTTCCTCTTTTGGAATCTTTTTTTTTTCCTATTGAATGTGAAAAAAGTAATTTTGGACAATATTTTTCAAAGTACTAATTTTAAAAAACTAATTACTAATGTCCCATTATAAAGGAAAACTTAACAGTATGACTTATTATTTATCTTTAATATGTTTGTTTTTGGAAAGAGATTTTGTACATTTAAAAAGTATTCATGATTTCTTCAAAATACAAGTGATTTTAAAGACTAGGTGTCCACCCCTTATCTGTTCATTTTGTGAGATCCTAATGCTAGACTGAGGCAGATAAAGTCATTACAATACTGCAATAAAATCATGAAATATGAGAAATACATTGCTGAAATGGATTTAATCTTCTACACTGTTTTAAATGGAAATATATTGTAAGATTATACATTTCATAAAGTGGGAACACAGATATTACTGCTCCCTGGTGAAAGATACTAAAATCTCCATTTATTTGGCTGGTGTAGGTATGGCCTTAGGTGTACACCTACAAGTGAATTAAATCTAATTGCTTATTTTCAGCTTCCTTGGAAAGTATTGCCTTTAAGCAAGATGTAAATGCATTTAAATGGGTATGTTCATCTGTAAGTCTGTTCAATAAGTCAAGTGTTTCTTGCAATATAAAGATTCTTCTTTGATCCAGGATATTCATGATATTTCACTTAAAAGTACAGTCACAGCATGGTGAAATTGAAAGAGAATATGTTTTGAAGTCTGATGGACATGGGTTTGAACTCCAGCTATGCTATTTAACAACTATGTGATAAAATAGTTAAACGAAACTCAGAATTCTCATTTATAAAAATGAGAGAAATAACAGCTATCATATGGGGTTCTTATAAAATGGTGTAGTGTGCATTATAAGGTCTAACACAAAGCATGCACTAGAAGAAGAATATTATGCCAAGAACATTATTAAAACTTTGTATAGGTTCTAAAAGTAGAAGTAATGCAGAAGCTTTCCATTTTCAGTAGTTTAGAAATAAAACAGATACCTTATTTTTAGACAAGCCCATGTCTAAAGGAGAATTTAATCCTATGGATTAGTATACAATAATAAAACTACCAGAACCGAGAGCCAAAGAAAAATTTTTCCAGAGTCATGTAGAGGTATTAAAATTAAAATGATACATGATGTAAAAAGCAGATTCTACATTAACAAACATTTTTCAAGTTAAATAACTTAAAAAACAAGCATAGGGGGAAAAATCCAGTTATCATTATCAGTCATATGTTCAACTTACTTTTCTGTGATGTTAAGAAGTTTTATAAAAGAGATCTGAAAGTAAAATCTTGCCATGTAAAATCCATGTTCAACATTTAAATAATAAAATATGCTACATACCTTTCTTTAAATAAGACAAACGCTTTTCTTTTTAAAGGTTTCCAAACTAAATTTAAAGAAAATGATAGAATCAATTAAGCTCAGATTTATCATAAGATTGTTTAATCAGGGGCCTTCCTGGTGGTGTAAGGGTTAAAGAACAGACCTGTGAAGCCAGCTGTGG
The DNA here is from genome assembly GCF_000260355.1 of Condylura cristata. NCBI lineage: Eukaryota > Metazoa > Chordata > Mammalia > Eulipotyphla > Talpidae > Condylura > Condylura cristata. The sequence continues at coordinate 22,993,939 of NW_004567110.1, forward strand.
CCACTCCAGCACAAGTTCAATCCCCAAACAGTGAAGTGACCCAACTGGCACAACAGACCTCTCCTGTCCTGCCTGCTGGTCACCCTCAGCAGTGTAACTGTCAATCTGCCGGTTCTGCTCCCCACTCTGCCTCTGCTGAATCCTCTCAACCCTCAACACCTCTGGCCGATAACCCAGTTCTTATATGCACAAATAAATCTATAAAAAATAATGTTTAATTAGACTTGAGCAATTTTAACCAAATTTTTATTGATTACAAAACAAATATCATGACTATCACATACCATAACACATTGTATCTAGGCATTTACTTAGTTTTAGTTCTCATTATCTCATTGAACTGTTCCAAAAACCAGATGAAGCAGGTTATTTGCATTTAGTGAGTGAAGGAGGCAGAGAAATGATGAGATTAAGTCACTCTACCATGTTCATAAAAGCTTGTTCAAGTACTAGAAACTTCAATGAGATACCTATAAATATGAATGCCACATGCTAATTATCCTCTAAAGAAATCACTCTGAATATATTTTGGACATAAATGTCAAAAATGTTTTTTTCTTTTTACTAAATTGTTATATAAAAACATCTACATGTAAAAATGTTTTTTTCATATTGAAATAAAGAGGGCATGAAGACAGGAGAGGGAGAGGATTAGGGTGAGCAAGGATTAGAGAGAGAGAAGGAAAGAAGAGAACATAGAGAGAAACAAAGACAGTCTCAATGTTGAAAAAGAGACAAAAGAGTTTGAAGAAGTGAGGGAAAGAGAGCAGAAAAATACTGTGGATACAATAATCTAAAGTAAAAAAATTAATAACTAGGAAATGTTGATTTAATGAATAGCATTCATGAGCACATTAAAATAGTGAACTGTGAATATTTTGGTTTTTTTTTTTTTTGAGATTGTATAAAATCCAAATTCTTTGGGCAGTAGTGGGAAACATAAATAAATAGTTGGAAACTGAGAAACAGCAAAGATCCCAATTTTCCTTCCAGGTATACTCAAGAGATTTAATTAACATTTATAAAGTGTTACAAATAGCCTACAATCTGATGACTGATGCTGGACAACTTTGTGTATCAAACACAGTGACTCTCTCCTCCACCAATATAATTATAACTTTGTAATAAAAAGAGATATACAATAAATCTAAGCCTCTTTCCTTCAGCTCACAAAGGTGCATGTAAATTGTTGAAGGTCAGTTTTATGGGTTCGTTTACTATCTATCATAGTCATGACTACACATAAAAATTGTCTCGTAGACAATAAATATGACTCAGACAAGTCTTACCCTTTTCCACAATGTGTAGTCACTGCAAGGAAGCTGTGGCTCCAAATATGTAGTGTATTAAAATGTCTACAACAGAAAGTCACGCCTATGATGTTTACTGTAGGTAGATTTCCATACGTGGGTGATCTTAGTGGCTACATAGAAGAATCCTGAGTGTCTGCCTAATAAATCTACAGTGTGTCTCAACTGAACAACTTCATTGCGTCACCAACCTCCATTTAAGATCAAATGAAGATTTTACATAAAATCAATTGAAGTAGGCAAGCTTGAATGTATTACTGTTTATGGTGGCTCAATGGAATATAATTTACCTATCACTCTAGTACAGAATACAGGTGTTTTGTGAACAATAAATTCTGACTGTAAAATCATGTTATTGAGATATTCAGGCATTTGTGGCTAAGAAACTATCCCTGGAATATACTCAAAAACAACAGATACATGAGACAAGTGAAAATATGAACCATCTCACTGGTTTAATTTAAAGTTAAATTAAATTTTTTAAAAGGTCAAAATATAAAATGACCTTGGAAATCTAAGAAATTGGTAACAAAAATGAACAGAGTCACAGACAAAGTCTTAAAATTTATGTTAGTAATCAGTGTCTAGTATCTTGTGGCTTGTATGGAACAGTGAAAAGTCTCAACCATAAAGGGTAGGATGTTTCAAAAATATGAAAATAACACTTTACCAGTAGCCTAAGCATAACATTTTTCAGCCAGAGAAAAGAAAACCTATAATTTTAGAATAAGAATAGCTTTCTTTCCACTTCAGTAAAGGAGGCAAGAAGAGAAGGCAAGCCACTATTGTCAAGGGTTTTTAGGAAAATAATTTCTTTCATCCTCAAAGTAATCTGATAATTATACCCATTTTATATTTGAAGAAGCAAAGAGTTAAAGAGATTATGTAACTTGCCATGACATTTAAAATGAATGAATATATCACACCATACTGCTCCTTATTGAGGGATGTATATTCAGTATCACTATTTTTTTTAAGATTTATTTATTTATTCATACAGAACTGGGGTACAGGCCAGAGATGTGGAGGATGAGAGAATTCACCAGGGATAGAGTGGGGAGCAGAACAGGCAGATGGATGAAGTACACTGCTGAGGGGAGCAGCGGGCGGGTCAGGAGAGATGTGCTGCGCCATGTGGATCTCCTCCGGGGCAGGCGGGGATCGAACTCATGCGGTAGTGGCTTAAGCTTCTTAGTGCAGTGCTTTAACCCGCTGCGCCACCAGGGAAGGCCTCAGTATCACTTTTAAATTATTAATAATATAGCATGTCTACTTATTTTTAAAGATTTATTTACTCACACAAGAACTGGGGTACAAGTCAGTGGTGTGGGACTGAAAGGATTCACCAAAGACAGTGGGGAGCAGATAGGGCAGATCAACTGAAATACACTCCTGAGGGGAGCAGTGAGCAAGACAAGAAAGGTCTGCCACACCATGTGGGTCAGCTCTCTGGCCAGGGATCGAACTCGTGCCTCAGTGGCTGTGGACAGCTTCACAGTGCTGTGCTTTTACTCCCTGCACCACCAGTGAGTCCCTATCTTTGCTTTATTTTCCTATCAGAGAGATCCACAATCCATTCCTGATTTGAGAGTGAACTTATTAACAAAAATTACATACTTTGATGGCCTGGTTTATTAGTTTGGATCTAAGCAAAGAAAGAACAGGTAACGCTTTTAGAGAAGTAGAAGAAAACCTGAATTACCTCTGGCATCACTGATATCAATTATCACCTTAAAAAAATAAGACAGTGATAGCTTCTCATTTTAAAAGCGTTATGACTAAAACAGAGCAATCAGTGGGTCATGATTATGTGATCCAATTTAACAAAAGGACTAGAAACTAAAAAGAATTTGAAAATCATTTCTATCCTTGTGATTTAAAATGTATATGGCCATAACCCATCATTTCAATCAATGAAATATAACAATTATAAGTTAGGAAGAGAAATACCACAATTGACACATTATAGCTCAAGGCAAGATGTTTTAACTGGGAGAAGACACTTGATTTTACCACTTTAGAGATGCCCAACTTGTTGGATATATTCCAGCACCCTCTCACAGATTCCCAAGGGGGGAAGCCTTAATCCTATCATTCTTCCTTTCTGGCACCCATTTTTCTTGGACTGCCCCCACACTTTAATATGAGTCTCCCTAGCACTGATCATGCTGAAGGTATGCAATCTTGTGGCTATCACATTCACTGTCCATAAGTGAAAACAGTACTTAAAGCCAACAATGTGTCTTGTGTTCATAAATATGTCTTTTGAATCATTTCAAGGAATTTTCATTGTAACATAGACAGAGACCCCATTATCTTGGTGCAAATAAAAGTAGTTCTTAACAGAAATACGTTTTCTTTACTGAACATTATGTAAGCCTCCCTGACCTTCAACTTTAGTACAGCATAAAAAATGGATAAGATTCCATAGTAAACCATGAAAAGTGGAAAGGAGACAGGAAGGGGGAAGAAAGTTTGACAACACTCTTTACCTTTTAACATAATCAGAAATACACTACTAATAATAATACTTTGAGATGAAACAAAACATAGTATGATAAAATTAACATAAATATCATAGCTTATACATTATTACATAGCAAAATTAAAATGGCAATATTCTCATTATAACCTGGTTTCTTCAAGTGGGTTACATTTTATTCTTGAAGAACTTAGGGCTAACTAATACATAATTTATTCAAGGTCTATTACTATGTAGAAATTTGTTTAAGCTATTATGTGATTTCAAGCTGCATCCTAGAGCTCATTAAAACTTTGAAATATTCCATAATTCTCTAGAATTTAGAAGGCTCTGTCAAGACCTATTGCCTATGCAGACAAGTTTTCATCTCTAATTAAAATTTTCATAAAACTGTGCACAGCCATGCAGTATGAAAATAATGAATATATGAAAAGTACAATCGAATTCCAAATTTTTAAAACAAACAGTCAAAAAGGATTAAGAATAATGTCACAGTGTGGTCATTTGTGAAGACTGAAATTCATGAACATAAATCTCCAGCATTCCATGTAACATGCTTATGAATGACTCTAATCAGAAAGCAGACAGACTAAACTCTCCCTCCAGGGCTGAGCATCTAAAGTAAGCTGGAAGGTTAAAATAATCATGTGAATATAGACACTATAATTTTCAAAAAGCCTCAAAGTCCTTCCAGGACTGAGACTGACATTGCAATTTCTTTGAAATGCTGGAAAGAAGTCCAGAAAAATCAGAGGAAAGGATTATAATCCACAAACTCCTAACTGTAGACTGTCAGACAAAGGTAGGCATGTTTCCAAAGTAAACAAAATACTCCTTTTGTATGATAGAGTACATGTTGAAATCTTAAATACAGGAATATGTCTTGAAACATTTCCTCAACAGTCTTCTCTTATGATATGGAAACATATCTGGGTTTAAGTCTATTGGGTTGTCAGTGTACTTACTCAAGATTAGGGCTAATTTTGGAATCACTGACTCATAAGAATTTTGTATCAACTGGAACAGTCTCGAGTAGCATTCATTAATAATAACCCACAACTGTAATTGTGTGTGTATACGGCATAGAAACACAGAGGTTACTTAGGAAACAGACTTCTTATTTTGTGAATTGTGAAGCTTTTATGGAAATCTGGATTGTAATGTATAATAGTTATTTATTTAATGGGAAGGAAGCCAATGGCAAAGCCACTTGGAATTTCCAGTCTATTTATTCCTCAATGATAGCCCTTCATATGTTTGATTCAATACCTTATTTGAACATTGTGGAGAGAATCACAAGAGCCAAATGCCGTGTTTTCGGAGATATGCCACATATTAGATCTTATGATCTCAACCTAAATAATCTTTGAAAACTTGATGTTACTATAGACACAACTTCCTTTGGCTTTTAGAGGAAGCCATTGTCCAGAATCTCTCCAATCTGTGCTACACACATAGCCAAAACAATCATTTTCAAATGGTAAAGATCACCATAGCACCCTTTGCCAAAAGAGTTTATGTCTTCCCCTTGCTTTTTAGACCAGCATTTTTCTTTTCTCTGCCTTTCAACCACACTTTTATTCATTTAGCCTCTTATAGGAAAAGGGACAATACACAGGATGTTGCTTCTGCCTGTAAGTGCTCTCTCTGGCAATTAACTCCAATTCATTTTCAAGACATTTCTTTAGAGAAAACGTTCATCATTGTATAGAACTTCCTTTTAGCATGGAAGGAAGGGAAGGAGGTTGGGAAGAAAGGAAGGAAGAGAAGCAGGGGAGGAAATGGGTGAAAAAAGGCAGAAAGAATGAGAGAAGAGAGGAAGGAAGAAACAGCTAAGAAACAGGACACATCAATTCAACTTGGGAGTTGTCCACAGGTTTAATATGTAGGTTTCTTTGTTCTGCTGATCTTATAAGGCAAACTGTGTTGGTTAATGGCATGACACAACTTCCAAATTCTCTAGGAATGTGTTACATTCTTTCTTCACTTAGAATTGCCCCAGATATATAAGAATTCTTAGTTTTATCTGAAAATTGCCCCAAAAGTGACACATTTCTTTTCAATCTGCAATTAGAAAAGAAAGGTAGTGTTTCCTCTCTTTGATTAACACTTACAAATTTTGCTGTACACCTCCACTACCTGGAGGGATTCCTGGCTATATTATCACTGCTTTCTCCGATGCCTATAAATATCTCCTTTATTAGTAAGTTTGATTCAACTATGTTTATAAGAGTAATAAGATAGAAAAGACAAGATTATTTTATGGTCTTTACTCCCTGGTACTTAAAGTAGTTTCAGGTTACCTATATTTCATACAAGTCTCTTTTACATGGTTTTGTTTGTGTAATATAAATGTCAAGCTATACATTCAGAGTCTCTTTATTCTTCTGGTACTTGAACTGGGTTTGTTAATTCTACACATTCTTCAATTTTCTGAAGCATTACATGAATTTGTGATAAAAATGTATGGCTTTGAATATTGATGCAGCAATACAGACACACCTCCCTTTCAGTGCACACATAAATCTTCTGATACTGAAATTTTAGCTTTATGCCTCATTCTATCACAACTTCTTAATGTTACTGATGATTGTTCTTGTTTTCTAGTTTCTTCCATTGCACCACTAAGCCTGCCATAATGAGTTCAAAATATGCTCAGTAGATGGGCTCTCCCTGGTGGTGCAAGGGGTTAAAGCATTGCATTATAAAGCTCTCTGAAGCTACTGCAGCATGAGTTTGATATCCATCAGGCAGGTCTGACCCACATAGTGTAGCAGACCTCTCCTGACCCGCCTGCTGCTCCCCTCAGCATTGTATTTCAGTAGAACTGCCTGTTCTGCTCCCCACTTTGTCTCGGTTGAAGCCTCTCATTGCCCCCTCATCTCTGGCCTGTACCCCAGTTCTGTATGCATAAATAAATAAATCTTTAAAAAAAATGCTCAGCAGAATAAGTTCCTCTGCCCTCAATGGAATTGTTCCATGAACACAGCTATGTAACCAAAATATAGAATGCATAGTCATCCCATTTAAGCCAATAGGAATTTATCACTGTTGTTTTTTAATTCCACAAAAAAGTGAAACAAAAGAATTAATGTAAACAGGTAAATATGTCTTTCAATAACAGGGAACTATTACTATATTGAAAGGAAAAAATAAAAACATTTCCATTGGCTTTTCAAACATGGAAAAATGATTTCCTGTAGAAGTAAGAGTCAGATCTTGTAATCCTAAAGCAGTCAAATTTACAAAATCATTACCACTCAGATTTGTCACACTCACATCTGACTTTCTATAATAATAGCGGAAACAAATATTTTCCAAAGTGATTCAATCCTGATCACATAACAAGGTTGTCTACAAATATATTTTTAAATTGGCTTTTAAAAATTCACAAAACTGTGGAGTGGCATCAATATATAAAACAAGGCATTCTTTCTATAGACATTTTCTTTTTACAATCATTCTTTGAGATTTTTTTAAAAGGAATTTGAGTCAAATATTAAAACTTCATCAGTTTTGTGAATTATAATTCATCAACATGATATCTTGATCTTTACATTTAAGAAATTGACAGGCACAATTTGATCATGAATTTAATCATTCAAATATTTTATCCAAATCCAGTCATAAGAATAGAAACTAAAAATCATGGTGGCTTGCTTCTCCATAAACTGAGTTTATATTAATTTTATTTGGTGAACTCTTTCTAAGTGGATGTGCTTACTTGCCCTACTATGGGTGACCTCAAGGAACACTGTGGTGGGAGAGAAGCATATGGCAGCTGACAGTGAATCTGTGAATGTCTGAATTACTTTAATGGCTGAATTTATATCCCACCTGAGGTAACAATGCTTCTTTTAACTTAAGGGGGAAGGCAGGCTGAGGAACTCTGAGTTGCTTTCATTTAGGAGCAAAGTGTGTTATGTTACTGGATATACTGGCTCTTAACTCTAAAACTCAATCAGCAGACTTCAGTTTGGGAACATAAAGTAATGATAATAATAATATAAATAAAGGAATTTGTAGTCAGTTTTGGGAGTAAATTTATCTTCAAAACTCCCCCAGAGCAAAGGGTGAATAGTGTCCCCCATCAACTCAAATGTTGGGTTCTAACCCCCATACCACATAATGTGACTGCATTTGGAAATAGGGCCTTTCAGGTAATTAGGATAAAATGAGCCCCTAATCCAGTAGCACTGTGCCCTTACAAGAAGAAGAGATTAGAACAAGTATAAACAGACATAGGAAAGAGCAAGTGAAGGCAACAGAAAAAGCCAAGGAGAGAAGTCTGAAAAGAATCTACACTGCTGATGCTTTATTCTCAGACTTGTAGAGTCAGCACTGTGAGAAAATAATTTAATACCCAAGTCACCCAGACTGTAGGACTTCTTACACAATATTCTGTTTCCTTTGTAGTCTTACCCATTTGATAGAAATGTAGAATCTCATGTGTTACCCAGATCTACTAGAACATTCACTAATGCTTTAAGACCCAAAGTAAAAGTAACTGTGTGTGGAAAGGCTTCTGTTATTATCCAATCCAGGCTCAGATACTTCTTTCACAACCTTCTAGATTTGCATCTGGAAGGGTAGTCTATATTTGACCAATATAATTGCATCCCACCTCTGCTACCAGACCAAGTCAAATCCTATCTATCTTTGTAAACCTCACACTGAGTTCAAAATCTGGCATATCGCAAGCACTGAACAACTTCCACCTATAGTTATGAAGCTAGAAAATAAATCCGTTGGATTAGCTGATTTTTCAGATCCTTTGCAGCTCTATGATTCTACAAAAACATAATTCTAATGCTTATATGAGATGCCACACATTTTTCATGATTGAATTTAGGTCGTGTACTTTTAAAATATGAACTGTTTCAGCAAGTGTAGGAGCGCTGAAAATCTGCATTTCAACTAGTTCTCAGAGTTTCCTTAGGGTAATTACTCTTAATAGCAAAATCTTGAAGCTCAAAATTAACCCAAGAACCAACTCTGAATCTCTAAATACTGGGTCTCTTGTGAGTCTGTAACACCTTAATAAAAGAGAGGACATGAAAAGGGGTACCTGGCTTACACTGCCCCATTTAATAAGACCAAAACGTTGTTTCAGCTCTAATTTGTAAGTTTTATTTTAGAACTTCAAAAACAAAAACACTCCGTTTTTACCTGTCCATTTTTCTACATCCGTGGGGATATTACATCCATCTTTTGAGTGCCAAAGCAATAGACCTTTGTCTTTCGCTCTTCATGTATTTCCAAAATGTATGTATTTCTGTCCTAGAAAAACATTGATATCACCTAACCCCCAACCAGCTCTCAGTGAGTCTGTGAAAATGGAGGTACTTTTGAAGTTCTAAATGAAATCTTTGCTATTTCACAGGTTGAACAAGGAGAATATACTTTCAAAAATACCCAGTTACTGGACAAACTGACTCATCTCTGTTCCCTAGGATCACCTTTTGTGAGGTTTCTGAAGTCTTTGCAGATAAAGGAATGTTATATTTATTTATTTAACAAATACTCACACTGTTTTCTAAGCCCCAGGTTACTGCTATGCATTGTACAAACATTGAGACATTTTTTTTCTCCAAATAATTCTATGAAATAAATTCTGGTATTATTTTAAAGATGAAGAAACTGAGATAGAGAGCAATTAGCTCATTCAAGCCCCCCAATTTATAATGGAGCAAACTCACCATTGAAGAACAGGAATAAGTTTCATGTTACAAGGAAACACAGAAAGAGGAGGAAAAAACATGTCCTTCTGTGACTGTATAAATATATTTTGCATCCCAACTTGGGGTAGTATATGAGCTAAATATGATTTTATGGGAGTAAAAATGTAAGCTTTACTACATTTGATCCTATTATTATTTGAAACACTCAACCACAGATTTCATTTTCTAGGTAAACAGGGTGTTTTACCCAGTTGTTTCTTTGGAACCGATTTTCTTCATTTCAAATATTTCACTGTTGATTACTATTCGCACTGTTTATAAGAAGACTCAAAGTAACTCAGTGTAAATATAAAAAGCAATAATAGAAAGGGTAGCCAATTACCTGTTTGGAGTAGAAAAGCCACTTTAAAAATATATTAAAAATGATATTTAGTAGTTAATTTCTTCTGTTCACATCAGCTATGAACATTTACCTGTAACATTCCTTCATAGTAGAAAATAAGATGTGACAGTATGAATGAACCCCAAATTTTATTTCATGTACTTATTGTTTGCTTTTGATTTTTATAGCTTTTAACACATGCATTTACTTATTAGTATTAGATATAAGGTTCTGGGTGAATTACAGTCATATTTCAATTTTGAATGCTGAAGTGCAATGGACGATAGAACATGCATAAGGTTTCCAAGAGAAAGGGGAAAGAATGACCCCTAAAAAAGGCATACTGTCAATATAGTTAAGTGTAGTAGGAAAGTTTAGTTGAAAAGTGACTACACTGCAGAGGAGTAATCAAGTAGTATTAAAAAATTAATGAAAATATAAAATAATTAACTGAATTTAAAAAGAAAGTGCCCTCTCAGCTTTCTGTAAAATATGACAAATTTATCAGAAAATATGTGATTGTCATAAAGGGCAAAATTTATGTTTACAAGAATGCTCTTTGCATCAATGTTGGGTCATTCATTTCACATTTACTGAGCACTTATCAGGTAAAGCAGACTGATAAAAATATGTCCACAAAATAAAATATTTTAAAATGGGTAGTCATGTTAGTGCTGATGATTTTCAGTGTGCTAAGTCTCCATGCTAACTGCGTGGTAGAACATATACCACTGCCTGGAGGCTTCCCTCAGAGCCCAGGTCTGGGCTCTTTCTATCAGGTTCTATGGATAAACAGATGTGTTAATATACACATCTGCAGCAACTGAGGGATATTAAATACTGACTACTAGGCCTATTTTCATAAAAATTGCAAAATCAATATACTCTCAGGAGATGGGAATTGTATCGCCTAACTGCCAAGTACTCTATATTTGAAAATTGAGTTGCATAATCCTTATACCTATTGATCTCACACTGACCAAGTCACCAGTCTAGATTTTACACATGGACCATACAGTCTGGAGAGCAAAAACATCTCCTGGGAAATAACTGTCTAAACCTAAGGGACACCTGATTTAATTAGAAATTAATATACATAGATGCTCCTCAGGGCACTGGTGCAGAAAGGTGCTCTCAACTTTATCATATTTCTAAGTATATTTTCAAATATATTCACTTTCAAGGAAACTTCATAAAGCGGGTCTCCATCAAAGTTTATGCCCTAATAAAACAGATAGTGTAGAAGTGACTGTGCTAATGACAACGGAACAAGAACCAAGGCAGACTATTTGCCTCCTAAATAATTGATGTGGCCTAAAGAAACAAACTAGGAAATGGTGGCAAATTTTGGTGTGGGGCTGTGTGTGAGCTTTTCTTTGAGGGAAGTACATAAAAGAATAGAGGTCATACAAGGGTTTTAATGAGACTCTGTAGGGTTTTACAATTGTTCAATTTGGTGTCGGTTGCTGCAGAAGGTTGTGATTGAAAATTTTCCTGTGGAAGAAGAAATGTCACAGTATTTTGATAAGCGAGAGATGAACTTTTTTTTTTCCCTAGTGCCATCAGCAAGACGAAAAGAACAAAATGCATCATTTATAACCCACAGCTCGACCATTATCTCCTGGTGAGACACTTGTTTTAAAACACACAAGGACCTTTTTTTTTCGTTCTCTACAAAGTCTAGTGCTCTCTGTGAGGCTCCTTCTCTCTCAGAGTCATGAAAGAAAGTTGACACTTGTGCAGCCAAAGTTTCTAGGCAACCACATAAGGGCATTCATACACCCTCCAGGTCACAGCCAGTTCTGAAGTACAGAGGAAGCGTATGAACAGCATATGTCTCTTTGATCACAGATATCATCTAAAACTGATGTGGAGAGAAAATCCTGTTCGGCACCAAAGGCTTTACAGAATCTTTTCCTGACTTTACCCACCAAGTAAAGAAAGGGTACCTTGCTCAAATTATTGGTCTGAACATTGCTAGAATACTCAATGTGCACATGTATGCATGCCTAGAATACTCAATGTGCACATGTATGCATGCCTATGTGTGTGGTGTTTGGGTGTATGAGAGAGAGAGGGAGGGAGGAAGGGAAAGAGCGGGAGGGAAGAAGAGAGAGAGAATGTGTCTATGATTGTCACAGACTACACAAGGCTAGAGAAGAGGCAGAGTAAATGTAGCTTACACATCTTTTATTTATTCATTCTTCTATAAGTGCTGTTTGAGCAACACCATGGTCCTTGGGGGGCTACTAAGGACCGTACCCTTCAGAATCTTTCTGGTTTGACAGAAGTAAGGGTTGTCAACACACAGTTATGATGGCCTTAATCTATGAAGAAAAGATTACAATTTGTTAGTATATAATCCATTTGGGTCAATTCCAGCATTTTTCAAGTTACATCAACCTAATGCACTTCAATTATACAGTATAAGCACTTTTCTCTACATTTTGGACTCAATGTAGTTAATACTTAACATAAAAGATTTTATTTTTATTGCTCTTTTAATTTTTTTTTTTAAATTAAGGGATCTTTGATTGATGCCTGTACTTTGGAAGTGTAGGATCATTTGCCATTCAGATATTGCCACCATAGTCCACCACCATAGCCCAGTGTGCTCCTGTGAAATTTTGCTCTCACCCTCCTCCTTCTCTGGATCCCTCAGTTCAATACCAGTTTTCAAGGATTAGTTTTTGAGTTTGAATTTAGTTGACAATTTGTTTGGTTTCTCCATAGACTACCTATAAGTGATATCATACACTATTTTTCTTTCTCTTTCAATTTCACTTAGCATAATTACATCCAGTTCCATTTATGTTGCTGCAAATGGAATGAGGCTTTGGGTAACTAAGTAGTATTCCACTGTTCACAGATGCCATATCTCCTTGATCCACACATCTGAGTTTTGGAAGCTGTATTTCTGCAATATTATTTTATTTGATGATTACCAGAACTCAAGGTAAGGGTAGCTCTAAGTTAATGGAGTGGAAAAAACAGAGCTGAGATAATGATTGAGGGAGCAATCTGGAGCAGTGGTTTAGACAAGGGCTGCCATATGCAATCTGTACACTTTTGCTGCACCAATCTACTTTCATAGTCTCTTGGTTGTTTTTGTCCACAGGGGCTGAACATCATTACTCTAAGTTGATGTCACAATGCACACATAAACATATTTCCCTAATGAATCAATGACCTAGCCATCTCCCCTATATAATAAATGAATTAAATTCATGTATTATTTTAGTGTTACAGCTTGTCTAAGATTTGTATCTGCTGAGAATTCTACCAGCATAGTACAGCAATTGCCAGCAGGGAAGAAGGAAGGTGCATTGATTGTCTGATGCAACAGAGCAGAGAAGAAATTACGCTTGAAGAGGATTTACTTCAAAGCTCTGGATGTTGTAATTCTTGGTGCCTGAAAAGGCATCACCTTAGCATCACTTGTCATTGGGCCACTCTACACTGCCAATCCAGCAATGACAACAAGGGGCATGTGGCTGGGCCAAGCAGTGTGGCTGGAGAATGCCAGACAGTGTGCAATCCAAGCAAGTAGTTTGGGATAACTTTGTCATTTCACATATTGGGACCACTTTTCCATCTCCCAGTAGAAGCCAAGAAGTATCAAGCTTAGGGACTCTGAGGAATTGATGTAAAGAAAAGTCTTACCAACTTGAAATCAAGTAACTCACAAGCTTTCTTGTGCATGTTTGAAAAATTTACTGGAAAATTCTTGAATAGACATTTCTTATGTGCCTATGATACACAAAATACTATGCTGAGTATTTTCATACTATCATCTCTCAAAAGTCCCAAGAGACATATATATTTTTTAAAATAATGTAATAGTTTATTTTTACATCATTTTGTGCCTTTTCCCATCTCAGTTGTAATCCCCATGGACTTCCCCTCACCAAATCACCTGTGTGCCATCACTATAGTACAGTGCACTTCTCTCTCTATCATTGATCCCATTCTCTACTCCACTCCCATAAAATGCCAAGAGACATAATTTTATCTTCATTGTACAGATTAAAAAAAAAAAAAAAACTGAGGTTGCAGTAATTTGCTTAAATAAGAGAAATGCCTAAAATGAAAGTCAGTCCTAATGCTGAAATCCATCAGACCATTATGCTGTATTTTACTTACAGTATTTTGTCTCATTACAGTTCCAACTCTAGAGCCCAACATTATTAACAACTGACCTCGTTATTTATTCCCAAATGGCAAGACAATTGACCAAACAACTTTTATTAAACAGTTAATTCTAGGTCACAGTTTTCATAAGCATTCACTGCAAACCAAATCCTAATAAATGACTGAATCAATTTCAGGATAGATTTTATAGCAATCATTCATTTGTCTTCTCTTACATTAATATCATAACCAGATGATGTGATTATTATACTTATATATAATAAACATTTTATGTTTGCTTTGCATTCATTCATCATTTTCACTCTCATTCTTCAAGTTAATATATTTATTACTATTTTAATGGCAATCCTTACATTTTTTTTATTTCCTTATTGTATTGTACAATTTCTGTCAATATGATTTAATGCAACTTATTTTATATTTCTATAACTTCTAGAAGTCATTAATTACATTCTGTATGATTGGCTCAGTATCCTCTGTCATCCCTTTAATACATTCCTCTGGGGAAGGAATTTCACTGACATGCTCTTACACCTCACAATAGTTTATTTCCTGAAATAATTTGGAGCTATATTTTCTATGTGTATATCTTGCTTTTATGAGTCTAGTTTTTTTCAAGTTTTTATTTTTTTATAAATTGCTTACTGTTTCAGGGTTTACAGATGGCTCTTTTCCTGACTTAACTGGCCTGTGTGTGTGTGTGTGTACTACACAATATATTTCTGACATGTTATAGGGTTTAATCAGCAAGGGTGTGGGTACATATTATTATTAGTCTATCATCTTGAATCCTGATCCTGTAACCACATCAAATTTTAAACACGTATGTAAATTTTTCACAATCATTTTAACACAGTAACTTCCCCACAAGTCAGCCTGGAATTCAAAACTCCAGCCATATCTCACCTATCTCTATTATCAGCTTATCACCAAACTTTATGGGTCTGTCACCTCCATATATCTCCTACCTTCTGTAATTGTCCATAAATCATTTTTTCAAGTTGTTATCTTAACTTGGACACTCTCTGCATATAATAAAGTATCTCCTTATCAATTACCCATACTTGAAAATCCACCACAAAATCTTCCACATATCCTTCCTACCCAGAAATAATCTCTGCCACTTCCAGTACATCACTGGAACACTTTGTGCTGATGCTTATCATAATAAACATCTGCTGCTATGTAGTGTCTGTCTTCCTAACTAGAAGACAGAGAAGAGGGACTGTGTCATGTGTGTGTGTGTGTGTGTGTGTGTGTATGTGTGTGTTTCCCAGCTATATGCAACTTGACTAATACATTTTCTGGGTTTTCCCATTATCTGAAAACAAAATCATTCCTAAACAGAAATAGCAAAGCAAAGAAGCAGCAATTATGAATTATTTTCATAGAAAAATTTAAATAACCTACCAAATAACCTACTAAATTATATCAAATTGGACCCTCCTTGGTGGTGCAATGGGTTGAAGCACAGCACTGCAGAGATAGTCACAGCCACTTTTTTTTTTTTTAAAGATTTATTTATTTATTCATACAGAACTGGGGTACAGGCCAGAGGCTCAGGGGCGGTGAGAGGCTTCACCAGAGACAGAGTGGGGAGCAGAACAGGCAGATCGACGAAGTACACTGCTGAGGGAAGCAGCGGGCGGGTCAGGAGAGGTCTGGCTCGCCATGTGGTCTCCTCCGGGGCAGGCGGGAATTGAACTCATGCGGAAGTGGCTTTAGATTCTCAGTGCTGTGCTTTAACCCGCTGCGCCACCAGGGAGGGCCGTCACAGCCACTTTTATGCGAGTTCCACCCTATGTCTGGAAGGTGACCCACAAGGCACAGCGCAGACCTCTCCTGTCTTGCGCACTGCTTCCCTCAGCAGTGTGTTTCAGTCACTCTGTCTGTTCCTCTCCCCACTCTGTCTCTGGTGAATCCTCTCACCCTCTGCACCTCTATCCTGTACCGTAGTTCTTATATGCTCAATAAATATTTTTTTTAAGTGGGTATGTTTCTCTTAAATAATGGTAAATAGAGTTTATCACACTGTATTTTCTTCTACTTTTTCTATCCTGAACCTCATCAATAAGTAATTGATCTGCATGTTTGAGAACATTCATAACAATCGGAGAAGCTGATCTATGATACTGAATTCTCTCATGATCCCCCTTATAAGTGGTATTCTAAAGTCATTTTAGTAATTCTAAAGTCATTTAGTAATTTTCTACTTTTTCTTATTTATTTCCTGGTGTTAAAAGGGGAACTGGTCTTTATTTCGCTTTCAAATTTTTGTCTTAAACTATGTCCTGTTCCCCTCCATGCATTTAACACCTAGATTTATCTATCTTTGTGATCCCTATTCATTAATTGTTAGTTATTTTACTTCAGAAGTCTCTTTGACAATGACAGGTTAATTGTGTTCCTATCAACGTTTATAAAAAAATTCACTTTGCAAAAACAATTATTTTAATTGGAAATGGAGAGTTAGAAAAAAGAGAACTTTAGGTAAACACTAAATTATTTTACTTGCAGTAACTCCAGTAACAATGGCACTTTACTACAATACATATCTGTAGTTATAGGCAGATAATGGGTTAGCCAAAATATACAAAATCACATCAAAATATTTATGAACAGGTCCTGAAGAACACATAAAAGGAAACAAAAATCTAGACCATCCAAGGTAAGGGCAACGTTTTTGACATCATCAGAGAGAATCAAAATGGAGCTCAAACTGCGTGGTTGAGGGTCATTATGCTACGTGTGAAGAACTAATTCTTTCAATACACATGTGAGTTCCCCGTCCAATTTCATTAAAGTTCAAAATATATCTGAATTCTGCCAATATATTCCCTAATTTATTAATTCTGTTATCTCCAATCTGGTTAAACAACCCATAATGAAGTTAGCAAGTATATGGAAATCCAGGAAATCCAACAGCACTAACACAAAAGTCCATTTTAAGAACTTTTTAGACTAAGAAACTAGGGGCTATGCTAGAATTTTTTCATTTTTCTCCTTAATTTCCAGGTATTGAACTAACAATTTTGCATATATTACCTTATTTCTCACAGCAAACCTATGACAAAATTCCACATATACTTTTTGTATACAGCACAATTATAAACTGCTTAAGCTCATGGGGCCTAGAAATGGCTTTCAATTTCAGGTTGGCCACTTACTAACTATGTAACATTTGACAGAATGATGAACATTGTTGAGTATTAATTTATTCATTTATCAAATGTACCTATCTACCCCATGAGGTGGCTGAGAGGATTAACATTTATAGTTGCTATTTATATTTGTTGCTTGGAATGGTGCATGGTGCATATTAAGTATATAATAAATATTAACCATATTTATTATTCATATCCGCAACTCCTTAAACCAAGTCTCCCTAAACCAAGAAACAGCAAAACACCTTGTTGCTCCTTAACTAGTATCCTTAGTAACCTAAAAACTGTCATCAGGTATATTGCAAAGTAACATATAACTTTCTTTAAAACTATGATGTTTGAATCTCAAATACCTCAGTAAGATCCATGTTTCCAAATAAAGAAATAAAAAACATATGAGATAATGTGACAATGTCCTGCTAGTCTACACATTTTTTTTTAATGTATGCAATGTTCAACGAGGCTTTTCCTTCATAACAATTACATTTCAAAGAGCTTGTTGCCACTGAAACCTATTTTCAAACCAACTCCGCCTATTTTTTTCCCTCTGCTTATAGCACTTATGTCGTTGTAATAACACAAAGGAATCTGCATGATTTCAGTACATGACTCATTTCCAGCAAATCAACACACACATTCTCAATTTTTCATGCATGAGAGATGTGTAAAACTATAAAAATGTTTGGACATTTGAGAAGACTAAATCAACAGAGAGTAAAGCATTTTATCAAATCTACAAGTGAAATTAAACTTTAATTTGAATAAATAAACTGTACCATGAAAGGGAGTTGCTATCCATCTGAGCTAAAAAGATGAAATGTAATTGTATGTATGTTAATAGCTCCAGTGAGCACAAGGACAGCAGAGAGCCCGCTCCTGTGTGAACATGCTGATGATTCACAGGTGTGTAGGCCGTTTGTAAACACAGATGGAAACGGTGACAAATAGCTGAATATATCAGTTACCATTGTGGTCTGCCCCTCTTCAAAGACGCCATTTATTTTTCCAAATTCTCAGATAGTTACAAAAGAGGTATCTATGAGACGACGAAGATGCTATCAACATTCAGACTGCCTCTGACTGAATTAACTGAGATAAAATCTTCCTCCCAAAATTTTCAGGGAAAAAAGCATTTCATCAATTGTTTTGTCATTAGCCATGGTATGGTAATGGAGTAAATATTAGCTCATTATAAAAGAGGGACAGTGTTCCAGGACTAGGGTGTATTTTTTTGTTTGTTTGATTTTTAGATCATAAAGTTGGCAAGGAGAAATACTTTTTGGCATAACAAAGTGAATCCTGACTATGTTTAACACTCCTGAGTCAGGACCCCTGTGGCCAAAGAATTCACTCACTGAAACTCAAGGCCTCAATGAAAACATTTTGTCAATTAAAACACAAGTCATTTCCTTGACAACAGTGATGGGAACCTAGTTATAAACTTTAAATTCTTGCTTCTATACATGATGTGATTCTGCTTCAGTCTTTGTCATGAAGATAATTACTGAGGTGCACAGAGTGGTTCCACAGTATTTGTTTTAAAATATAAAGGAGGGTCCCCCAGCCCCCGATGGCGAAACAGGTTAAAGGTGCAGTTCTATGAAGCTATTCCACAGCCACGACAGTACGAGTTCCATCCCTGGATGACCAGGAAGCTGACCCCCATGGCACAGCAGACCTCTCCTGTCCTTCCCACTGCTCCTTTCAATAGTGTATTTCAGTAGTCTGCCTGTTCTGCTTCTCACTCTGTCTCTGGTGAATCCTTTCACACACACACCCCCCCCCACCTCTGGCCTGTACCTCAGTTCTTGTATGCATAAATAAATAAATCTTTAAAAAATAAAATAAAATACAAAGGAATAAAATCAGCAAATGAACATTCAAGTGATGAAAAGAAGCTCCTTATTGTACAGGTCTGACAGAAAATGACACAGTGGTACAGGAGCTCCAGAACAGGTCAGTGCTCACAGTCCTGCATGACCACATCCTAAGCATGGCGCTGCCTTTCTTTTTTCTGGAAAATGGAGACACATGTGGCTATTTTACCAGATTATGGTGAGGATTCACATTAATACTTTTAAGCTGGATAGAGTCAGTTTTCCACAAACGTTCTACAACTGTTACAGAGGTCACAGTTGACTATTTGTTCTGTAAAGGCCCACTCATACCTGGATTTTTATTTTTTATCCCCAGGTATCAATCACATTTGCAGATTTATTTCAATCAGCCGTGACTGTTAGTTGGCTGAATTCATAGATGTAGAAACCAATGTGTACAAAGTTCATTATACATGAATTTTTGACTACTTTGCATAGAAGTGCCTCATCCCTGAGATGTTCAAGGGTCAATTATGTATCTTTCAATGCTATAATAAATCTATTAGATGTATAGATTAGATAGAGCAGCAAAAATTGTCAAAGGGGAGAAAAAATAATTAGTCCACTAATACTATTTGATGCACCATAAATTACTCGTTTCATCATTAAAGTTTTCAAATGCATGGTCACCTTAAGGACAGCCTGAGCCAGCAAAAGTATATTTTCCTTAAATGTAGCTTAATCGCAACTGATAAAATATCATTCTCCTTGAAGTTTAAAAAATATAGTTTCTTGGCCCCTACCGGGAGGCGCAGTGGTTAGGAAGTTGCACTGCAAGTGAGTGCAGCTGCTTCAGTGCGAGTTTGAGGCCCATCCCAGAAATCACCCGCATTGGAGTGTGGGAGGTGACCCACATGGCACAGCAGTCCTCCCCCTGACCCACTGGTTGTCCCCTCAGTAGTGTACTTCATCTATCTGCCTGTTCTGCTCCCCACTCTGTCTCTGGTGAAGCCTCTCGCCGCCCCTGCACCTCTGGCCAGTACCCCAGTTCTGTATGCATAAATAAATA
>NW_004567110.1:23014870-23045155 GCF_000260355.1 Condylura cristata
TCTGTCTCTAGTGATGTCTCTGCCGCCCCTGAGCCTCTGGCCTGTACCCCAGTTCTGTATGCACAAATAAATAAATCTTTAAAAAAAAATTGGAGATAAAAATAGAAGATGTGAGCTTGATTGACCATTCTCTTGGTCTTTGGATCTTATTGCTACCTATTCATAGGGTATTTGTAAAGTCAAAAATGGAAAACAGCATATGTAATCACAGTGCCTGGCATACTGCATACACAGTACCTATCCCCTTGCCCTCTTGAAGAGAAGATGAAAAGTGGCATCTGTGTAAAATATTTACAATAACTATATGCAAGGTTAGCATGAGGGAAAAAAATGAATAAGCTTTTTATCTTAACATTTTCCTAATTAAAATGAATAGTTAATATGTTGTAGTAATAGTTCAGCATTTTTGAAAACTTTTGAAACTTTCTTGCACCCCACAGTTCACAAAAAATTATTTAATGCATGTTCTGCCTCCTCTGAATTCTTACCTGTCAGGATGTCCCCAGTTTCCTGACTTACTGAAGTTGCTAATGTTAGCCTTTGTTCTTCAAGCATGAACTTACGTTAGCATATCAACAACCTAATACAT
The DNA here is from genome assembly GCF_000260355.1 of Condylura cristata. NCBI lineage: Eukaryota > Metazoa > Chordata > Mammalia > Eulipotyphla > Talpidae > Condylura > Condylura cristata. The sequence goes on from NW_004567110.1 coordinate 23,015,460, forward strand.
AATCTTAATACACTACTTTCATTCATGTATAAATATTGATTAAGAAGCTACTACAGGCAGTCTCTTCATAAAGTTTTGGGACTACACCAGAAACAGACAAACATGAATTCATGATTGTGTCTTAATTTGGAATGGAGTGTGAAAGACAAGCAAAAATCAAACATTCATATGAACAGACATAAACTGTAATTGTGAGAAGCGCCATAGGGAACAGTGCATGCTGGGAAAGACCCTTTAGGTAGAGACCCCTAGAGATGTTGGGAGAGGCTTTTCTGAGGCGATAATAGTTGAGCAGAGCTCAGAAGGGGTGGGGGAGAGGAATACTCTTGCAGAAAAGGGAAGAACAGATGGTCTGACAGAAAAAGCCATGTGCCACTCATAGTGGGACTTCCCTCATGTGTCACTCATAGAGCAGACAGAAACTGGACATTGTGAGGAATCCTGTTGCCCAGTCCAGTCAGGAATCCTGTTGTCCAATCCTGGGCATCCACATAGTGGAGCTGCACATGGGATTGATCTTAAATCCATATAGGCTACATGGGTAAGTCAGAAACTCTAACTCATCAGCTCACAAGCTGTCAGAAAGGCAGTAGTGTCTTTTAAGGGCTCAGTGTTTCTGTCAATGCTATCTGTATCTCACACACACACACACACACCCATCTAGACTCAAGACCCACTTATTTCAAATCTCTGAGGGAATAATCCAGAAATCTACATTTCTCACTAGTTCTCAAGGTGACCTGTGCATACTATAGAGCTGATGGTTAAAGCAACATTATTCCACGAAAGGAATTATCTATTCTAACCTTAGAAAATATTTCAAATAAGTCAATCTATGCCGTAATAAAATAGGATACTAGCTAACTTTAAAATATACCAATTATAAATAACTTCAAAGCTTCTTGGAAAGTAGTCTGTTTACCACCAAAACAAATTCTGTAAGGCATCTATTAAATTTTTCATAGCTGAATAGACCACTTTAAATAGAAGTAATTCCTAAATATAGGTTCAAATATTTGAGGAAGGATATACACATAAAGAAGAAATGTAACTATAACCTCTATTTTTCTTAAGAGTTTTAATAGCACAAAATGAACAGGGATTCTCTTTGGATGAGATGTGCTTTTTATAAAGTAATTTGGAGACTCAAACAATAGCTCTCTAGTTTGATTATTCTACATTTCTATATCTAGGATACTAACTATTGCATGTGATAATGAACATGAGATCAGAGAGAAAGGGATTTTTTCCCCCATGAACTCCTTATATAGACCTTAAAAAATAGGCATCGCTTTGGATCAGATACCCATTATCAATTTGGACAGAGTGTGTCTGAACCACTATTATCTGCAAATGATTCATGAGTGCAGGTATTTCGCTACCTGAGGATTTTAGTGAAACCATAAATATAAGAAAAGACAGAAGTTGGAATTCATAAAGGGCCTTGAGAAATATCTAGGGTAGAAAATTATGTCCAATCTGAAGAAAAATGGAATTTACCAAATCTGACTCACCTGCTCCTGTCTATTTACCAGCTATTTTGCATGTCAGGTTCTCCATTCCAGAACAGAAATCACAAAAACTAACTAGCCTTACTGAAACTCACTCATCATAAAATCAGATTTTAATATAAAATCATTAATCATAGTATTAGCAATAAAACTAAAGTGGGATAAGAGTAACCTTGTAGAAATCCACAAAGCCCCTATTTAATAAGGTAACTGGAGTCTTTTTTATGTCTGAATATGAAAAAAAGGAAAACTTTTATAACATGCACATAGATATATATGTAGTTCTGACATATGATATGTGGGCTGATATAAAAATCTCCATGAACTGTTTTTCCTATTAAAATTCTTATGGTAAGAGCAACCTACTGCCATTTTAGAATAAATGAGATTTTCTTCTTTTGCCATTACAGCCTTTTGTTAGAGATACAGCTATTTGACCAATGAATTTACAGAGAAACAAACAATGTACTCCTCTGACATTTATAAAGCTAATCATGCATACTAAGTCACCAAAATATTTAAGACATATTTTCTCTTTCTGCGATTCTTTTTGAAACCCATCTATCCTTTAGCATAAATAAAATCTCAGGAGTTCTATTGTTTATCAAAGATCACTTAAAAGCTTGAGTGAAATTTCTAACATTATTAGCTATAGACTTTATATGGAATGAATACCTCATGATATAAAATGTAAAATGATATAAAACTAAACAAATGAGCTTCTTACTATTACTACTATAGGCATTACTTATATTTTCTATATTTCAGCTTTTACAAAATAATTCTTTATTTAATTCTAACATGTGTCAGGAAGTTAATATTGTCATTTTGTGGTAGATCAAATTAAGACTCAAGATGAACCAGTCTGCAAAAGTTAAAGCTGAACTTGAACCTAAGGTCTTCTGACTTCAATGACCATGTGATTCCCATGAATAACACTATTTACTGAAAGAGCCCAATTTAACTTATTCTGGAGCACCCAATAACTGAAGGTCATTCCAAGAATATACATTCGTGGTCTTTTGTGAACAAAAGTCACTCTTCAATGCACTGTGACTGACTTGATGGTTCTGGATTTCTAGTTAGGCCACCCTAACTAGATGATTCTTATAACGTAGAATATAAAGCAATGGTAGCTAAAGGCCCAGGGTATGATTTTGTGACCTTAAAGAAGGACTTTTTCCTCTAGAATAAATTATTAGCTTATCTTGGGTTATTTGTTCTTTTGGTAGTAAACTCTTACCTGCTGAAACATTTCTTCCTTTAAATTCCAATATTAGATCAACAGAGTAGAGGTCAGAAAGTGTCAGAATCAAATACTTCTACCCACTTAGCAAAGGGAATCACTAGAGTTAAAATAAAAAAAAAAGAGGTTTATGACAAATACTCTTATAACTCAGGTTGAGCGGCACATAATTTGTGGGAAGCTGTGAAGGTATCCCCTCACTTTGATATCTTCTCTTGTAGACAATTCACTTTAATGACAGATGACAAACTATTCAGTCAGGAAATAAACTGTGACTCTACTTAGAAATATACATATGGATAATCTGTTTCTGCCCTCCCCACCTTACCAACTCCTATAGGTCTCCAGGTTGGTGCCATGACAAGGTTGTCTTTCTGACTTGTTTAAGAAGAGGATGCAAAACAGCTCTGATCAGAATTTATAGATTATTTGGGTTAAAAAATTCTTAAAAGTGCCCCTTCATTGACAGTGTAATAGTTGAGTTGCCAGTGGTCAAGAACTAGATTCAGGCCCTGAATTGGGAGTTGTAAGGAGCTAGGTTTATCCTATAAAACCTCAAGAATTTTCATCCCCCTTCATACCCCATAAGCAGATCTCCAGGATGGAAGATTAAAAAGGTTTCAAATATGTTTTGAGAAATTTTACCCTTATCTTAGGGATTCATGTACTGGGTTCAGAATGTTCCTGTGGGGGAGATGTGTAGGGGCTAGTGTCATTGGGTCTCTCTGTCACTGAGGACAATGGGGCTGCAGACAGATGAGTCAAACTATTCTGTAGCACTTAGCAATACCAGTCCCTGGGCTACCCACTAAATCTGCTGTAAAAGCCAAAGGGTCTTCGGGACTTGGAGGTCATGGCCAAATCGGTGTGGTGGGGATGAGAAGCAGCCATGTGATGCTTCCCGTCTCTTCACTGACAGCCCCTCACCCTTCTGCAGCCTGCATGTCGACCTCCTGCTCACTGCTGACTGCTCAGCCTTCCAATTTTCTTTCACTTTCTCCTTTATAAACAAATCACCCAGGAAAGATTCTGATAAGCCTGTCCACACTGAGAAGTAAATAACTAATGAAGTACAAGTTGCTCTGTCTTTCAGACTTATGTGCATTTTACCGGTCCAGATGAACTAACTTCCTGACTGTGGATGACCACAGAATAAGAACCTAGAAGGTCCCAGAACTTAGCTGCTAACTCTATTAGCATGTTACTGATCAAGCATGCCTACTTCCTTTCAAATATGTTCTACATGCAAGGAAAATCCTTGGGTTTTATCTTCTGTATGTGAATTTATTCTAAAAGTGCCATTCATCTTAGTTTAGTCGTGGCAACCATGTTAATATAAAGAAAATCTGTAAAACAATTTATACCTACTACTTCCCTTCCTTAAATGATTCCTAGTTAAAAAAAATAAAAAGAGAAAAGAACAGAAAAAGGGATAATGTAAAGTTCAGCTATCAAAAATGGCTTCATTAAGATCCTTAATGAAGCACATGGGAGCCATTTATTGACTCCTCAACTATTAAGATGGAACATTATTACCGTTTTAATAGTATTTCCATTTTCATTTAGGAAATAACTAATCAAGGGATCAATGTACCAAAGACTTTATTTTCTTTCCCCTGGGTCACTGCAAGTACATTTTTTAAAATGCAAAAAACGTAGGAGCAATTCCCCCTGGCACCATATCGCATGAACAATTTAAAGAAATAACAAGAAGGGTGAAAGGTCAACAGCTACCGATCTGAACACTGTTATAAAACAAATGCAAACTCGGTGAGTGGAGCAGTCAACCCCTCTGGGAGAAGAAAGGGATCCCTTCCAAGGCACAGAAGCTTCCCCTCCAAGGTATGCAAAGTGCCTCCACCCTGACCTGCTGTCAACCTGGGAAACATTTCTATTTCTCAGGCTCACTTAGAATGCAAACTACTGTTTTCCTGGTAGTTCTCACAGCTCTGCTTCCTTTGAGGTACAGATGTGTAGCCACAGAACCCAATCAGATAACGTCCATTTACATATTTATAAAGTCTCCTGTAAAATCTCCTATCAATTGTTGCTGCTATATATAGGCCTTTCAAAGTATCTTGTGGGCCCGCGCTCTACTGCACCGCTCCCTTCAGGAATCCTGATATATCGAATAATGTGATTTCAATGTAAATGGGCCCATCACACAATCACACCACTTCACAAACTCTTTTCTGCTGGGGTAGCTTAAATCTAAACACACTCAAGCAGCTTGCTGCACTGGAGCAAGATTTCTTCCACGCTGAAAAAAAAAAAATTCAAAAAAAAAAAAAAATCCCAAACCCCAACACAACAATGCCAGGGAAAAAAATCTGAACGTTTTCTGCAGAAAGATGGGCCGTCTCCAAATCCTTGTGCCCTATCAGACAAATTAAAGTAAATCAAGCATGAAATGAAGCCGAAGAGCCCCGAGATAAGGCTCCTTTAAGTCGTTTACAGATTAGGATAGAGAGAGGTGCATCTGGTCTCTGGCAGCGAAGGAGGACAGTTTCCCAGCTCACAACAGCAGCCTGTGTGTAGGATTACCTTACCTTGTCACTGACAAGGGAGGGGTGCCTGGAAGATGTCTCTAACTAACTTCCTAATGTCCTCGGTTATGTTCTCTGATGAATAAGTATTAACTGTTGCAATGAGAGAAAAGCATTTGGTAAAACAAAACAAATAAACAAAACATCCCACAGACTGATTTATGAACTGGTCAGAAGCTGATAAACTGGAAGGCTGGGGGTGGGGGTCTGCTACCAGCAGATGAGCCTCTTGTCTTATCAGTCAGGATTCTGCTGCAAGAGACAGAGCTGATAAATTTCCAACAGGAATTAGTAAAGCGGCCAGGAAACTGTGTTACTGGTGGGACTGGTGTTCTAGGGGCTGCCAAAAGGAACTCTTGTGCTATCAGATGGGAATTTGTTGCTATAAACAGTGAAGCAGTCTCCAAGAGAAACCGGGCGCTCTCGCAAAATGCTATGCAATTAATGGTTAAACCATAATATGAGGTAGAGGTAAGATTTTCTTGGAAACATCTGAAATTCTGCAGCTTCTCAGAACCTTTCTGTTTTTTGGCACTCCCAGAAGTCTGGAAACTCCCCTTCTCTTTCCTTCCATGACAAAGAACTTTTTCTTGTCCAATAAATGTTATTTATACCTTGATTCAATCTAAGGAAATCCTTAATTTTCTGCCATTACAAAATATTGCAATTCAACTCAATCTATACATCAGTTTCTATTACTCTCAAGAACACATTTTAATTCATTTTTATGATTTGATGGAGAGCAGGAGATAGGAAGGGGCGAGCTGGGTGGCTGTTTTCTTCTCTTCATTAGTAGTCAATTCGTTGCCCAGAACCAAACAAGACAGGGGTGAAGTAACCCCTGCATAGTGTCAAACTACTTGAGAATAAAACAGCACAATCCATATTTTACTCTATCCTCATAGGAGCGATTTCATTATTGTGTCTAGTGGCACATGACATTTGTATTACCTTTATGTTTATGATGTACTATCATTTGTATGTTCACATTTAAACTTTAGAAGCAACACTTTGAAATAAACAACACTACTATGAAATTATCACTAAATTGAGGTTCAACCCAATTAAATATTCTAAATCACTGTGTTGCTTTAGATACAAAGTCTGACTTTGTCATCAAATACCTCATTCTTTCCCAATGTGATAGTCAAACTAATTTCCTTCTCTGTGGACAAAAAGAGTCACGAGGAAGTTCTCAATTTGTTTGCTGATTGACATAGGCATTTAACCCCAGTCATTCTGAGATCACCCCAAGCCAATGGCCTGTGCTGTCTGCAGCACTTGAGAGACGTGATAAATTTTAAGAAGTGGATATATGGAAGGTACTATTATGTCTAGATACGTATTTTTCTTAGGTGACTATTCAAGAGCTAGCTAGTTTAAAAATGTATAAACCCATCTTACTGTTACTCGTTGGGCACCAAATCTGTTACAGGGCAGGGAGAAAAGCACCAATGAACCCCCAAACCTGCCTGCTCTAACTAGGTTCTGCCATCTGCCGCATCAAGATGAAACATATAAGACTTTAATGAAAAGGAACTTTAATACAGTGAGTATACAACACAGAAGATACAGAATATAATTTCTAAATCAAACACCTGAAGTTACCCATCCCCTCCTGGACAAAAGTCCACCCAAAAGAGATAGGCCCAAAGCACTAAAGCACCTTCTGGCCTGGACCCATAGAAAAGGGTCAGAAATGACCAGACAAGTCTGGGAGGAAAAGAGCAAAATCAAAATCATTATTATAAACACTGCCATAGTCAACCTCCCTATGGGTCTCTCACCCACATCTCTTTCAACCAGTCATGGCCAAGAAACAAGCACAGTTTCTTCATTACATGCTTGCTGCTCCATGTGGCTTCCTCAGGTTTCCTTCTGGCTCTCCCTCCTGCTTCCTTCCTGCTCAAATTCCTTCTCTTCTCAGCTCCACCCTCCTTCTTGTGGGGCAAGGAACCTGGAACTTCCCCTTTTCTGAGGGACCACCCTGTTACATTACTAGTAGCAAGTTGCAAAACAATTGTTTGAATAAAGTTGAAAGGTGGAGTTGGTGTGACAGGAAGCCTTTGTTCTCATCTCTCTATAACTTTACAAAATTGTCTCTTATACCTCTTGAATTTCTGTCTTTTAAAATGTCTTTAATATATGTTAAAATATTAATGTTAAATAATTCAATAATCTTCTACAGATGTCCCCTACGAGTAATAAAATATAATGTATGTAATTTCACTTAAGGATATTGCTGTAATGTTTCTATCCTAAAAGCGATAGACAACAGAATAAAACATCCCTCCAGTGAAGTACCTTTGAAAGTGCACAGGAACTGGAAAAGTGGAAGTTTAAATGGAAACTAATTTTCTTTTTAAGTATTATATTCACATTTTTAGTTATTTTACTCCATTTCATAATGGAGAAAATTTTGAGTTGAAATTAAGAAAAAGGAAGACAGTCCCTATGAGTAAACTCTGCATTTGCATATAGATGAAAACTAGATAAAAGTCACATGATCAAAACATTTATGAATATATGTGTAATTATATTCAGTGGAGTAGGTAGAGGATAATCCTTCTCTCAGCAATGAATTGATATATTTACAAATCTGTGACCAAATGATGATATCTAACAAGTGCTCACTGCTTGCTGCTCCAAAATAATAAACTATCTTAAATTATGCCAAAAAAGATAAGAGACATGCTTTATTTCCCCATTTATTAATACTGTGAGGAGGTGACATTTATTCATGATATTTACAGTGCTGTGTTACACTTGACTTTGGAGAAGGCTTTTTTTCTGCTTCACTGTGTATGATTTGGAAACAAATTTAATCTGGTTTAAAAAATATTATTTATTAAAGAAATAATTTCAATATATTCTTCCTCTAGAAAATATTTCTGTCTAACACAGGATAGAATATTCTTCATGCTTCTTATATTAGATTTTATTCATCATTATTGTTATTTTTAACTTAGAATATCTTCAGGAGTGAACATAAAGTTGATTCATTGCCTCCTGTTAAATATATATATATATATTATATATAATATATATATATATAAAATTGATTACCAAGAATTAATTATTAGTTTAGGTTACACATTATCTTAAGGAGAAATAGTAGTAAGATTTGCAGTATAAAAGGATACTTCATTATTTCTTTCTTACATGATTTTAGCAAAACAAAGTAGCATTAAATTAACTACAGAAACAGTAAAAGCCAAATATTGTGTTTTATCTCACTGACCTCACTAAAATGTCATCACATAAAAGTATGTTTTAGACATCATTTACTATGTATGTTATTTTTTGTGTGTTGGGCTATTTTGTTTCATATGTTAAAAATCTTTCTAGGTAGATATTTTGAGTTTATATCTAACTATATGGCACATGAAGAGACAAAATGACCTACACATTCCAGCAGGTGCTGTGTGTTTCTCTCAACCCAATTAAACTGATAGCTATAGTTCTCCAATATTCTGCTGCTGCTATTCTTCATAGGCATAGAGTTGCTCCTATCAAAACCACCGCTAAAACAATTACTAGTACTGACAGAAGACCTACGTTGTGTGCGTTTTGTGAGTGAGTTTTGCTTTTTCTTAAACATAATATACCTTTTTATTTTTTTAGTTGAAGTAAACATTGATTATATATTTATCTATGTTTCAGGCAGGCATCACTGAGCATCAGCATATGCACATGGCCTACATTAAGTTCATTGCTAAACATCCAATTCTATTCTTCACTGTACCATCCTCCCCTTTTCTTCTAATTCCCACAGCAGTAACTTTGCAGAGTAAGTACAATTACACTCATTTTGCAAAGGAGACACCTAAGTTCAGAGAGCTTTAGCACTCGTCAAGAATCAGGATTGGCACACAGGTCTTTGGGGTTCCAAGTCCTCTCACTTTTCTGTATGCCTTACAGTATAGATCTCTTTCATACACACAAATTGGAGTAATATTTTCACGTCATTAGATGTTTGTTTCAAAGCAATCACTAGCAATCATTTATCACTAATATTACTTTTCCATTTATTGAAATGTTATAAATTCACCATAAGAAAATACTTTGACTATATATATATATATATATATATATATATATATATATATTTGAAATATAATTAGATGTTATAAAGTTGCTCCTTCTTATTTTTTCCTTTAAGAATTCAAGAATATTGAATGAAGATAAGGACTCAACAAGGTTATTAATGTAAGCACTTAGAAAGGTTTAGATCTAGTTAGGAATCATTCTAACATGACGTTAAGGCCAGGTTGTCACCTACCAGCCAGTTCATGTGCTAAATTCATACAATGCCGCTAACACAGTCACTAACTTTGCTCTCTCACCACATTCCCATTTTTCCATGTTGCATCAACAAATTGTTTAATATACAGTGTTTTAACTGAGGCCAGGAAGGCAAAAATACATCACAAAAGTCAAACTAAAAAGCAGGATAACCCAACTTTGGTTAGTGACATCTGATTTATGAAGGCTCTTGAAGTTCCGAGCCTCCATAACTTTTTGGATTTTTCTCTGAAGAGTGTCTTAAATTTAGGAAATGTAATTTTTTTTACCCATCACCAGGAATTTTCAAATTATGTGAGTGAAAGGAAGCCAGAGCCGGTCCTTCTTGTTAGTAGCGATGGCTGTATTTGTCTGCCTCAAACCATCTTAACATTTCTCCTCTGCTCCTGCTGCTGCTTATCAACTTTCAGTCAACCATATTCACTGAGCAATCTGGTGTTCCCCTAGACTAAATAAAGACAAGATGATAATATCCTCTTCTGTCTTCCTGTATGCAATTAAGAGGGATGAAATGGGCAGTGTTCTTGCCAGGAACTCTCAGGGAGTTGTGGAAGAAAAATGTTTAAGAACCACTCCCTTGGAATTAATCCTAGAGGAGTTATCTTTAAGAAAGTTCTGCTGGTTATTTCTTGAGAGTCTACGTTTTAAAAGCAAGGAAAGTTCTAATCAACTATCTGCAGGGGAATGTTATTCATAAAATCACAGGGTCCAAATGGTGGCACAAAACAGGATAATTGACCAAACGAACTAGTAAACCACAAAATTTGAGTGTGAACCAAAGAATCAGATTAACCAGTGAATCACTTAAAGCCATTGTTTTCTACATCATTGTTAATGTGGGTCCTAATTAAAAGGAAAATAAAAAGTGTTTGCCTGCTCTACTGCATTCCTTTTCTACTTTAAAAGAGGCATTATAAAATGCTGATAAATAATATCTTCCTTAGAGAGCATTTGCCTTAATTCCATGGAAATACATGCCAATAAATTCTTGTTTGTATTATTTCTGCTCTACAATGAAACCTGAGACTCCTTAGCTTTCATGGCACTCTCCGCTTAATTCATTAACAATATCATCACATGACCCAGCTCGCTGATAGCCAAGTACAGCTTGCTGATACTCCAGAGCTCGTTCCCAATGTGAAGAGCCAAGCCAGACTTTTTTTCTTATCTTTTATCTCTTTCATTCCCATGACCTTTAACTTGTTTTTTCCATAGACTATTTTCCCAAAATATCAAAAATGTTTGGAAATTTCTTCTTATCTACACAGTTACTAATTTTTTTTTTTAAAATTGCTCATCATCTTATGATGTGTAACTAAATGTCCTCGATTCTATGATCAAGGTCAGGAGAAAGGTGCTCCATCTCTGTACTTCGGGGCCATTATATATCAACATTCTTTCCTGCTTAATATAAAAGCCCTTTTCTTTTCTCCTTTTAGTTGCTCCCTTTGAGTACGGTTTCTATAGAGTTTTAAGGAGATCATTTATTCCCAGGGAGCCTAACAGAATACCTGACACCTTTCACACCCCTAATGACAACAGTTATGATTGAATAATAGTAAAATCTGACTACCTTTGTAGTCAGTTTTCTCTGTCATTCACTCCCACACTGTCATCCATTAGATATGCCCATAAGCAGCATATAAGATGCTGCTGTAGTTGGGCTGTCTCCTCTAGGTATAAAAGATATTTGGCTTAATGTGCCTCTATGCCAATCCAATTCTATCTTCATTAAGGGAAATGCAACTGGTCTTATTAATGAAACCAACCTGCTCATGTGCCAATCAGTAGGGACACCGGGGCTGATGACAGGTAGCTGATAATCAACCGTGGAGTATGAATCCACAGACAACTGTGCACTCAACTAACCAAAGTATGGTCTAGACCGTATCTTTCTTGCTTGTTGATGAGAATGTCATGTGGAGAGGAATCAAAAGCGTTACTGAAGTCCGGATAGATTACATCTATTACTTTGCCCTTATCTACATGGCCTGTCACTCTATCATAGAAGGAAATTAAATTGGCCTGGCACAATTTGCTCTTCACAAAACCATGTTGGTTGCTACCCACTAACTTTTGCTCTTCTAGATGATTGTCAATTGATTGTTTGATGATTTGCTCTAGTATCTGCCTTAGTATCAAAGTTAAGCTGACTGGTCTATAATTACCAAGATCATCTTTTTTTCCTTTTACTTCTTTTTAAGGATGGTCACTACTTGCCCCATATATGGTGACCTTCCTCCTGCCCTTTTTATGTTCTCTCAGGCATTAATGAGTAATGCTTCAGATTCAAGACTTCAATATTTTTAGCACCTATATCTTCAGTTCCTACAATATGATGTATGAAACTTAAAATTCATGGTTTTTCCCTAGCTTGACTTCATTGTCCATACTTTTAAAGTGGTTGTAAGTAATGATCATATTGTAAACCAGATCTTTCTCTGAGTAGCCCATGTAGTACTAAAAGAAAAATAGCTCTTGAAAACATTTTCTAAGTCATCACTCTTTACTGAGATTTTTATTTACTATCTTTTGAGTAATCATCTTACTTTAAAGTTGACCATTTAATTTGCATGTACTTTTATTGTCAGTATATATTTTAATCTAAATTTGTATTTAATCATTTTTCTTTCTTATGTAAAAATGAATATTTACTTTACAGGGAGTAAATTTGGATGGTTCAAATAGTGTTCACTAGCCAGAAAACAAGTAGAGAAAATATATTAGTGTTACTTTGAATTAAGACATCATGTTCTGGATTTTATCTGTTTACTATGTTAAAAAAATATTCAAAAATATTGGAAAAAGACCTTTTAAAACTATAATTTATGTTGATAAAATGCAAAATTGTAAGCTGAAGAAAAGTCAATTAATAAATTCATTGCTAATGAAATATATCAAAAGAAAATAGTGGCTAGTATAAAGTTAATAAATAGACAATGTAAAATAGCAACATGATGATTCTTTCCTAAAAGGGATACATTAAGAGTTATGAGAACTGCTCACAAATTTCAGATTAGTTTCATTTCATGTAAAATTATATGCAGCTAGCAGATTGTTTGTGCATATTGATAATTAAGATAACAGTTTATACCCATTAAAACTAGAGATTAGTCCAGGAAGTAGACGGCATGAAAAACAAGAGCAGTTGTAGTGTTAAAGCAGTCAAGGTTTGTACACCAATAAATCATGAAGTTGCAAGTCTCAGTAAATAAGCTTAACCCTCAGAAATGTATGTAAGAAGAACCTGAAATACTTAAAGGACATGGGAAAAATGACTGATGAAAGGAGAAATATATTATTACACATACTCACACATACACACAATGATGTACAAATACGTACCATCACCATACCATTACTGATACTCAATTGTATGAAAACATTTTAAGTATAATATTGTAGCAAATGGTTCAATTTCTTTTAACATTGCTTCACCAATATGTATATTTTTAAGCATTATTTAAAATCAATGACGCTGTTGTTATTTTTTTTTTTTACAAAGCTTATGCCTTATTGCTGAAAACTTGTTGCTCATTTTCAATGTTTACACACTACAACCAAAATGCTGCCTTCCCAGAATAGCTTTGGAATAAAATAAAAATTCTACGGGTTGGGCACCACAAATCAAAGCACCTAATGTTATAATAAACAGGTCAAATGCATTCACAGTACAGATATGATCATTCCTATTAAGGAAATAATTTCTCTTAAATTTATGGGGAAAAGTTCTAGAAGTAAATAGATGCTTAATAAATTTGATTTTTAACCCTTATTTTTCAATTATCAGCCTTTTTAATTGTTATAATGTATAGTCTACCTATATATTCTTAGCTTTTATTTGTATCAGGTTCCTCTGAATTAGAATTTTCATTAATAGTATAATTGAAGTACTTATCACAAATATTTTTTTAAGACAAATACTTCGATAAAAATTTGTTAGACAAAGGTATTTTAAAAATAACACATTTTGTTTAGGCAGAATGTCTTTGAGATTATATCTTATTCAAAGCTATAAAACTATATATAAATTTGCATTACAAAATATTTAACTAATAACTCATATTATCACCTCTCAAAACCTCACTTTCTGGGGTTTTTATTATACTTAAAAATAAAAATCGGCCCTCCCTGGTGGCGCAGCGGGTTAAAGCACAGCACTGAGAATCTAAGACCGCTTCCGCATGAGTTCGACTCCCGCCTGCCCCAGAGGTGGCCACATGGCGCGGCAGACCTCTCCTGGCCCACCCGCTGCTCCCCTCGGCGGTGTACTTCGTCGATCTGCCTGTTCTGCTTCCCACTCTGTCTCTGGTGAAACCTCTCACCCTCCGCATCTCTGGCCTGTACCCTAGTTCTGTATGCATAAATAAATAAATCTTTTAAAAAAATAATAAAAAAATAAAAATCAATATGGCTGTTCATTTTCAATAACTGCCAAAATCCTTCACCCATCAGAAGTGTTATTGTTCTTGGAAAACTATATAAAATATACACAATATGGATTCAGGCCAGAAATACCACCTCATTTAGTTGTAAATATAAAAATGCCATGCACTCACTTTATTTAGAAATATTTCCTAAGTGTTTGGTTTATGCTGACATTCAACCAATCTGTGTTTATTTTTAAATCTGAGCAGGATACTTCCCTATCTTATGTTTGAAAAAATCATTCTATCAATAATTTCTAAAGACATATTTTTCTCATGCTTATATTTAGCATGCTATTCTTCAAGCTAAATAATATGCTACTTACTGGTATATAAACGGTGCCACAGGAAGAAGTCATCAAATTATCACAATTGTAAACTCACAGTATAACAGAGGTTTTGAATATTTAGCCAATAGTGTGCAGGAAACAGTTTAAGAAAATTAAACTTTGGAAATGAGGAGTCTTGAGCAAATTATTAAATTCATTCTGCTCTGCAATAATGGAGACAATAACTATTTCACCAAAATGCAAAACAAAACGCGTTCAAAATTACTTGCTGCCTTAGAATTACACATAATTATACATATTTTAACCTAACTTATAGAATACTCACATAAGAATCGTTTTGTGATCAATCTGAAAAAGACTGGAATCTAAATCTGTAACTGGGAACCTACATTTCTAGTTTCCCTCTTCCTCCCCTCCCATGGTAGCCACACAAAAGGTCTTTCTTCTCTTCAGACTGTTTTTGGTGAAAACCAGGGGTTCTCCTCCAATCCAAACCAATCAATTTTGACTAGGATTAAGGCAAATGATACATGGAGGGAGAGGCTGAAAAAAAAAAAAAAGAGTTTTGCAGAATGAAGTTGACTCTGAGAGTATCTGTGGGATATAAGAAAGGAGGAGAAAACATGGAAAGCAGAATGTCTAGGCAATCTGATCCTGAAATTAGTTCTCCTTCCATTAACTCAGAATTCCTCCTCTAGCTACCAGCTGTGTTTTATTCCCACTGATGACAAACACTTCCTGAAATCCACCAATTCTGAGTTAGCTTACTTTGGTTTACAGGCCTCCTTTTTATTAAAGTAAATAATGTCTTGGAGTGTGATGATCAGTCATTCCACATTTTTTGTTTTTCCAATCTAGTAACTAGCAGAGATCCCTTACACTGAAGTTACAATCTCTGAATTGAAGTAAAAATGAAACCAGGTAATAACTATAATCCCCATGCTTTGAGGGCCAGAAAGAAAGCAGAGCTATGAGTAGAGAACAACAGCAGAGACCAACAAGAAGGTAAAAGAGAAGACAGAGCATATATAAGCGAACTATGTCTAATAAGTGTTTCCTGAAATTGGCTACCTGAGCAAGAATGCAAAGCAGTCTCTCTTCCTCTGGCATTATTATAATTCATCTACCTTCATTGTGACTTACTGGCTCAATGGTTTCATCAGTTGTGGATCTAGTCTATCTTTGTTGTGTGAAAGACATTTATTTATTCATTTCCTTGTCTATAGCTTCACTCCTCCCTCTACTACCCAACAACAGGAACAAACTGCCTACAAGCATCTAAAGATGCCCTAGTTTTTTTTCTTTTAGGATCATACTTTTGCATATGTTGTGCCCTCTACATTTCCCTCCTGCCAACTCCTATTCCTTTTTCCAGGGAGTCGTCTGTGTTAAGCAGATGTGTGGTATATAAAATTGAAAAGACAGGGAGGGACTTGGAATCTGAGGTAGAAGAGAGACAGCTATCTAAATAAACTACAAAGTAGTAATTGCCTAATTTGAAAATGTACAAAGTGTTCCCGGCCAAAAAATCTCTTCTGCTTTTCTTAGAGGATATAGGAAAACCTGGTATCACATGAGCCTTATAGCAGGTAGTCAACAAATTCATGTCTAGTGAAATAATTATAAAAATGTAGTGGAATTTCTATGGAAACTCTCTTTAACCTAACCAATTTATTACTGCAAATTATTCTTAAGGTAGAGACCATATCATGCCATGTTTAATTTAAAAACATTTATTTTATTTGATTTACCTTCAAATTGAAAATGTCTTTGTTTTACTTTTAGTCTTCCAACATGTAACAGTAAGATGGAGACTCAAATTTTTCCCTTAACTTCCAAGCCGTGGCTCTACTCCAGCAAAAATCTACCAAGCCTGCCTTTGTATGACTAACTTCTCCTTTATAGTCTTCTTTTCTTCATACAAGTTACCTAAATGAGATACAAAATTCTGTATCTTTCTGATGTGAAAACAGTAATTATTGGTACATGTATTTTTACAAATTGTTTTCGGCATGAACACTGTATAGATAGAAAGCAGCCCAACTTGATAATATTGGCAGAATACTTCAATTTTCTTTTTCAGTACTGTACATCTGAACTTTTGCTTAATTATTTTATTTTGGTGCAAAAGCCCCTTTGCTAACTACTCCAATCACACTTGATCACACATTACATTACTCAATATTGGGTCTGATATTAGGATGCTTTAAGAGGCATTTTGAGTGAAGTGGATCACCTTAAATACAGTGGTTGTCTATAAATATCACCATAGTCAAGGGATCATGTTCAAAACTAACACTGAGTGTTGCTTAATATGATGCAGAAAGAAAGGTGCAACATCCTTTTTCTGGTATTCTTGCCAAAAATACATAACCTCAACCTAACCATAAGGAAACTCTAGACAAATCCTAACTTAGAGACTTCCTATCAGACACAGGCCTACTCATCAAGAATGTCATTAAAGAGGAAGAGCTGAAGAACTGTCCCAGACTGGAATAAAGAGTTGTGATGCCGGCCTTCCCTGGTGGCGCAGCGGGTTAAAGCACTGCACTAAGAAGCTAAAGCCGCTTCCTCTTGAGTTCAATCCCCGCCTGCCCCGGATGTGACCACATGGCGAGGCAGACCTCTCCTGGCCCGCCCGCTGCTCCCCTCAGCAGTGTACTTCGTAGATCTGTCTCTGCTGCTCCCCACTCTGTCTCTGGTGAATCCTCTCACCCTCCGCGTCTCTGGCCTGTACCCCAGTTCTGTATAAATAAATCTTTAAAAAAAAAAAAAAGAGTTGTGATGCCTCAGTATGATGTGGAACTATGAAATAGACCTTGGAATAGAAAAATGGTACTAGTGGAGAAAATTGTAAAACCTGAATGATGCCTGTTCTTTAGCTGATAAGCATTGACTTGATATTAAGTTCTTTCTTTTGATAATCCTAATATGATTAAACAAAATGGATTAGAAAATACTTGGAATTGTGTACCAATGAGCTCTCAAGCTATCTCTGTTACTTTTCTGTAAGCCTAATTATAATGCAGTACCTAGTATAGTGGCATGATCAAAATAAACCATCTATGATAAAACAGTTCAGAGCAATATTTTAATTGATAGTGGAAGTTTCTCTGAAGTAGGAAAAACCGGAAGCTAAAACCCCACCTGTGGCAGTCACAGTATGCACTTCTTTTTCTACATCAATAAAATCATGAAGTGTTAGCTGAAAACTTGGCAGTCCAAAAGCCACTTATTTTTCAGCTGGTGGTGTCTCTGTAATAAGTGGAAGTGGAGATCTTCACAGAAGAAAGAGAAATGAAAACGAACTCAGTCACATGGATATTTATAAATGGAAAGTAAATAAACACAAAATACACGTGTTTCTATCGCCATTGAGCACATTTTTTAAGTTAGGAAAGACAGCAAATAAATAGACAGAAGAGTCACTCTCTCTCACACACACACACACACACACACACACACACACACACACAAATGGCATTCTTTGCTTCCTAACATACCCATTCTTTCCTTTACCCAAAGACCAACTGGCTCCCGGATCAGGCGTTATAGTTTGTACTGACAATATACAAATTAAGAAAATGGAACTATTGCCCCAAAAGTGATCAAAATATAGTGAAGGACAAAGGTAGACAAACAGATATCCAAAAAAGTAAACAAGATACTCAAAGCTCAATAAAATAAGACTAGTTAGATCCAGTGATAGTGGCTGAAGCCAGGGCAACACAGAGCACAGCACTTGGCCCCTTCCTGCCTCTTAGTACAGTTGTGAGAAAATAATGCATTTTGTATTTTCATTTGGTTTAAAAATATTAAAAATCGCATATCATGATATATACATTACATGAAATTCAAGTTTTTGTATCCATAGTAAAATATTGAACTTTGTGAATAAAAAGCTTGTAAACAATTTCCACACTGATATGTAAGTGCCCACATATTTCTCTTCATTTTGCCTCTTGGCTGTCAAAGCGTAAAACATTTGCTCCTAGATATCTGAACAGAAAAGTTCTGACAACTCCTAGCCTACCTTAGTAGTTCTCAGAGCCTGGTGTGCTTCAAATTCTCTGGAGGGTTTCTAAAATCATAGATTGTTTGATCCTACCCTCAGACATTTTGATCCAGTTGGTCTTAGGTGGGCCTATAGAATATACAGTTCTAAAAGGTTCCTCTATTATGCTGGGTCAGAGACAAGACATTAAAATAGATCTCCTGTTCAAGGGACAATGGGGAAGGTTATAAGTATAGACAGAATGAGAGGACTGTGTAGGGCATAAGACAGAAAGAAGAGCTTTCCAGTGAGGCACAGGGGTAGTTTTACCTGAAAAATTCAAGAGGAGTGATAACAGTAGTCCACATCAAGACAAAACATTTCGAAATGAGAGAATTTGAATGGATGTTAGCAGTGGAAGGAGAATACTCTAGGAGTTGAGAGTTCCCCCACAACTTTTAGCTTTGGGAACAGATTAATGGCAGTGATTTTCAATGAAATTTGTAAAGCAAAATGAGTAGCTGATTTGGAAGGAAAATTGCAAAATTATATATTAAACCTGAGGGATAATTGGTGATTATATCTGGGGGGGGGGAGGCAAAAGCTAAGGAATGGGATTTGGGTTAAAGCTATGAATTTGGAAGTTACTGTGTAGATATAAATGATATCAGAGAGCGCATGTGCAGGGTTGAGTAGAAGCTGGACCTGAAAACAGAATACCAACATTCAGAAGGTCTCAGTGGATGGGAAGGAGGGCAGCAATGAAATAGCTGTCCTAAAGATGTGGTTGTTTTGAAGGTCAGATAAATTCAGAAATAAGTGGCCTTTGGATTTAGCAGGCACTATAACTCTTAAAATTGAGAAGTGTGTTACCGTAGCATGGGGATAAATAGGAGAAAATATAGGGCATTTGGACATCCTTTCATTTCTAGAAAGGCTATTGTAAAGAGACAAAACACTATAGTTAAAAGCAACATGAGCAGATGAACTGCTTGTCTACTGAGAGTTCATCCTATCAGAGAATATTGTTAAGGATATGCAGTATAAGTTGATGGTTTGGAATCTCATTCTTGGCTAAAACTGCCAAGTGGTCCAGAGGTTAGGGAGATAAACACAGTCTATAAAATGGTATGTGCCTGTCATAACCTTGGCATGACATCATCAGGTGATATCAACAGATGAAGCAAGAGAAGTATATCTCTTATCACTAGAAGTGTTGTATGAGATAAAAAGATTGTCCAGGGGCCCGCTGGTGACCCAGAGGTTAAATCTTAGGGATATCAAGCTATCACCAGCCATTCCAACAAGAGTTCGATCCCTGGCCAGGAAGCTGACCCACATGGCACAGTAGATCTCTTCTGTCTCCCTCAACAGTGTATTTCAGTAAATCTATCTATTCTAATCCCACTCCTTCTTTGGTGAATCCTCTTACTCCCTGTACCTCTAGCCTAGACCCTATTTCCTATATGCATAAATAAAGCTTTAAAGAAAAAAGACTGTCTAAATCTCAAAGCATATGGTGTGAAAAGAACCTCTGTCATCTTCTCTTCTTTGAGATTAGTCTATAAATAATTATAACTTATAAATAATTGTAACTTATAAAATATTTGCTTCTCTAGGATTTTCTTTGTATGAAGTAGCTGCTAACTTAAATTATGTGGTTCAGGATAGAAGAACTCAGTGTGCCTTCTGAGGCCAAACTACTAAGTAGTTAGGCTCAACCTATATTCCATAGGAACAAACTTAATTTGCAATCATTATGAGAAAATGATGAGATTTTATTGCATTTCCAATACAAGATATATTTAATACATTTAACTCCTATCACAGAAGTTCTTTATAAATGCTGCTTCCACAAATGGCAAATGATCAAAGTATTAATCAATTCAGAGTCTTAAGAAACTGAGTCAACTAAAAAAGGTACTACAAAAAATTAGGTAGCAATTCACTGAGCAATCTTCACAGTTGCAAAAGTAGACACTGATTATTCTTTATTTGTATCTTATAGTTTTTACTGCAGCGTTATACTTGAAAATTATAAAAGTTCTCACTGATAATTTATTTACATGAATTTCAATAGTTTCTCAAAAATTATAATCATTGCTGATCAGCTTTATTTAATGAGGTCTTGTCCTATGCCAAGAATTGTATGCATACTATTATACTGACTACAAGATAACTCTATTAAATAAATACAATTACTGCCTGGTGTAGAACAAAGTGATACGCAAATAATAGAAACTTCACAATATACTTTTTCTTACTGTTGTACTTTACAAATGTTCTGTTAGCTTTTCATAAACAGTCAACCTTCCCTCAGAATTTTTCCAAAAAGCAACATAAATTATTCTTAGTTAAAAAGTGAAAAAAATTATAAATACTATTTTGTGTAAAATGACATTTTTCCAGCTTCACATATTTTAGAAAGATCACTGCTATTTTTGGCAATACTAGAACTAATCTGACATTCCGGCAATTGGGGTTCCAGTTTAAAATGTCAAAATCCTTAAGGGTGGAGAAACATATGTAATAGGCATATAGCTAACTAGCATGTGAAAAATTTATGTTTTTTAAAAACACAGTGGATGTATCTCTGGAGACTGGTGTGTTAAGATTAATTATTGTCTAATATTGAACTTACTGCAGTAAAACAGTAAACATATTTGTTATAACACAGTTTGATGAAGCAATTTATCCCCCTCAAAATCATTACTATTGGTGTGTGCAGGCTTTGTGTAGGGTCACTACAGTAATGACTTCTAAAGGAAGACCGTTAATGAGTACACAGCAACAAGGGTTGACGGACAATTGCAGCCTAGCTTAGAATAAAAGAAGCAGATGACTGTGTGATAGTTCCAAAAAAATCCTATTTGAATTAAAAATTCAAAGGATTTCAGTGTAATATGTATCAATATTACTCACTGAGATACGTCCTTTTTACAAATTAAATTACAACTTATTTGTGCATATAAACACTTATTTGTGCATATAAACTATAATCAATTTTCTAACAACAGATATTTTTGTGCAAGATAGATCTACAGAAATAAACTTGCTATTCAACCCTACCTGGCACTTAGAATCATGGAAAATCTTCAAAAACAATTCAGTTGCAAATAGCCTAACTCCACATAGAAAGCTTCTCTTTCCTCACCATTAATTGCTAACAAATTTAACTTTCTCTTGTGAAGTCTGAAGTTTGTTGTTATTATTGTTAGATAAGTTGCATCCAAACTCCAACAACAAAAATCAGGAAGCCAACATTGAAATTCATCTCACAGTCTGGAATTTACTTAACGGCCAGCCTGTGCACTGTGATAAACGGAATGATGATCAGGCAACATGTCTTTATCCATGGTTTGCTTTAATTAACACCGCTTGTTTGTTGAAAAGATGATTAATATGCCAATGAAAATTGTATAATTGAATACCACAACACTGGCACAATCAGAAAGACGCATGCAGTTTTTTTGATTAACACTTATTACTATTATTATTATTATATTATTGTGTTTTCTAATGTACTCTTCTCACTAGGAAATGATACAGTTCTTTGACAAGAGGTGGAAAGAAACAGTACTAAGGGCTGGATACTTCTTGAGCAAGAATAAAATACAATGCTGCTTCATCAGAATGGCCCTCACAATTTCAAAATGCAAGCAACCTCCAATTAAACATACATACTACCACCTCCCCCCCCAAAAAAAAAAGTGTAGTGCCAATTGGTGACAGAAATAAAAAGTAACATTTCTAGAAACACAGCACCTTTGCATAATATCAAGAATAGATATCTGTGAATTTTTGCAGGCTTGGTAAAAACTAATGAACTAAATTTTAAATACATAATTTTATTTGTGTTAAAATTTTAGATAAATATGAAAAAGACAGTATCTTTTAATCTTATGTTTTACCCACTTACATATCAAGAAGTGTTTTTGGTAATTAATCTCATAACTGTATTTTGGATGAAAGATATCATACCAGACAGGAAATTTTCTTTTCTTTTTTATTTCATTTACTCAAATATGATTTATTCATACATGCCCATGGCCCTGGCTTTGTACCCTGCCATGGCTAAATTAAATACTGATAACCAAATATATATGTGTGTGTGTGTGTGTGTGTGTGTATACACATATATATGCATGTTTAAATGTATAGGGCATACATCTACATGTATATATATGCTTGAATGTATGGAACATACACATACACATATATGTATATATGCTTAAATGTTTGGAAACATGGTTACATTTTTGAAGCTTCAGGCAACTAGAGTTGCAATCTAACTGCTAGTTTAACAATAAAGATTATTCTGGACACCAGATTAATAGTGGTTCTCTATTGCTGTTTATGGAGAAATAAGTGCATGGAGTAATTTTATTAGAGAAATTGTAAGCTCTTGGTAGAAATGAGTATATTAATGACAGCATCATTTCAGTAAAAGCAAATTGAAACTGAAAAGTGTCAGAAACTTTTGAACTTGCTAGGAGGCCATTTCCTTATAATACCACACAACAAGATGAGATCCCAGTGGTTGTTCTATTTTATAAAAATCTTCAGATGTTTGGGCCCTCCCTGGGGGCGAAATGGGTTAAAGCACTATGAAGCTATCTGAAGTCACTGCAGCAAGAGTTCCTTTTGGATCCCCAGCCAGGGAGCTGACCCACATGGCGCAGCAGACCTCTTCTGACTTACACTGGCTGCTCCCCTCAGCAGTGTACTTCACCAATCTGCCAGTTCTGCTCCCCACTCTGGTGAATCCTCTCACCCCCTGCACCTCTGGTCTGTACCTCAGTTCTTGCATGTATAAATAAATAAATCTTTTTTTAAAAATAATTATTTTAAAAAATCTGTAATGTTTTACATTGCAAACAAAATGTAATTTGAATAAAACATACTGAATTTCTGACAACTTTAGGTAAGAATGAAAAGAAAAAAATTGTATTTTAATGAATGCTTCAATTTTATCATTTATTAACCCCATTATTTAGTGATTTCTTTAACATAGATAATAATCACCAAAAATTCTTAGCAAGTTGATTTACTGAAACTAAATCATTGAGCACAACTTATGTATATTACAGGAAAATTTCAGTCAACATGAAAATGGTATCAAAACTTTTAAAAGTGAAAAAAATGAAGTTATCAATTTAATATAGGATTTAAAACAAGAATTCATAATGGACTAGAATGGGTCAGGTCTTTCTAACAGAGAGAATGGCTTCCAAAACAGGAAGATTCCAGAGATTTGATTTTTCACCTAGAATCTAAGTTTTTCACAGGGAAAGCTTCTTAGTAGCCTGGTCTATGTTCCCTTTCCTGAAAAATGGGTATAATGATACTTCAACTGTGCAAGAAGTTATTAACTAACTCCCATGATTTACTGCTAACCATTTTCCAAAGAATATCTCTGCTTTTAAATCGGCAAGTCAATCCTTGAGGCAAATTCAACATATCCACTTTCTCTGTAAATAAACATGGCAATTTGATGCAAATTCTGGCAAATAAAAATTTAACAGGAAGAGCACAATTCCACCAAGTCTCCACAAAGAGGGAGAACTGTATTTCACTCTTCCCTAGTCGCTGAGTGCTGGAGTCATATGTCATGGCAAGCAGTGAGCAGCCATTGTGGCTCCTGAGATGGAAATGGCTGAAGACGGTGGAATAATAAAATAGAGTGAGCCTGGATGCTCTATCAACATAGAGTGGTCAACAAACTACAGATTGTTTATATAAAACTCCATATACATGAAGAAAGAAAACCTTCTTTCTTACATAATCTAATGCTACTTTGGAATTTTGTTCATTTGCAGCCAGGACTGATAGACTTCATAGTACTGATAATAAATTATTACATGGAATATTAAAACAGGATTTTTAATCTTGGACAAATGTAACTGATGATTACAATAGCAATAATATCTTGATTTTTAAAGGCATTTCATATGCTGTTTTTTTAACCCCATTCCTACTAAGTACCAGACATTGTTCTAAAATAAGAACTGGTAAAATCCATCTGCATTTGCAGACAAAGTTTTACTGTATGTAATTATGTCCACTCATTTGTAAACAGTCTACTGCTACCTTTGCACAATAATAAAGGAGTTCATCTTCACTACTTAGCTCTTTAGTTTTTTAGTTTTTTTTTTTTAAGATTTATTTATTCATATAGAACTGGGGTGCAGGCCAGAGATGCGGAGGGTGAGAGGATTCACCAGAGACAGAGCAGGGAGCAGAACAGGCAGATCAACGAAGTACACTGCTGAGGTGAGCAGCAGGCAGGTCAGGAGAGGTCTGCCAAGTCACGTGGATCTCCTCCGGGGCAGGTGGGGATCGAACTCATGCAGAAGTGGCTTAAGCTTCTTAGTGCAGTGCTTTACCTGCTGCGCCACCAGGGAGAGCCCTTAGC
Source organism: Condylura cristata (assembly GCF_000260355.1). Taxonomy (NCBI): domain Eukaryota; kingdom Metazoa; phylum Chordata; class Mammalia; order Eulipotyphla; family Talpidae; genus Condylura; species Condylura cristata. The sequence continues at coordinate 23,040,194 of NW_004567110.1, forward strand.
TCTTTAGTTTTAAGAAAACATTTTCTGATCCCTATTCAAGAGAACCATGGAGCGAACATTGTAGTAATAAGACAGAGACATGAACAAATGTTCATAAGAATGAATGTTTAAATGTACAGGATAACATATTCACATAAAGTTCTAAAATTTTACTCTGAATGTGAGTTAATCAGCTATGGGAACACACACACACACACACACAACAGGAAAAGAGGTATTTGACAATTTGTCATAAATACTTCAACAGTCACCAGTCTTGAGCATGTAACGTAATTGTGAAGATAGATAAAGCAGACTTAAAAACTAGCACAACTAAATATTAGCACTATGAAACTAGACCCTTAATTTTGATCACATCTTTGTTAAACAAACTTCTAATACAGCTTGCTTGCAGAGAGAAAATATGACAGAAAATCTAACATGAATTTTTGGTCTACTTGGCAGATACTGAAAACAAATGAATAGGTTTTTTGTTGTATATATCAGTCTTTTGTGAGCTTTGCCTTTATGTATCTGTACACACAAGCTTGAGATTTTTAACATTGTTATGCATTTATTCAATTCAGTTAAAAAAATCTATTCTTTATTAAGAAAGATAAATTTCCATTCTTTTTTCTTCCTGTGCAGATTGGAGCTGACAGCAAAGGATCCTAACCTAGCATTTCTTCCTTACTGTGGACTGAATGTTTGTATCTCCCCCAAAATCATATATTGAAATCCTAACATCCAAAGTGTTAAGTGTTAGGTATTAGTACCTGGAGGTTTGGGAGGGTGATTAGATTAGATGAGTAGCACTCTCATGGGTGGTAACAGCTCCCTTATAAAAGAGGTCTCTTAAAGATCCTTCACCCCTTCTCCCATGTTGGGTTACAAGGAGACGTGTGCAACCCTGCAGGAAATCTTCAGACAACCAGCCCTGACTTCTGAAATCTAGCCTCCAAAACTGTGAGGAGTACATTTTCCAGTGATAAACTCAATATTTGATTGCAGAACTGAGGCAAACAGAGGGGGAGGGTAGCAACGTGCGAACAGGAGGAGGAAAGAGGCTCACTGGAACATGGTGGAAGATTATTGGGGAACTGGTGATCAGCAGGATAAAAAAATGTACATTTGTAGAGGATAAACCCACAACATCCAAAGCAGGCACAATGATGTAAGTCTACCTTACCTTAATAAACAAACTATGAATAAAAGCTCAAATGAATAACCATAATGAAAAAGGAAATTGGAAGAACTCATAGGACAATACATCAAAGATGTATATAAAATTTAAAAAAAGAACATTTTACAACTTGAGTTCAAATATCAATCATTTTAATTATCTATGTTCAGAAAAGTTATGCATCATATCTCAAGGAGCCACACTAAAATATTAGGACTAGACATTCCATAAGGTGCTTAGTGAGTAGCAGAGTCCATTCCATAAAGTTCAAGTGACTTCTTAGAAGATTATCGCCTCCTCAATTCTAAAAGTAGGATTATGAGTCAGGCAGAAGGAAATATGACAATCAGAAAGATTCACTTCTGGAAAGCTTTGAAAAAGATGCCTCCAGTTTTTCAATCCTGACCAGCTTTTCATGTGAATCATCCACAGCACAGGTGATGGATCTTTGTGTTACTCAATTGGCTTCAGTACCTAAATCAGGCCACATTTAGTCACGTAAATGGTCAGCATAAGTTATAATTCATCAGTAATACCTTAATTTCTTCTTTTTGTTAGTAATACCTTAATTTTTTATAAAAGGAAGCTTAACTCACTACCTCTCCTGGTCTCCTTCCCGACAGCCTGACAGTTCCTTCTCAGTCTCCTTGAATCCTGGTATCTTCTTACTCTGATCCTTCCTTAAATATCAGAGGTCTCTGGGTCTCTGGGTCCTTGTCTCTCGATATTCCACTTTTCTTAATTTGTTATTGTTCTAAACATCCTTAACAAAGCCCCAAGACTTCTGTTAGTGGCTGGTTGCTCTCCCATCTCTCCCATCTCTCTCTCTCTCTCTGTCTCTCTGTCTCTCTGTCTGTCTGTCTGTCTCTCTGTTTCTCTTACCTTGTTTCAAAGTCTCATCATTTTGGGGGGCCATATTTATCTCTTTAGTCTCCTAATTTAAATACTCCAGTTCTATGTTCCTCTATGACAAGGTGGCTGTAATGGTCACCTCCTAAAAACCAAATCTGACCTTTAATCTTATTGACAAAAAAATAAAATAAGCTGAAATCTCTGACTACTTCAGACTGCAGAAAGGCTATCAGGCTCTGTATTCTGCTACCTCAGCATTTGTGGCCACTGTGGTCAATAATTAACACTTAGGCCCACATGAAGAGGGGAATTAGAACTGAGGCCACTTTAGAAACAAAATGGAACATAAGCCATTTCATGAAGCCAGACCCCTTAATAACTTATCAGCGAAGCTTGTCTGTCTTTTCATGGCTTTAGGTGGTAAAAATACTTGTATTTCTGAGAGTGTATCAGCACTGGTCTATCAGTATGCTCTTGTCAGAGTTTAGGACTAGAAATTATACTATCTTATCTCTGGAAACCTCAATCAACTCTGATAAATTGAGACCAAAAATATTCCATGGGGCAGCTGACCAAAGCAAACATTAAAAACTGACCTAGAAAGGCGTGTTCACACTATTTCAACACCCAGTATTTTGACACCCCACTAAAAATAAGAACACAATTCAAAATTAGAAAATACACATAAAGACACAGATGTATCAGTTCCACAATAAAACAACTTCAAGGGATGATGACACTAATAATAGTCAATATTTATCGAAGACTTACTATGTGCCAGGCACTATTTCATACATCCAAGATTCATAGTAACACCATGAGCTCTATCTCCTTTAACATCTGAAGAAACTGATTGAAACAAAGTACATTTAAATAATAATGTGGGTCTTCCCTGGTGGCACAGCAGGTTAAAGCACAGCACTAAGAAGTTAAAGCCACTTCAGCATGAGTTCGACCCCCAGCCCAGAGGGGACCCACATGGCACAGCAGATCTCTCCTGACCTGTCTGCTGCTCCCCTAAGCAGTGTACTTTGTCAATCTGCCTGTTCTGCTCCCCATTCTGTCTCTGGTGAATCCTATCACTGCCCCTTCATCTCTGGCCTGTACCCTAGCTCTGTACATGTAAACAAATAAATTCTTTAAAAGATATTTTATAATGTAAAAGTAGTAAGAATGCTATACTATTCAAAAATAATCATATTTGAAAATAATTGACTTTTAGAAGTCAGTGAATTTAAACTGAAATCTCAGTGGAAAATTAAACCACTGGTGGGACTAATGCAAGAATTAGCGGGGAAAAAATGAAGATACATAGAGGGCAGACTAAAAAGTGTGTATCTCTTACTTGAGATCCAGGAAAAGAGGAATGAGAGAATAGAGGAAAATAAATATTGAAGATAAGATGGCTAGAAATTGCCTGGACTTGGTAAACAAGATGAATCATCATATTTGGCAAACACGAATCACAGAGGAAATGATACTAAAGCCACACCTAGACAGATCATGTGGAAATACCGCTTATCAAACTTAAAAAGAAAGATTTAAAAGTAACCAAAACGGAAAGACAGATGACCTAGGAAGGAGTGACAAGCTTTCAAATAACAAGAAAAGAAGCCAGAAAATATTAGGCTAATATTGTCAAAGTCTGTGAGAAATGGACTGTCAACCTATCCTGTTTGTTATTCAATAGTGAAGGCCAAATAAAGATTTGTGTTAAGGCCAAAAGGAAACATTGCAAAGAGAACCACTAATTTATTTCAGGAATAAGAAATTCAAATAATTGGAAGCAAAAAGTAAGAGTGAACAAAGATCTCAGGTAAGCAAACATAGCACATCTAAATAAATATTTTATGTATAATACAATAGAAGCAAATTAATTGATTTTAAGATTTATTTATTTATTCATACAGAACTGGGGTACAGGCCAGAGGTACAGGGTTGATAAGAGGATTCACTAGAGACAGAGCGGGGAGCAAAACAGGCAGATCAACGAAGTACACTGCTGAGGGGAGCAGCGGGCAGGGCAGAAGAGGTCTGCTGAGCCATGTGGGTCACCTCCAGGGTGGGCGGGGATCGAACTCATGGTGAAGTGGCTTTAGTATCTTAGTTAGTGCTGTGCCTTAACTCACTGTACCACCAGGGAGGGCCCTAGCAACATATTTCTAAAACACTAGAAAAAAATATTGCTCTCATGTAAGATGAGACTTTATGGGGATTAAACAATTTTAGTCTTGACTTTGTTTGGAAGAGGATGTAGATGTTGACTAATGGACCTTACTCTATAAAGAATCAAGACAAATATGCAAATAAAACCACTAAAATACAGAAATTAAAGACATTATCTTCCAAATTAATAAAGATAATTGGGGATTTTAAAAGTTCGTAAAAATAAATAAGCTTACAAAAAGAGGGTTAAAAAGAATCAAATAATTCATAAGGTATGTTACAAAAATATGAAGTTGAAATAAGTAGATATTAGGTCTATAAGCATGATAAATGCAAACAGAAGAAATAGCTAGGTAATGGGGGAAAATATCTGAGTTTATATGTTTTTAAATTTACGTATATGTTATGTTCAGGAGATACATCTAAAATAAGAAAGTGAAAAGGTAAAGTAATAATTAAAATTAAAAATTTTCAGTCTACAAATGACAATGTGAAGAGGATCAAACGGCAAGCCATTGATTAGAAGAAACTATCTAGTCATAGATAGATAGAGCACTACGACCAAAATATACAAAGAATTGTTAACATTCAACAATAAGAAAGCAAAACACGTGATTTAAAAATAAAAAATGGACCAACGACCTTAACAGACATTTAATCAAGTAAGATTTGGGTGACTTGGTGGAAATTTTGTGGAAACTACAACTAAGAGGAAAAACAAAATATTATACAAAAATAAACAATGATGTAATATATATATATGTATATGTGTGTGTGTGTGT
>NW_004567110.1:23045255-23138078 GCF_000260355.1 Condylura cristata
GGCAAAGAGAAATGATAATGTGTGCCAGAGCCCAGGATTAGAGCGAGGGGCAACATTTAAGGTATACAATTTACCTTCATTCTCTCTTCCCCCAGCAGACTTCTAGTATTTGCTGATAAAGTTACCTTTCTAAAAAAAGAATTTTTTTTATTATATCTGTTTATGCTTAAATTTATAGAACAAAAGGTTTTGGGGCAGCTATTTTTCAGTGTTTGAATCTTTTGTCTCCTAAGACAGTACTTTTGATTTATTCAACTAAAAGGTGTTAATAAAAAAATTGAATATTGTAGCATGCTATACAATTTCAAACTAAGTAACACCTAAGTTTTAACTGCCCTAAATATATATATATGTGTGTGTGTGTATATATATATATATGTGTGTGTATATATGTATATATATGTATATGTGTGTGTGTGTATATATATATATATATATATATATAAATGGACTGTTGACTATCTCCATAATTTCAAAATGACAAACTAAAACCATACATGTATCCCTGTATATGTGATCAATTAGAAAGACTGTGTCAAATATATGGATATTTATAGGGATGTCCATTAAACAGCTTCTGATTAAAAGATGGCCAAAAAAGAAAAATACATAGAAAGGTGCTCTACATCATATTACCAGGAAAATACAAATCAAAACACCAATAAAAGGCCACTACATACCTATCGGAATGGTGGAAATCTAGAAGACTGAACACCAAGTGCTAGAGAGGCCGTGGAGTAACAGAAACGTTCATTTGCGTTCAGAATGGTATGACCACATTGAAAGGGAGTTTTGCAATTTCTTACTAAAGTAAATATGTTCTTACCACATGATAATAATTGGATTCCTTGGTATTTACCCAAAGAAGGTGAAAATTTATGTCTACACACATACCAGCACACAGATGTTGTCTCAGTCTGTTTGGTTTGCTATGACAAAAATATCATAAACTGAGTGGCTTATAAATAGAAAATATTTATTTCCTATAGTTCTGAAATTGGCAAGACCAACATCAAGGCACTGGAATATTTTGGGTCCACTTCCTCTCTGGTGGCCATATTTTCACTATAAGCTCACATGGAAGAAGAGGCAGTTTAGCTTGGTGTGGTCTCTGATCCTGATCACAAAACAGCTGCCTCATGACCTAATCACCTCTCAAAAGCCCTGCCTCCTGATACTATCACCTCTGATAATACTACTTCAACATGAATTCCAGTGGGACACAAAAATGTAAGTTCAGTAGATGTTGTTAGCAACAGATGTCCTTCAGTAGTTGAGCAGATAAATGGTTATATATTCAGAGAACAAAATATTATTCAGTGCTAGAAAGAAATGAAAAACACGGAGGAAACTTAAGTGCCTAGTACAAAGGGAAAGAGTGAAAGCATTCAGTCTGAAAAGTCTACCTGTTGTATGATGCCAAGCAGATGACATTTTAGAAAAGATAGAACTAAGAGGATAAAAAATGATCAGTTGTCACTAGAGGTGAGTGGAGAAAGAAATAATGGGGAGAACATAAAAGATTTTTTTGGACAATGAAGCTACTCTGTATGTTAACTATTCGCCATTAGGTGGGTATATATCATTATAATACCGTCCAAACTCATAAAATGCACATTAAAATGAACTCTAATGTAAACTATAAATTCTGAAAGATAATTATTTTTCAATGTATATTCAATAATTGTTAACAAATATACCAGTCTACCTGGGGTCATGGATAATGGCAGAGGCTCTGTATCTTGGAGGACATGGAAATCTTTATACATTCTACTCAATTATGTTACTAATCTGAAACTGCTCTAAAAATAAATTTTACTTGAAAGTAGTAAAGGAGTAAAGAATGTATATAAGAAAAAATGCTAGAGTGAATAGAGTTATGACAAAAATGTTATTATTAAGGATAGAGTCCTAAAATACTTACTGAAGTAATACTTCACTTGAAATAAGAAATGATTTGTATATACTTAACATTACAGTCTCAAAACACAGAAAGCAAAAATTTAGTGAATTGTTTTAGAGAAAGGTCAACGAATCCATGCTTGTAATGAGACATGCAAGTACATCTCTAACCCTAACTGATAAATCAAGAAGGAAAAATAAGGCAATCTGAATCACACAATTGAAATACTGGATCTAATGGAACCCACCTCTAAAGAATACAGTTTATTTCAGAGCATATATATATATATATATATATACATGCATGTGTGTGTGTGTGTGTAATATTGACAATTACTCATCCACTCAACAACAGAGTACTAATCCTGAAGTTAGATCTAAATTGGGATTCCACCCCTCCCATCATCTGCACCAATAATTTGTTGTTGCTGCTTTACACTTGAGTTAGTTTATGCTGAAATTCTTTCACAAATGTACTCATAACTGATGCTCTAGTTTGCTTAATAGAGACACTACTCTGTGATATTTTCTGATCATCAATCAGCTGCTGACTAACCCACTTAAGACAATTTTTTACTGTATGGATCGCAATCTTGGAGCAGACCGACCAGTGGGTTCTTTTGTAAAGGAACTGTGTCCCTCTAAATTTCCTGTCTGAAACCTTAACTCCTAAAGTGACAGTATTTGGAAATAGTATCTTTGTATGAGTCATTAAAATGAAATGAAGTCATAGAGGAGAGTTCTGATCCATAAGGCTAGTGTCCTTTTAAGAAGTGAGAGGCCAGTGCTCCTTCCTCTCTCCTCCCTCACACTGAGGAAGGGCTGTATGAGCCATTTCCAAGCCAGACAATCCTTACCAGATCTCTGTCATGTTGAAGCCCTTATCTCATATCTTCAGTCCAAAGTACTGAGAAAATAATTTTTATTAGTTTAAGTCACTCACTATGTAATATTTTGTTGTGGTGTAGCCCAAGCAAAAGAATACAGTGGTAAAACAAATGATAAAAAATGAAAAGATACTGTGTAACCAAAATGTTTAAAAACCTGAAATTGGAAGTATGGGTAACATGTTCTCACATTTAAGCAACCTTAGCCATTTTTCAGAACTGGATTTCTAAGAATGTAATCCCACAGTGTAATCATTCGTCAATTATGGAAACACACATTGCAGTTAGTACTTATAAAAAAAGATCTATTTCATAAGAGTCTTTTTCACTTTTGCATAATGTCTTTTTCCCTTAAAATGTTATATTCTAGTCAAGAACTGTAAGCACTGCATGAGTTCAAGAAATACCTGTTGATTAAAGAGGAAAATCAAGAACTCTAAACCACTGTATGAGGTCAAGAAATACCTGTTGATTAAAGAGGAAAATATAACCACTGCATGAGTTCAAGAAATACCTGTTGATTAAAGTTGATGGAAGGGTACAAATAAAAGGAATGAATAGATGCTGCATGTTACACAGCCTGTTTCTCGGAGGTAGAACACACACCTGGAATCCACTGTTACACTGGTGCAATACCTGAGATTGTTTAGATAGATTTGTATTGGTAGAGTCAGAGTTGTGCAGTAGAACTGCTGTGTAAGAAGTTATGTGCATGCATGCAGGCGTAGGAAGATGAAATGAATCTGAGAGGAAGAAAGAAGTGGCAAATTAGATAAGGTATCAATGCTCCCTGGTTAAATAATTCTCTTTTCTTTCAAACATACACAGTTCAGAGAGCTGGGCATAAGATCTATGCTAATTTCCAGCTTCCCTGAAAGCTATGAAACAGAATTTAAAGTTTACATTAGTCAATGAAGCTGTGAGCTGCTACCTAAAAAAGAAATCGCTGACAAGAAAACAATGCGCTAACAATCATCCTTGAAAGATTAGTAAGGCAAGTAACTGAGTTTATAGCTTGCAGTTACCTACCACACTATTTGATGCTCAATGAGGTTTAAGGACTTCACCAACGTGGCACAACATGACAGTGTCTTTATGTGTATGATAAAAGCATCTTCGGAATACGAGAATAAAACAAACACAATATCTTATATAAAGCAAATGGGTTGAATTTTGCATTATAGGCCTGGCAAAGCACTATTACTCGGAAAAAAAAAAAAAACATGAAGCAGGCAGTTGTGATTTTTGTAAACATGTCTCACCGTGTATGTTCTGTTTATAGAAAAGCAAATTTGCATATTCTTTCCAGTAAGTTCCCAATAGTATTTATTTCTTTTAAACATTATTTCCAGTATACTGGAGTATGAATTACAGAAAAAGAACTGTAAAAAGTTCTCCTTGCTTGTAACAGCTGATTCTTCATAAATCTGTTTTAAGAATGCTACCACTAAATATTTTCCTAGTTACACAGGCTTACTCTCAGTTGCACTTACCTTAAAACTAATAATTATAGAATTTACCATGCTACTTAAATCATTCAGAAAAGCAAATACAAATTTGGTCATTACCTTCTATGTAACAGGCACAGGATTAGGATTAAAGGAGTAACATCTACAATATTTGAAAATGTGCCTGCCCTCAAAGAGAGCAAAATCTAATGGGAAAAATTAAAGTAAAATTGTTAATACAAAGTGCCTTTTTCCCACATTCAGAATGAAGCAAAATAAAATGGAACACCGGCCCATATCATTTGTTACTTTTCTCCAAATAGTTTCCAGATGGCGATGGGAATTTTAATTTCAATCTGAGTGTCTTCAAATCCAATCAGTTTAACATTAACCTCAGACTAAAACAAAGCAAATAAGATACTTCACTATTACTATGCTAGCAAAAGGACATTAAGCAAATTTTAAGATTTCATGGCCTCTGAGAACAACACTAATACAGGAAAATTACATTTGTTGTCTAAAAGATTTTCATAGTTTTCTAAAACATACTTTGTAGGTGCCATGTGTGTTACCTCCCTGGCCAGGGATCAAACTTGGTAGTGCAGTAGCTGTGGACAGCTTCTTAGTGCTGCGCTTTAACCCACTGCACCATCAGGGAAGGCCCAAGAAACTTGATTATTTTACATATATATATGTTTTACATTATTCTTCATTTTGTATATTTCATTTTGTATATTTTTTCATCTCAGTTGTAATCCCACTATGATTTCACTCATCCTTAGTGAAATAAGCCAGAAAGCAAAAGAAAAATACCAGATGGTTTCACTCATAACAGGAGTGTAAGGGATCAGAGACTTGATTTTTTCTTTTTTAGAGACTTGATTTTTTAAAGTAACATTGCATAGGAATTTTAGAGGTCAATTTAAATCGGCAGTTCAGCATATATTATTGTTTAATCTTCCTATCTGTGTTAACTGATATTTCACGTTACAGTAGAGAAGCCAAAGCAGTTTCTAGCCACACTGCTAACAAGTACAGGGCTGAGTGCTGATACCTGACCTGAGGTTTGCCAAATTCACTTCCTATGTTCAACAGCATTTAAAATGTAAGATGTCTAATTAGGAAAACTATGTGTAAGAGTTACATCAAATGACTTGTTACTTTAAAAATTTGGATCAGAAGCCCATGTTATTATTCAGGAAAGAATTAATTTCCTCTAGAGTCAAAATTAAACAATTCTTATCATGAAGGTAACTATGTTGTACATTAAAGGAAAGATGTGATGAATATTACCCCTTAATCCTGAACAACTCAGACATAGAAAAACTAGAGAAGTGGTGTGATGGACTTTTTTTTCTATACATCATTTTTAAAATTATTTTTTATAGTTTATTTTTATATTATTTTTTCATTTTTCCACCTCAGTTGTAATCCCCATGGACTCCCAACACCAAATCACCCATGTGTCCTCACCATAGTCCAGTGAATTTCCCTCCCCCCATTGTTTTTGATCCCATTCCCCACTCCACCCCCACAAATGTCTCTGGTCTCTAGCTGTTCTTATGGAAATTTTTAATGTAATTTGGAAATCCATATTCTAGTTCAGACCTGCCACTTACTGAAAAAGGCTTATAAATTAGTTGGGCCTAAATTTCTACATTGCAAGAATGGGAAAGCCATTACCTAGTATAAATACACATAAGCATTAGCTCTGCTATACTCGGCATGATCATTACTAATAGCCATGTTATAAGAGAAAGTGTTAGAAAATTATTAGGTATTCTTTAATAAAAGTATTTTATTTCTCTCACTTGCAAAATACTCTTTAATTTGGTAATCTTGTGGTAGACAAACATTAATTCCCTGTCTATACCAAGGTTAGCAGAATGAAAGGAGATGACTAAAATTATTTCACTATGGTTAATATTAAATGTAGGCGAAACCATTTCCAAATTCTGGGAAAAAAAAAAAACTAGTAAAATTACTATCTATATCTATATAAGTAGTTAGATATAATTATATATATTTTGAAATTATTACTTCTTAATTTTTAGTTTTTCCATGTAGATAAAAAGTATACCACATTGTTGTGAGAGTAAATGGTGTCTGGGTATTTGCAGTCTTCAATTTTTAAATAACTGCTGAAATACTTCAGGATTGAACATAATGAGACCTTGTGCTGAATGGGACTAACATTTTAAAGCTATAGGGCCAATTACAAATAATCAAACTTTAAAAGTCCACAGTGCCCTGCTCTAAACTACTCCTAACCCCTCTCTTCACTCAAATCACATTTGAGTATGCTAATTTAAAAAGGACATCTTTAAATGTCATAAAGCACTACGGTAAGTTCTTTATTCTCTCAATAAATATCACTGAATTACCTATTATAGGCCATACACTATGCTATTTACTAGTAATACTATAGGAAACAGGAAGACAAGGCTCTCAACCCACAGTGCCTCCAGCTACAGGAAGAAACAAAGTTTTTCAAATCTTTAAACTTGCAGGATGGGAAGTAATGTGAGAGGGAACAACCTCTAGTGGAATAATGATGGGCAGGTAACCCATGGTTCTGAGAATTATGTTTGAAAGCAATTAAAAGACACATCTTCCCTGCAAAATAGTGTGCATAGGATTATCCAGAATAAGTAGTAGACAAACATTTCTGATTCTTAACACAAATTAAAATCTTGTATAGCTTTCAAGAACTATAAAGATCCCCAAAACTATCCTGTGAAATTTTGACTGTTTCATTTTATAAAGCTCCATACGTGTTTCTGATAAATAATGTGAGCACCACTTTCCTTACTTGCTCTCTAAAGGCTCATATTTGGTAGTCCTGATTCAAAAATGAAGTCCAAAAATTAAATGTGAAAATTGAAATCTGCTTCCCAAGATAACAGACATTTCTCTAAATCAACAAGCAAAATGAAAAAAAAAAAAATCTGCGGTTCGAAGTCAAAGTGGCTAAAGAATTGTGTTCAACTTACTTTTGTGTAAAACTATTCAGACACAGAGTTCAAAATGCTTTACAGATACACGCTGACATTTTTAATCAAGGCTCTCTAAAATTATCTTTAATCCAGGCCAGTTTCCTCCCTAGCTTAAGTCTTTTTGGCACATACGGATTTTCTTTGGCTATTGTATTGTGACCAGACACTTGAAATTTCCTCAACAAATTACAAGCACTGAGCACTTCAAACACTTGATCCCTGCAGACAATCGAAGGCTTGATGGTAAACTTGAACATTCAAGCTGTTTCAAATTGATGGGGTTTATTTATTATGTTCACAGGGTACCAGAGAAGTAGTCAAATGTTTCCTAATTTTTAGGTCAATCGTAACTTCACTAATCATCATTGGAGGGCTGTAACAAAGAGAAGCGGAGATTCTTTACAGGATGTTAGGGATTTTCCTTGGAAAGGTTGTCTTCTGGTATAAAATTAGAGAGAGGGACAATTAAAATGATTACACCCTAAAAATGACTTAGGGGAAGTGACAAGATTTTTTTAAACTAAATATTTTTTAAGTACCAAATTTGTCACTCCTAGAAGTTATATGTTACTAACTGTAAAATCACTTTATTGCAGCAGTAAAAGAAATGAAGTACTTTTAGCCAATGTTTTTCAATAAATCAGGAACTCTGTATTAAATTCACATTTTATTTGCTTATATGGGTGTTCTTTTAGTTTAACTGAATTAGTACAGACTAGTGTATCATAGAATGCAGTGCTATTGAGAAATATTACAGGCACTGAATCTCGGGTCTTCTCAGGGCATTAGGTCATGAAAACTGAGAGAGACAGAGAGCTAGCTAGAGAGACAGAAAGAGCAAGGGGTGGCAGGCAGCACTTAAGCTGGTTAGTTTGAATCAGGAAATGGGGTATTCATCTAGAATGAATGCTTTCAAAGACACACCATCCCACATGATCACTTGTACAATGAGCCATTCATAATGTTGTTTTAATGCCATGATATAAATATTCACCTTTTAGTCTACAAGTTGCATATAATTACAAGTTAGATAATACATAAGAGTTAATGATTAAAATTAGCATCTCATTCTATGATACAGTAGTCTGTACTCAACTCAGTTAAAATAAAAGAAAACCCATATAAGCAAATAAAACGTGGATAAAAATTTAATTATTAAAAGTAATGATTGAAATTAGATTATAGTAAGATATATTCTGTAAATTTCCTGTGGAATTCTTATTAACTTTTTCAATACTTAAGGTATGGTGGGTTGTTTTAGGCTATTTGTTTCTTAATGTTTGATTGTTTTTTTTTCTTTTCAATTATCAGTGATATTAAGAAGAATAGGGGATAAAAAAGGAAGAAAGTTAGAAATCTTTTAATTTTGTTTCTTATTAGCATCTTAGTGGAAAATGTTGAGACCGATTTTTGAACTTTTCACTTGCAGTATGTACATGTTTCCTGACCAGTGTTAACATCAGCGATTGAGAACTAGCTGTTGTTGGACTGAAAAGCAGACGGTCAACACAATAACTTTGTCAACCTTAAACAAATGACTCAGAATATAAGTCTGTTGTACATTTTTCCCCAGCACAGTAGTTTTAGTTATAAAAGCAGAACCAAAAAGCAACTGAACAGAAATTAGAAACAGAAATCTTAGATTTTATACAGGAATATATCCAGTAGTCAAGAACCCAGCTTAGTCACTTTGTTAATGGACTACTGAGTGTATCATCATAATCTAATATAAATCAATTATAACTAAACCTCCACAGTAAAACTGCCATATGGCAGGATAGCCTGTTTAAGGCAGCAGAGTCCCCTAAGTGCTTTGGAACTTTTCCAATCTAAGCTGCAAAACCAAAGAATAAAATCAATTATATTCTCTCCCCACTATTAAAAGCAACTTCCTCCACAAATGTGTCTTTATGTACATAGATATTCACATAGATGTGTATATGCATGAATGTGTGGGCCTGCAGGTAACACATTTAAACATGTATCCACAAATAATAGATGCAGAAGTACAAAATAACTTTTCCAAATTTGGGTATATCTATTTCTGAAAGCTTTGGAAGGGAGGGAGAAATGCATTGTAGGTGGATCCCTCTAGATATAACAGATATACTAACAGCAATCTAATCTCAGTGGCCTTAACCTTGCCTTTACTGTCTTTAAGTCATGTATGGCAAAGTCGATTCTTTTCTTTCCTCCTTAGCCCACTAGTTTTGAATAGATCTTGAAGCACTAAATATTTACTGAGCATCTTTTGTGTTTGAAACACTGTGCTAGGTTCCACTGAAAATATAAAGAAATGCTCAGTTAGTTAAGGGAATGACATACAGATGCACAAAATGTTAATATTTATAACTAACATTGTAAACATTAGTTTACAAACATGAAACATAAAATGTCACAAGATAGCATTTGATTCATTACAAGGTAAAATCATATGATATGGTCTTGCCACGGGACCCAAAGGAGAAAAAGAGCTTTGAAAAAAAGACCCTGAGCTGAATCTTGCAAGATGGGCAGGTTTGGGTGGGCTAAAAGAGGTATGGGTGGGTGAAATCATAAATCCAAAATAGGGGAAGTTTTTAGAAGTCATATATCAGTTATTTGTCATATTTAAATTGTTTTTTATTCATACAAATTAAACAGCATTAAGTTTAATCATTAATGACTCAATAACAAATATTCTATGATGTCCATGGAAAATAATTTTTTCTAAGTAAACCATCAAGAATATGTGCTAGGATGAAGTAATGCCTTGATTATTCACTGTTTGATTCCCGGACAATTTTTCCACAATTCCAAAAGTAGTTTTGCTTTTTAACTTGGTAGTTTCAAACACATGACAAGAGGGAGACGTCTGCTTGTTTAAAATTATATAATAGTGTTCTGATTCTTCAAAGGCATAGCAGAGTACAAAGATCTATTTTATTTTTCATGTGTTTGCCAAATTAAATGATGGTTGTTAAAGCCCACTGGTCTCCAATTTATTTTGCAGGTTCCAATAGAGGTTTCCAAAAATCATTATGCAGAAAAACTTTATGGGTTTTATGACTCAGCTGACGTAGGGCCGTACACAAGCAGTCCTCTGACCACACTACGTGAGACACTGGCTTGGAGAATTGGGGTCTGGGGTAATAATCCATATGATTCTTTGAAAAGGGCAAACTCTGGCAATTTAATCTAAATTATTTTTATGATAAAGGGACTATGTAGGTGTGTTAAAATTTAGTGATAGTTTTGATAGAGTTATAATTAAGCTGAGTTTCTGCTCTCAGGAGAACTGAAATCCTAAGCAACAAATGGAGAAAGCATGCTATCGGCACAGCACTGAGCAGCCTTCCACATGTAAGCTTTCATTTGGAATGTGAAGAAGGTTCTGATCCCATACAGTGCTGCCCTTATCCTCACCTAATTCTGCTTCTTTGGAAGAAACATGAATGTTTGCTCAGCCACAATCTATACACCACTAGTCAGATTCCAACCTCATCCATTCAACATGTATTGTCCGAGTGAGGCAGCCTCTCTGGGTGTCTATGTGCAATGGAAAAGATAATTAACTTCTTGAGACTCCCTCAAGATTTTTATTCTGGTCTGTAGTAAGTAGAAATCATGAACAGAAACTGACATCTAGAAAAGTTAAAGGGATAATCAGTAAGTCTTTCTAATAAGAGGCACAAGAGAAAAATGTCAAGTATATAATAATATAATCAATCAATCAAACAAACAAAACCCAGATTTCAAGGAAAGGAAGTAATGAACTTTCTTTTAATCTGAACCATTTTAAAAGAAATAGTAATAGGGAAATGAAAATAATTATAATTTAGCAATCAGTAAAAGAAAGCATATAAAATATGAAATATGTTAAAATTAAAAACAAGGAAAAAGTTAACATAATCAATTAAGAGTAATTAATAAAGTATGTTCTTACAACTCTACATGCATATAGGCAGCATAAGTAAATAGAGTAAAACAATTCACTAATTCTGTTGTGCTTACCATACATACTCAGGTACTTTCCATACACTAAATCACTTAATATTCTTAAAAATTCTATAAGGTAGACATACTTTTGGCCCATTTTACTGATACAAATACTGACAAATAGCAAAAGTGTATTTGCTTGTCAAAGGTCCATCTGGTATGAGAGCAGGGGCTGAGGTGTGACATAGGCCCTGGGCCATCGACCATGGACCCTAAATCTGGGCTCTTAATCTGTGCTACTCCATTTCTCTCACAGAAGAAAGAGACAGGTATAATATGTATAAGAAGAAAGGAGGAAGAAGAGGACAAAAGGATGAAGAGGAAAAATAACAGCAACTAGGAGAACAGGAAGAGGGAAGGAGGGATTTGGAAAGAAAAAAAGTTAGAGTAGTTAAAATGCTTTAATATAGGGCCACCCTAGTGCCACAGGAGTTATCATTTCAGAAAATCAAGCTATCCACAGCCACTGCAGCATGAGTTCGATCCACAGCCAGGGAGCTGACCCACATGGCACAGCAGACCTCTCCTGTCTCCCCTGCTGCTCCCCTCAGCAGTGTATTTCAGTAGATCTGCCTGTTCTGCTCCCCACTCTGTCTCTGGTAAGTATTCTCACCCCCCTCCCCATACCTCTGGTCCCCAGGTCTTATATGCATGCATAAATAAAATAAGTCTTTAAAAAATTATTTAATAGAGTTTAAACTTCTTGAGCATAGTCACTATATTGCTATATATTCTATCTCATCATCCTAGTATGGCGTCTTATTCATTATAATAAAACTTGTTAATACTAAGTATTTACTAGGTAGCAAAATGGGAATATGTATAATGACAACAGAAATTCAAATAATCTTAATAGATAAATGTCTGAGCATTTATTCTGCACCAAACACTTTGCTCGGCATGTTACATGAAGGAGCTTGTTGAAACCTTAGATTAACTAACCAGTTTGTGACATTAAGCAAATTATATAACCCTAAAGGAAAAACATGGGATTTTAGGTAGGTAAAACTGTATGTACCTATATCACAATGCTTTATGAGACTGCTGACTTACTATAGGTAAAGCAGTTCAAACTGTAAGTCTGAGCAATAAGTTCACAACAAAATTTAGCTATTTTCATTCATCACTGTTATAATCACTATTAGTACTTATAGATGAGGAAACAGGAACACAGTGATTAATGAACTTCCTCAAAATGTCAGAGCTTGGTGGTGAAAAATTCAGTATGTGAAGTCAGGTGGTCTAATTTAGAACCTCACACCGTAAAACTTCAATACCTAATTGTTGATTGCACACATGGGAAAGTAGAAAAGGAATAAACTAGAACAAAATTGAAGAGTGCTATTAATGGGATATGCAATGATAAAGAGGAGCAGTGAATTGAAAGATAGAGAGGGGAAGGATGAAAAAGAGTAGGGGGATGTGAAATGAGAAGTAAAGTTCATTACAGGAAATTTTCATAGAGCAGTGAGGTCATTTTCTTTTAATCACAAGCAGCAATTAATTTAAGAGTGAGCACTCTGAAATATTAGAGATCATACTGAGAAAATTAAAAGCAACATTAAAGCAGATTCACCTTGAAGTTGGCAAAACTTATTATATAACAGGGCAAAGATAATAGGAAAAATATCTAGTGACATAGCTCCATGATCAAAGTAGTTGAATACCTCTAAGCTACAATGTTTCTAGATTTGCTCTGAGAAGGCCCATGCTGTATCACTTCCCCCAACAAGCACCCCCATGGAACAGATGAGTTTTGAATTTTGAAAGGTCTTCACAAAGGAATCCCTCATAAAAAAAAGGTAACCATACTGCATCCAGCAGAGTGTCTGAGAGAAAAGTAAAGAGGACAGAGGATGAATGATTAGAAGACTGGGGAGTTTTGGAATTACTGTGGGGTTTACATACAAGGTTATCTTGGAATACAAAACCAGGGGGGAAATCTGCATTGATACCAATAAAATTTATGATTTTCTCATGTCTTTAGATGTTGAGAGGGTTGCCTAGGATGTTATTAGTGTCTGGCACCTCAATTATGATAAATGGTCACTTAATCCATCTAAGCTATTTTCTTCCCTGATGCTAGAAGTAGCAGGAATAGAGAATATTGACTCCTCACCCTCCCAGTGAGGCAATGATTCAGGGAGGTCGAACCATTTACGATGCTAACAGCTGTAATGTTGAATTGGTAGGCTGAGGAGTCAAGGCTGAATAATATGAAAATGAAGCCAGGAGTCATGTAGACACCACAAAGAGATTATGAGAAAATACATAGATGGTCATACAGAGAGAAGGAAATAGCTCAGTAAGTGACAACGGTTCTGAGGAATATTAAGTATTGCTGTATAGGTTGGTTGCAATATGTGAAGGAGCACAAGATCCCTTGAGCAGAGGTAGCTGTGAAGTTGCAGGGGGTGACGGACACAAGTTGAATGCGATAGACAGTGACAGTGAAGGGTGGGACACAGGCTAGAAAATGCAGGTGAATGCTGACTAAGCTGGCCAGAGGTCTAAGGGAAAGCTGAGAACAAGTGACAATGGAGGATAAAGCACTGGCTTAATGCTCTAGAGAGTAGGTGTGACTAGGAGATCTGGACACTAGAAATAAGCATAGTTTGTTGAACCAAACGATAAAGCCATGTCTGAGGGAATGAGGAGTGAAAGGAGGGCCCAAGGAAGAACAACGAGATAAGGAATCTGAATGATGGGCAACACAGAAGTGGTGGTTGAGGTTCTTTTTTCAGAAGGCACTGAGGTTAAAAAGGCAGTAAGAAACATTTTAAAAAGTGAGTAAAAAGCATTTGCCAAATCACCCTTTTCCTTTCATGGAATCCAAATTATATATCTTCTTCAAAGACTAGATGTTTTACTTTCACAACTATTAAAATAAGCACCATCTGGGCCCTCCCTGATGGCACAGCGGGTTGAAGCACAGCACTGAGAATCTAAAGCCGCTTCCGCATGAGTTCAATTCCCGCCTGCCCCGGAGGTGACCACATGGCGTGGCAGACCTCTCCTGACCCGCCCGCTGCTCCCCTCAGCAGTGTACTTCGTCGATCTGCCTGTTCTGCTCCCCACTCTGTCTCTGGTGAATCCTCTCACCCTCCGCATCTCTGGCCTGTACCCCAGTTCTGTATGAGTAAATAAATAAATCTTTAAAAAAAAAAAAAAAAAAAGCACCATCTTTAAAATGTTTGGTATAATTAATGTCGGTGAAATGGAATTTAAGCAACGTTCATGTGCGACCAAGGATTGTTCTGTTTTGTTGACCATACTATTCTGTTCAGGATTTCTATTATATATGAAAAGTCATTAAATATTTACTAATCTAATGTGCTTGACATATTTTAAAAGGTAGGTACTACCAGTAATTATAAAACAGGGTGTGTAACGATAAAAACAATACGTCAATTATTGATCACCTCTACGTCCCAGGCATTTGAAAATTGTGCTCCTTTTACTAACGAGGCATTTTTAGCATGATCAGTGCATACTATTACTCCCATTTGCTTGTGGGTAAACTGAGGACCAATGGAGTAAAGTAAGTGAGCAAAATGCTCTCAAATTCTGAGATTCTTACTTTTCATTTTGGTAGTGAATGTTGTATTAGGATGAGGAATGTACTCCAAAACTGTGGAGTTGTAAGTCAGAGGTTGCCATTCAAATTCTGCTATTATCTGACTTTATTGGCAAGTGGTATTGAACAGTTTCTCCCAGCAGTGCTCCATTTATGCATGTCTGCAGCCCGGCTGCAAAGAAATAATAGTATTTCACTTGGCCTTGTTTAGTTCTCACAGTGTGTCCATGAGGTAAGCATCATTCCCCTGAGGAACTAAAATTCAGAGCTTGGAGGCAAGATATCTAAGGTTGTCCAACTAATAAGTAATTGAACACCAAAACAGGATTGAGCCCAGTTTTGTCAGGATAAACAATCTAGCTTTTACTTTGCCCACATTATAGTAAATCACAATTTTTGTTGGATGCTAAACTCATCAATGCCAAGTGAGTTCCTATATTCTTAAGACAAAAATATCCCTCAAAATAAGAAACTAAGGAAACACATAAAGAATCATTTAATCTGGCATTTGCTCTCAAATATGCAATTAGTGGGGTAAATAATATAACTTTAAACAAATGAAGTTATTATCTAAAGTAACAATACTCTGGTATGGAGAACTTAGTTAATGAAAGAAACATTTCTGTATTTTATAAAGTGACTATGCTAAGGAGAATCTAGGAAAATAATGGAAAAAATTGCTTTGTTTACATATAAATGGAAAGGTACAATAAAAAGAAATAGAAATAAAGTAATCAAATAGTCAATTGTTAAAAATATAAAACCAGCTTTAGAACATTACTGACATCCTAAACATAAAAATGTGTGGGCAACTATAAAACTGACTAATAATTAGTTAGTAGTTTGCAGAAATTGTCTTAATTTATATTACATTTTTAGTGTTTCAAACTGTTTTGAGACTATTCAATGTATATTCATTAAAGTACTATAATCCTACAATTTCTTATCACCTTCACCAGTATGACATGAACATGATTTTAAAATAATGTTTTTAGAGATGAAAAATGATGTTTTTTCCACAGATGAGAAAAGATGTTACAGCTAACACAGCTGTACCTCTATAAAAATAGAAATTAGTTTGGCAAAGAAAATGCATTCATATTAAAATATTAAAAATTAAATGCAATATCATAAAGCTTCTCCCTAAGAAAAGCCATGACATTGAAGCATTCATCACGCAAATTTAATGAGGCATTGTCTATAATACTGGTTATTCTCTACAGTAGAATGAGACATACAACAGAAAGTCTTACGTGAGTATTTAGCAAACCTACTTGAATTAAGAAAAAAATTATTAAATTATTCTAATAAAAAATACAGATTTTGCCTTTCTAAAGCAATTTTCCCTTAAAAAGTCATAACCAACTTCAGCAATGCATAAATATTTATTATCAAATATTTGGATCAATATTTCATCTCCTAACACAAAGGCCTTCAAAATTCAAAATGAGGTGCTAGCTCAATCCCATACATCTTAAATCTTAAAACTACCATTGTGTTAGAAATACCAGGTGCCTTACTGAAATGCCTGTTTTAATCCTCTCAGTGAAATTCCAGCCAAATAGCCAGTCATAAAAAGCATTTGCAAATAGATGGCTTTTCCACTGTACAATTCAACTCTTTATTTAACTATATATATTTAATGGATAATATAAAATATGTAAGTACAATTTCTATAAACCTAGCTAGAGTAATTGTTGCCTTTGCATTTTAGTGACTCAACTGAAAGCCAAAGATGCATCAGTAGGCGTCAATACTATGCTGCCATCCTTCCTTGATCACATAATTAAGAGAGCGATAGATAGAGCTATTGTTGTAGATACATTTCTACAGTAAATTTGCTCAAAACATGAGAGTTTAGGGTTAATCAGCCATCTCATTTCCTGATTGATATCGGGTTTTTTGTAGCATTACATTTTATCATGTCTTGGGGCATTAGAAAATCAAACAAATCCACATGTGCAGACTTATGCTTTTTTCCCTTGAGAGAGCTAGGCAGTTTTCCTCTTCTGCAGATGCATTTGTCTTCCACAAAAAAACTTATTTTAGTTAACATTACTACACTCTGGTATATATGCTGAAAGTGAAAAGTCAAAAAAGGTAAGTAAAACAATCATTAAATTTCTCACTGAGATCTATTATGATCGTTGAGTAAAAGTCTTTTCTCTACCCTCCGTAAGGGTTAATATACACCCATTTTTGTCCCCAGCAATTGCAACCAACTTTAAAAAAGCTCAAAAGTCAGTCTTAATATGGAGTTCTAGAGAAAAAAAAAAAAACACCTTACAGGGCCCCTCCACAGAGTTGGAACTTCTATAGATCACAGACATTGTTTGCCCAGGCTGACCAAACTCGGGCAGGTTTTTTTTTTTTTCCCCTTACAGATACTTCATGTTAACAGCTTGAGGGCGTTCAATCAGTGCCACTTTGATCTCAGCAGGAACTGTAATTATTTAACATTGTTACATGGATTTCTATAATCCACCCCACCATTAAATCCCTTTTACAGCCTCATCTTCTGAGACCTAATCTGCATCCCTACATTTAGTGTGTCTTCTCCCTGGTCTCATCCTGAGCCTGTATTCTCCAACATTCTGACTGAAGGGTTTGTGTGTGTGTGTGTGTGTGTGTGTGTGTGTGTGTGTTTCTTTTTCTTTTTCTCTTTTCCCCTCTAATGAAATATTTTTTTTACAAATTGAAAACTGCAAAAACTTCTCAAGCATTTTGGCCAATTTTAGAGTTCCCTATGAAACACCAGTATCATCCACCCTTCATAGCAAGTTTTATTTTTTCCAATTCTATGGAATTCATTTACTTAGTGTTGGTTTTATTAAAATAATCAGCATATTTGATTTCTTAAAAGGAATTTTTTGCAAAAGCTGGTACAATTAAGTAGTTGATGCTGTGTTTGCTTTTAAACATAGGAGGAAGGAACTGCTCCCATTCCATACTTTCTTATGTCTTCTTCAGAAAGTGAACAACAGTTTTGGATGGACCATAACATTGAAGGACAGATACATGATTGAGACTACAGAGCTCATGCAAACAATTCCTGAGGATGTCTCTAAAAGTGGGCGGAGGTAAGTCCTAAGAAGAAAAGAACAGGGGCCCTCCATGGTGGCACAGCACTAAGAAGCTAAAGCCACTTCAGCATGAGTTTGATCCCTACCCTGGAGGTGACCCATGGCGCGCAGACCTCTCCTGACCCTCCTGCTGCTCCCTCCCCTCAGCAGTGTACTTCAGAGATCTATGTCTGTTCTGCTCCCCACTCTGTCTCT
Organism: Condylura cristata; assembly: GCF_000260355.1. NCBI lineage: Eukaryota > Metazoa > Chordata > Mammalia > Eulipotyphla > Talpidae > Condylura > Condylura cristata. The sequence goes on from NW_004567110.1 coordinate 23,063,322, forward strand.
GATGAATCCTCTCACCACCCCTGTACCTCTGGCATGTACCCCCAGCTCTGTATGAGTAAATAAGTAAATCTTTAAAAAAATAAATAAATAAGAACAGGGAAGAGAGACAGGAAGTCAATTGTGAAAAACTTCCAGGTCTTGGAAAAACAAAGAAAACAGTACAGAAAAGAGAGGAAAGAAATGAGGATTTTGTGCTCCTTTTAAACCATACTTTTGGACTGTTGGGCTTAAGTAGACATGTAATGATACTATCCCTGCCACTATAATTTTCTTGTTCATGTTTTATTTATCTTAATATTACTCTATCATTTTCTGTTTCATGTTTTCTAATAAGTCACCCCAAATCCTTGATGACATGTGGAAGAACATAAACAAAAAAGTACCTTATAAAATAATTTTCTAGAATACTCTAGTACTTCAAATTCAACCACAAGTCTGATTCTAGTCAAGGATACTGAATCCTCTAAAAAGTTTTCTGGTTATCGGAACATAACAGATACAAACTGATGCCTGGTTTCTCTAGCTATTCAAAACGTAGAGATCTGACAGAGTAGAAGAGATAAGTTTAAAGCAAGAAGCAAGGCTGAAGACAGAAAAATTATGTAGTCATATGAAACCAGGAGGATGACATCATGCTGACATCAGGTACACAGCACTTGGTGTTAGACATCCTTCTCAGGGCTTCAATGGTGGAACACTCACAAACGAACAAGAAGCAGGAACACAACACTCCCATTTCACAGATAAGAAAGTTAAGGGAGGAAAGGTTAAGTAATTTGTCCAAATTTTCTGAGTTATTAGGTGAAGGAGAATTTGAAAGCAATTTTCAGCTCGAATTGTGGCCCCCTTGACCCCATCCTCCTTCCTTGAGTCTGACCTTTGTGACCTCAGTCATATCCAGCTGAGGGAATCAGTAAGGTCAGATCTGACCTTAGGTGAGACTAGATAAACTACTTATCCTTTATTTACAGTGTTAGACTAGGTTAACTATTTAACTACTCTAAGACTTAACACCTTCACCTATAAAATAGGGATGACCTATTGGGCTTGTCCTGAAAATTAAAGGAGGTAATAAATGGTATCACTCACATAGTGCCTAGAAGAAAGCCAGTGTCCTCTAAAGGGATGTTGTCAGAATTATTGATTGCTATTCTTAATGAGATTAAAGTCCTGCCTGGGTCACTTCTCAGCTCCATCACTAAGTTTTTTCACTCTCAATGTCCTCAATTGTAAAAGAAAGTCAGTGACGAGACAGGGTGAGGGTTGAATGCTAGCTCTGAAGATTATGATGTGTGTTTTGTAAGATGACATGGGATAAATGATGAAATTACAAGAAGTAACCCAAATGTTTTGCACTACAAAGGAACCCTTAGATTTTTACAAAAGTTTTATTGGAGCATATGTTAAGTTTAAATAAACTTAAATAAAGATGTAAATAAAAATAAAACATTCTCCTCATTTGTATTTTAGGAAAGGAAAAATAGAACCCAAAGAGGTGAACTGATTTTGCAATAAGGTAACAAAAATAGGTGCCATAAACAAAAAGGGCTCTTTTGATGAAAAATAGAGAAAATGAAGTGGTGAGAATCACAATCTGCAGGGTCAAGTTGCTTTACTTTAGATACATGATTATGTATTATGTGATCTTCGGTAAGTTTCTTAATGCTTCTGTCTCTCAGTCTCCTCACTAGTCCGTCTTACTAAAACAGTTGCAGGGAAAATAAGGAGAGAATGTGTTCACTCTCACAGTCTCCATATCTATTAACAGTAACTGGTATAAAGCAATCTCTCAACAAATATTAGCTACTAGAGTTATGAATGGAAAGAGTAATGTTAGAACAATCATATGAAGGAAAATATCCCCAGAGAAGATATTCAATTCTAGATAACAGTTCATATTGTGATCCTTTCCAGAGAATAACATTCTGAAAAATCTGATTTACCAGTTTTACCTTTATCAGTATCTTAATTTGTATGTTTTAGTATTTATGAAAATGAGTGACATGAATGGCATGTCTGAAGTACATACATTTACTATTAAGTACCCAAAGTGATCAGACATTTTATTAATGTATTTATTTCATTACTTTTAAGTCATGTTTGAAATATTTCATGCATTTTTGTTATTTTACAGCATTCGTTTCATTTTATTATGCTTATTAGGTTACCTTTCAAAGTAAAAAAATGAATAAAAACCAAAAGGATGAGTTACCTACAAGTTCTTTAATTTTAAATGTGCTAAAATGTTCTACTATGGTCCCTCCCTGGTGGTGCAGCGGGTTAAAGCACCGCACTGAGAAGCTAAAACCACTTCAGCATGAGTTCGATTCCCGCCTGTCCCGGAGGTGACCACATGGTGTTGCAGACCTCTCCTGACCTGCCCGCTGGTCCCCTCAGCAGTGTACTTCATCGATCTGCCTGTTCTGCTCCCCACTCTGTCTCTTGTGAAGCCTCTCACCATCCCTGAGTCTCTGGCCTGTACCCAGTTCTGTATGCACAAATAAATAAAAAATCTTAAAAAAAAAAAAAATCTACTATGTATTAATCAGTGTCATGAAATGTTAGCCTTAAGTTATATGAGTTCTTAAAATAATTCTCTTCAATTTCCCACATTGAAAAACCTGTTTTATAGGAAATTAATTTGCCACATCATTGTAATTATTATTTTTAATGAATGAAGAATTTGGGCTTTTCAAAATTATCTTCTTGTTCTTCAAAATCTAAGAATACTTTCCATAATAATACAAACTAATATGTCAAAAAGTTAATAAAGGTATATTACATGTGGTAGAATGCTTTCTAAAATTTCATATTTATTTTCAAATTTAATGTAAACCATAAAGATAATAATTGAACTTTAATAATAAAATAATTAAAATAATTTTACAGTGAATAAAGCATTTTTTTTTTTGCTCACAGAATAAAGGTTCATTTTGTTCATGTAATCTTCAGAAAACTCTTGATTTTACATTTCCAAACAAAGTGTGTCTCATAAAGGTTCAGTGCAGACTCTGGAGCAGCCAAGCTTTCTCTCACCTGTACCCACTGCCACTTGCAGACTGTATGTGGAGTTGGGCAAAGGAATCTTTCCTTCCTCCTTTACAATTTTCAATCCATTTCTCAATGAGCACAAATACTTATTAATGACACTGACCATCTTCATTTTATCTAAATCTCTACTACCTCCTGACCAGAGCCCCAAACAGCCACACCAGAATCCCCACCTCACTACTAACCCCAATTCAAGCTCCATAATCAGGCTAGGGAGACTATGCTCCCTCTACGTGGAAAGCTGCAATGTCTTTTCCCTCTTTTTTTCATCTGTTAAATGTTTCCAAGCATCCCAACTAACCATGTCCTAACTGGCCTCCCAGAACAGAAACAGGCATCTCATTCTTACATGACTTAGAGGTCCTCATTCATCAGGTCGGGCTAAAAATTGTGCTTGACTTTGATTCCCCTCAAATTCTCCAAGAACCAATCTCACTTCCAAATTCCAAATTCCATGGGGTCCCCTGCTTTGTTCTATTGGAGTCTCTGCTTAGTTCATTATTCTTTGAGTACTATTAAAAAACTGTCCTCCATAGGCCCTCCCTGGTTTTTGAAGCACAGCACTGCCAAGCTGGCAGTGGTCACTTAAGTACAAGTTCAATCCCCTGCCCTGGAGGTGACCACAGGGTGCGGCAGACCTCTCCTGTCCCCGCTACTCCCCTCAGCAGTGTACTTCATCCATCTGCCTGTTCTTTTCCTCACTCTGTCTTTGGTGAATCCTCTCATGGTCCCTGTACCTCTGGCCTGTACCCAAGTTCTGTATGCACAAATAAATAAATAAAATTAAAAAGCCTCTATGGGGTGGTCAGCTTTAATATAAAAAACAAAACAAACAAACGAACAAAAAACTGTCCTACATAGGAAGGTAGATTCTCTTCTACCTGGGTGACACCCAAGTAGGCTCAGCTGTTTTATAACAGGCTATGGTGTTTTCCTTAAACATCAGAATGCAATTCACATAATTCATGCTCACATTTCAGATGAGTCATTCCCTATTAACAGGACACAGGATGCATTGGCTAGTCCTACAAGGAGATCCAGAATCAGGAGAAAACAACCCTTTCTCCTAAAACAGAAGGCCCTTATTGTTGGCTCTCGGCTTTGCTTGCCTTCCAGAAATCTCCCTTGGTGTCCTCTCCCTGCCTGTAGACTTTGGTTCAGGTTACCCCAATTCAGCCTGTTATGGGCTTAACTCTGCCTCTTCCAAAAGCTACTGATGTGGCTACATTGGGGGACAGGACCTTTATGAAGGTAGTTGAGGTTAAATGAAGTCATAAGAAAGAAATACCAGATGTGGGGGTGCACAATAGACAAGCTATGTGAGGACACAGAGAAAAGGTGGCAATCTATAAATGAGGAGACATAACTTGACAGAAACCAGACTTACAAGCAAACTGATCTCAGTATTCCAGCCTCCAGAGCTAGTGCTTAAGCCACCTAATTGATGATATTCTGCTATGGCAGCTCAACTAATTCACATCTGAACTTGAGGAACAAGAGAAGATGAGGTACATATACACAGTGGAATAGTACTCAGCAATCAGAAAAGGTAAACTCATACCATTTGCAACAACATGGATGGAGCTGGATTGCACTGTGCTTGGTGCAATAAGCCAGAAATAATATAAAGAATCAGGACTATATATATATATATATATATATACACATACATATATATATAATGTATGTATAGTAATTGTAATAAAGTAAAAGTGAGCATCAACTAACAACTATAAACCACAGACATTCTACAGGGGAGGAGAAGGGAACAGGATCAAAACCGGGGTGGGAAGAGCACATGGGGCTATGATGATGGCACAGGGTGTTGTAGTGGTGGTGAGAAATCCACAGGGAGTACAGCTGAGATGAAAAAATTCACAAAATGAAGAATGATGTAATACACACACACACACACACACACATATAATACCATTTTTAAGTTATATATAACTTAAAAATGGTATTACAAATAAAAATAAAGAATTCAGTTCTCTTCTTAAAAAACTAAATAAATAAATATGTTCTAAATAAATAAATATGTTCTATCTACACCAAAAAAAAAAAAAAAAAAAAGGTTTGATGATTACTGCTCAGTAAGTTCTCTAGGCTATATATGCCAATCAGTCCTCTGGGTGTGTGCGGTGGGGGAGGGGTAGGGGACAGAGATCTGCTGTGAGCTCTCTAAGACAGGAAGTATTCCTGGCAAAGTGACAAAGAGCTCCCACAACCAGTCTTTAAGACTCTGGTTCTCATTGCCTTATATCTGCATAATTAAAAAGAGCCTCTCAAGTAATTTTTCGTACAAGAAAAAGGTAACTTTCAGAAGACATAGTCGTTCAGCTACAGTATTATAAATCATATTTTCTAAATTTTTACTTAATCATGACCCTATTTAACAACGATTGCATTAATCACATTGTAATAATTACTGTGTTTATACACCCAACATCCCCCTTTTATTCAACTGTCAGTGTAATGAAAAATACCTCAACTAAGGAAAATGGCAATTTTCTTGGAAAACATTTAAAAAAAATGGCTAGAGGGAACTGACAGAACAAACACTGATGATTGGAAATGTTCCTGCTCTTTTCTTATGGCTTGCTGTATTGCTTTTACTAAATATATATATACACACACACACATATATATACATATATATGTATATACATATATATATAATACCATAAAATTAAATAATGCATTTTTATTAAAAACATACTGAAAATAAATGTTGTAACTTTCAGACAGTCATTTTTATATTCTGTATGGCTTATAGACCACTTAATTCTGTAAGAAATAGCAGATTCCTATCCTTATTAGACTATACCAAGTGTTCTTTTAACTTTATGTTATTAACACAATGTCAAAATGTAACAATTTTGATTAATAAATATGAAAGGGGAATGGTGTGATGAAGTAAAGGATTTGTTAAAATTCCATTTGATCAGAATTATGACTGTTCTTACCCAGGGTGACAGTAAAAATGAATGTTAGACTCTTTGATAACGAGATTCTGCAATGAAAACTCAAGAAAAGATCTTTGATTCTCTGTTCATTTTCTCAATTATTAATTTATAATAACTACCCAATATGTTATTTTCATTACTCCCCTGTGTGCCACAGATACTCAACAGACCATGTGGCTCTTTGTAATTTTTTTCTTGCTATTACTAAACATGCTTCCCAGAAATTCTGCCAAGCTGTTTAAAACCCCCAAGAGCCTGTACCACCTCTGAGCATGAGACAAAACAAACCATGTGCTTGCTTTCCAGGCAAAGTCTAAATTACAATAAGGTTTCTTTAGTGTCTCTGCTGATCTTTCACCAAACTCTTTCACTGTTGTTTTTTTAACAGTTCACAGATGTAACTAACCTTCAAAAAGTCTCCCCTTGTCTAGTCTGGATTTGTATCTGTGATCACTGACCTTTAGAAAGCCTGTCCCTTCCTCAAACTGGAGAATGAAGGGAAGGACAGTGCCTTCCCTCTAGTAACAGTGACTCAAAGGGCTGATCTCATCAAAAGTGAAGGTTTCTCAATTAGCAACAACAAATGTTGATGAGGATGTGGAGAAAAAGGAACTGTCCTGTACTGCTGGTAGGAACGCAAACAGTACAACCACTATGGAAAACTGTTTGCAGGTTTCTCAAACTGCTAAAAATAGAGCTTCCATATGACCTGGCAATCCCACTCTTAGGTATCTACCCAAAAGACACAAAAACACTGATTCAAAGACACTTGTATCCCCATGTTTATTGCTGCTTTATTTACAATAGGAAAGACATGGATTCAACCCAAATGCCCAAAAGTAGATGACTAGATTAAAAAGATGTGATACATAAACACAATGGAATACTACTCAGCAATCAAAAAAGATAAACACACTTCCTTTTGCAGCAACATGGATGGAGCTGGAAGGGATCATGCTTAGTGAAATAAGCCAGAAAGAAAAAGAAAAATACCAGATGGTTTCACTTATAGTAGGATCATAAAGGACCAAGGGGGGAACAAAAATAATAATAAACAACTATATAATGGGGAATGGGTGGGGGGAAGTGCATGGGACTATATGATGACATAGGGGTGATTTAGTGATGGAAAAAGGCACAAAATGATGTAAAATTAAACGATTATAATATTAAAATAAATAAATAAATCTTTAGAAAATAAAGTGAAGGTTCCTGAACTGGCAAGATAGCACACATGCTACAGAATTATAGTCTTGAAAAACACAAAACATTTCCCATCCATTACAAAGTAAGAGTGGGTCCAGTATAAATGTATCTCTGCCATTTGGGTGTGGCACCTCACTACCAGCACACAAGCTCCTCTTCCTCCTGCACAAGGGGATCCATCAGCCATCTTCCCACCATGAGTCCTCTTTTCAGTTATGATCTTCCTAGGCCACCACCAAATACTACTCCTGCGTTTACAATTGAATACAGAGAGTGCATTTTAATTATCTCATCACTTGTCCAGTTCCTCCTTTGTACTCTGGGCTTTTCTGAAGGTAGTTTGAGTGCAAGTCATCTTTTTATCCTTGGACTCTGGCACACAGTTATTCAGTGACTGTTTCAAATAATTAAATTAATTAATTCAATGTGGGTCTGCAAAGGTGCAGGAGAAGTATTTCAAGATCTGGCAAGCATATGCAAATTAAATTTATGAGTGAATGAGCTGCAAATTCCAAGTATCAATCTTAGATAGTTAGAAGCAAGAGTAGGAGCTTATTATGAAGAAAAAGACATAATAATCCTCAAGGTCAAATGTGCTCCTGGGGTTAAATCAACAGCAAAAATAATAACAAAATATTTTGACTGTTACCAGTTTGGATAGTTCATTATTATATATGATTGCAAAATTTAGCCTATCATTTACATTAAAAGTGATAAGCCTCCAAAAAGGAACTATTTGGTAAAACAGTTATTGGAAGATAAATATTGAAATGACATAATTTTTAAAATTTGCAAAAGAGTATTTTATAAAGTCTGGAGATATGATTATGGTAGGAAAATATATCTTTTCAATCACATAAAATTTAATGGATAGTATATTCAGAATAGTTTTATATGGTAATATAAATTTCCTTGGAAACATATCTCTAAATTTTAAAGTTTGATAGATTCTTAGAAATGAGATAATCAACAATTTTTCAATAAGCTATTGCATAGAAGTACAAATAAATTACATAATTACTGAGAATACTCAAAAAATAGTTGTTTATAATTATTAATTTCATATGTTCATCTTCCCATTTCAACCCACCACAGATGGGTTTTGCTATCAGAGCTCCACTGAAAGAGTTCTAGGTAAAATCACTAATATCTACATGTCACTAAATTCAAGGACAGTCTTTAAATCTTAATCTTGACCACTTGGCAGCATTTAACCCAGCATCAACTCCCTTCTTCTTAAAAATAATTACATTGTCTTTGTTTTCTCCATCTTTTCTGGCCACTCTTTATCAGTCTCCTTTGATGACACTCCTTCCCCTGTCCTTCCATAAGAGATAGGAATGTGTCAAGCTTTGTGTGCAAGCTCTCTTTTATATTTTGCCACCCTAAGCAATTTCATTTACTCCAATGAATTCCACTGCCATGGAATGCTGATTCCTCAGTTTATATCTCTAGACTAGCCCTCTCTCCAAGCTCCTGGTCTCTATTATCAATGTTCTACCCAACAGCTCTAGTTGGATGTTTCATGCAAAGTGCAAATTCCACAGATTAAAATCCAAGTCATCTTTCCCCTGGAAGTGCCTTTCTTTTAGTCTTCCTTTCCTCTTCAAATGACAACAAAACACTCTAAGTTGAGCAAGCCACATACACGCACATCCTCAAATGCAGCCAGTGAGCTCTACAGGCCAGTTTCACCTCTTGATCAAACTATGGCATAGTCTTATGTTCCTTCAATACACTGGAGCTTATTCTTAAAATGCAAATGTCACCAGAGCCTTAGCATTATCTTTACATCCGTCTGTAACTAAAATCCAATGGCAATATTATGGAATACAAGGCCCTGAAGAATCTGAGTCCTGCTTATTTACTAACCTCATTTTATACCATTATATCTAGTTTTTACTGTTCTGGAAGTGGTAAGTAACGAGACAGAATTAAGCATATATCTGTTCATTCCTTCATAAACAGTGCTTGGGGTAACAGCATACTCAATGAGGGAAAGATCTGCATGCAATAATATCAGTTAATAATATGGTAAGAATGATAAAAGCAAAAACCACCATTATGCAAGTCCTAATGACAAAACAGATTCTAGCAATAATCATTAGGCAAAAAGTTGATGGGAAATTATAAGGGATGGGTCAAGTTGAAAACACGTGAGCCACCTATGTGTGCAATATCGCCACAAATAGGGCAGCATCCTGGCTTTGTGTGCCCACGAGGTAATGCAACAGGGTGCACCCAGTGGTTTATATGGAGTAGTATTACCTACAGTGTTGGATCAGAATTTATTCAAGGATCTAGATTTAAATTTATAAGAAATGTGTTTGTGTTGGTGGGACAGATTGGGAAGTATGTTATACAACTAGAATACAATCTATCCAATTTAGAATGTGAAAATGCTCTGGATTAAATAAATTGCTTTCTTTGAAAAGTAAGGGGGGAGGGGGAAGGAGCTAAGAGACTACTATGGATTTGAAAAAGACCTTACTCCTATTAACTAATAGGTGAACCTTCTCTGAATCCTGATTCCAGCAAATCATAAAAAAAAAAAGAGAGAGAAAACAAAATTAATTATAGATAACATTAGGAAGTATTTTATATTTGTGTTGAACTAGCACAGTGGTTATATTTAAATCACAAATTCTTACTTATTAGACATTCCAAAGCACTTATGAGTAAAATTAGATGCTTCCTCTTGAGTTTCCCCTAAAACACTCCAAAAAGAAAATTAAGACAAAACTGATGAAACCAGATTAGCAAAAAGTTGGTAACTTGAAACTTGGAAATCAAAATATGAAGATTCATCACTCTTCCTGCTTATTTTATGTATGCTTAAAACTTGCAAAGTAAAACATAAATATTAAAAATAAGAACAAATTTAGCTAACATTGTCCCTCAAAGAAGTCATTACTGACTCCCTTGCAGCCAGACTAAGGCTAGCCCATCACTCAGAATATGTTGTATCTAAACTATCATATACATAGTATATACTAAAAAATATTATTATTGTTATAATTTGCAGTTTCTAGGAGAGCATACCTAACACCGCTACATATTCTAGAACCTAGCACCAAGCATTGCACATAGTTGCTACTCAACATACTGTTGAATAAACAATTATTTGCCCAACTAAATTCTCTTCTTTGCCCAATCAACGTTCCCCTGTAGTCCCCTATAATGTGCATCCCATTAATACTAAGTACTACATTTCTAAATGCTTGCTTTTATTTCCCATATGTTTTATCTACTATTAGTACACACAACTCTTAGGCCAGTCTTCACTTACTCTTTTAAGACCAACTATGTCCTTTTCTGAAACGACAAATCAAAAACAGTTTTTCTTTTTACTCTTTGCAGATTCAAAAGTCATCATGTTTTTAGGCATTTTTTCAGGGCACAACATTGAGTCAAGAAAAACAGTCAGGCCCTCCCTGTGGCACAACGGGTTAGAGTGCAGCACTGCAAGCAAGCCTCAGCCTCTTTTGTGTGAGTTCGATCACCCACCCAGGAGGTGATCCACATGGCACAGCAGACCTCTACTGACCTGCCCGCTGCTCCCCTCAGCAGTGTACTTCATCGATCTACTGTTCTGCTCCCGATTCTGTCTCTGGTGAAGCTTCTCACTGCCCCTGCACCTCTGGCCTGTACCCCAGTTTTATATGCACAAATAAGTAAATCTTTTAAAAAATAAATAAAAAGAAAAAAGAAAAAGAAAAAAACATTCAATACTAATTATCCTTGTCCTAAAATAATTTTTAATGGTGTGCTTTAAGAAAAGAAGCTATAAAAGGGACAGCCAAAATGTTTCTTAATGGCAGTTCTGAGTGACTTGTCATATCTCCTGTGGTGCTCTGGAGAGAAATCTAAGGTAAATTATGGCTCAGTGGGAAGAAACATAGTAAAAGTCTTATTATTAGACACAACTGGGATAAATATTTAATCAAAATAGTCAAACCAAGAAAGGATGTTATAAAATAAATATAGTTAGCATATATTGTAACACAGTATATCCAAAAGCACTTTAAAAATTTCAGTTTTGGCTCTCCCTGGTGGCACAGCGGGTTAAAGCACAGCACTAAGAAGCTTAAGCCACTTCAGCATGAGTTCGATTCCCGCCTGCCCCAGAGGAGATCCACATGGCGCGGCAGACCTCTCCTGACCCGCCCGCTGCTCCCCTCAGCAGTGTATTTTGTCGATCTGCCTGTTCTGCTCCTCACTCTGTCCCTGGTGAATCCTCTCACCCTCCACATCTCTGGCCTGTACCCCAGTTCTGTATGAGTAAATAAATAAATCTTTAAATAAAATAAAATAAAAACTTCAGTTTTTATTATACAGCTTACACTTTCCACTGGTGCGTTGGGCCCACGGCTGGCATTTCACTTACATCAGCAACATCCCAATACTTCATCTACAGTTTGTGGTTTGCTTCATGACAGTGAGGATGTGAAAGCACTTACAAAGTTATCTATGTACAGGTTCTTCCAACATTTCTATGATTTCCCTCCAATCCTTTAAAGTTATTTGTACACACCTTAACATTTTTCTTTATCTGATCTTTTAAAGGTTTCAACAGAGTTGCTACAGAAACAGTACATCTCTATTGGGAGGAAACAAGCATTTCATTGGTTTAGTTAATATTTAAAGCAATGGCAGGCTTGCAAGTGACCACTCACAAGATTTGCTTCTAGCTTCAGGTTTCTGTAGTGTTTGGTAAGTCTGTCTTAACAAAGTACCACAAATGAGCAAGCTTAAATAGTGAAATTTATTGTCTCACAATTTGGGAGGGTACAAACCCATGATCAAGATGTCAAGGACTATAGAACAAGCTAACTTCTGGTGACTCACTGGTCTTCTTTGGTTTGTAGACATATCACCCAATCTCTGCCCAAGTCTTCATATTGTGTTCTCTCTCTCTAAGCACCTGTTTGTCTCCAAACCCCCTTCTTAGACAGCAGCCATGCTGGATTAAGGGCGTTATCTACTCCAGTACAATTCTGTCTTAACTAAGTATATGTGCAAAAGGCCAATTTCCAAATAACTCATCCCAAGGTGCTGAAGTTAAAAATTCAACATAAATTTTTTTGGGGACACCAGTCAACCCAGGACAGTCTCTCTTAGTAAGTTTCAAAGAGGATGAAAATCAGACTTTAATTAGGGGAACTTCTATTGTAAACTGTTGATTAATGAATTTTACCACAGATTCCAGTATAGGACTGAAAAGAATCTCTTATCATATATTTTCTTGGGCAATGATATATTTACAAAATTTGATATTGTATTCATTTCCAAATCATGTTTGAGGAAAAGGTCACTGCAGAGAAAGTTTGAGAAGAAAATTAATCTCAAATTCATTATCCTTTAGCTTGAATTTCTCAATTAGACATGTGCAAATACACTAGGTATTTGCAATTCTAAAACAAGCCACTCTATGAATATCCTTAACTACATTCTTATACAACTGAAATATAAAATAAGAATATTGCCAAGTTAGAGGAAAATAATGCTAAAATTACAATATGTAATAAATAAAAATGATAATAATAACTAAATGACATATTCTATCCAGTTCTTTCAAAATGAAAGACATTATCTTTCCAATGATCATAAGTACTTTGTCTCCAACCTACCATTTTTCACTTTTGGATGGCATTATGGGTGCCCTAATTCTACATGAGAGCACAAACTGGAGCAAGGAAATAAGATAAAGAGAACTTTTTTTTTTTTACTGTGTATGTACGGACTTCTGTCCTATAAAGAGTAAGGCTTTCATCTCTTAATCCGATATCCACTTAACTACACCACAGAAGATTTATTTTGACCCCCTCTTGTTTCATAAGGGGCTCAAAAGTCTGCAGCAATTTTTGACACTTTGTTATGCTGTACTGACACCCCCATACACACACACACACACACACACTCTCCTCCCTGCCTCATTTTCATATGGACACAAAGCATTGGGATAAAATGATGGTTCATTATAGTGGTACAGAGCTCTTATCTTCATCCGGCAAGAGTCATTTCCTTCCAAAGATTGAAATGCAAATGTGAAAATTAATGATAACTGCATTATCTGATAGCAGAGATAATACCAATTCACTGTCAGAGTAATACACAGTCATTCTACGATTTCCTCCGCTTCTCACAATATTCTTCTTACTGTCAGACTATATCTATGGTTAACTATGTTTCATAGGTTTCTGTTAATTTACTTCAAATGGCATTTCCCAGATCTCATATCTACCACATTTTCCCAATCAAAAAGGAAACGAAATCAGAACTGTAATCTCCAAGCCCTTTTTTGGACTAGTAAGGGGGGGGGGAGGGGAAACTGTATCATTAGTTTGTGCTTCTACCTCATAGTGATCTCGGAGCTGCCATTCCACTTTATGCAAAATACTACCCATCTTTTTAGTTTAATTTAGGGGACAAAGCAGAACTAGCTCCAGCATCTGCATGTAGCTGTCATAATGGACAGCAACTGAATGAGGCGACTTACAGATTTCTGACCAATTTTTAGACCAGATGCAACAAGTACATATCTGATTTTATGCTGCATATTTGTTCTTGAAGATTTATTATTTACATCAAAATTTCTTTAACTGAGTAATGTTCTCAATCCAGTCGAATAAAATATAGTTGATATAATCCTTAGGTGACTTTTAAATGCTCATTTTACAAAGTAATTCACCATGCAAAATGATACTAAAAGAGCGATTGATTGAGCACACATGAAGTTTCCAAGTTTTACATGGAAAATAAAAAGATGTAGTTAAAATAGAATTAGTTATATTTTATAAACAAGGAAACTGAAGCATTGATGAGTTAGTAAGGAGCAGAGCATTCACAAAAGTGGAAGAAATATTTTTAGTTTTCTTCATTCATTACACTATCCAAATCAACTTACCTTTGATAGAAAATCAGATTTATGTTATTAACCTAGGATCAAATTTTGATATTCTATAATAAAAGCTTTCCCTCATTCAAATTGTATGAGTTAATCAATAATATGAATTCTGATTTTTTACTTCATTTTTATTTAAATGCCTCAGTAGCTTAACATATAAATGCCAAAATAAAATTTCAAATAAAGTACATGCTTATATTAAAAAGTTCACATTAAAGAATGTAAGTGATAGTTTACTTGAAGTTTTAAATCTGTATGTTTTCATTAATACACATTTTTGGAGGTGCATATGTTTTTTGCCCCTTTGAGCAACATGTGCTCCTTTATTAGAACTCTTGGAAATTTCAGTTAAAATTACAGGAAACCTGAGAGGAGCACTTAAGATAATTTCATATTAAATCAGAGAGATCAGATTTTTCACTATTCCAAAGCATCAAAAGAAGTAACTGAGTTTTCAATAACATAAAGTCAGGGAGTTGGAATCCTTAGAGTTAATGTAAATAAAAGTACCTTAAAAAAAAATTTCTTATGCTTACAGAACTGGGGTATAGGCCAGAGGTGTAGTGGGTGAGAGCATTCACCAGAGACAGAATGGGTTGCAGACCAGGCAGATCTATTAAAATACACTGCTAAGGGGAGCAGAGGGTGGGTCAGGAGAGGTCTGCCATGCTACGTGGGTCAGCTCCCTGGGCAGAGTTTGAGGTCCTGCTGCAGTGACTTTGGAAAGCTTCATAATGTGTGCTCTAACCCACTGTGCCACCAGGGAGAGTCCCAATAAAAGTATCTTTTAAGGAGCTCATTTCATAGAAGTAGATAATAAATTTATAATGACTTACTGAATTCTTTTCCAAAAATCTACTTTAAATTTAAATACATCCTACCCCAGAGTTTGGCCATAAACTGTGGTTATAGGATTTTCTTAAAAGAGAGAAACAAAGATATAAACTTTATTTTCAAAATAAGGTCCACATTTCAAATTTCAGTATGTCTAAGAGACTCTAGGGTCAGTGAAGGTCCTTAACATTTAGTCAATCCCATGTTCTCCCAAGTTTTAATCTCTTTAAATTTTATCCTCTTAACTAGGCAGTTATTATTCTTTCCATTTAAACATAAGAAAATTAATAAGATCCAAATAAGTGGAATGATATTCCATGTCATGTATTGGAAGCATTAATATTATTAAATGTTGATACTGGCCAAAGAGATTTACAGATTCAATGCAATTTCTATCAAAATGACAATAGTATTTTTTTTAAGAAATAGAAAAGGCAATCATAAATGCATATGGAATCAAAAAGTAGGCCAAAGAGCCAAAAAATATTGTGAAAGAAGGAAAAAGTTGGAAGCATAATTTCTCTCTCATTCCAAATTATGTAACAAAGCACTATAAAAATTAAAACAGCATAAAAGCAGATACAAAAGTCAACAGGACAGAACAAAGGGGCTAAAAGTAAACCCTGGCATATATGGTCCATTAACTTATTACAAAAGAGTCAATATATAATAAGGAAAGGACAGTCTCTTCAACATTTGGTGTTGAAGACAACCATATGATGTTCAGTCTAATCAATCCCATGTTATCCCAAGAGAACCATATACAAAATCCAACTGGAAATGGAATAAAGATTTAATGTAAAATCTGAAACCATAAAACTCCTAGTAGAAAACATAGGTTGGCCTTTGCAATGTTTTTTTTTGAATCTGACAATAAAAGCAAAGGCAAGAAAAACAAAAATAAACAAGTGGAACTACATGAAATAAAAAAATCTTCTGTACAGCAAAGAAAATAATCTACAAAATTAACATGTAACCCACTGAATGCAAGAAAATAATTGCAAATCATTGAAAGATCTAAAGTATCTATGGAACACAACTCAACAGCAAAACAAAACAAAAAACTAACTTAACAATCCAGTTAAAATATGGGCAGAGAACTGAATAGACATTTTTTCAGAAGATATATAGATCCAAAGGGAAAAAAAAGCTAATCATTAGGGAAATGAGAAAAAAGCATACACAGAGAATGAAATAACCTCTCACAACTGTGAGCATGGCAATTTTCAAAAAGATAAGAAATAACAAGTGTAGTTGAGGATATGGGGAAAATGGAACACTGGATACTGTTGGTAGAAATGGGATTTAGAACACACACTGTAGAAAACATAAAAGCCTCAAAAAATTTAAAAAAATAAGAATGTCATATAATTCAGTAATTCTACTTCTGTTATATATCAGAAGAAAATAAAAATATTACCTTGAAAAGAATATATTTACCTACATGATGAGTGAGACAATTTTTATAACAGCCAATATGTAGAAACAATCTAAGTGTCCACTGATGGATGAATAAAGAAACTGTTATATATAAATAGATGAAATACTACTCAGCCATTAAAAAGAGAACAAACTCTTGCCAGTGACCACATATGGATGAACCTGATGGCATTATGCTAATAAGTGAAAAATGTCAGCAAAAAAATGACAAATACCTTACGATTTCATTTACATGGAGAACCTAAGGGGGAAAAAATAAGCTGATAAGTTCAAAGAGCAGCTTAGCCATTACCAGAGTTAAGAGGTGGGGTAAGCTGGAAGGAATGGATGAATGTATGGTGTGGGTCAACATTACAAACTTCCAGTTGCAAAATATATTATCACCGGGAATCTAAGCTACATCATGGCAACTATAGTTAATAATGCTTTATTGCATATTTGAAAATTGCTAGAAGGATAAATCTTAAAAGGTCACATTACAAGAATAAAAAATGTTAGAGCTATAAATGGTAATGAATGCTATTAGTTTATTGTGATGATCACTTATACATAATTATGTTGTCCACCAGAAACTAATAGAATGCTATATGTTGATTATGCATCAATAAACTTAATTAACTAATTATGTTTGAAAAATAGCGATAAGGTAAGTGAGGTCTTGGCTACTTAGTATACACAAGGTGTCAGTGTGCTACTTCAAACACAAATTTGATTCTAAAATGTACACCCTTAAACTTTAGCTTGACTACTCAAGGTTGATGTGCTTAAGTATTGCATTAGAGACCTAAATACATGAGTAATTAAAGAAACTCGGAGAGAAGTGACATCAAAAAAGAAGAGTATAGACAGCAAGACAGCATCTTTGAACTTCTTCCTAGCACCTTTCACAGTGATTATGTTCAGTAAATATTTATTGAATACACGAATGAATGAGTGAATGAATAAAATATACTCACACACACACACATATATATATATATGTAAAATGAAGTAATTATGAGGTGATAATGCAAAATGCTTGTACAGGTGATAAAAGAAAAAGTGTTTACTTAAAAAGGCAGCAGAAATTATTTGTGTGACAAACAGGCAAATGATGATGTAAAGGACATGCAGAGCAGGCTTTCTATGGATTAGATCAGGCAAGGTAGTGCCAGAGTAAAATTTTCAAGTAAGAAAGAGCAGAGTAAATTCTTAAGTAAGAAAGAACAATGAAATTTAAAAATAGATGTAAGGAATGCTGAAATAATGAGGTAATGACTTTTACTTTGACCTGAACTTTACTTGTTTAGTGAGCATCTAGTTCTGTACTCAAACTATGCAAGATTCACAGTAACTTAAAGAATATTTTAACAATTAACAGATATTTAAGCATGCAAGAATGTCACCACAGAAATGTTTATAAAAATAAGATAACTGTCCATAAGTTTGTTTAGGTTCCACCTAATGGTAAGAATTAATGAAGGTGTGAACAATTACTTTGCATATCTTCTAGCTGAATAAGAAGTAAGGGGAAAATTTTATTGCACTGTGGATTTGATAAAAATAGAATACTTCAGACAGGAGTTGATTCATTATTGAATTGAGTCATTAGAAAGGTTATAGAGTCATCTTCAGTCAAGTTGTTTGAAAATAAGATAAATTCTGATCCATCGTAAATGATGTAAGCTATGTGCCTCAAATTCTTTAGATAATCTCTTTGTCTTTTGATTCTGTTCTATTTTTAGAGAAAACTGTCTAACTTTGGATGCCTTTCAGGTCTGGCTGGGAGGACCTAAAAGTCAGGAGACCTTGAAATCACACCTGGCTTCTTATCTCATGTCTTAACCAGAAATTTGTGTTTTTAAATACAAAACTAGGTGTTTTGTATTTAGTTTTTACAAAACTATTGCAAAATTTTATCCTTTTACCCTTTGTTGGATCAGATATACCACTGGGTTGTTTCTGTTTGTTTGGCTGGTTTTAAGTCCAACATAATTCTTTTCCTGGCCTCTCCATCCTTTTATTAATGCTGATAATACAACTTTATTTCTAAAAAGTGTTCCTAAGAAGTCAGCTTTGGGCATGCAGTATGTGCTTAGTAATTCATTACCCCCTGAATTTGCTTAATTACTCCTGAGTAACTGAAAATACTGCAGGCCCAAGAAAGAGGAAAATCTACCCTCCAAGTTTGTCCCATACAAAAAAAAACCAGAATGCATCCTTTTGCAAACAGGCATGTCCAAAAGGCCACATAATCTAATTTAAAATGTGAAGTGTTTCTAAATAGCATAAACATATTTAATTCTATAAAGAACCATACTATAAAGTTCACCCAGCCTTTTTAGGCTAAATGTAATCCCCAGAGGAAAAATAAAATGCCAAAGACTTTTATCTAGGGAATTAATTCCCACATTGAGAAGACAAAGCATTATGCAATAAGGTTTCAGTGTCAGAAGTTCTGCATTTTCTCAAACTCTGAAAGAACAGTAGGATGGCACCTTAAAAATATTACATTTTGATCCCAAATCTTGTGTAACATGATGCTATAGTATCCAGAATACAAACATTTGTGTGTATCATGAATAACATTAGAAATAACATCATTATAATCAGATATACTGTATCTTCATTTTTGTTTGCATTATATTTTCCAGCTACTGGTTTCAGAAAATTACCACTGGACGTCCTCTCTTCTTCACACACAGCAGAGAGCAATTTTCAAAGTCATGCAAGGGTGAAAATGTGATTGAAATAAAGGATCTTTCTTAATGAAAAATGTTACTTGCTTTGAAAATTATGGCTAAAACTATTTCAAAACTCACTTTAGCCTTAAACCCTGTGACATAATAGTTTTCATTTACAAATATACCATCAATTTTAAATTACTTGGCACTAAATATAAAGATTTCTTTCCTTTCCATGGAAATATTATGAACTGTATTTTTTACATAAAGTTACACAGTATTTTGGCATATTTTGATCCATTTTTTGTTTTCTTGAAATTAATGAATGTTAGGATCTTTAAAATCAAATTTAATCTTTGTTCATAAAAATGAAAATGTTCCCAAAACTTTTAAGTAAGGGAGATATTTTATTAGTATCTTCTAAAGTTTTAAATATACATTGAGGCTTAATCTATGACTTAAAAAACATGAGTAATATGAAACTGTTTTTCAGAAATTACTGTTTATTTGCTTGTAAACTTTAAAAATATGTCCAATTTGAACATGGAGATAGCAGATTTTTGTTCAAAGAAAACAGTAGTATAATTAATTCTTAAATGAATATGAAAAAATAAAGATGTAGATTTCAAGCAGAGGTAAACTTTGGCTTTATAATCTATTTACCAAAGAGATAAAAGTTTCCTTTAAATAATGATATTTATTTAAATGTCCATGTAAGCAACATACACACAAATATTTTTAAGTTAGAATTGAGATTGCAGGAGTTTGACAGCTTATTTAAAAATTAAGAAGAGTAAATTCTTGATAATAGCAATAGATAGTAAAATTTTAAAATTTCTGTCCTACCTGGTCCATCCCAGTCATCTGTCCCAACGCCAGGCTGCCCTGGTTTCTCAGGTTGTGTGTCCCCATCTGACTCTGCTGTCTCCTGGACTCCATCATCACCTGGGGGAGAAAAAAAATAAAGCACAAAAAGAAAGGGAAATGATTCTAGTTTCTATTTGACATTCCAATCTTCATCCAGAGATGTCCTTAACATATGTCAAGTTATGTTTATAACATGTGTTGTCATTGTAATAAGTGTCCATCTTTAATATTTTCCATGTTTAATATTTATCATCACTTTATAATAAAGAAAACCAGCATTATTAATAAAATTAGCAACTGGAACTTTCTATAAAAGTTTTCAGAGGTACTAATTATGTAACAAAAAAATTTAAGGCTGTATACAATTTGCAGTGTTTTCAATTCAGAAAATTTCAACTTGCTTATTTTAATTACAATAAAAATTGCAATTTTTATAAAGACACGATGTAACACAAGAAATGTTAGTGTTAAGAAAAGGCATTTTATGTTTTGGGTATATCTAGACTATCTAGATTATTTTGAAAAAGATGTTACTTTTCTCCAAATTAAGATGATTAAAACTTGGTTGTGTTTCTTTTTATCAAAAGGTGCAAGAAGACCATAATAAATGATCAACATATGAGATGGGCCGATGACTCCAATCCAAACAATGCAAAAGGTTATAAAGTTAGACTTGTCATTAATTTCCATTGAATATATGCAAAATTAAAAACTCAAATTTACTACGACTTTATTTTAGTTGATAACAAAGTGTGTGCTTCTTTAAAGGAAAGTAACATGAGGACACGTTGCATTCAAAAAGGCTTAATAACAAGTATATACAAAAATATTAACTAGGGCCCTCCCTTGTGGCGCAGCGGGTTAAAGCACAGCACTGAGAAGATTAAGCCACTTCCACATGAGTTCGATCCCCGCCTGCCCCGGAGGTGACCACATGGCATGGCAGACCTCTCCTGACCCATCCGCTGCTCCCTTCAGCAGTGTACTTCATTGATCTGCCTGTTCTGCTCCACACTCTGTCCCTGGTGAATCCTCTCACCCTCCGCATCTCTGGCCTGTACCCCAGTTCTATATGAATAAATAAATAAATCTTTAAAAAAATATTAACTAATACCTACTTATAAATGGTAGCAGAGATCACAAAAAGAAAATGTATTTCCAGAAATAAAAATTTCAGATTAAAAAACAAGGCAACTAAGCCTTGACTAAATCACATCAAAATTTTTTAATTAAATTGCTTGCTCATCTAATCTTTCACTGACGTATTCAATAACTATTTTCCAAATCTCTAAGAGTGCCTAGGTCTTTGGATGATTACATTAAAAAACACACCATATGCTTAAAATCTTTCAAAGTAACCTACAAAGTACAGAATTTTCAGGAAACCATCAAAATAACAAATGGCATTAGCATGTTTACATGTGTTTTGAAATTTAATTATATTAAATTTCATACTTGTGTATGGATAGGTACTAAACTGAATCACTTTTTTTTTTTTAAGATTTATTTATTTATTCATGCAGAACTGGGGTACAGGCCAGAGATGCGGAGGATGAGAGGATTCACCAGGGACAGAGTGAGGAGCAGAACAGGCAGATCGACAAAATACACTGCTGAGGGGAGCAGCGGGCGGGTCAGGAGAGGTCTGCCACGCCATGTGGATCTCCTCCGGGGCAGCTGGAATCGAACTCATGCGGAAGTGGCTTAAGCTTCTTAGTGCAGTGCTTTAACTTGCTGCGCCACCAGAGAGGGCCCGGAATCACTTTTAAGGCAGAATGAAAGCTAAAAGATAGAATGTTGAAAACTAGCGACAGCTCTGTTTAACTCAATTTCCTGACCAGAGGACTGTTTATGTTGGTGCTAACAAAAAATAAATCACATATCCCATGACATCGAACCTCATTTTGGACTTGAAGGCTCTTTGAAAGATGAGTTATCTCCTCCTTTCAGGAGGATCAGAATGGATAACAACACAATTCTCTCCAGACAATGTTTACTGATCAGCTATCATGTTTAAAGAACTGTATGAAGTGTATTAAGATGTATATGAAAAAATACAGTTCCCTTCTGATAATAGTATAAAAAGCATTAAAGAAATTAAGTTCACAAATAATAAGACTGAAAGACAAGGTCCAAGTGCCATAAAAAAGGTACAAAAGATGAGCATTAAGATGAAATTTATAATCCTCTGTGTCCCTTTTTGCAGGACACACAGAAGAATCTAGAATTATCAATCAATTGTCTTAAGAGACCCACCGAAGTATTCTCTAGTTTCTTTGAGGCAAATAGGACTTCCTCAGACTTGCACAAACAAGCAGGCTCAATGGCTTTTAAATGCATTGAAATACTGGAAGAGATGAAGTAACCAAGTGCTCCTCAGTGCAACTCTGTTCTGGCTCCTTCCTAGTCAGCCCCCTCATGCCCCTCCCTGAATCTGGAAACTGAGGGATTAAAACCTAGACAACAGGACATTTATGTCATCTGCTCTGATTGGTCAATCCAAGCTGTATCAGTTGTTACGGACAATGATTATCTCTGCATATATGTAAGTACTAAATGCCAAGTAATTAGCATGTTGACACCACAAGAATCATAAAATATTAGCTCTGGCAGAGAAGCTTGCTGCTACAAAAGAACTCACTAGTTTCTGCTTGGCCCTTCCTGCAGGCTCCAATTGACTCTCCTCCATGACTACCCTTCTTTGTGCCCCAAGGAGGTGGGTTTCTGTTGACTCCCTTGCTGGGGCTCCATGTTTTCTAATTCTGGTTGGAATCTTCCAGTGGGAGTATTGACTGGAGACCAGAAGATTCAAGGACATGAAAGCAGTCAAGTACTTCCTCCTCTTTGATGGCTTCATGGCACAGCCAGAGCTCCTGAGGTGATTCTCCCGGCTACTCCAAAGTTCCTGCATCACCATGCCCTTTCCTGGCCCTTTAGACAGGAGTTCTAACAGCCTCTCCCAGGATCCAAAGTGCATCCTAGCCCTCCTCCATCCTTTAACTGTACCCATACCTTCTACACTGTCCCTTCATCACCCTTCTTTAGTAAATCCCTCAAAAGACATCATCACTGTGCTCTTAGGCGAACAACTCAGAACACATTCCATATCTGCACAAGCTTCTCATACTGCTTTCACGATTTTTGGTCAGTCATGACTTCTAAACCAACTGGTATTATGCTTTCTTTCTGTGGATTCATTTTTTATGACTTAACGGGAAACATTTTTTAAAAATTAAAAACTGCTTATCACTGCTATCAATGGAAAAATCAGCAACAAAGTCAAAAAGAGAAGACAATTATAAAAAAAAATCAAGAAAAATGAATGTAACCTCATTAACTTCCACTTGCTGTATCTATTTAGACTGTCTCTGGTTTCATTTCCTTTCATAAGAAAAGTATCAAATAGTGAGGTTTTTAAGTCATAGTAATATAAATTGAAACATTTTCATTAACCTACAAGAAATATAAGAAATTTGAAAATGTCCTCACCAACTACTTCGATGTTAATTAGTAGAATATCATTGTACCACCTACTCTTCTTGAACATCACCTGGGATACCTTACCCAACTTGGAGGAATACTGACCTTTCCACTTCTTCAGGAGTTTAGACTCTACAATAGAACTGACCACTTAATGAGAGTGACCTTTTGACTGCATTCCATAGACTGAAGGGAGCTTTGACTCAGAGCACTAATACAGGGCAGCTTATAAAGGAAAATCCCTCCCCAACAGTTAAGAGTAGACAGTAAAACCCATATTCTTTAAACAGCACCTACTCCTTTCAAAGCCTTTTCTCACCATATCCTACAAATCTTGAAAAGGGGATTTTAAGTGCTAATGAGAACTTGGAGACTAACCCAAATTAGATAAATTTGATGATCAGGGAATTGGGCAGATAAGGTCAGTAATTTATGTATGACCTTATATTTGTAATAGCTACAATGCTTATTTTTGCATAAGGCTTCCCCCCCAAAAATTTCTCAAGCTTCTTCAATTATAGCTCCCCTTTTATCCCACAGGGACAGACTGAGGCAACTTTAGGTAGATTCTTTCCCTCAACATGCAGGGCAGAAAGGGTGGGAGGGAGCATGAAGTGGCATAATTAAGATCACCAAACTCAGCAGTTTATACAAGTTAGGATTAAATTCGTATCTCCTAACTGCAGCCTCGTGTTCTTTCCAAACATCTTTTCTCTTCTCATCCTCCCACTTGAGAAGAAAACTATGGACACCTGACGTAGTTACAGATAATCCTAGAATACTGTGGAAACAAAAGACACAAGACCATGTGTTATTAATCACAGGGGCCCAGATGAGAAAATAGAGAGTAAAATTCTGGGCAGAACAACTTTGAGAAGCTAGGTATTATAGTCAGATATTAACTATACCATATGTATGTTACCACAAAGGAATGTCTTCCTGACTTGAAGATGCAGTGATATATATATATGAAAAAGAAAAAAGTTGCTCTTTCTTAACAACCATGTAATTTAGTTCAGGAGACATGCAACAATCACAAAAAGGTAACCACTAATAAAAACCTACAATCAATGCAATATGCAGATTATTCCAAATGAAAACATAAGATCTAGTCATTAGGAGAACAGAATCATAAAATGATATTGGCCATGGAGAACCTATTATAATTAGTTTTATACTTGTACCTTCATATAGAAAGGAGTGTGAAACATTAGCAGAAACATACTCATGAGGACAAACACAGTAATCAACCTTTTTTTATTGAGTTCCTAAAAACAATTTGTCAGACCTCCGGTCTCTAAGTTCTTCCTTAGTCGTTCTGTAACAACAATGACTCATGTCTCAGATATGCTTCTGCAAAATTTTTGTGACTACATTTAAGCTTACTTTGCAATATTTTACTATGCAAATTACAAATCTAGAAAGAAAACAACAAGCTACACAGTGAGAAAGAAGAATGTCTGGGTGATTATACTGCAGAGCAATCACAGTAATCTGACAATTTATAAGTTTAAGTAATTCAGTTGATCTATAAATTTTCATCCCTAGTGAAGACAGGAGATCTAAACCACTGTTTATTACTTAATTAAAATACTACTTTTTTTTAGTCCTTGTACTCTTTTGGACACTAAGAAAAGAAAGTGAAGGGTTCCTTTATTTCTTTTCTTTTCTTTTTAATATTTATTAATACAGAATTATGTATACATAATACAGAACTGAGGTACAGGCCAGAGGTTCAGGGGAGGTGCTCTCACCAGAGTCAGAGAGGGGAGCAAAACAGACAGATTGAGAAGAACACTGCTGCGGGGAGCAGTAGGCGAGGCAGGAGAGGTCTGCTGCACCATGTGGGGCACCTCTAGGGCTGGGGATCCAACTTGCATGGAAGAGGTTGCTGCCAGCTTTGCTGTGCTGCGCTTTAACCCATTGTGCCACCAGGGAGGGGCCTGTCTCCTTTTTTTTTCATGTAATTTACTGACTAGAACAGAGACAAATCAATAGCCTGTGACCTCACGCAGTGAGACAGTGTGCGAAGTGACAGGAGCACAGAGGCTTTTACCTCTTAACCCAAACATGGTGCCACAGGAGCTTCCTGGCAGGAAAAACCAAATGTAGATCTGAAATTCTGGAGGCATAATCTTAGCTGAAACTGAACTTTGTAGGTATCATGTCCTAAAGCTCATGACTGAATAATAGGAATAATATTTTTCAAATTAAAAATGAGAGCCATCTCCCACATGGGTGATTTGGTGATGGGAAACCCAAGGGGACTGTAACTGAGATGGGAAAATGTACAAAAATATGTAAAAATAAACTATTATAAAATAAAAAAAATGAGAGCCATCTCCCCAAGGAATTCCATATGAAAAAGACTATGGTGATTAAGTTATTGTACAGACAAAATGACAAGCTGTAGGTAGTGATCTAAAGACATTTCAATGATGCAGGAAGATTTAAGATGCTAAAGAGAAACAGGTCTTGAAATATTGCCACTGTATGATGATTAACTGAATGAAGAATTTTCCTTCGTTTAGTGTGGAATTTTTCCATGGATCATTTTCCTTCAGTATCAATAGGAAAATAAAATTGCAGAATGACTGTAAATCTCAGCAGAAATTTTCAAACACAGAAATTGGTAAACCTCTCAAAATAAAAGTAGTCTATTAAGGACTTGACTAAACCAGGAATTTCATGTAATAGTAATTTAATAAAATACTTTGCTTAAATGTCACTTCACTGCTAAATCAGAACTGTAGACTTTAGATGCAACTTGTACAAACATCTGGAGAGATACTCAGTATTGATAATCCTGCTTCATAGGATGATTTATTCTAATTTGTTTCATTATGCAGCACATATAATTAGAACTACTGAATATAAACATTGTGGAATATTTAAAGAAGCACTGTAAAAACTAGTTGATTGTACAAAACTAACAGCTCAAAAGCATATTTTGTGACTATTATAAGCTGTTTGTGAAACTTGGTAATTAGGCAATATATACATCTCATTAATAAAAATAAATTATGAAGGAGAACAAAGTTCTTGCCTGTTCATTTAATCTTGTTTTCTAAAAAAAAAAGCAAAAAGTGGAAAGATCACCAAAAACATAAGAATAACATTTGAAATGATACACAGAATATAGAAGATAAAATGAGTCAGAATTAAATTTACATTAATTTTAAAACCTGCTATATATCAAATACTGAAATCATAAGGACAGAGAAGGCAGAGATCATGTCATCGAGCTCAGACTGCATGTTCAACCTAACCATGGCGACCATTTCTTAAGCACCACTCAGAACTAGTGAAACTCTTCATGAACACCACATTAACAACTCTGACATGCATAGTATCAGCAAAATTTCAGAAGACTATAACAAGAGGTAGGTATATGAGAAGGTGCCCAGCACACTATTATGTGGGAGTGCCAAGAATTCACCCCAAGCCACAACTCTAAAGACTGTCCTCCAAACCTACTGAGGTATTGCAGTCAAAATCTACTAGGTGTCAGGCAACAAAGAGAGCTGCTTTCTCCACATCCTATATATGCCTTACTTCTAAATTATGCTTCTATGCTTCTATGTTATGATGAAACATTGGCTAGATTTAATGCTTATGAGCTTTAGTCTAAAGTGTTCTATTTCACTGTAAACTTCGGAAAAGCAAGTACACCATAATCACTGCTTACTGACCAGTTAGAAAATTAGATTTGGACACCACTGTTTTTTTGCTATAACCTACTTGTAACAGAAGTACATCTGCTAATTAATTGTTTCAGCACATTATTGCTATGGAAAAACTAAAATATGCCATATTTTTCAACTTTTAGACACATGACCTACTAAGTTTATCTCAGAAAATAGTTCTCATTTTTATGGTAATTTTTTTTTCTAAGATTTTATTTATTTATTCGTACAGAACTGGGGTACAGGCCAGAGATGCGGAGGGTGAGAGGATTCACCAGAGACAGAGTGGGGAGCAGAACAGGCAGATCAACGAAGTACACTGCTGAGGGGAGCAGTGGGCGGGTCAGGAGAGGTCTGCCTCTCCATGTGGACTCCTCCAGGGCAGGCGGGAATTGAACTCATGCTGAAGTGGCTTAAGCTTTGTAGTGCAGTGCTTTAACCCGCTGCGCCACCAGGGAGGGCCATGGTAATTTTTTACCCAATTCATTTTTAATGTTTTTACTAATGAAAAGTGAGATGATTACAAAAATAGCTTAATCAAATATGAAATCTCTGAATTACTTTTAATGAACACTATTTTCCCTCAGAGACTTTAATCTTTCTTTTCAATATGTTTATTCTCATGGAAAATTTATAAATAGAACTTTATTTTGATATTGACCCAACTCCAGCTTCTTGATTTGAATGGAAATGACTTTATTGACCATCTTTTTTAAAGTCTTCTATCCATTTTTAATCCTTGTATGTTTGAAATCAGCACTCTAGAGTAGCTTATAGAAAATGCATGAATAATTAATAGCCAAGATAATAATGACAAGTTTGCTAAGATACTGTTCCAATATCATTGTTGGTAGGAAAAGGAAAAAATGAAGGATGCTAGGAAGAGAGTAACAGATGAGGGATGGATTCAACATCCATTCATTCACTTTTTAAATTCTTTATTCACATACTATTAAGTAGAAATTTCAGTGTATTTTTAGCAAAACACAAACATTTAATGGGAAGTGGCTATACATACATCTAGAGACTAATTTATAAAATGATGAAATGGAATAAATGTCAAATGATAAATTTTATATGTCTAAAATTATGACTACGGAGTTAATGGTTTTCTGCTGCAAGATCAAACTCTTTGGTTGCTCTTTTAAAAGACATCACACATATTTTGTGGACTCTTTCGTATTCCTTAGTCTAGTTTTCAGAATCAATGAGATTCCTATAGCAGGGAATTGCAGGTGTTATTGAGCAATATAATAACACACAGCACAAATCGCTAGGGAAATGGATTAGAATTTTGTTTTTGGTATACATGAAACTGCATCTTTAAATTCCATAATAGGTATTGTTGGCAAGGTGGTGAAGCCAGCAGTTCTGCTTGCCAGGCAAGAATAATTTGAAAAACACAAACTGCTTTTCACTGAAAGTTAGACATTCCTGTAGAAATTAAAGATTTACTGCTTTCCAAAACAGCCCCTTTTTTCAGCACAAAATAGCAGCAGTGTTTGAAAGCAGTCCTGCAAGCAAACAGCCTTCCTCAACCCTGTTCTTTTAATCCATGTAGTTCCTATCAATATTAACCTCTTATAGAAATTCTTGTACACTATAACTATTGAACTTTCTTGGCTAGGAGTGTTACTGTAGCTGTTAGTCATCCCTATAATGTATTTTGCAATCAGCTAAATCATCAAAGTATTTTTTAACAATGAACAGTTCAGAAGTGACAGATCTGCTTTCTTGTTCACAACTGCTTATCAGAGAATAGATATCACATATGTTTTCCAGGTGCTTCCTATAGTTAGGATACCTTCACAGAAGCCGCTCATGAAAGATAAGGTCATAAAAGAGATGAAAAATGTGTGTGCTTCATACACTTATGGTTTTATCATCAGACAAGATAGCTTTGGTTAAAGGACTATAACAGTCAAAAACAGAAAACTGCAGTTTGTATTGAAGGGCGAGGACATTAAAGTTGAAGATTCAGTTGGTGTTTGCCTAATAGCATCACAATCTTGCTTGGTTTAAAACAATTGTTTGGTTACAGATTATCCAAGCAAAGGTGTCATGTTGAATTGCCAAATTATAGACATGTTTATATCTCCAGATACAAAAACAAAAGCATGCAATTGTTACCCCTTTATGCTGATACCTAAAAGGATATTTATACATCCTCAACTATTTGAAAAATAGGTCCAGTGTTCTGTGAAACTCTATAATGGTGTCTGACTCAAATCTCCCTTTGACTCACAACAAATATCAAAAAAAATGTGGAATTTTGCCATGTTCTGGATAGCTAGACTCAGTACACAACTATTTCAAAAAATATATGTCATTTCCTGTAATTTATAACAGCATTTTTCATACCTAAAAAACATGGGTGATTAAACACGGTACAAGAAAATAATCCATATTTATTTGATTATAAAATTTAAGATCCTGAATGAGGAAACAATCTTGAAATAGTTGATAACAAGGGTTCAAAGCTAAGTCTGTTATTTTGAGGAGAAACTGAATACCTGGAAAAAATGATTATAATCTGTGACATTTTATTACAGTAAATAAGAATATTCAAGACACTAATATTTATGTTAACTATGTCACACAAAAGTCAAATGGAAAGTAATGGTAAATTTAGGAAGAAAAGAGAGAGGTACATAAATTCTTTCTACAATAGTGAACATTTCTCCCTAATGCTAACATCATTCTCCATGTGCAAAGATGTTTTTTGCCAAAGTTTAAATTCAATGAAGATTTAAAACCTAGGGAAATGTCCAGATGAGATAAACTGAAGCAAATTTTAAGCAGTATCTCATTTAAGGAATGCCACTCATTATTTCTGTCAATGAACACTTTAAAGAATCAATATGTAAGCAAGTCAGGAAGGGGGAGACATTCTTTAAAAGGTATTTCTAAAACACGCAGGTCAAAGTTTACATTCCAGTATGTTTTCTTATTATCTCTTCCTCTTCTCCACCCACCATAAAAAGTCCATTGCTGTTAAAAAGAAACCCCCTCTAAAACTACTACATGCTATTCCATCGAGTAGTCTTTTCTTGGAGACAAAATAAAGCCTGATAGTCTGTCAATGAGGATTCTCAACTGCAATATGCTTATTCACAGATCTGTTGTGCTGCCATCAAAATACCACTATCTCTTTCCTTTGTCTCAGTCTTAAAGCCTTGTACCAGAATTCACTATAAGAAATCATCATTAATAACAACAACAAAAAAGTAAAACCAAATCTTACAATCTCTGAAGTTGTTTCTTCAACCCACCAACCTACACAGAAAAAAATCCAACCAATTTAAAAAGATAATAATATGTGAATATTGCTTTGTATACAATCTTATTGTTTATTTTTCCCTTTTTAACAAAATGATTCATCCCAGAGAGGCCATGGCTCTCATAATCCATTTAAGAATATGATTCATAACAATCACTCATTTACATAGAGTTTCATTATTATAATTTACTCACTATAAATAGACTTTATTTAAATCACATATCCAAAATGCTAAAGCCAAAGGAAAATGCAAATTCTGGGACAACTAACAAAGACTTAGGTTCGTATCTGAAAGTCCACTATGTAACTCCTGCTCGCAAACCATAATGATGAATTTCTCTTTGAGGTCACAAATAGCAAATAACACTTTTTTGTCCTAACAAACTTTTTTATCTGCTGCTTGGCCACTGGAATTACATCATACTCATCTTGTTTTTGTCTCTCTACTATTGCTTCTGGGAAACTCAAATTTACATTTAATACTTCAGCTTTAAAATATTTGACTTAGTCTCTTACATGTTCTTTCGTTATTTCCTTTCCTTTGTCTTAGGGTCACTGTCCATGTTGTTAGCTCTGGTCCATGCCTATCTCCTAGAATCAGCTCACTCCATAGACCCCACTGTTCTCTTTACAAGCTCATGAAGTTCTTGCCAACCTTGTGCACTCACTCTGATGCTCAATTACCTCTATTTACCTAATAGGTGCCTACTTAGCAATAGATGCCAGCTCAAGGGTCATACTCTTTTTTTATTTTTTCTTCAAGACCCATATAATTTTTTAAAGATTTATTTATTACTTATGCATACAGAATTGGGGTACAGGCCAGCATTGCAGGGCCAGTGAGAGGATTCATCAGAGCAGGGAGCACAACAGGCAGAATGACTGAAATGCACTGCTGAGGGGAGCAGTGGGTGGGTCAGGAAAGGTCTCCCACGCCATTTGGGTCACTGCCCTGGCAACTCGAGCTGAAGCATCTGCCGATAGCTTCACAGTGCTTCAGTTTAACCCATGCTGCCACCAGGGGGGTCCTTCAAGGGTCATATTCTTAAGGCCACTTCTGTGCTCCCTCACTAGGTCAAGCACCCTGAACCACTTTTGTGATTATATTATTGTCTATTTCCCCACAAACATGAACATTCCGGAAGTGCCAAGACCTTCCCTCTGTTAATCACGTGATACCCACTGCATATCCCACAGTATCTGATGTAATATATATTATCAAAGTATATTCACCAGTAGATGAATAAAACATACAAGTTGAATGGGTGGATGGTTACAAAGCTTTAAATCATTAATTATCCCAATAGTAAGCAAACCTTTTTCCATTAGCTGAAAACCTTCCATAGCAATAGAATTTAGAGTTGGACAATAGTCACTTGGTTTTAAAACTGTATTTTCCAGCCTCTCTCTTTTTTTTTTTTTTTAAGATTTATTTATTTGTGCATACAGAACTGGGGTACAGTCCAGAGGCTCGGGGGCGGCGAGAGGCTTCACCAGAGACAGAGTGGGGAGCAGAACAGGCAGATAGAGGAAGTATACTGCTGAGGGGAGCAGCGGGCGGGTCAGGAGAGGTCTGCCACACCATGTGGTCACTTCCGGGGCAGGCGGGAATCGAACTCATGTGGAAGTGGCTTTATCTTCTTAGTGCTGTGCTTTAACCCGCTGCGCCACCAGGGAGGGCCCTCCAGCCTCTCTTTTAAGTGAGGTAGACCATTCCATAAAACTCAGTTCTAGAAAATGGACACAAACAGGAATGTCTGATGGCAGTTTCCAGAAACCTATTCCTACAACTGAATCTAATCCCAATAAAGTGTTGTATGGGGGGATGAGGGGAGGCCCATCTTCTAGGTCACATCAGTTTCATCCAATCTCAAATCCATATCTAGCTTCCACCTCAAGTATGTTATCAGGAGACCCATTTACCACAAGATCTTCCCACAGCACCTCCACCCTCAGGGCCAGCAAGGGGTCCCTGGCTGCTGGTGATAACACAGGAAAAACAGATAGTACTACTGCATCATCTACAATTTTCAGAAACATGGGAGAATGCATTATTTTAATTCTATTTTTAACACAGTGCTTTCATAGCCATCTCTTTAGGTCCTAGGGTCTCTTTAGGCACAGGGGAAATTATTCTTGCTCTTTTTTTAAAGATTTATTTTATCTATGCACACAAAACCTGAGGTACAGGCCAGAGGTGTGGGGGGTGGGGGTTTGAGATGTTTCACCAGAGACAGAGTGGGGAGCAGAAAAGTCAGATCCGCTGAAATACACTGCTGTGGGGGGCAGCAAATGGGGCAGGAGAGGTGTGCTGTGCCATGAGCCTGGATGGGAATTGAACTCATGCTACAGTAGCTATGGATCACCTCACAGTGCTATGTTTTAACCCAGTGCACCACGAGGGAGAGATCTATAATCATATAGGTTTGAAATTCAGATATCTATTATAAAAGTGAAAACATGTTAGGAATCTGTTTTAAGAGATTTAAAGAAATTAGGAAGTTGAAATCAAACAACACTCTTCATCATTGTTGTCACCTATGAGATCAACCATGTTTACTGAAGGTGATAAGGGGAGTTGACTCAGGCTCTCTGGGGCCTGACACACAATTTGGGAGGGCCTGCTTAAAGACAGAATACAAAGTCATCACTATAGAATTGGATCCGTGGCCTTGGAAGGAGTCTGCAAGTTCTGTTCAATACTACAGGGCATTCAACAGACTAGGTCTATCATTCAATACAAAATTCTCTACATAATTACTAAATAAACGACAAGGAGAACTAGGATAGCTAATTACTGTTTGGAAATGTTAAGTGTGTGATGATGAGATACGCTTTTTCCATAAATTTTCAAAATGCTTTTTATTAATGATTTGTTTTTAGTCTCGTTAAAAGTCCCTCAACAGGACTGGCAATATTATAAAGAGCATATATATATATATATTTTTTTTCTAAATTTAGGTTCCCTTAGTATCTGTTATTTTTCCAGTCCATTTTTTTTTCTTTCAGAATGACAATACTTCTGTAAAATTGCTGTCTCTTGTTATATACCCTATTGTATCTTCTTCTCTTTGCTAGTCAGGCATTAGGAATGGATATAGGAGAACAGGATTAAATGAGGCAGATATATGTCAGTGAAAAGTTTCTTTCTAGAATGCTGCATATTGCCACTAAGCAGCTTGGTAATATCGACATACTACTTCTTCCTCAGTCCAAACTCAACATTTTCTCTACTCTTTTTATAGAATGCCTTGTCTCACTTTTGCATCCAGTCTCCTCCCCTGACTGGATGACTGTCTCTTTAAGAAATGGTAACATTTCTTAATACATTCCCATTTTTGCCTGCACACATCCACAGTCATTGTGAGTGCTCACACAGATCTATGTTATACAACCAGAAACAAGTTCTTAGTGTTAGTTAACTAGCCTGGACCACATTTTACATGAAAAATAAAATGAAGCTTATTTAAAACCCAAATATAGTGCTTGTTGCCAATTCTATGCAACAACAGAAATTACATCAAATCCCATTGTTAAATCATAGGTGTGGAGTGGGGAGCAATGTGCTTTATATCTGTTCTGCAGAATTGCACCTTGATAAATCTCTATCTTTAAAAACAATCCTTAAAGAGACCTTCCCTTCTCACTGTCAGAAAAATATAATCACAGCCTAGTGTCTGAGCAATCCCACTTTCCATCTTTGCTGTGTGCATAAGACTCTGTTAGATACAGCCACTGTCAGGTTTCAGAACAGTTCCTTGTCTAATCTTTCTGCTTCTCCAGATCTTTGATACGGAACCTGTTAGAATGTATTGCTTACTTTTCCAGTTCCTATGTTTATCTCACTTCCACTCTTACCATCTGCTCTACTGCATTTCCTTCAGAAAAGTGAAAAGTTTTCACAGTGCCCAGAGCTTTCCCTGCAAACAATGCCCTCTTCCCCTCTTCCTTCCTTCCTTTCTCCGCTTTTATTTGGTCTTATTTTGTGTTAAGGTCAAGCTGTTTGAAAGAGTTCACTATGCAAACATTTCTACAGGGCTGAAATTCCTATTCAAATTGTCTCTGGTATATTTGTAAGCATGCTTGCAATTTATTACTGGCTTCTGCCCAAGTACACAGATTTTGGATTGTCCATTCCTTTGAAATACCTGAAAACAACTTCACAATAAGAAGTAGGGACAAGTGACGGCGTCTCTCATGCCATCAAATCAGCACTATAGAATCATCCAGTTAGCATAATTAGTCTAAAGAATTTCCAATATAACCCTTTTTCATTATGTCAAAATGTGAACTCTATTGCATGTTGTTTTATATTGACAGCAAGTCTTTAAAGAAGTACCAAAAGTACAGAAATATGTTAAGCACACTCCTAATTTATTTACCTTAACTGTTTTGCATATACCCATTTCTTGACTGACACACTATGTTTAATTGTATTTAGAGAATTCCATGTTTAAAATACCTTGGAAAAGGATAGGTCTAGTTTTCTTCAAATGAATACCTCTTTCTACTAAAATTTTACAATGAAGGACATCAGAAATCAAAATGAATTCTCTGCTTTTATAAGTGCCAATAGCCTAAGTTTTAACTCAGTATGAACCTTTCATGTTTTGTGACTTTGGCCAAGACTTGGATAAGACTTGGAAGTCTCGGGTGAAAATAACATCTACCCTGCAGGACAGTAAGTTGATTAGAGATGATATGTGTGCAGTCGGGTGACTGACTTTCAGGAGCAGTCAGCAAATGAAGGTTGTTATTACCATTACTATAATTATTATAATTGATACCGAGCCTCAGTGCCAATCTCTGAAATCTTATTGAACTGGGAAAAAGCTGAAAGAGCAATCTGCATTCGTTATCAGTATTTACTTCATTGA
This sequence comes from Condylura cristata, assembly GCF_000260355.1. NCBI lineage: Eukaryota > Metazoa > Chordata > Mammalia > Eulipotyphla > Talpidae > Condylura > Condylura cristata. Next base: position 23,098,579 of record NW_004567110.1, read on the forward strand.
TGTAACACAGTTATTTTTACTTGACCTTTTAAGAACAACAAAAAAGTGACTGAATTTATTACTATAATTAAATTCATCATACCACAGCTTTCTACATTTCCATTTACACAGTATACCTTTAGGCATACCAGAGAGAAAGATTATCCCGTCAGGCAGTGAAGGGCAAATGCTTTAATGTTACTTGTTGCTTCCCAAATGAACATCAAAACATTAGAGACATTTTACATGCTAGCAAGAAAATATGAATTTTATATTAGGACATTAAAAATTTGAAAAATCTTATTTAAGACTAAAAAAAGTGTTAACATGGAACCAAAGAATATTTTCCAATCATTTATGACATTTAAGAGGAGAAACACCACTTCTAAGAGATGAGTTTCTCCAGAATACCTCAAATCATAATCAAATTCAAGGTTGTCAATTATATTAATTCCATATGATTAAAGTACATTGTTTCCAGACTTTCCTAATGCTGTAATTCCTTTAAATTTCTATAAATTATGAATTACTAAGATGCAAATGACTTCCAAACATCAAAGCAGATTGGCACAAATTGTCCCATATATTTTTAAAATTGGAGCAAATTAAAGGTGTTTAAATACTTAGTTTAAAATAAGTGCATATATATATATACATATATATATATATAACTTGATCAAAACAAATTATTTCAAGAAATACAGGCTTATTTTATGTAAAACATACAAGAAAAGGTAGCAATAAAAGGGATTACAAATAAGTACTTCCCCTTTATAGAATGCAGCTAAAATTAATGACTAATTAATTCAATATCTAGATTAAAAGTGAAAAAGTCAATCAATAATGCAGATGCCTCTTACTATCTACGTGTTTAAGCCTTGTATAAAATGCCAGCTGTTAAATGAATTCTTATTTTTCTCTTGACTTACATTACAGGCAAAATGACAAATCTACACTAAATTTTACAGTAAAAATATGTTTTTGCACTTGCAGAAACTTTAAACATAAACCCAAAAGGGAATTCTCTAAATGGTAAAATATGTTATTAAATTGACTTTAAATTTTTATTATTAACAGCAATGTCCCTGATACACAATAAGGGTAAAATTAAAAATTAAGCAAATATCCTTTGACTTATAGGTGGGTAAAAGAATAAAATAGACTTCATTACAATAAGAAATAATTTATAGATTATAAAATAATTAGGTAATCATATATTAAATTGTGTTTTAATATGCTTCAAAAATATTTTTAGCAAAATGCACAGTGGAGATTTGTTGATGGCCAGCAAACAGAAAAATAATGAACTTAGTTTATCATATGCAAGGAAGTGCTATATTTTATGATATATGATTTGTAAAATAATATCATGAGTCATTTCAACACTGCACAAAATAAATCCTTTTTATTATGATAATATAGCAGAGATGAGGTAGACAGACAAAGCTGATCTGACCCTAATACAAAACACTAAACTATGGACAAAATTTGCATGCCCTACGGTTGCATCAACAACAGGAAAACCCTGACCATCCTACATAAAGTAAATCGCCTTCAAAGGATCCCTCATTTTCCCAACAATTATGGCTTAAGAAAAAAAATTCAAATATATTCCAAATAAAAACTTGTTTGGGGGATTTTAAGATGGACAGAAATGAGTGCTACCACAATGTCAGGAGGTTTTCTTTTTCCATCTCATAAGATAAAAACACAAGGACAGTGATATAACCTCCATATCTGCCTAAAAAATTTACTGTATTTGCCATTTTGTATCATAAGGTGACTTATGTATGAAAAAATGTAATGATTTTAAAAGTAATTTCAAAAAAAAAGTAGTACTGAATCCAGGAAAACAGAGTTTGCCAAGGAACAATAATGTCATGTGGAGGGAGGAGGAGGTGGCAGAGAAGGGAAAGGAGGTCTGTGCCAAGCAAAGCTGGGGGCTGTTCAATCAGCTCTATCAGGGCTCCATCAGTGTCCCCACTCCAGCCAAATCCAGAGAACACAGGAGTCAAAGATCCAGGTCAATAAGCTTAGAGGCGATTTGCACAAACAGATCCTCCAGCAAGGTAAAAAACAAAGTCATATTGGCTTTTCTTTCTTATTCTTTCTCTTTGAACTCCCCAGTCCAAACACACCCTGCAAATGTCAATGTTATATGCAAGAATTTAAAAAGCTCAGCTTCTTAATCCCGTTAAGAAAAAAGAAAAAAAATGTTGCCTGTAAAGAGCTCCTTCCTTATTGAGGCAAAGTGATTATGGTGTTAGAGCTGCCTTTGCTGATTCTGAGTCCAGTGGCCAAGTATAAGAAGAGGCAACATCATGTGATTAAATGTATAAATGAGGAAGAAAAGAAAGAAACCATATTGATTGAAAAAGGTTTATCAAATACCAGTAAATAGACTTGCTATTGAACTAATAAATAAGAAAATAGGAAACGAAATACCATGAATATCTGACACTGAATGAAATGAAAAACAGGCAGTTACTACACCTACACCCAGTCTACAAGGTGTGTTTTGTTTTCTTCCTCTTCTTAGTATTAATGATCTAAGTATTTTTTTTTTTTTTCATTTTACCATAACCCAAGGGGTAGGGAGTTACATCTAGGCTTGGGTTTGTCACAATCCAAGAAAAAATATGTTTTCCATCAATTACCTCTCAATGCCTAAACAAAGTACTGCTTGTACTGATAGAAAGAAAAGAAGGTAGAATGGGAGAGGCACGTTTCAATGATTCTAGAAGATTACTAGCAGAGATAGGTAAGCACTCTGATGAAATTTGTTCTGCTTCTCATGCTTCCTTACTTTATGTTCAAGGATGCAAAAAGACATAGAGAACTCACACCGTACTCTGGTATTGTGGAAGGGAGAAAGGTGACTCCTGTCATCCTCAGACACCCCCCAAAAAGCTCATATAGAAACTACATTAATGACCTCCAGATAGAATTATCATTGAGCCCTGGCGAAAGGGATACTTCTGACTGGGGTTATCTATATCTCCTAACAGCTGTCCCAATTTACATGCTTCCACTTCCTGCCTTTACCTTTTCTTTCTGCAGACCTTTCTTTTCTACACATCTTCAAATGGTTTTAGGGTCATGCCCCTTCTCTGTCAGATCTCATCTTTCTCCATGACTCACCCAAGCCTTCCACTGTGGTGGGAACCCAACAGATTCTTGGAGCAGCAAGTTCCATGGGTAAGACTACACCAGAGCTGGGGAGCTCTGCATTGTCCCCATCTGGCTTCTGAAAACACTAGTGTCAAGGAGACAGGTGACTTGACCACTTCCCTCACAGTTCTGCTCAAAATTCACCTACTCTATCACTCTTGAAAATAGAATGCACACCCACCCACTTACACTCACCTCAGGGGACTCCCATCACCCTCACTTGCATTGTTTTTCTTCATACTGACCAGCGTCACCCTTCATATTCTACAGTGTGATTGTGGTTACTTATGGTATCTTTCTCCTCCTGAGACCAAGAAGTAATTTTTGACTCTGCTGTATCCCCAGCACTGGAAAGAGAACTGGCATACAGAGGATGCTTAGTATGTGTGTTGAGTTGTATTGAATTTGATCTATTATACAGAATTGAACAATTCTATCAACCCAATTAATATCTGCTTATGTTCAATATTAATAACCTGTAGGGTTAGAGCTATATTCAAGTCTGAGTAACTCAGGTTTTATTCTGTTTTGTGTAACATGCTTTGCATCTTTTCTATTTTAGAGATTTTTAAATAAAAAAGCTGATTTTAAAGTTACTTTAAAATAGAAATACAACCTTTGCTTTCTACATACTACCTCCATCAATTTTTTTGGATATGGTAAAACTATTTATGGATTTATGCTCTTTTTAAGCCCTCGTCTTTCCAGAATGAAAGGTTAATATAGTTCATCACTTAGGTTAAGCACTATATCCAATGATTTATCTGATCATTCTTCATACCCAAATAGTTGTACTAGAATTAAAGTTGTTTTTTCTTACAGAACCAATTATAATGCGGCATAATTTTCCCTTCCAGCTGTCTGTAGAGGATGGCATAAAATAAGAACACTTAATAAGAACTTTGATGATTCAAAAATTTGTTCACATCTACTGCTCAGGTTGTTTGTTACTAGCATTGCATTCATACTGACCGTATTACTTTTCTTCCTGTTCACATATCCTGTGACTTTCTCCTGGAACGTATCCCAAGATATGTCTACTGCACTTCAGACATTAACAAACTAGAGTATTTCAGTGGGAAAGTTCTCTCCAAAATAATTAATAAGTGTGGGCCAGTGTTAGAACTGCTCCAGTCGATTCTATGATGTAACCATCTCTGGTTTTATCAAGGAATCACAATATGCAAAAGCTCACACCTACCAGCAGGGACATACTAAGAAGTTCCCTTGGCTGCTTTGCACACAACCTACATATTAAGCTATATGAACTTGCTTTGTTCTACACTGGCACAGTTATGCTATGTTGATTATAAAAACCAGAAGAAAAAAGTCACTGAAACACAAATAATTCACTACCACAGGAAATTTGTAGCACTTATAGGCCCTGCCTTGATGTCTTCGTCATCTGTAAATTCAAGGAAATAATTCTTGCTTGTTTCCTTCCTCTCAGAGATACTGTAAGGCAAGATGCCAAGTGATCTAAACCCACTGTACAAAAAGGATGATGCAAACAAAAAGTATTGCTTAATATTTAACTAAAAAATTTTCAATAAGATTATAAAGCTATTTTGAAATAGCATATTTTAAAAAACAGTCCATTTCATTCATTTCAAAGATGAATAAGAAAAACATGAAATATGCATCCATTCCCGAGTAAAAACTGACATAGGGAACTTCAATAGCATTGCCAGCCCCAATTCTCAGAACTGCAGTTATAGCCAGGGTTTATTAAAGGTGATCTTTCCCATTTCTAATTGTGAATATTTGTACGTTGGATTCATGTGGGCCCTCCCTTGTGGTGCAGCAGGTTAAAGCACTGCACTAAGAAGCTTAAGCCACTTCTGCATGAGTTCGATTCCCGCCTGCCCTAGAGGAGATCCACATGGCGTGGCAGACCTCTCCTGATCCGCCCGCTGCTCCCCTCAGCAGTGTACTTCGTCGATCTGCCTGCTCTGCTCCCCACTCTGTCTCTGGTGAATCCTCTCACCCTCTGCATCTCTGGCCTGCACCTTAGTTCTATATGAATAAATAAATAAATCTTAAAAAAAAATTTACATGTTTAAGACTGGCAAAATTCTGACCAGCACTTTTTGCCAACTCTAATGAATAGTACATTATAAGAGTGATCTGTATTGTATTTAATCACATGACTTTTAATAACTAACAAATTTACTAATATACCTTGAAGGCCTATCCTTTGGCATCAAGAAAATATAATATATTCCTCTGTTTAGAACTGAGAAAAACACTACAATTGTAAGTCATTCTAAATACTAAAAATATCCTATATAGTGTAGAAATACAATTTCCAAAGGAATTAGGAACTTTACTTGTAATAAGCAACCTCATCAATGTATAAAACACAGAATTTTTCTTTCCTGTCTTTAAAAGAGTTATAATCACACCGAGTTGCTTTTTGTAAGATAGCTGCTAAAGTACGAATAAAAGTATATTGTGGGGGCTTCACTGGTGGTACAACCAGCAAAAGCACAATGCTATGAAGTTATCACAACCACTGCAGAACGAGTTTGATCCCCAGCCAAGGGGCTGACCCACATAGTGTGGCAGGCCTCTTCTGACCCAACGGCTGCTCCCCTCAGCAGTGCATTTCAGTACATCTGCCTGGGTTGCTCTCTACTCTGTCTCCCACCTCTGGCCCATACCCCAGTTCTGTATGCATAAATAAGTAAATATTTTAAAACAAAGTATATGTGACTTTATATATTGTGTATCCTCAGCATTTTCCCCCAGCACGCCAAAAATACTTTATTGGAAAACTGAAGGCAGTTATGTGATGTGAGAATTATAACTATGCTTTCCTTTAAGAATAAAGCATTTGATCTTCAAAAATCATATCCCTGGAACCCACCAAAACAACAATGTCACTGATAAATTTTGATCAGCACTAGATCTTTAGTGGAAGAAACACTCTAGAAAACCCATCTCATTTTCCTGTATGTATTGGCAATTTTTAAGTTGTAAAGGATTTAGAATATGTACTAAATGTATATGTTTCAGCAATGAGCCTAAGTAAAACATGTTTTTCTCCAGAGGAACAGCTCTCAGGTACCTTTCCTATCATAATACTGGCACCATTAACTATTTAAGTGTCTTCACTCTTTGAATATCTAATCTATCTCCTTCCCTACACTGGAAAGAAAATACAATTGTGTATCATTAAGAAACATGAATTTCTACCAAAAGATTAGTTTCTAATTTTTCAGAGAGAATTTTCTTCCTATTGTAGCCAATCAACTTAAGTAAAAAATGAATAGAAACCCTGTGAGGCCCCGGGGCGGGGGGGGGGGGGGGGCCCCCGTGCCCTGCCACGACTTTCCAGGCGGCGGGCCAAGGTGATCCCTCAGAGGCCCCGGGGGGGGGGGGGGGGGGATGCAGTATCTATCAGAGTTGTCTCTTTCATGCCAGTTACTACTGACTTTAATGGAAATTCCCAGGGTTCATATTCAACAAGAGTAAAATAATGAGTTTTCTTTCAATTAAGTAATTTCAAGTAAAGTAGCTTCAAACAGTGATAGTATTTATACTAAAAAAAATGTGTGAAAATAAAGTGCTACTCTTACTTATTGCTTTTTTGTTTCAAACTAAACATTAGAGCTCTATTTTAATAATTTAATTTATTCAGCATACCTTATTTATGACCTACATACAATAAATAGTCTAGTGATACATTTGATATATTTCTTTTACACTCTAACTGCTCATCAAACAGCTAACAAAAATATCCACTGAACAATGTACTTAACAATTATAATTCAATTTTTTAAGTTCCTAAAGGCCTATTATTTTTCATATAAGACTCTGGTATAGAAGGAGATAGTTGTCTGAGATCATAATTATGTATGCATAATTATGTAATTGTGTAAGAGTCTGTCATTACTTCTTTCAAGAAACTACTACACTTAAAGTCTGAAGATCTCTGTAACAGTAAGGTTACCTGAAAGGGAAGAAGGGGGAGTGCCCAGTGGGGAGAGGACATATAGTCTATGGTGGAGGACTATAGGTAGCTTGGTGGTGTGGTAACATTCACATAATGGGTGTTATCTACACTTCTAAGTCATGTACAATGTTGTAAGCCAAAGTTATCTTAAAAATGCTTTTAAAAACTTGGAGTTCTTGGCCCTCTCTAGTGGCCCAATGGGTTAAAGCACAGCACTGAGAAGCTAAAGCCACTTCAGCATGAGTTCAATCCCCGCCTGCCCCGGAGGTGATCCACATGGCATGGCAGACCCCTCCTGACCCATCCACTGCTCCCCTCAGCAGTGTACTTCGTCAGTCTGCCTGTTCTGCTCCCCACTCTATCTCTGATGAATCCTCTCACCCTCCACACCTCTAGCCTGTACCCAGTTATGTATGCATAAATAAATAAATCTTTAAAAAAAGTTGGAGTTCTTTATTCTTTCACCAAACATAGCCCTAAACCAATGATTGCTTCAAAATGTAAACTATACCGAACAATGTCTATCATTATTGCCTGGCCAGATTAATTAAATTGACAGAAATGTCTGCAACCATATACTATTTCATGAACAAGAGTAAGAAGAATAAATGGTAGCTTTCAAGTACCGACTCCTCTCTTTATTGCAATCCCACATAAAGTAAACACTCTGTAGTGCACTAAAAGATGTTTTTCTTAACAAAGAAGAAAAATGTAATGTCTTCAAATATAGATTTGAAAACTCTTCATCTCTACTCAGCTCTGATATATATTGCTGTAACTACAAATTATTCAATATATCATTCTCACATCTAGAACAACTAATATTAGTTTATCTTGAAATGTGAGTCAGTACTAGTAAAAGAAGACCTATTCTGTCCATATCATTCTCATTTTCAACCCCAAATCTGATATTCGAGACAAGGACAAAGTTATAAAGACGTCTTGAGGTCTTTGGAAATTAATCGTGCAAGAGATTTTCCCGAACTTCAGTACATCTGGGTGTCGGTGCTGACCTTTCATTTCTACTATTTTAGGGGTTGGGAGGCAACTGACAACATGGATGGGATCTGAGTGGGGTCTTTTGTTTCTAACACTCCAGCAACAGGAGCAAGTTTTCCTGGAGTTGTGATAATGTGTACTAAATGTACACGTGGACACTGAGCTATATTGGCAGTTTTGGGGAGGTTGTACTTCCCTCCTTGATTTCAGACTGTCAAGTGTGATAAATTCACACGGACCTACTAATTAACCCACTTTACAAAGTTACCCTATCTGCCTGAAAAACACACATTAAGTAAAAACAGAACATGCACAAACACAGACATGGAAGCAGACACACATTCAGCCATACCCTCTGGAAAACTGCCATGGTAAATCAGCCAAAACAGCTGTTATAAACCAAACACTTGGGGAACTGTACATTGGTGCAGGAGGCAACAGAAGGACCATGTCACATGCAGAGACAAAATAATCCGATGGGTAAAAAATAATGAGGAAACAAACTCATTCTTGAAAAAGAAACAAATACCTGTGCACACATGCCAAATGAGGTCATAGTTATTGGCAAGGCCACCTCACTCCAAGTCAGAGCTGTTAATACACCTAAATACATTGTCTGGGGAACCTTAATGGTGATAATCGAATGTCAAAAGGGTATCTACAATGGAGAATAAATGAGTAGTTTCATATTTGACAATATCTAAAACAGCACCATTCTCATTGCTAAAAGTCAATATCATAAGACATTCTATTTTCAAATGGAAAGAGTCAAATTCTTGGACTTACCCCCCCCCTGCACATTTAATGTTCACACTCAACACCCATTTAATGTTCATACTCAACATCTTGAAAAAAGCTGACATCCCATAAAAATACGTTGAAAGACTGAAAGAATAAATGATAAACATTTAGTGTACTGTGATTGATTAGCCAATCAACATGAAAATCATCAGTTAATGGGCCAGGCACATGAAAATATTTGTCTGAATATACAAAATAATATTAAAGTGGAATTACTTCTTTTCTCTCTCAAAATAATCATTTATGTTTAAAAATGTTGTGAATATTTTCAGACTTGAATCATGTGACATCATGTTGAGTATTTTTATTCCATTCTATCAGTGCATTTTTTTAGACTTTAAAAAATCATCTGAGTAGATGGACTCACATATTGGATTTAACCATGAATTATTACCTTTGTTACAAAAGTATTCCACTTCTTCACAGCTCAGATTCTCAGGCCCAAATTCTGTGGAAAAGCTTTCCTCCAACGGAAAGTCTCCCTTTGAGATGAGATCTGTTTCTTCTGATGGACATTCTTCTTCTTCCTCTTCAATGGCATCTTCTAATGGCCCTTGAAAAAGAATCAGGGACACTGTACCAAAAACATCCAATGTAAACAGTGAAATAAAACCCTTAAGTAGGGTCTTTTTGATTAAGGTGTGAGGAAAATGTACTCAAATACATAGGCCAAGTAGTAGCACCAAGAACACTCACAAGAGAGATACAGATAATGTCACATCTAGATTCACAAAAAACATTGCACTGTGAGTAGAGGTGGAAAGAATCCAAGCCTGAAGTAAGTACAGATAAAGCAACCTCCATCTCCAATCCTTACCCACCCCCTAACTCCAAGCCAAAAGCTTATTTTTTTTTATTCTCTCCTGAAGAGCAAAACTGTGCACTGCATGTTCATTTGTTAGAATTAACTGACTGGTAAAGAGTACAAGTCTCTTTTACACTGTTGTACAATTTTACCTGAGATTTTAATAAAGATTTAAAGTAATTGAATGCATTTTAATTGAACTGAGATTTTAATAAAGTCTATACTTTTAAAAATCCATCTTAAGAGTGGATTCTGAGAAAAGATTTCATTATATGTGTTTGAGGCTTGAAGAAAAATTACATATTTCTCTCCCTGATGAAAGCATAACCCTATTCATAATTAATTGAATTTTTTTCTGAACTGAAAAGTAGTTTTCTAATGAAAAAATGTAATTTGTATTTATGCGATACTTTTTCAGGAATGAAAATACAACTCCCTTAGAGTGAATGAGAGTGAGGTGCACTACATTAATGGACCTATTTTACTGAAAGGAAAGGGAGGGCTGTAGTTGTTCAGATGGATCTGAAGTGAACTATGTGGGGATACCACATGGCTGATTGTGAACTTGCGACTGCCTTAGAGAATCAAAGTATTGGACGCATTGAACTAAGCAGAACCCTGCATGTGCTTTTAAAGAAGCAAGGTGGCATTTTGTCAAAGAACACAATTATGGTAATTTGTACTAATTGTCACTCATGTCAGCAGTCTCATCAGGCTACACACAGAGGTAAATGGCATAGGTAGTCTCCCTCTCTTCTTACAAATGCACTAAGAAATGTCCAAGGTCAAAAAATGCACATATATTTCTAAGCAAGAAGAAATGGGTCCATATAGAGGTACACTGTGTACCGCCATATTTGGTGTTTTCCAAAAGCAAATTTTCAAGAGCTAAATTCAGATGACACATTTTATGTGAAGAATTAGTTACATGGACTTAAATAATGGATATCCAAGCAAAAAAACTCTTATGGAGTTTCTCATTTGAAAAACGTTTTTTTTTTCCTTCAAAACAACAAATATTAAGGGAGAAATGTACTAATTCCAAACATTCTCATAATATTTTCTTATATTCAAGGTAGAGGATTTAAAAAACAACAAAAAACAAACATGAACTCTGCTTTTGCATGAATCACATTCAGAAGTCATGGTTCTCATTCCTTTTAATCTCTTATTAATTGTGTCAAGTTTAAAATTTACAATCTTTTAACTGTTCAAACAATTAGGTCTGGTAGCAAGACAAGCAAGGAATATGTAAAATAGTATAACAATTAAAACATTTATCTACTAACTTCAGTTATTAATTCTGAGTCTAATGAAAATATAATAGATTTTCCATATTTCTTATTTTTATCAAACAATTATAATAACAAATATGGTCTAAAGAAGAACTTTCTGAAGTGGTCTCATTTATGTTTCATGTAGAAATTTTAAAATATTTTTATATGATCATTAAAACACATCAGTGAGTTAGATATGAAAATTATTACTATTGCAGACCTGAAAAAAAAAAGCTCAAGAGGTTAGTTAACCAGAATAAGGTCTCTTAAGAGGAAAAGCTGTATGAAAGCTCAAGATTATTTTAACACTTTTTATAAATATACCATACTGTTATGAAATTATTTGCTAGTTATTAAATTCCTTCCTTCCTTCATAAATAAAACCATTATGCAAAGGTAGCATAGGTAAGTAAGTTATAACAGAAACCTTCTGATATGTTTAACCTACATTAACATCATTATTCAGAGATGCTTAAAGAGCCAGTCTTTAAAGATTGAAAAAAATATTGCTCCTTTCAAATTACTGGAAGTAGAAGCAAATATTAGAACAATCCCCCGAATCAAGAGGAACTTCTTTAGATTTTACCAAAAATAGGACATCTGTTACCAATATTTAACTATTCACATAATTTATACCCATCCCAAAACATTCTGTAAAGAAACTGTTAATATCAGTTACAACAAATGACAATACTGTATATATTCCTCTTAGTTTTGGTTTTTCTAATAAATAAATCTCGGTAAAATAAATATTTTTAATAGTTGATATATATTTTAGTGAATTCACACTGGCAATCCCTAGATAATGATAAATTTAAAATCCTGCATACTACAAAGTAAATTCATCCATATGAATATGGATGATAGTAATTGATAGTAACATTGGTAGTAATAAAATGCTTTCTGCTCTAAAACTGAAGTTGTGAGTATACATGCTAACATTCCCAAAAGAGTCTTTATCAAAAGTAATATGTAACTGAAAAATTATTTTAAATATGTTTGAGTATTTAATATAGCTTAATAAATTGGCTCTAATGATATATCAAATTCAAATCTACCAATTATGTTAAAAATAAAAAGTTCAATTACAAATTTAAATAGAAACAAGATCATGATGCAGTGCTATTTAATAAATCTGTAAACAAGACAGTCATGTTATGATGGTTGTGTTTACATAAGTTTATTTTTCTGTATTATGATGTCTTATGGTAGTTTTAATTGATAGATGTTCTATAATCCAGGAGCTGTATTATTTTCCATGTTACCTATCATTTTGCAATTTCAAGAATACAATTAAAAAGAACTTACTTTCCAAAACAAACTACAAAAACCTAAATGAAATGTGAAAAATTCTTGAGCACAGTTTTCTCAATGCAGTAATATAATTGTTAATATTTACAAGAGATCACAGGAAAGTGATACATAATGGTCAACTTGTATTTCTCGCAAAGTGTCAGATTTACATAACTTACTAACCTTTAAAATGTGAAACGACTAACGCATTTTAGCCACACTATCAGCTCAAACTCTAGTAATAAAAGAGTCTCTTAAAATGCATACTATTTGTGGTTTAAGATCAGATCTCACTCTACTTTCTATCTTGCATGTTTCTTTAACAGGAAAACCTTACAGATAATCGGTGGCCATAAACCAACATTTTAAAAGGGTAAGAGACACTTGAAGCACAAGTACAATTAATAGCACCAATGAAGGAGGGAATGAAGGAACCTCCTGTGTATGGATTAGTGGGCATAGAAGTCCACTTCAGAAAAATCACCACACATAATTTGACACAAATAATAATATCTACTCAGAAAAGACTCACGAGTGAGCTGCATGTGCCCTCATGGAGAAAATTACTTCTGATTGAGGCCACTTGGCAGGCAAGTGTAAGGAAATCTGAATTTCAGCTCTTCAATTGCCTGATTTATAGATATTCAAACACACTTGCCAGAATTAATCATCTTGATGCTTATAAATATAAACATTTGTCACATTTTAAAATGTTCATTATTAAATGTTCATTATTCTATGCATCCTAAAGCTAAGAATACAATAATATACATCAGATCCATAACACTAATAATCATCTCAGAGTAAATGTGTAGGCATTCTTTCATATAGGAAAAATTACAGAGATGGCTGGGAGATTATAGAGGGTGGGAACTAAATAATTACATTTTTTAGAAAGAGACACAACTGAGTACTAAAAATCCATTTGACCTGGCCACACTACCATTGTCTTCCAAGGGCTAGAGCTAAAGAGAGTTATGCAGACTCAAAATGCTTGGCCATACTGATGGATGGTGTGAAGTATGGTGAATCCATTCACTTTGTCAGTACCTATCTATGGCTACACTGTAAAGATGGACCTAAGGGAGGGAGAGTTTTCCATATGATAGTGACTTCAATAATCTGAAGTTGGTAAAAGACAAGTGCAACATTCAAAATCAGTGATCTTGCCTTATACACAGGTAGTATAATTGTTGAATGCAACGAAAATCAAGAATCAGATTTGTAGGCTAAGTATATATACTTTGCAGATAAATTAAATTTGAAGAAAATTACTACTAAAAATCCAGTGATTATGAAATCCCTGAAACCCATCCACAGTCACTAGTCTAAGAGCTAGAAGGTGACAATACAATGAATTCTAAAGGGAGAGGGTCGAAATAAGCAATATGATAAATTCAAAAGTGGTAGAGACCTGTTTTGTAAATATTAAATCAAATATGCCTTTCTTTAAAAACATTTAATTAGGGCCTCCCTGGTGGCGCAGCAGGTTAAAGCACAGCACTTAGAAGCTAAAGCCACTTCAGCATGAGTTCGATCCCTACCTTGGAGGTCACCCACATGGCACAGCAGACCTTTCCTGACCCACCCGCTGCTCCCCTCAGTAGTGTACTTCGTCAGTGGGCCTGTTCTGCTCCCCACTCTGTCTCTGGTGAATCCTCCAACTGCCCCTACACTTCTAGTTTGTACCCCAGTTCTACATGCATAAATAAGTATATCTTTAAAAAAATTTAATTAAAGTAATTTACATTTTCACATTTCACTCTCAGGTGTGAGAGTCAACATGCTTATATTGCACATTAAGTTCACTGCTAAAATCTAAAATCTATTCTTCACCATATTATTGTCCCCTTTATCCTAATTCATCTACCCTACCCACCTTCCCTTCTGGTGAACCACTAATTGGTCTTACAGACATAAACAATATATATATTGTCTCCACAAAACAGCCATCTACCTTGGCACTCTACTGTAAACCAAACCAGCCCTCACCTTAATGTCTTTGTTCATATAAATTCAAAGCACTTCAGAATCAGAAGCACCCAAGACAGAAATTAAGTTCCAAAAATTAATATACATTGCCAAGTCAGAAGAGGGGAAAGAAATGCCAAGTTCTATAATTCTGATGCAATCTCCCCAAAGGGTTCCTTTTCTTAAGTACTCACTGGCATTAATTTACTACTAAGTATTTATTTTGATTTTGCATGACTTTTGATTAAAGCAAACCCTACTTCATCATAACGGAACTACTGAGAGTATTCACTCTCTTCCCCAGGCATTAATATTCTAAGCATTTTAGAGGCTGCACAAGACTAGCCACCTAGCAAAATGAGACTGTTTCAGAATACTGGGCTCCCTTGATTGCAACTGACAGGTGGGAAGAAAGTCACATTAAAACATTACCAGTCTCAATAATTACAATAATCCATCACAGCAAGCTCAGAAATTCCACTAGGTGAGTTTCCCCCTGAAAACACACCAGTGTTTCCCAACCTTTTAATTCCAATGCTTCTTATGCATGCCACTTTGATCATATTTATACCTGACAGTATTATTAATCTTGAAACTTCCATCATAAGCTTTATATCATTTTACTTGTACACAGAGCAAAGATATATACCTATGGAACAAATGTCTCAAAATTTTAATGAATTTAATGAAAATGTAATGATGATGTCTCCAACTTGTCAGCTCTTCTGTGTACTTTTAAAGTCGTTTGCAAAAAAATATATTCATTTCTTTGGAAGGTATTGAAAATCTAATATATATATATATATGTGTGTGTGTGTGTGTGTGTGTGTGTGTGTATATGTATGTATGTATATAAAACCATAGAGATCTTCAAGTCTGACAGTTGAAGCGATAATATACACCATGATTTGTATATCACATAGTAATTGAGCCAATTTACTTGGTGGTACACCCTTTCAAAGGGTCATTATGAAAATATAAACTAAGGGTAGAAAAATTCTGGTTCTCATTGCTAGAAAGTGCACAAGTATGTCAACTTTCAACACAGTTACACTGTATTCCAGCCGACAGATAAAAGAAATTAAACTAGGACTTTTCATTCTAAACTTAAGTCACCTTTTCTCCCATGGAATGGAGCAGTGTACTGACATCTGAATCGGATGCCTTGGCACCATCCTCTGTATACCTCACACACATTTCTTTGTTCATTTGGAGCTAATCATAAAATACAAAACACAAAGGTTTCTAATATAAAATACTCCTAATATCATACATTTTGTACATTTTGTACAGTCTGTTTGCTAAATTATAAATGGAAACAAAAGCTCACCTTCAATCTAAAAAGCAGAAACCTATAAAAATGCACCTCTCCCTGTCTCATTACAGAGTAGGATTATTTCTTCTGCTAGAATACTAATATTTTTTAACATATTTTATCTGCGGCATATTTTGTGGCTCTCAGTAGTTCTTCTCTTAGCGTCTTCAGTTGCTACACACAGACTTCTTTAGGAATCATCATTACCCTGTAGGCACACCTCAAAATGCTTCTCACTCAATTCCTATTTCATCTGTCTCATACCTACCCCACAGAGCTGTTTAATGAGAAGGGGCAAGGAAAGGAATGCTCTCTGGACAGTGCAAATCCATACTAACTCATGTAATTGAGCTTAACAGCAAGAATAAAACCTTATTTCAGTAGTCTAAAAAAAAACAGTATTTTAAACGAGCAAGTTCTTCCTGCAGTCACTCACTTTTAACAATAGTTGCATCAGGGGATCTAGTAGGAAGGAAACAGTTTTATTAATTTTTCTCTTATCTGCCAGAAGAATGTTGATTTTTTTTCATTTCCGTTTGTTGCCTGCAGGTAGCAGACCAGAGAATCTTATAGTAGAAACTCTTTTTTCTGATTAATTTCTTTCCATGTGTTATGTTATTTCTTTTATATAATTGATTTGGGGTTTTGCTCATAGCAGTACATCTTTTTTATATCTGGACCAACTGCTGTCCTTCAATCTAGAAAGTTGGAGGAAATCTGAATTTTGTTAAGTTTATTAAAAAAGAAATCTGTGAATATTTAAATTGAGTTTTGAAATGTTAATGCAAAAATACAGTTTTAGAGAAATTTTAATGGAGGGTTCAATGTGACCATATCCCATTGTAAAAAGAAAAGAAGGGGGTCAGATTATATTCAAATTGTTCCTTTAGGGGAAATAAATAAACTCTGATTTTTTAAAATAAAGTATTATTTTTTGCTATGAATTATTTGGTTACTTTTGTAGGTGGTATTATTAATAGTTCATATATAGAAATCTCCAAATAATTTTTTAATTTAATTAATTTATTTTTTTTTGCACTGAAATGCTTTGCTCTGGGAACTTTCAAAAGAACTGAATAGAGCTAACAAGAAAATGGTAATTTTGCTTAGAACTTATGCAAGACTAGCAACAAGCAGCAAGTAATCTTACATAATAGATTAAACACTGATATCACATGAAAAAGAAAGTCAGATGAGGAAATACTGACAAATGTAATCTCTTCTAACTTGCTCTCAGGAAGTATATAGACATTAAAAAAGTTTAGTTCATTAGTAAACACCTTGTTCGCTGACCCAGGGATTAGTCACAGAGATGGCACTGAAATTCAAATATTCTGTAATCAAGTCTCAGTTCGGAGCCCCATAAAGCTATTCTCAACTTTTTGAAGATAGTAACCACGTCATGAAGAAATATAAAAATGCACTCATTGCTAACACTATGTTTTTTCTACGACGGTGATGTACTTCAACAATAAAAGTTTATTAACTTTCATTCTTTACTCATCTGAATAATATTTACTGAGGGTGGAGAATGTGACAGGTGCTGTGTTAGGTATTAGATCACCTCAGTACAAAGGGAGCCGATAACCTGGTTAAGGAGACAAATTTATACTCATAAGATTAGAAATTATTTTCTTTGAAAAAATAAATTTTTTAACATGGGTGAGCAGGAACGGTTTCCTAGAGATACTAAACTCCAGTGATTTGTACATTTTTCTTACTTTCTCCATTATAATTCCATCTCATCTGTACCTGTGTGTACAGATGCATCAGTGCCTGTGTCAAAGTGGTAATGGGCATTTAGTCCTGTCATTTGCCATTTGCTTAAATGAGAATTTTATGGATGATTTTCACTGTAATAAGTTAAAGTCAAAAATCAAGAAGAAATAATAAGAGTGGTTCAATATTATTAAAAGTCTAGATACACAGCTTTTAACTATTGCCACTTACATTTCTGGAGAAAGCTTAGTCAACTTATCGACAGTATGAAACCCAGGGTCCATCCCTGGTTATTCAAAATGGGTACTATCCACCCTCGCCTTCTAAAAGCTGGGTCAGATTATGAGCCCAGGCAAGCAGGTTTTCTTTTCCAAAGTGAACACTATGGTCACAACAAAAGCTAGTGTTACTTGAACTATGAACATAGTTGTATTGCCAGCAAGGCACAGGACTGCTCCTCTATCAGTTCGAGCAGGCAGGTAAGGAGAGTCCAGAGCTCTCAGGCTTCAATGCTCTTTTTTTTTTTTTTTTTAATAAGTAGCTATTTTTTTTTTTAAAGATTTATTTATTTGTGCATACAGAACTGGGGTACAGGCCAGAGGCTCAAGGGCGGCGAGAGGCTTCACCAGAGACAGAGTGGGGAGCAGAACAGGCAGATCTACAAAGTACACTGCTGAGGGGAGCAGCGGGTGGGTCAGGAGAGGTCTGCCACGCCATGTGGTCTCCTCCGGGGCCGGCGGGAATTGAACTCATGCGGAAGCGGCTTCAGATTCTCAGTGCTGTGCTTTAACCCGCTGCGCCACCAGGGAGGGCCTCTTTTAACAACTGTGACCTGGCTAAGCCTCAGTCTGGAAGGGCAGGGAAGTGTGGGAGGGGAGGACAAGAAGCTGGTGGGTCCCCCACCCTTCCCCCCACCAAATCTTTACTCTTTACACCATGGCCATGCCTCTCTAGTCTCTCATCCTCTCACATAGGGTCTCCATCACTGCCCACCATGGTTATCCTGTGAGTGACGCTGCCCTTATAGCCTCGGCCTCCAGGCACAGATGTGCTCACGTATGCATGCCCAAACCATACACCAGGTGTCCAACATCAGGCATGTGTGCCCTGGGGCCCACGCTCCCAAGCATAAGCACAACCAAGGCCATAGGTGACAGCCACAGAGGCCAGTACTGTAAAAGCATGGCCGTCTCATTACAATTACACATTGATTTTGAAAAGCACTATGACCAAAAAAGGAAATAATTTAGCCTAGTCACAGATCCTTTTACATGTGATATGTGGCTGATAAACATTTATCAAAGGGAATTAAGTGTGTATAACTTTGTAGATTGGTACAAGAAAAAACACACTTTTTTTTTTTTTTAGGAACAAAGCACCATTAAGATATGCCTAATATTTTTATCAAACAAATTAATTCTGGAAAGCTTGTTTATAATATCAGACCTAATTATACAACAAAGTTAAGTAGTACAAGTAAAAAAGATGCGATTTTTAAAAATTATTTTATTTAAAAAAGATATAAATGAATAGGAAAATGGGGGACATTTAAACTTTTAACTCCAGAATGGACTTTTTTTTTTCTAGAGTAAACCAAAGAAAGCATCTTTGTTGACTTATTAAAAGCCAACGACAACAGCAAAAGTGCTAGCCAAACAATAATCCAGAGAACTATGATGATAAAATTTTCTACATAGTTTCGTAACATAAACATAAATCTATCAGGGTCCTTAAAAATATTCAGCATACATATGCCCCATACAGGGAATAAAAGAAAAATATCAGTAGACTTCAAAGAGTTTGTGGAAAAAACATTCAATTAGAGGAGAAAATCAACAGAAGCATCATGGTATATTTAAACTTTTCTTTTTTCTTAACTCAAAATTTTAATCTAATCCTATCTTATCAAATAGAACACGGTTCCTTTCTTTACCAACATTTTTTTATAAGTTTATTTTACATTTTTTCGTTTTTTTACCAATATTTTTTAAATAACACTGAATATTTTGAATGTGTAAGCTCTCACCTCTACAGATGTCCCTTGTCACACCGTACCAACACCAAAACACCCATAATCCTCTACCACAGTTCATGGCCCCCCACCCCACCCTCATCTGGTAGCATCAGTTCTGCAGTCAGATTTCAAGGGTCAGTTTTGTCTGTTTAAACCCTCATTTTAATACACCTTTTCCTGGTCCTGCCTTAGTAAACTAATTCTCAAATGTGTAATTAATTATTAAGTCAACTTTCTAAAAAAGCCATTTGATGCAATACCAGCTTTCAAATGATGCCTGAATCCCCTACGGACTAATTACAAGGGGGAGTGGGGGGGTGTTAGCCAGTGGCTCCCCAGTGTTAGAAATTCAAAATTAATTAACAGACTCCATCCCAGATATACTAACATCAGAAACTGAAGGTGGGGTCTATCGATCTGTGTTTTAACAAACCCCACAGGTGACTCTAATGCAGGTTCAAAAAAACAAACTGCTGTAACGGAATGTCAACGATATACAGAAGTTACTGTGTACCGGTGCAAATTACATTTTATTGTCATTTAATAGAGCAGTATAATATTTTGCAATTCACACTGGCTCCATGCTTCAATTATGTCCAGAACCTCCTAGGTCCTCAGAAGGGGAGCGGGAGGAGATCATTATGCTGTTGGGATCTCTTGCTCTTTCGTGCTTTAGCTGATGACCTACGATCAAATTCCTTTTCACTTGTGAGATTCAATGCAGTGACTCCTTGTATTTGGCACGTTAGGTTTACTTCCTTGGTGCTGATTAGTCATTCTCTAAACAATGCCAGAGAATCCAGCAAGTGTTCAAATCAATTTGTAGATTGTGGGATGGCAGGGTATAAAAGGAAGTCACTTCAGACTGATCCCAAGTGTTCCTCCCCCATACCCTCCCGGGATTTCCGGATTGGAGCAGGGACTTGTTTTATTAAAGAATCCTAGTGCCTCTATGGTGATGGTACACAAAGTTTTAATACAGAAAAGGCTGGCATCACATTTTCATTTTATATTTTAGTCTGTTATTTGAGTCTCTTGAAGAGCAAGAGCTTCAGACAGCATAGTGATCTCCTCATGTTGAGGAGTGTAGTTGAGGGTGTAGCAGTTTATGAAGAGTACTCAGCCAACCAGAACTGGCCAGTCAATCAGCCACAATCAGTGTGAAGTCAGAGGTCCCAGCCAGAAAACCCACGTCCCACAGTTCATCATTCTCAGCTCCAACCCCTTATTTTAATCAGGTTGGTGCACCCACCAAATGTAGTGCAGGATTTACGGAGCAATGCTGCAGCCAACCTTCAAATAACCCACAAATGCACAGCCTCCAAATAGCCAAGATGAGAGCAACTACACATACTCGTTCCATTTTTCACAAATAGGTGTGGCCTCTTGCTCCTGGAAAGCTGCCAACTTGGCCTTCTGTTTGGGTTTGTCACAGTAAATAATGATGAATATTGTCTCAAAGCCTGTACAGTCCTGCACACATGTTCTCTACAGTCAGGGAAAAAAAAAAAAAAAAACTCATCACACAAAACAAAGCATTGTTGTGGTTCAACCCTATTGGTTGGAATATAAACTTCATAGGAATTTGCCTAATTTCACAGGTGGATGTGCAATTTTCCAAATTGCCATTCTAGAAAATGTCTTCATCTTTTTTTTAATTGGGGGGGGGGGCAGTAAAACAAAAGCTTCCAAACAGAATATAGTTGCAAAACCTGAACAAGATGAAGGGGGTTTGTGAGTAGGGGTAAAAACACAATCGACGTGTTCACTCGGCTCTAATTGTGACATGGCCTGGGATCCGTATCAAAAGGGCACTTTATAACATGTCCTGCACTGTCATTAAACCACCATAAAGGTACCGCAATTCAGTCCCGGGGAACATCTCAAGAAGTCCTAGAAAACACTTCCCCATAAAACATATCTTTAAAAATACTCTTGCTTTATACTCTCACATTAAAAGAAAGTCTAAAGACACAGAGGCACTCAATAGAGCTATATTTTTAAGAAGAACGAGTACTCTCTGGAGAATTAGGAGACAGTAGGGTGCCAGCGATAACAAAGCTAGCTTATCCCCACTGCTCCTGCAGTTGCAAGCTGGAGGAAGCCTCTAAGGGCTCTCTTAAAAAGGAAATATCCTCTGCCTAGCGCAACAAAGCCTACAATAGAATTAAAGCATGCACCTTTACAGGCAGAAGTTACAGGCTAAGCCAAAGGTGGACAGCGCCCATAAATGACCTCTTCCCTGGTGGCTCAGACACTCGGCAGCTGCCTCATAAACCCACACCAGCCTCACGGAGACTCCTACGCAACCCTGACAGTGCTGCAGGCCTGTGCAAGACACCAGGCTTGGGGCTTACTTTACAGTTGAGTGGAATATCACTTTCTGCTTTGAACTGTAGGAGCAAAACTGAATTTACTAATTCTACTGAATTAGAAAGTTCTCATTTCGATATTGTTGACATAATTATAAGGAAGAAAACCTAGACCGTTTCAGCAGCGGCTACACCAACCTAGTCATTCTCTTGTACCTGCACCCTGCCCCTCCCAAAACACATCTTTGCCTTCCAAAGACGAAATTCCAAACTATTGGATTTACCAGGAATGACCTAATATTCAGAAGAGTGGCAAGGAAATGTGCACCCTCAAGGATATTTCATGGCATCACTGTAGCCGGCTGTGCTATGATGATTTGGGTTGGTAGTGATAATGGTCATAACACCTGATGAGGGTATCCAAATGTAACCCCAGTTAAAAATAAATATAGAAATAAATTTAATTAACAAAAAGAATAGTTAATTCATATTGCTCCTAAAGCTATGGTTTCTGTCATTAAAGATACATTTAACTTAAATAATCTAAAAGTAAACATTTTCTGTTTATGTTGCCTTAACCATGAATTAATGTATTTTTAAAGTTTGCTTTTGGTTTGTCTTGGTACTTTTTGTCATTGTTTTTGCTATCAGGTGGTTGCTACTTAGAATTAATGTAGGATAAACAGCATGAAACAAAATATGTGGATGACTTTTATATGTATGATCTTCTAAATCTAATAATATCTTCTTCCCATTGTTTAGAAAATGATTTTGTTAGCCCCCCGCCCCTGCTTTTATATACCTAACATAACTTAACCTTAGTCTGGAAAAATATAAACAAGTAAATCTACCAGCAAATGGAAGAACATGAACCAAATTATGGATGTCATTCCCTGTTAACTATAGCATTCAATCTGATTTCCCCTCTGAGCTGTGATCACCCTGTGCTTTTTGAGAGCAAAAAGGGAAGTATTCATTGTCAAACAGCACTGTCCAAAGCACATCCATCATCTTCCCCATCTCAGCATTTCATCTTGGAGTGAGGCTAAGATTTGGTTCAACTATCAAAGGTGAATGGAAAAAGTTGGCAAAAATATGCTCTGATTCCCCCTGCATTCCTAGAGGGAAATCGCGGTGCCCACCATTGACTGGGCTGTTCTCTTTGTCCCAGGCCAATCCTCTTGCTTTACTTTCAGTGGGCACCAACTTGAGTATGAATTCCATTCCTGCTAAAGGTTGGGTAAAAATGTATCTTTTAGAGATGCAAATTAAAACCACAATGAGATACCACCTCACCCCAGTGAGAATGGCACATCTTTAAACAACTAACAACTATAAATGTTGGCGAGGATGTGGAGAAAAAGGAACTCTACTGCACTGCTGGTGGGAATGCAAACTAGTATAACCACTATGGGAAACTGTTTGGCGGTTCTTCAAACTGCTAAAAATGGAGGTTCCATCTAAACCAGCAATCCCACTCCTAGGTATTTACCAAAAAGACACAAAAACACTGATGCAAAAAGACACCTGCACCCCCCCATGTTTATTGCTGCTTTATTTACAACAGCAAAGACATGGAATAGACATAGAATCAACCCAAATGCCCAGAAGTAGATGGCTGGATTAAAAAGATGTGGTTCATATACACAACAAATATTATTCAGCAACCAAACAAATAAATAAATAAACACATGGCTTTTGCAGCAACATGGATGGAGCTAGAAAAGATCATGCTTAGTGAAATAAGCCAGAAAGAAGAGGGGAAAAAAAAATACTGGATGGTTTCACTCATAGCAGGAGTATAAAGGATCAAGCGAGAAAAAAAATAATAATAATGAGCAACTATATACCAGAGACATTTTACGGGAGTGGAGTGGGGAATGGGATCAAAAACGGTGGGGGAGGTAAGTACACTGGACTATGGTGACGGCACATGGGTGATCTGGTGATGGGAAGCCCACGGGGATTACAACTGAGATGGAAAATGCACAAAATTATAAAAAAATTATCTATTATATTATATTACTTTAAAAATATGTACCTTTCAAGGCCCAAAGATTCAGCAACACTGGGACAAAACCCAGGAATTGGCACTTTAATCCTGCACCCCTAGTTATTCTAATGCAGACCACAAGTTGAAAACACTGATCTCTGTTCTGAACCTGGGGCAGAGAAAAAAAATGAAGCAGCTCAGCACTAGGACATTTCTACAACAGTGTGAGGAATCAGAAGGGCCCAATAATGGTAAATTATTTTGTTCCTCTATGTCTTCACTCTCCTTTACTCAGTAACATGTTCTCCTATCCTGGGGGTGATTGTAAATGCACTGAGAGAAAACGTGACTCATTAATTTAGTAGCATCATTTTCTGTGAGGCTACTTCTCCGCATCCGAAGAGACATACACTATCAATTTGACCATGTATTTTCTCCATTGCACCTAAGAATTATTCATGTGCAGACTCATAGGGAAGTTATGGGGGAATTTCATTCCATCATGTTTCCTAGAGATTTTTGGAGATATAACAATAACACAAATGAAACAGTTCTAAATTAGGCTGTGAAAACCATTATATTTGCTTTAATTTTGTTTTTGTTTTTAACAGTCTATGGTAGCTTATGAAGAGTTACAGTGAGGGATATTGGGAAGATGGTGGAGCAACTATTTATGATGTATGTTTGTATGGGTTGTTGATGAATTGAGAGTTTAAAGCATTCTCAAAGGTGGCAAGGAAACACTTGTTCCTCAGCTGACCAAGCCCTTAGTATCTCTTCTCTACACTATTAGTTGTGATAAAAACCCAGAATCTTTGGCCAAATATGAATTTTACCAGTAACCACAAAAGTCCTCACAGGTACCTCAGCAGTGTTTCATCTGCAGTGCAGGGAGATCACTAGGAACTCTCACTGATGAAAAAGAAAAGCTCATGAATAGAGTATCTCCCTGCCCTGAGGGAACCAGAAGGGACAATCCCAAGGTACACCTTCCTGCTTTTGCCATTTTCGCTTCTGAGGAGAAAGAGCCATAACCAGAACAAAGTTCTGAGGGAGATAGCAAAAATTCTAAAGAGTTTAAAAGTCTACTTTAAGGTCCGTCTATCTCTCTCTCTCTTTTTTTTTTCATTATGATAGAAAATATAAACTAGATGAAATCCCTAGTGTCACAGTGGGTTGGAGCACTGCACTGTGAAGCTAAGCCAAGACGCGGCTGCTTCAATGCGAGTTCGATTCCAGCCCTGATGTGATCCACATAGAAGCAGACCTCTCCTGACCCACCTGCTGCTCCCCTCAGCAGTGTACTTTGTCATTCGGCCTGTTCTGCTCCCCACTCTGTCTCTGGTGAATCCTCTCGCCACCCCTGGACCTCTGGCCTGTACCCCAGTTCTGTATGCATAAATAAATAAAAATCTTTAAAGAAATATATAAACTAGACCCCTGTAGGAGTTAAAGGTTAGAGATGGGGGGACAATTGGAACATAAGACAGAAATATGCTAATGACTGAGACAGCAAAGCCTTCCTTGTCTCCCACGAAACATAATCACTTTAAAGGAATGCAGCAATATTTTTTGCTATCTTTGTTTTCAGTAAGATTATTAGGCATTCTTTCAAGTAAGCTAAATATATAAGAAAAGACTTTTATATTATAATCACAGTAACCAGAAAAAAAGCATAATGATAAGTGACACAAAGCATACCAACGGTACCCCCAAAACTGAAATAGTGACGATGACTAGTGAAGAAAAGCAAAGACATAATGAGAACAAAGAATAATAAAAATGTAAAAAATATGAGACTAAAGAAGACTGCTTATAAAGTTGCGGCATACTAATAATAGATAATCCTAAATTCAAGCAAATGGAGAAATGACAAATTGACAGGCTGTATAATATTAAGAATTTACACATATTAAGAATGTCTAAGCTGAATCATCGTTTTGTCCTCCACATCCATATTACTATCCCTAAAGCTATTATTCTTCCAAAATAAATGACCAAAAAGAAAAAGTAAGAGGTAAAAAAAAGGAGAAGAGAAGCTAGGCTAGCATAACCTCATAGGGAAAGGCTGTGAAGGACATTATCTTTCAGTAGACTATGACAGCTACATGTGATGTGGACCAAAAATGTCTCAGGCAGTTGGGCCTCACAAAAATATATTCCATAATCCCATGTCTTCAGACCTTACTAAAAGATATTCTCCCAATTTCAGGAAAATGCATTATTAGCCATTAAAAATGGCAAAGCTGTGCATTAAAAATAACTTCCTGTGGGCCCTCCCTGGTGGCACAGCGGGTTAAAGCACAGCACTAAGAAGCTAAAGCCACTTCCACATGAGTTCTATTCCCTCCTGCCCCGGAGGTGACCACATGGTGCGGCAGACCTCTCCTGACCCGCCCGCTGCTCCCCTCAGCAGTGGATTTCGTGGATCTGCCTGTTCTGCTCCCCACTCTGTCCCTGGTAAATCCTCTCATCGCCCCTGCACCTCTGGCCTGTACCCCAGCTCTGTATGCATAGATAAATCTTTAAAAAAAAAAAAAAAAACTTCCTGAGAACATGAAAACTTGCAAGATTTGAAAGATGCGTTTTTAAAATGTAAAATTGCAAATAAGCTTTATTCTAATTAGTCAAAATGCTTGTATAAAAATATTGACCACGCATTAAGAGGAATTAAATATTAACAAGATTAATAAACAGATTAGATAAACAGAGAATAGGGAGGTAAGGTTGAAAGATGTCAAAACACTGACCTACATTCCTTCCTTAAAGGGGGCTAGATTATTTGGTTTTAGCAATCAAAATATCTATCTATACAAACTGGATAATACTTTTAGAGATGATTTACCAGGATCTTTGCTTTTTTTATGGTGTATGATATTAAAAGCAAGCAGAAAAAATAGATTCAAAAATGACAGTTTATAATTATTAATTAAATGCAGTAAGTTACTAGACAAGTTTAACACTGGTATAAAGTGCACACACACAAAACATTTACCTTAAGGTCATTTCCAAATATATTCAAAAGCTTATCTGTCAATATAAAGGAAGTGGTAAGAATACTGACAATATTAGCTCACACAAGACCTAAGGAATTAGCAAACTAACTATTGAATAGAATATTTGAAACCATTATCATAATGCCGTGAACTGAAGAATCTAAGGATATAGAAATTTAACATTTTACCAAATGTTAGGTATGCCAGTAGTTCTAAGATATATGCTTTATTATAAAGCAGTATAACATACAATACAGAGTCACTACTTCAATAAAAATTTACAAAAAATATTATCATAAAAAGAAGTTATATATAATGCCCATTTAACAGAATTTTTCTTAAAAACAACTTGCTAAAAGTCTAAGTAGGGCCCTCCCTGGTGGTGCAGTGGCTTAAAACACAGCACTAAGAAGCTAAAGCCACTTCAGCATGAGTTCGATCCCCGCCTGCCCCGAGGTGATCCACGTGGTGCCACAGACCTCTCCTGACCCACCCACTGCTCCCCTCAGCAGTGTACTTAGTTGATCTGCCTGTTCTGCTCCCCACTCTGTCTCTGATGAAGCTTCTCGCCGCTCCTGTACCTCTGGCCTGTATCCCAGTTCTGTATGCATAAATAAATACATCTTAAAAAAAAAAGTCTAAGTAATTTGGGTTTGTGTTTCCTCTACTATTAGTTTTCCGATTTCACAAATATGACCAGCAGACTACACAAGGAAATGATGACCCGCACAGGGTGGTCACAGTAGGAAGACAGAGTTATCCTAAAGCATTAAAGTTGTCTCAGCAGATAGGTCCAGAGAAAAGTGAAAGGAAAATGAATAAAAATTGACATGCCTATAAAAGAAAAACTTAAAACCCTTTAGGAATTTATTAGCAAAATGCTAAACACAACTAATTACATTTGAAGAGGGAAAAAAACAACAAAACAGGTATTTTAATCTAGCAGTATGTACTAAACAACTTGAAAATCCTGAAAACATAAGATTTTTTATAGTTTAAAAATTAATATAGAATACCTAAACTGAAAATGTTTGAAAGAAAAAATGAAAAACATACATGTAATAATTTCATAAGTTAAAACTTCAAAAATTAATTTTGCCCAGATACATGACATTTAAAATAAAAAATATGAAATTCAATGACAGAATAAAATATTTTTATAACTGTGGTTGCACAACTCATACTTGAAATAAAAACTAAATAAAGATGTCAATAATTCCCAAAGTCATTTCAACATATGTATCATGGTCTTCTATTTTTAGATCCTTGGAAAATTTCTAGAAATTTGAAAAACTGATTCTTATGAGCAGTAATGTCTGATAAAACTTTATGTGATGTTGGAAATATTCTGAAATTCTGCATAGGGTGCCCAGAAACCCAACAGGTCTATCTTGATATTGGCTAAGGTGACTGAGAAGTAGAATTTTTATTTTTTTTTATTTTTAATTTATACTTAAATATACACCTCCATCTATGAATAGGGTCCCTCTCCAGAACAATTATAGGAATGAATGGCTAACAGTAGTAAAAAGTATCATAACCCAGCCCCAAAACCTATATTCCAAAGTGCATGGATTATAAACATAAGATAAAATCAGAATAAAACACCATCTAGTACCTTTGGCATGATACTGAAACATGCGTCTAGCAGTAGACTGTCATTTGTAAAAGTCCCACAAAGACCTTTTAAACCAAAAGGGAATGATTTAATTAAGTTGCAGTTAATTAGTTAAGTCAAATTTAAAAAAGGCAAATCGATTGTGACCCTATATCCCATAATTTTAGAAAAGTGAGGCTGTTTTTTGGAAGTATTATTAACAGTAATAATCACAAGAAGCAGAATTGGTTATTAATTAAACCTCAGGATTAGGAATAATATTGTTAACACAAAATAATAAGTGGATTAATTATATTTAAAAACTTTACATCTTTTAATTGCCAAAATATCAAAATTGTAAATGTAAAGTACAACATTAGGTGAAATATTTTTATCAAATAATTTAGACAATAAGTTAGCACTATGAAATAACTAGATATTTGGGAGTATCTCCTCTGTGGTTTGCCAGAGCTTATTTTAAGATAGGCTATGGGTATGCATAGCAAATGAAGAAGACAAATTTCTGCTCTTATAGAAGTCATATCTTACAAGACAACAAACACTTAAACATGTTTTTTTCACACTGCCAAGTCAGAAGTCATAATTGATTCTCCTGACCCTCCCTCACAATCAAATCTATTGTGAAGTCCTTAAATTTCTACCTCCAAAGCATAACCCTAATAGGCTGCTTCATACCTTCTTCACTTCTATGTCCCAACCTCAAGCCACCCTTATCTTTCACCAAGGTTGAATGCATTGGCCTGGTCTATAGAAATCCATGCCAACCTCTCCTACATTCCACTCCTTGTCATGAGGATAAACTTCAACTCATTACTCCTTTGCTTTGATGTTTTTATCTGAACTTAGGATCAAGTCCAAACCCTGTATTATGGCTCAGAAAATGGTACAGAAGGGCAAGCTGGAAGTTGGCCTTACTAAGTTCAATGAGGTAAACTCCACCCTCCCACCCTGGATCTTGGCAAGCAAGCCTTCTTTTCTCTCAAATGTTAATGCTCATGCTCACTTGGGACCTCCACACTTGTTCTTCCCTCTGCCTGGAACATTCCACTACTGCTCATTCAGTTTACCCATCAGATTTGAGTTCAAACTTTGCCTCCTCGGTGTACTGCACTTCCCCACGACTTCCTCACCCTCTGTCTCAGCATGTTTTTTAATTATGAAGGCTTCTGAGAAACTGGTTCTCTTACATGAGGTTGCAGAGTGACTTGTGAGTGATGTATATTCAGACCTAAAATTATTCCTAAGCTTTGACAAGGAATCTCTATGTTCAGGAATATCTACTGCTTTAAACAATCCAAAAACATGTTTATTTAGTGTCAAGTTTAGCTTTGATGTGCTGTAAGAATCAAAATTCTTCCAAATGGTTTAAAAGTGTAGAAATTCATAGTTGGATGCCAGAGACACCTTAGCTTAAAGCCCACTGTACCAATTGCTAATCATATTGGGTAGGTGATGTGAATAAGTTAGATTAGGTCAAAGATCCATTGTTTTTTCTTTTATCTCCAAAATGAAGAGAGTTAAATAAACATAAATAAACGAATCTCAAGAGAGTCAAAAATGAATTTTTAATTTCTTAACAGTTCAGTAAATCTATTTGTCTCATTTTTAATATTAGTAAATATTAGTTATTAACGGAGAATTGAGTTCAAATCTTGCCTCTATCACTATTATTTGTTTGACCTTGAATGAGTTACTGTATATTCTAATGCTTCCTTTTCCTCATTTATAAAATAGGTAGGCACGTCGTACCTCCAATTTTTTTCTAAAATGAAGTGAGTTAATACGTGTGACGTTTTGACAACAGCACTTGGCATTAAGCACTCAGAAATATTAATTATTATTATTATTTATGAATTCAAATGGAATAGGATTTAGTCATTAAAAATGTTTATGGCTACATGATAGTATGTTTCAAAAGCTTTAAAACTATTCAAATTCAGAGTCATTTATTCAATTTCATGGTCTTTAAACTCAGAACTAATTGGAGACGACAAAGATCAGTGTCGAGCAAAGTTCATCAAAATATTTGTTCTAAGAGAGAAATTTCAGAGACAATCTAAATGTCAACACAGTTTGGTTTCAAATATTATAAATCCATATCACTGGTGTACTATGCAATTTCTAGAAAACTTTTAGAAGACTGTTGAAAACACAGGACAATATTCAGTATAAATTAAAAACAACTAATCAATATGATCCCCACATAGTTAATTCTAATCAAATTCAGATTAGAAAACCAAACAACTAAGTTTGCCAGCACTGAGTCTGATCATTATGAATAAATAAAAGCTCTAAGTAAATTTCATTGCTCTTTTGAATGAAATTTATGTCTTACAAGTTGCAGAGTTGTGCTTTTTTACTTTCTTCTCTATTAAAAAATACACATACTTTGACCAGTGGATCTTTTCTGGATTTATCTTTCATGATTCCCTGATATGTTAACAAATCACATCTGTGATTCAGGAGGATGTTTGTGGCAGATTCAACTCCTCAGTTAATACAAGGGTGCTTTAGGCAAACACAGCCAAAACACTCAGTTCTTCCATAGTCTAGGTACATGCATATCTGATTATATCTGTCCTAGGCTGCCAAAGTAGGTAGAGGAAACTAACTCCTCCAGAAAAGAAAAGCGAACAGCTAAAGCTCACAATGTTTTGTGTTGACATTTCACAAATCACAGGTATGAGATTGTGATACAGCAGCCCAAACTATGGGAAATTTTAATCACAGGTAATGGTTAGAGAAAAATACTCCCATGTAACATAAATACAGGTGATAAAATATTGGGAATTTCATGTGCCTGAGAGCAAAAACTCCTCAGTAGCGCCATTAAATACTGTAATTTTAAGACAGTTCTTAACAGGAGAGAACAATCATAAAAACTATATAAATTATATAAAACTAAAACTCATATAACTATAGCATTAAAATTAATAGTGATCATGAGAAAATATATCGAGAAATATAAAAATGACTTTTAATGGTGGCCAAGAAAAGAAGTACAGTAAATTTTTCTTGCCCTAAAATAATAAAGGTTTGATTTTTTTTTTCACTCCTTGTGAGCTCCAGAATATTTATTTGGGATTTGTGGAAATTGTGTTACTTAGTTTAATATAATTATAAAATCTGGTACATCAATTCCAGTTAAAGCAGCCCTCTTTTTTTCAGTAAGGTTCTTACTTTGCTAAGCATATTTACTATGCTATCAATACCTGGAATTGATGATTGTTATGCTGATAAAGAAAGGAGCTGAAAGAGATAAGATATGACAGAAGAA
The DNA here is from genome assembly GCF_000260355.1 of Condylura cristata. NCBI lineage: Eukaryota > Metazoa > Chordata > Mammalia > Eulipotyphla > Talpidae > Condylura > Condylura cristata. The sequence continues at coordinate 23,130,077 of NW_004567110.1, forward strand.
GGTAGAACAGGAGCATGAGGAAAATACAACTAATGAGATGTGAAAGTAGAGTAGATGACGGAATTGGTGTTCTCAATAATTGGCTAGAATGCAGCGTTTGTTCACAGTTTAAATCGAGAAAAAAAATTGTATTACTTGGGGTTTCATTTATATGAGTTCCTGAATAATGTGTAATTAACACTAACATTTATGTTTCATCAAAATTTCATTTGAAGATTACTTGTTAAAATGTTACTGACAATATTTAAATGATGCATAATTATTAACACAAATTACTTAACACAGGGCACAAGGATTTTTTTTTTAATTATTTGAACAAGCTTGATATCCCTACAATCATCAAAACACAACAACTAGCTTTTATTAGCTTTATTTTCTTGATCAGCAGAATCTGCTTTAATCTAGACCCCCCTAAAAGTGTTTTTTTAATGCAAGTGAGTATTTTCAGGAAACTTTCTCATCATCCTTGAAGTTCAATAAAAAGTAAGCATGGGCCCTCCATGGTGGCACAATGGGTTAGGATACAGCATTGCAAGCTGGCCACAGCAGCTCCAGTGTGAAGTTTGATCTCCAGTCCAGAGGTGACCCACATGGCATAGCAGACCTCTCCTGTCTTGCCCACTGCTCCCCTCAGCAGTGTACTTTGTTGATCTGCCTGTTCTGCCTGCTCCCCACTCTGTCTCTGGTGAAGCCTCTCACCATCCCTGTACCTTTGGCCTGTACCCAGTTCTGTATGCATAAAAAAAGAATGACTGCTGTACACTGACTGAAAATCTGCATGCCCTCTCCAAATTACCAAATGAGGGGCTTTTCCTGATGTCTGAACCAATGTGCATTCCTCACCTCTTTTATCTAAGAAGGGTCTTTTTCCACATGGAGTATTTCTTGCCTTCAAAGAACCCTCACCCTTTTCTTCAACCCCTTGCCCAAAAATGCACCATGGAAATCTCACTGTAAAAATCTGCTAAAAATAGGGACCTAACTCCTCCCCTTTCAAAGACTCTGACTGAATGCGTACAGAGTACTCATTCCCACCGGGCCAGAGAATGGAGGGTACTCTACCAAATATGAAATACTAACATTCTTGACAGGTAGCCTAGAAAACTCTTCAAGAGTTTTTGCGTATAAGGAAAATGCTATATAAATGGTCTCTCTCAATCTCAATATTCAACTCTCTCTCTCTCTCTCTCACACACACACACACCCTTTTCATTCTTTCTTTGTTTCCTATCATGAGCTAGCTTTGCCAGAAACTGGTTGGTTCTGAGGGATAAAGGGGAGGTGGGAAGCTCAGTCAAATATATAGAAACATGGTATTTGGGGGCACCCCAAAGATGGACTTGTAATAAACAATTATAAACACTGTGAATACAAATATAAATATTCATACTGTAAAGTATAAAGCTTAAAAAATAGGTAATTTAAAGAATCAGTGTCAAAAATCCTAACATGAGGTATTATTTGGAAAAAACATTAGCTGGTTAGAGTTGATGGACATTCTTCCATTTAAACATTGGCTATAGTTTTTTTTAAAAGATTTATTTATTTTATTCATACAGAACTGGGGTACAGGCCAGAGATGTGGAGGGTGAGACAGAGTGAACAGAGTGGAGAGCAGAACAGACAGATCAAGAAGTACACTGCTGAGGGGAGCAGTAATCGGGCCAGGAGAGGTCTGCCACACCGTGTGGTCACCTCCGGGACAGGTGGGAATTGAACTCATGCGTTAGTGGCTTGAGCTTCTTAGTGCTGTGCTTTAACCCGCTGCGCCACCAGGGAGGGCCCATTGGCTATAGTTTTAATGAGCTGTCTAACTTTGAGTGAGTCTCAGAAATTTGGGGTTTTCATCTCTCATCTGTGAAATTACATGAAATTAGAATATATCTTAGTTTCTATTAGTTATATTTATTCAATTATGTAATGAACTAATAAATAAGCATATGCCTGATAAAAGGTCAATGTCAAATTTGTCAAAGTATTTTGCTTGCAGTATCTTTATTGATAACCCTACCATGCTTTCTGAAAGCTAGTAAAATAAAATCACTGTCCGAGGGAATCAGCAGCTAGAACAATACAGAAAAAGAGCACACTTAGATGTCCTGAAATAAAAATATTATACACCTAGAAAGAGGAAGGGCCTTCACATCTTGCTGTGTAGATGGTGAGTAAGGATTCACTTTTTTTTTTTTTTTGATTAAATAACATTCGATAAGATGTATCCTACCATTCTGGGTTATCAATGTTCAAATGCAATAAAATTAAATTATCCCCTTCTTATTTATGAGACTATAAGAGTTTCTAAAGGACGCATGGTAGCATTAAAGATTAACCTTTATTGCATGAAAACAAAAAAAAAAAAACTTCCATCTGAGATGAACAGAATGCTCTCCAGTTTCTTTAGGAAATACTGAGAAAAAGTGCAAAATTGGAGGAAGCACAAACATAACGAACAGAGACAAGCAAGGCAGCTTCTGTAGAGGAAGGATTTGCTTGGACCCTGGGGACATTCTTTGCAAAAACTCTTGCTTCTGTGTCATGGAGATATGTAGGGACTGTAATAGTCTGGAGCAGACCCAGTGGAAACCAACTAAAGATGTTTTACCTTCTATCAAGTTCATTTATTCGCGATTTATACAAATGACAAGTTCTAGTCACAGACACTACCCAGAGACCACAGAAAGAAAAGGGCCACAAAAGGTGTTTGACACTCACATGATTTGGGGAAATCAAAAGAAACCTCATACTGGCACACACAGAGGAGGCCCTTGTTACATGATTCAAATGCTACTTCATAAGGATAAACTGATTTTCAAATGTTGGAGGCATGAAAAATACTACTCAAAATTCAACTCATTTAATGCCGCACCCTTTAATTTATTTTATTGCCTCGAGGGTGGAAAAGGCATGTTCTTTCTTCACCGTCTGTGAGACAAGAAAGAAGCGGTGCCAAGCTAATACTAAGGGGAATTCTGTGACCATAGCCCACACTCAAAGATGTTCCTGCAGACTTCAGTTTGGGATTTACTGGCTTTTAGAAAAGAGCATAATATTATGCATCCCAGAAGAGACAGCCTTTTAGTTTAAAATGATTGTCTGAAACATTGCACCTACTCAGCCCTCTGAGAATATAAAACATCTGAATTAAATTCTGTATACCGCTCACTATGGAACTTTTAATAACATTTTTAACCTTGTTCAATTTCCAGGTATTGTAAAAAGAGTAACTTTCATTGACCTAAAGAACAGTCCGTCCCTTAGCAGTTTAAGTAACATAAGAGGAAAGTGACCATTTCCATAGATTCAGCATGTCAAAACCAGCTCATTACAGAAAATTTCTTCCCCTGAACCAGGTGTCATTGTGCTCCCCAGATGCCATAGTTTGCTTATCTCTAGCCAAACTCTTCACACAAGGAGCATCTCAATAGTCAACCAACAGGAAGAAGCAAGTTAGGTCAAATCATCTAAAATTTTAATTTTTAAATTAGTAACTTCACAAGTTAAGAGCTTGGGGTGGAAAGAATTCTCACATACAGCTAAATACTTGAATTACTGCAACATTCACAAGTACACTTGCACATCTAATTAACAGGTGGGAAATCAACATCTAAAGTTTCAGTAACTAAACATAGGCAGTGAAAAATTTCACCAAAATTTTCTTTGCACAAAGTGAATTTCTTCCACACAAGACTGTCCACAAGGACTATATCACTGTCAACCAGCCTTGACATAAAAGCAAGTGGCTGATATTTTGGTTTTAAAGTTCTCAGGTTGAATTAGAGTTTTGTGTTGTATGGATACAAGAGTAGAAGCCTCCTTTCAAAAATAATTTTAATCTATAGACAACATGTAAGCATCTTTCATTCTCTTAAGACAACAAATTATTTTTAAGTATTCTTAAAAACTGGATTTTTAGTCACATATTTGACATTTATAATTTGAAATCTAGCGAAAGAAAGCACAGAACACTGCTGTGTTCACTGCAGACAATAAGTCTGCAACAAGTCAGACAATAACACAATAAAACTTAAGTGCATTGCCACAGAGGAGTAGATTAAGAAGATGTGTAGATACATGCAATGCAATACTACTCGTTTAAAAAAAAATGATGTAATCTTTCTATTTGCTACAATACAGATGGACCTGGAAGGATTATACTTAGGGAAATAAGTCAGGTGGAGAAATACCAGATGGTTTCATTTCTATTTACAATATGAAAAAAAATGCAGAGGAACAGGCAAAAACAAACCACTGAAATATGACACAAAACTGAGGCTATTGGAAGGAGAGGAAGGAGGGATAAAGAGCAAAGTGTGGAGAGGGTTCAACGGACCACCGTGGAGGGTCACTGGTACTTTGGTGGTAGGTGTGGTGGGACGACATACCTTTGGAGAGATGTGAATCTTACAATCCTGAAACATACATACTGATAAATCAATGTTATCTTGACAAGTACAATTTAAGAAACATTAAATAATATAATTTCTTTGGTATAACATATGTTTCAGTTATTTTTACTTAATAGCATTTCATACTAGTCTCTTGACCAACTGTGTAGTTGGAGAGCAATTAAATTTTTTTAAATATTTTATAATTCAGACTTTGCACTAGATTGGTGCTAACCTGGTTATTGTAAGTTTTATTTTATTTCAGACTTTAAAATTGTAAAGGCACCATAAGGCAAAGTTTACAGATGAGAACACTGAGGATGCTGAGGATTTTGTATAGAGCTAGTATTAGAAATCAGTGCTATATATCTACTAATGCCTTTCTATCAGAAGCTTGATGAAGAAGCCACTCTACTTATCATTGATTTCCAGGGTGAAGGTTTGAAATAGAAGTTGTATTTAAGGTAATAAAACATATTATCTGACACCACAAATAGTAACAAGAACTGAAAAAAAAAAAAGACTGGAATATTTAGTCCACTCTCATTTACAAATTAAGGATTGCATTTTAAAGGGATGAAGCAATCTGTTTGGTTGCATGTTTCAAAAGTATCCCTACTGAGCCTCTTTTTAATATGTATTATTAATTATGCAGCAGATAAAAGTGCTACTAGTGAGATTATATAAAGTAGTTTTCAACCAATATTACAATGACTATACATGTCAGTGTCTTTACAAGTATTTTTCTCCATCAGATTATATATTATTCATTTTTTATGTTGCATAATACTCAAAGAGTGATTGTGGACAGTAGACTCACACAGAATTTCTGTACAATGCTAATATTTGACAGCAGGGAGCTAGGAAAGGCACCGTGATATTTCACAACCCATGGTTAAAATGGTCTTTCTGATATTATGTAAAAATAATGCAATTATTTGCCAATCATTTGAAAACAATAATTGCATTGATATATTTACTATCATTAGTTGTAAGCCATTTTGTAATTAAAAAATAAGTTTGAAATGAATAAATAAAATAGCAATGACTTTAATTGTTTTATTGTTAACCTTTCTGACTTCAAGAAAAGCCAAACTGTGAAAACTAAAGATTGCATTAACAAAGCTAGACTGAGACACAATATGCTAACTTTAAAATACCAAAATACAGTCATACGTTTTATGCTCTCTTCTTTAAAATATTTAAAATGTAGTCAAAAGTTCATATCAGATCATTTTCCTAATGTTTTGAAAATTCGTTGAATAATTTCAATTTATATGAAATCAAGAAAAAATGCAATTGCTATTTAGAATTAAAAGTGCATATCACAATGTAAAACATTCAGGATTAAACAGGCAGATATAAATTACTGAGTAAACATAAAAATTTTGAAATGAATATCTGATTTCATGTGGAAAACACTTGTCAACTTAATTTCATTCTTGAAAATGTATTTTATCTGGAGATGTTATGTCCTGTCCGTCATACTTGGGCTTTTGCTGTTCTACTACAATTATTTTCTTAGAACAATATTATTATACATTCAGAGATGCAACAATCACAATCATGCTAAAGAATACTGACCTTGAGGATATAATTCTGGCAATTTTCTAAATTTCAGATATGCAGTTCTGTATTTCTACTTTTAACTTGCAAGACTTTCCATCAGTTTCTTCAACTCCAGGCACTCTAAAATTAGCTCATTATCTTTGCTCCCACTCATTATCTTTTTTCACATGTTTCCACTACTCCAGGATTTTAAGACTCATCTTAACTTACCCTCTTCTTTTGTATAATTTCTTCCTCATTTATCTCTCCATTTCCATTAGATCTGTGTGACATAATAAAGAAATTGTCTAGTCTTTGTTGTGAGTTCCTGGAAAGGCACTCCAAAACCACAGAATTTCCAAAGGATGGAAATGTCTTTGTTATTCATTCACATTTGGACCCTGTTCTCTATGGAGAGGATGGGAGACAGAGATTAAGTTCACCCCTGTGGTCAATGATGATGCCTGTGTAATGAAGCTCCAGTTAAAAACTCTGGACAGAAGGCTCAATGAAGTGAGCTTTCTGGTTGATAAATATATCAGTGTCCAAGGAGACTGAAGCATTTGATTCCATTGGGGAGGGCCCAGGGAAACTCTACTTTGGGGCCTCTTAGGTATTGCAAGATGTTCATCTACACTTGGCTGGTTTATATATAAATATGTTCCAGAAATGTATGGGACATATTTAAACCCAAAATTTAGAAATTCATATTTGATTCAACATTTTAGTTTTGGTATTTCTTCTAAATCAACAACCCTACACTCTAAGCCAGGTTCTCATTATTATTATTTGGTATTCTCATAACTTTCCTTCTCTCTGGCTCTCTCTTTTTCTAATCCCCATATTGCTCTTAGATACTTCTTAAGCACATTTCAATATAAGTCCTACCAAAACAAATACTTTCCTTAAACACATTTTAAGCAGGGTGTGCTCTCTCCAGAATGTTCAATAATTTATCATTACCCATCAATACATACAAATTCATTAATCTGCATTCAACAACCTTACAAAGCACTATGGAACCTAGAAATTGTTTTAGAACTGGGTTTGAGGGCCTCCCTCGTGGCAAAAGGTTAGGTCTCAGCACTATGAAGCTATCTGCAGTTACTGTAGTGCTGGTTTGATCCCCAGCCAGGGAGGTGACCAACATGGTGCAGCAGATCTCTCCTGCCTCACTCACTGCTCTTCTCAGCAATGTACTTCATCGTTCTGCCTACTGGTTTGAATCCTATCTATACCACATTCCCGCTGGGTAAAACTGGAAAACTGATTTCCTGTACTCCATGAATTATGTGAACAGATATATTGTCAAGTGTTATTTTAAATAGAGAAAGAAAATGTGGACATACCCTTAATTGTGACTAATAACCATTTAGAAGTCATATACTGAATATCAATCTTTTACACTATTCTCTCTAGTTTCCTCTGTCTGCTTTTTCTTTCTTAATCCTACTGATTTCATAAAGATCTGTCCCTCCCCGTGCTCTTCTCATTCTCTGTTCTTACCTTGGTGATCTACTTCCAAGTTTTCAAATGTTACTTTCTAGTAAATTTCAAGTATGAAGCTCAAGTTCCAGATTCCTTCACTTTTACTAGATGTGTGTGACATTCACCTTAGAGCTGCCCAAGTCCACTGTGCCCGTATTGTTTGCTTAGCCAGGATCACTATGGCCCCAAAGGGTCATAATATTGCTAATGTGGATTGTACACAGTCTGTACACCATACAAATATAGATGAAGGGGCATGTGTATTCCACATTTCCATTTTTTATATTAGCTCTTCCTCTGTGTGTGCACCATCTCTTCCTTTGTTAGGACTCTCAACACCTTTTCCCTAGATTACTTGTCTGTTGCACCTGTCCGGCACTAATCAGGAAACAGAAACAATGCTAAGTACTTACAGTAGAGGACATTATTCCAAAGAATTGAGAACACAGGTTACACAATCAATATGTTAGCAACAGCAAGAAACCATAAACTTCCTTGAACTGGAAAGATAAACAAGAGAAGGTGTCACATGGAAGAAGCTAGAACTATAGCAGGTTTGTTAGGCTGAAGATAGGGATGGA
>NW_004567110.1:23139569-23182467 GCF_000260355.1 Condylura cristata
AAAAAAAAAAAGAAAAAGTATTCCACAAGTTTTCCTAACGAGAATAAGAGTTCTTCCTTCAATGATGATCTTTCAATCATAGTTTGAGTGGAGTTACTAATCTGACTTGAGTGCTGATGAACTTAAATTCCTTCTTGCTCTGTAATACTATGCTTAAAAGAATTTATGAAAATTTAAATATAATTTTTGTCTTCAGCTTTGGAAAGGGTAAAGGAATATAATACATATAAATGATGGCATGTGCAATCTCTATATTTTTAAAGTTATTTTTGATGACCCTGTATAAGTTACATCGAGGATATTTTCTTGGGCTTACCAAAGTTAAAAAAGCTCTCTCAAATTTTTTTGGCCATGAGAATCTATCAAAGGCGATAATTATTGACCTGTATTACCTGAATGTTCACCATAACTACATGAGTATGGGTTATTATTTTATAACTATTTTACTATTTTATAAATGAGGAGAGCGAAGCATAGAGTAGCTTGGCTAATTGAGCAAGGTCATGTCCATAGGTAGCAAAACTTGAACATGAAAAATCCTGACCCCAGAGCCCATATACTTATACACTGCCCTTGTCCTTCCCATCCATTAATGGTTCTTTTCATCAAAGCCCTCAGCTCAAGAATGGAGGGTAGAAAATAGGAAGCACATCATGCCCTTCACAGCTTATCCTTTCAACCTTTGTGAATGAAATGTGCCAATGAAGATCCAGCACTACTACTAAAAAAAGTAATCGTTGGGGTCCTTCTATGGGTGATGTCGTTTGAAAGCAAAAATAAGAATAATACTTGTATGTATTTACAACCTGCTTTTCTCAGCAAGGACTTAAGGTGTTTCACGAAGATATGTACATTACTGACAGATAATATAAATTAAAATAGGTAAAAAGCAAAGAGAAGGTTGGGTTAGAAGAGTACAGTGAGCGCACACCACACAGGTCATGAATTTGTAGAGATTTGCCAATAGCAAGCTTGATGTCTCACTCTAAGCTACATAGCAGCCAATGAAAACAAAGAAATGAGGTTAAATAGTTGATTTTTCTACAAAATACAAACAAAATGGTTGTTCAGGAGTAGCCCAGACATATCCAGTACTAAAAATAGAGAGAAACTACTTCCATGATCTTCCAAAGCAAGCAGTGTGCAATATAATAAACAGCATAGCCAGAGGACAGAGGGATACAGAAACTAACATCAGAGGTGGTTTTTCACAAGATCCTCCAAAAAAGATAACGCCTATGAAATAAAGAACACAGACTCGGCCTAAGCTGAAATAGAACTTCACTCTCTTATACACCTTTGATTAAGTGATTTCGTGCAGTCTGATATAGACAGCCTGGATTTGAACCCTGGCTTTGCCTCTCACAACTTAGTAGTATGGCATAAGGTAAGACTCTAAACCTCTTTGGTCCTCAGAGTGATCACTGATAAAAGGGAGATAATAACAACATCATACAGTTGCAATCAAATGCTCAATTTGTTTGTCAAACCCTAACCTCCGAGGGAACAGAAACTTAACCTTAATTTAATCAATTCAGGGTTCAATTTAAGTCCTAGGGTGCATATTAGTAAGCAGCCACTGGGGAGAACAGGAGTTGGGGCAGTAGGTGCCTTGTTCCAGTGTTATCTATCCATTCTAGCATTCCTTTGGATTTCCTCTTTCTGTTCAGAGTTCTTGGTCCAACAGGTGAAAGTCTCCAACTACTGTCCCCACTCAGGTGCATGAAGATCATGATACTCCTGTTGTCAGAAAGAAACAGTGAGGCTGACTTAGACCCATCTACAGACTTGTCAGACCCAACCTATGAAAACAAACACAGGTCCTATCTTCTACCCTATTAATTACCTCAGTGGGATACTATCAAAAAGCCATTTTCTGAAATTAACTAAGAGAAGGGGAAGAGGTGAATCATTCCCTTCTTAGAGACTATCATTCACTTATTGCTTCTCTTGCCTATGGGCAATTTCTTATTTAATCTTATAGGGCAAGTTGAAGTAAGCTTTACATCAGTCAGCATATCTTCTTTAAAAAATGTGTAATGTAAGGCCATCCCTGGTGGCACAAGGGGTTAAAGCACATCACTATGAGGGTGTCTGCAGCCACTGCAGCACAAGTTCGATCCCTGGCCAGGGAGCCTACCCACATGAGGCAGACCTCTCCTGACTCACACACTGTTACCCTCAGCAGTGTATTTCAATGGATCTGCCTGTTCTGCTCCCCACTCTATCTCTGATGAATCCTCTCACCACCACCACCACCACCACCCCCATACACACATATACCTCTGGTCTGTATCGCAGTTCTTTTATGCATAAATAAATAAATCTTTTCAAAAATTGCAATGTAAAAATACAAGAATTAGCATCTTTACTTCTTCTGATGTGCAACTCCATCCAGAAGACAATAACTGTGGTAGGCGGAGAGAACAGGGAGCAGTGAAGAGGGAAGTCAAGTGGTCTATGGTATTGTAAATTGATTGTGTAAGTGAAAAATGGTAAATATTTGTAAATATAGCCTATCACATAAAATCAGGGCATCTTTGTTAAGCATACTTTAGTTAGCACAATTCTGTGGCTGTCCAGTACTTTGAGGGCCACATTTGAAGCTTCCTTTCCTTCATGTTAACTCATAGGCACTTTTGAAAGGAGAAAAGCAACATATAATAATAATAATTAAAATGCTTTCCCAAAATTATGTAATATATTTGCACTGATACTTAGCGATCTGGTGAAAGGTAATCCATACACTAGAGAACTACTAGTAAGTGCAGGTACTAGTGCAAGGTAATCCATCAGGAGTTCCGTTTACTATTCCCATTTTCAATTCTTTGTTTTCAAGCAGCTTTATTGAGGTGCAATTTATATAAAAAATAACGACTCATTTCTTGCATAGAATTTGATTAACTGAGCCAAGGAATGCTAGTTACACACCAATGAAATAATAACCACAAGCAAGTTAACAAACCTGCCCATTGCCTCCAGAAGTGTTCTCTTGCCTCTCTTATTTTGTAGTAAAAGTGCTTACCAAGAGATGTGCACAAAATAGTTTAAGCTATTCAAAAAACAAAAAAATAGGAAGTTATGGCACTACATAGTGCCTATAGTTAGCAAGACAGTACAGACATAATACTTTGTTAAGAGGGTAAATTCTGTTAAGTTTTCTTAATCACACACACAAATAACAAGCTATACCTTAAACTGTGAGACTGAAATGGCATGCAGAGAATTTATGAGCAATACACAATTGACATAGAGTCAGTATCAGTAAGATTGAGATCCAGTAGGTAACTTCTGTGTCACAGGTTGCAGGCTGACAAATTTAGAGCAAAGTCCTAAGCGACTATGTGGAAAGGTCCCCAATGATCTAGTTCAATGCATCTTTATTTCAGATGTTAGAAAACCAGGACAGAAGGGTTGTTTGAGTGAACATTTCTTTTCTCTTATATAAATTAAAGAGGAACAAAATATATTACATAAGGTTAACTATAGTTTGCATTCTACAGAATTCTGTTTTCTTGAAAGTCATGATGATATATTTAGTTCATTAATTTTATTTGACTTCTACAACTTTATTAGAAAAAAAATCTAAAGTAAATTCACCCTCCTGGAACAGCATTTTTTCAGGTTTCTATCTCTTAAAATGCCTTGTGAGATCCCTTGCCAAAAGCATATCTTAAAGAGTTTAATAAGAAGAATACGAAGGGTCATAATATTAATGGCCATAAGGCCTGCATTCACTCCCCACTTTATTCTGTCTGCTCTTTAAGGCCAGTCAAGCCCACCTGCAGTTCATGGTGTTTTCTTCACTACACCAGCCTACACGCCTCCCTTCCTTTTCCTAAGCACATAATTTCCTTTTCCTCTATTAAACTATACATTTAAATACCTATTTTTCCTAAATATTTAATGTGTTCTAGTAAAACTTCATACCAGCTGAGTCATTTACTATATCATCATCACCATCATCAACAAAGCTCGTTCAAGGCATAAGCATTGCTGACCAACACTTCCTTTTTATATTTAGCGGAGCACCCTTCTGATTACTGGGCTATGTCAGATTTTAGAAGAACTGTCTGGTGCCAAAGCTTTAAGTTTTGCAAAGTAAGTTCTGTCCAGTTTTCCTTCATATCTTTACACTTCAGGAGTGAAATCATGTGTGTTCTCACATATCACTTTTCCAGTGTAAAAGCGCAAATATTTAAGCCATTCTTTAAAATTCAGAAGTCATAGTTTTATCCTCCATTCCATAAAATATCACTGGAAGGTATTCATTTCCATTTCTCATTTTGACATACACTAAGTACATTTGTGAACAGTAGATACCATTGTGTTATAAAGGCTGAAATAACAATTTCTATTTTTTTTTAAAGATTTATTTATTTGTGCATTGAGAACTGGGGTACAGGCCAGAGGCTCAGGGGCGGCGAGAGGCTTCACCAGAGACAGAGTGGGGAGCAGAACAGGCAGATCGACGAAGTACACTGCTGAGGGGAGCAGCGGGCGTGTCAGGAGAGGTCTGCCACGCCATGTGGTCACCTCCAGGGCAGGCGGGAATCGAACTCATGCGGAAGCGGCTTTAGATTCTCAGTGCTGTACTTTAACCCGCTGCGCCACCAGGGAGGGCCAACAATTTCTATCTTTAAAAATATTTTATGAAGGCAAACTTCATGAGAATAAGAAAAAAACACTAAAGGATTTACAAAAAAAAAAAACTTTCCTTATTTTAATATTTTTCAATAACTATATTGAAAATAAAACACTATTAAACATATAGAATAAACTGTTTTAAAACATTAACATAAACATTTTCATTCCATTCTAGATAATCTAACAATATTGTTTTTAAAGTTTAAGTACAATCTTATTAAAAATTAAGTATTTTGTATTATGGTGAATAGAAATATAGTAAAGGGAAGTTTTTCTGACAGTAAAAATAAAAGGTTACTATTGCTAACTATTTAAAACAGTAACAGATGCATCACTAAGCCTATATATAAAAATATACTCTGATAAAAACTATGAAAGTCAACACTTTACCCTCTGGGAGGGGAGAACAATTATTTCAGATAAACAAATTCTGAATTTTGAATAAATCCCTTGCAGTGTTTCTTTCAGTGGTGATGCATTAGTCCCTTATTATTGGTATGTTTGAATATGATGAAAACCCTTCAGAGTATTTGGAATGTCAACACATAGGTTATACCCTCATGTTGATAGTTTAGTCTTTCAAAAGCAATTCACGGAAGTACACCATGTGACAGTAACAATGGCTGATCTTAAAACTACATATGTAACATTCAAAGCTTCCATTTTTCTCTGACTCAAACTTCCACTGTTTTCCAGAGACTTTCCTTGGAAAAACACTGGCATACATATAAGCAGCAAACACAATCCCTCATCTTTAGGCTCCTGGCACTGTCAAAGGATCCTCAGCCGAAGACCATCTGGAACACACCTGTTGTAGAACAAATGTGGTTTATTGACTTACTGCCCTGGAACTGCAGGGCCTCCCATAACTGTGTCTTAGAAATCACTTAAAGGATTTGGATCCATATTAGGAAATCTGAAAGAAAATGCAGCAAAGCATCAGGTGAAGGTAAGATGGATGTATTTAGGAGGCGAGAGTCATTCTGTGATTGAGTATCCTAAAAATTCTTATCTAGAAGGTAAGAAAAATGAACCATAATTGCTTGTTTGCTTTAAAGAAGCATGAGAAAGAATTGTTTTCCTCCAAATTGCTGACTTCAGGTGTGACTATGGGTGGTCTTGATTTAGTCATGTCTGATGTGAGTGCAGGAGATCCCTGCCTAATGTCAACGGTCTGTGAAATACTATGTTCAACCTAGGAACACAAGTCCTGTCAACTCCCCAGTATCAGTGGCTGTTTTTCTCTTTCCCAATATATATAAATAAAGAGTATAATGTGGATGGGGTGGGGGTCACATTTTCCACTGATGAAAAGAGTAACTCAATTTACTCTACTTACATTGTAGTATAAGGTGGTTCATGACTATTTTTTACCATCACCCTATGTGTTAGAGACAAAGAAAATATACAATAACTGCTTTAACCACTTCCTTAACAAATAATGATTTACAACTACAGAAAATCCCTGCCAATATGTCTGTAGATCACCAGTCATTTCGTCTCATTGTTATACAGCTAATGAGATAAGAATGGGGACAAGATATTTACATTATATCTGAATTCTTATATAACAGAGCATTTAGTAATGATGTTTACCATATATGCAGGTATTGCTAGCCCTTAAGAGTACAATAATGAGCAAGATCAGTCTTTCTACTATACTGTGATGGAGTTATATTTTATCATTCGTCATTTTTAAAAAAATGCATATGTGGGCCCTCCCTTAGAAGCTAAAGCCACGTCAGCATGAGTTCGATCCCCGCCCCGGAGGTGACCCACATGGTGAGGCAGACCTCTCCTGACCCACCCGCTGCTCCCCTCAATGGTGTACTTAGTCGGCCTATTCTGCTCCCCAGAATAGGGCCTCTCACTGCCCCTGCACCTCTGGACTGTAGCCCAGTTCTGTATGTATAAATAAATCTTTCTTAAAAAAAATGCATATGCTTACATTTTCTACCTTGCCTGCTACTTATTCATTCAGTCACAAATATTTACCAAACATCTTTCAGCTATTTGCAAGTAATTATATGAATCAGAGTAATTAAAACAAAACTCTTCTTGAGTTTGCAATCTAGCAGAAAAACAATTAGACTTCTACACAAATATTAAGAGAAATAAAGTAAATAACAGGTATCATTAGAGATAGGGTGAAATGTCTGAAAGATTCACCTTACAGAGAGGTGGTCCAGACATCAAGTACACAGACATGCACACATGAAAAGGTGCATCTTGACTAAGCCCTGAAGTGCAGGTTTATTGACAGAGACATTGAAAATCTACTGTGCTTGTTGAAAACCCTTGCTTTCCTGCTTCTCAGCTTCTTACCATTCTTCACATTAGTTACTATAAGTTTTCAATGACCCAGGCTTGTGCAGCTCACTAAATACAACCTCTTTACATTTAATTTTCTTAATTCCATCTGGCTATTCCATCCAATACCCAAGATTTCAGCAATGCTTTACATATGAAAAAGTGTTATATTGACATACAATATTCATCATGGAAGTAATGATCAACCCTAGTTTTCTTTTCTTTTTTTTTTTTTAAGATTTATTTATTTATTCATATAGAACTGGGGTACAGGCCAGAGATGCGGAGGGTGAGAGGCTTCACCAGAGACAGAGAGGGGAGCAGAACAGGCAGATCGACGAAGTACACTGCTGAGGGGAGCAGCGGGCGGGCCAGGAGAGGTCTGCCTCGCCAGTTTTCTTTTTTTTTTTTCTTAAAGATTTATTTGTTTATTCATACAGAACTGGGGTACAGGCAAGAGATGCAGAGGGTAAGAGGATTCATCAGAGACAGAGAGAGGAGCAGAACAGGCAGATCAACGAAGTACACTGCTGAGGGGAGCAGCAGGCGGGTCAGGAGAGGTCTGCCACGCCATGTGGTCACCTCCGGGGCAGGCGGGGATTGAACTCATGCAGAAGTGGCTTAAGCTTCTTAGTGTTGTGCTTTAACCCGCTGTGCCACCAGGGAGGGTCCCCTAATTTTCTTTTACAGCCTTTATAGCACTTATCTTTTCCTCAATCCCCACAGTGGCAAATTTGGTAGTCAGATCTTCAGTGTGCTCACTCAAGGAGCACCAAGAGAAGTTATACACTCTTAAGGTGTTCAAACTTCAAGGAGATCAAACTTTGCTTAAGAGGGAGCCATATATAATCTAATGTGCACCAAAAAATTCATATAAAAAGGTTGTCATTCACTCATTTCTCAAGTCAACAAATGTCTCTAAAGTAACCATTATGCATCAGGTACTCTTTTAAGACAGTGTCCTGTTCTTTCATTGGTGAATAGTCTAGTAGGAGGTGATATTAAGAAGAGAAAACAAGCCAAACAACAAACAACTACATCAGCTAACACATGAAATTCTTGTTATCAACAATAATGTTATTTCTATGGAAATAACCAAAATAAAGCAATCAGCTAACACAACAGAGTGCTTACTTTATCTGGGAAGACAGGAAAGCTTCTTTAAAGGAGTGGTATTTCAGATGGGCTCTCAGTGACAAGAAACAATCAACCGTGCGGTGATCTGAGGAAAAGAATGATCAAGGCAGATAGAAGAGTTCTACCATTGGAAAGAACATGATGTGTTGGAGAAATAGTAGCACAGCTGGGGTGTAGAGATGAAGGGAAAATAGTGGAAGCTGTAGTCAGAGAGGTAAACTGGAAGTGCCAGTCAGGACAAAGAATATAGGTTTTATTGTAATTGTCATGTAAACCAGCTGTCCTTTTTAGCAGGTAAGTAACATGATAAAAAAAATTTGAAACCCGTGGGGATTACAATTGAGATGAAAAAAAAAATGTGCAAAATGATGTAAAAATAAACTTTTTAATAAAAAAAAATTACTTTGGCTCCTGTATAGAGAATGGATTTTAAGGTAGTAAGAGTGAAATTCAGAGACCACATTAAGCAACAATAATCCAGGCAAAAGAAGATGATAGTTAAAATTTAAGTGGTGAGAAACAAGGGTTAAGAAGTAGGACTGACAGAATTTATTATGTATTGAATATAAAAGGATGAGAGAAATGCTAATTCCTAGCTTTCTTAACAACTGGGTGTAATGATGAGTTTGACTGAGAAGGAATTGGGAAGGAACAGCATCAAATGCAAATGGTCAAGAGCTATTTTTAGGACACCTTAATCTTGAGATATTTATTACATATACAGGAAAAGTTTTTAAGTAGAAGAATTGGAAATGTGAGCCTGATGTTCCATTGAGACGTCAGTTTTGCAGTCATATACAGATGACAGTTAAAGATAAAAGAGCAAAAGATTATCACCCTGAGAGAGAAAGATCCTCAGAGAGAAGAGGGTACAGGAGAGAGGTAGAGAACTTCCATGTGTAGACATTTAGCAGAGGAGAAATTTGTCAAGGAAACTGAAAAGGACTAGCCAGTCAGACACGAAGAAAACACCAGAGTGTGATGTAGCAAAATCAAGAAAAAATATGCTGCAAGATAGAGGGAGTAGTCAAGGCTATTACAATGCTGAGATAAGATCAGATCAGATTGGATTAAGTCACTGGTAACCTTAAACCAGAAAGTTCTTAAATGCTAGGTACCAGCATCCTAACTGGAAGGAAGGTAATAGTAACTATAAAAGAAAGGAATGGAAACAAGAGTTAACAACTTCAAGACTTTTGCCACAAATGGGATACAGAGAAGTTGAGTGGTGTATGGCATCAGGGGGAATTCTATGATAAGATGTTGACAGAACTTACTCTTACTCATATGGGAATGATCTTGTACTTGCTGAAAAAATGTCACAAAGCAAGAACAGATAAACTCCTAGAGCTAAATCTTGGACACGATGGAGTAGACTCCAGAGAAAAACAGAATCATTTATCTCAAAAGTTATCTGGAGCTATGATTTTGGGTCAGTTTTCTTCAGGTACACACTTTTTGTGCACATCAAGGAGACTAATATTCATATTCCTATATGATTTTTGTCATACAAAATTGCTACTTATTATTTAATTGAAGGAGATAGTATTCACCATATGAACTAAAAGTCTCATAAGAATTAACAATATTTTTTTAAAAATCCCATTATATATGAAAGTTTGCCAACCCCAGCATTTGAACAACCTTTTATTTTATTTTACACAATCTCTAGTCCATTCCTTCTTTTATCATGACTTACTGCCCTCCCAGCCCAGGTGTTGGTTATTCCAGTGATTAGATCAAAGATGACCTTTATGTGTGAAGACAGAGGTAAAGAAAATGCTTATTAAAAGTCTCTGCCTTTTGTATGTCATCAGTTAAGAGCTTTCCTTTCCCATCTGATAAAGGGACAATGTTCGCCTTTATCATCTTCTGGGTTTAATGTATTAAAAAAAAAAACATATAGTTTTCATTCTCTCTTTATTCTTTCTGTATCTCTTTCTTTTGTTTCATTGTAGTTGCTGCTTTTCTCTGACTTGCACATGCAATTAGGCACTAACTCATTTGCATTTTTGCACATAATGTATCATCCAGTTCTGTAATATTCTTTATTCTTATTTTTAAAACATTGTATTGATCCATGTGAAATTTGTTTTCCTCTGTGTATCTAGAGTGTAATATTTAAGGCACTGCAGGATTCCAATGCCTCTGAGATCCAAACTACTCTTCGTCAGATCCTTTTAAAAGCTGGCTACTACACACTGGAGGGAGAAACATGACTTGCTATTTAAATGGAAGTTTAAAGAACAAAGAGAAAGGAAAATAAAATTAAGGAAAGATAATAACAAATGGACTTAGAATGCAAGGTCAGACAAAAAGAGATCAAAATGATTTCTAATGGTACCTGATGAGAAAGTCTTGTGAACAATGAATGAGAGTTCAATAGATGATTGGGTGAACTGAACAAGTAAAAATCAAAATAAGGGTTGCTTTGACCCTAGGTGAATCCTTTGCTTTCATCTTGAGCAGATAAGAAAATGACTCACAAAGATCATAGAGTGTGAAGAGAAGACCAAAGCAATTTGCCAACAAGAAGTCTCTGGCCAACAAAAATAAAAATGGACTTCTTAAATTTCCCACATTAAAGATGAGGGATGTGCACGCAAAACCACATTGGCCAGAGCACTCAGGTCTGATGCATATGAAGTGGGAGATGATGAATGGATTTTTATGATTCACACCTAGGACTTTTTTCTCCTATTTTTTTTAAATGTTTTCCTTATTTGCATAATTATTTAAATTTACCCTCTTCTGATCATTATCATCAACCTTTACCCTCAATCCTTTCTCCCCATTCCAATTCCTAATGTCATACTCCTAATGGATAAATTTTAAAAGAACTTTTTCACCTATTTATTTTCTCTTATTTCTACATCAAAATATTATCTCTCACAGCTAATGGTTATCTTTTGTAATCTGCAAACTTCACTGCCCTTCAACAAAATGTTTAAAGAGATTTCTGTCACTATTAGGTGTCTATTAATGTAGGTACATTTAAATTAACCTTAAAACATGATCATGAACATTCTATTCTTGTTTCTCCATCACAGTTATTCTGACATTTGGAAAATTTTGCAAGTTAGACATCTATTAATCTAAGATACACACACACTTTTATTATTAACATCATATTTTACCATAATTATCATTTCCAGCAGTACTATTTTCTTGTTACTTGCATCTATTTTTTCTACCTTTAATTTGCTTTATTTTAAATCTTCAAAAAGCTACAATTATAACACAATAAATAGGCATATATCTTTCACCTAGAAATAGAAATTGCTAATATTTGCCAATTTACCACAATTGCTTTATGCCTCTTTCGCAGTAATTATAACAATAACACTGTTATCATTTTGCTGAACTATTTGCAAGAAAGTTGTAAGCATTATGACCTTTTGTGCTAAGTAGTCCATCTATATCACCTAATAATAAAGACATTCTCTTTTGCAGTCGTAGTACATTTCAGTAATTAGGGATAATTAAAGTTGATAGACACAACTATGTAATATACAGTCTACATTACAATTTTTCCAATTTCCCGAAAATGTCTTTTAGGGCACTCTTCCCCCAGTTAACAATCTAATTCAAGTACCTTTTCTGTTCTTACACAAGGCAGCATCTTCCTTTCTCTTGTATTACACTCGATAATCTACATTCTAATGTCATACCTCCAGCCATAACCAATAATTTATCATTCCTTTTCATTTACCAATTTTCTGAATTAAAATTTTCAGAACCACAGAGGCGTCACTATTTGGTCTGTTTTCCTTCCTCATCATCTGATTGCCTTAAAGAATCTACGCCCTTGAATGACCTTTGTAACCAGTGACGACCCATACAATGTTGATGTGGTTTCCATACCCTAAGATTCACAAATTTTTCTTAAAATTATTTTCTGTTCTTGGATGTTGACAATGTGATTATCTCCATCCTCCTCTATTACTAGGCGAGTATATCACCACCCAGAATAAACAAAGCTGTGTGTCTTTTAATAGATGATGTCCATTGTCAGATTATACTACTCCTTGAAAGATTCAAATTTGTACACCACATGGCAGAGAAAATACTACTTTTTTTGTCTTCTTGGTCTTATCTGACCAGCCGAGCATGTATTTTTCAGTAGTATTCTGGTGATTTCAATGCAAACATCCACAGAGGAACAAAAGCATTAGATAGACACAACATTCCTGAGGTGCCAGGAAGCTCAACCTAACATCTCAACTCTGTGACTTCATGGCTTGAAAAATGCATCCCAAGGCACCATGACATCACAATGTCAGCATTACTCAATATATCAAAGACCCGTCTGGTACAGAATGATGGTGTCCAAAAAATTCATCAGACAGATGCTTGAGGAAAATCGCTACTGTGTTTATATACAGTGTATATATAATAAAGATCTCCAACTTCAGTGTTTGGCAACTTGGGTTCAAATACCATGTATGCACTTCACCAGCTGTGTAAATTGTGCACAACTAATTTCATCTTCATTTCCTCATCCGTAAAATGCAGATCATAATATATAGGTTAAAACAGTTCACACAAAAACTTTGTAACATACCTAGCACAAAATAACTCTCATTAAGTATTATTACCAATAGCCTAGAAATGATGGACTTGCTCTTGGCTAAGTTTTATGAACTTATCTACCAAACAATGTCTGTTAAAGAAACTTCTGCTCTATTATTCTGCTTCTTTCCAGGGTTCCAGAGTTGTGCTACAGTGCAATGCAAAGAACATTGAGTTACTGTGCTATCAGGCATAAAATACATACATACATACATACATACATACATACATACATACATAAATAAAGATATAGAGCCTAACATCTCATTGTATGCTTTTCAATAATTCTTAAGGATAACTGAAATGCTCCATGAACTCTTCAAAGATGTAAATCCATTAATCCACATTTTTGGGAAGGTAAAAATTAATAAAAATTCTTACTTATTCTAACTCAATATTTGCCTCCCTATGAAACTGTTCACTAGAAAGAACAAACAACCATTACTTATTAAATAATTAGTTTGTGCAACTTACATGCACTATCTCACATTAGCTACGATGTTACATATCACTGCAAAATATGTTCTATTGTTTTCTCATTGTGGTATGCCAGTTTTGCATCTGATTTACTTTGCACTATTGCTCTAAAGCGTTGCTTTTCAGTAGTTCACTGTTATCTGAAACTGAAGCAAAAGTGAAGTCAGTACATAGATTCCCCTATATATTTTAGCATATTATTTTAAATGATTCTCTAAAATGCTAAGAATAGTTCTAAGAAACTGATTAAATTCCCAAAGAAGTTATTTAATATTACCATTACAACCATAAACACATGTACACAGACTATTGTAAATGTATGTCCATTACTTTAATAACTATTTACAACTTGTAGTGAAGTTTTCTAACCTATTTATGATATCACTCCCCATAGAGGCACACTATGTTCAGACAAACTAGACAGTACAGGGCCTTCCAGAAAGAAAAAGAATTCTTGGCTTATTGGATAGAAATGGTACAAATAATCCACCCAAAGCACAGATCATAAACTTGACCCTCTTTTTAGATTTTTTATTAGGACTGAAATAATTAATACTGACAGAACAAAGAGGAGATTGTTAAAACCATGAAAATCACTTTGCTGCTACCAATATAACTGAATCCCACCTCTAATGGATTATGTGGCCAGGCCAGCCTCATAATAACATCTAGTAACTAACTCTGTCCATACGCTGATGTTCAATGGCCAAAGGCCCCATTTAATTAAGAAGATGGATTTATGTGCACTAATAATTCAGGTTAAAGCTTTGAGAGCATAGTATTACTCAAGCTAAAGTAAAAATTATCTTTTTAGCCTAACCACACTTCGAAATATACCTCCCACTTCTGTAAAATATCTGGATCACTCACAGGGATTACAACTGAGATGGAAAAATGCACAAAATGATGTAAAAATTAACTATTATATTAAAAAAAATCTGGGTCATAAGTATACTTATAATATCAGATGTTGTAAATATATAAAAGCTAGTATTATTTAGCACATTTATATAATTCACATCAGGAACATCAATTTTCAAAAAGACCCTTAACAAAGAAGGATCATTACTCTTGTGAAAACCTGATGTTGAGATAAATCTGCTTATCAGACATAGACATGAAAAACATAGCCAGTTTAACTTAGGAGCAAAGTTATCTAGAAATAACTTAATGGATCCCATCATGTGCAGTTTTATATATTTTATTATTTGATCTAGTCATAAATCATGATATGTATACTCCTGGCTAAAACATCTTCTGGGAATAAAGCTCCTTCATTACAAATTTAATGTTGAAAAGTACTTTGTAAATCAAATGAAACAGAGCCACAGGGACTCAGCCACGCACTTCAAGAAGTTCCCTGGTCAAAGTTACACATTGCCTCAAGCTACACAAAGATAACAGAAGTGACCAGTACTGAGCAATACTGAAGGATTTTTGTTGAGCAGCTATTATAGTCAGGCACTTTGTTAGGCTGTACCAAAATGACAGCACATCAGGACACTGTACTCAGCTTCCTTCCACCATAGGGTAACTCTCTTCACAATATGTGTCCATCTCTACCCTCTTTATCACTCTATATCCTATCAGAGCCTAGGAAGATCTAACTCAGTCAATATGTTCTCATGATTACATACTTGAGTTTAATATTATGCTTGACCTATCACACATAAAATGATCTGACTTCAGTCACTTATAACCTCCTAACTGGGCATTTAAATTAGACATGTTCATTTTCCTTCTGACTTACTTTACTGAGCATAATCCCTCTAGCTCCACCTATGTTGCTGCAAATGGCATGAATTTATCTTTCTTGGTGGCTAAATAGTATATTATGTATATATACCACATCTTCTTGACTCAGTCATCTGCTTTGGAACATTTACGTTTTTTCCATATCTTAGCTACTGCAAATAGTGCTGCAATAAACACAGTAGTGCAGGTTTCCTTTCAAATCAATGTTTATGTGTTCGTTGGGTAGATTTCCAAGAGTGGAATTGCTGGATCATATAGTAGCTCATTTTTAGTAATTTGGGGAACTTTCACACAGCTTTCCAGAGTGGATGGGCCAGCTTGCTTATGGGAGTATAGGGAAACCAAATAAGGAATGGGGTGGGGGAAAGACAAAACTAGCAGGCAACTATAAAAGGAGACATTCATCAGGGAAGGGGGAAAAAAAGTGATTGAAATAGGGGTGGGAAGAGAACAAGAGACTGGTGATGTTTCATGGGTGATTTGGTGGTGGAAATTTTATGGGAACTATATTTGAGAGGAGAAAGCAAACGATGAAAAAAATGAATAATGATGTAAAATAGAGAGAAATATAGTAAAAAAAAATATTTTCATCCAACATTTACATTCTAAGTTTTTCATATTTATTAATGAAATAAAAAGATGGTCCATCCATCTGAGGCTAGAGGAAACCCGTTTTCACGATGTGGGCAATGAGTTACCCTATGCTAATTTCCCCTTCCAGAATCCAGACTATGGCAACACTTTCTCTCAGCATACGTCTTCTTTCTAGAAATATCCCCAGTCAGAATAAAAGTCAAGGGTGACTTAGTCTCATGTCTACCTAACTTACTCTTTTCTGCTCCCCTTGAAGTTTATGGACAACAGTTATATAAACCAGAAAAAAAGAAAAGAGTAGACAGACATTCCACATTCTTCTAGATAAAAAACCAGTCACTTTAATAATGAAAACTAGAAGAAAACGAGCTGGGGAAGAAGACAGTTACCATATTCCATCTTATTCCAGTTTCATTAATCACCTTTTATGTTTAAGGCATAAAGAAAAATGATTTGATTTACATATATTGTGAAATGGCTACGACAATATGTTCCACTTACAACTATTTTCTTATATAGGTATAAATGTGAGGCATCTTTTAATATAACCATTTGTTAAGTTTCCACAAATGCAGTTAGTTATTAAAGAGATATTTTGAAGATATCAAATCTTGACATAGGAAATAAGCTGGATAGACACAGTGCAAGAATATTTTTACATTTAGTATATAAAAGGAAGGAAAGTTCAAACTTCCATGCTCTATGTCTCAAAGGCAAGAAAGTTTGCCAGATATTTCTAATAAAACAGATGGGGGTAGAAGGATTTGGCAACTCTTTTCCTCCCCAACACTTTTTCTCCCAACTTCCATCATTAAAATTACTATATATTGCCCTAGTGTCTAGAACATTGTAGAATGCGTATTTCCACTCTTTTTCTAGTTTTTATAACTACTATGTATAAAGTTCTCTACAAGAGAAGATAAACACTGGTTCTTGTAATGAGAATTTTTAAGATTTACTCCTTTAACAACCTCCCTGTATATCATGCAGCAATGTAAGCTATAACTATCATGCTGTATGTTTCATATCCTCAATATAATGTGCAACTTCATAATGAAATAAGTCAGGAATAAAATTTTTTAAAACTGTGTTCCTCACATTTACTTACTGTAAATATTCAGTATATGGAGTCAAGCATCAGTATTTCAATTTAACTTTTGGATATCTAAGATACCTAAATGAATCTGTTTAGATTGAAAGTGATAAAAGTATATGGAATAGATTAAAATCACAGAGTCTTAGGTTAATTTTAAACAATATTAATAGTAAGTGCTAGTATCTCTAGCAACTACCACTCATCTCCTAGAAAAAAAAATTCCTCTCATATTTATCCAAGTTTCCTTCCTTCTAGAATTAATGTAATATTCCCCTTATCACACATCATTCCAACTTGAGTGCTGAGATTTAATATATCTTTATCATATCTCTTTTTTAAAAGATGTATTTATTTATGAATACAGAACTGGGGTACATGCCAGAGGTGCAGGGGCAGTGAGAGGATTAACCCAAGACAGAGTGGGGAGCAGAACAGGCAGAATGATGAAGTACACTGCTGAGGGGAGCAGTGGGCGGGTCAGGAGAGGTCTGCCATGCCATGTGAGTCACCTCTGGGGCTGGGGATTGAACTCTCACTGAAGTGAGAGTGTGGCTAGCTTGCAGAGTTGCATCTTAACCCGTTGTGCCACCAAGGAGGGCCACTTCATAATATCTCTTTATTAAAGAATTAACAATTGTGGAACTGAAACAAATGGTTACATTTAAAGATGCCTCTTTAATGATTTCTCAGTCAGTATCTAGAGCATGACTATGCATTGAATTACATCATGTGCCATAGCTTCCACCTACAACTGAAACACAACTGAAGTCAATTCAGTGTCTTTACAAGTCAGTATGTTTTCCTGTATTCAGAATCAGTATGGGAATCATATTGAGATATAGGTTCAATTAGATACTGAACAGTGGTTCAGTATACTAAGTGGCTCTAGGTACTTAGTAAGGGTGAAATAGCTAAGCAATCATTTATGAAGATGGGGGTCAGTCTTTTACTTAAGCTTTTAAAAAACGAGAAACCATTGCTGGAATTTTGGAAAACTCTGGGATTCTGAACAACAAGGGTAATAAATGGACAGAATAGTTCAGTTGAAATCCTTGAAAATTAACTACATTTACAAATTCCCCAATAAAACAGGGGTCTCTGACTTGCTATTACACACAGTGCCCTTGCAGCTGAGTGAGGTGTTTGTGACCAAGTTCATCAGTCTTTCTCTTTGGAAAATCATTTTGAGTGGACTAAAAGAAAAATTGCTTTTCTCTGTGATAAGAAAAATTGTTTATTAGGGGGCATCCCCCAATATATTTTGCTAAACAAATAACAAATCTGAAGCTAAATGCAGCTTACTGATCTTTTGGATGAATATGTGAAAATATATCTAGAGGGGCAAAGAGAATGTTTTGTGGTTCCAAGCCTGGAGTTTACGCTGGTTATTTTTACATACTATTCAGATATCATGAACTGTATTTAACTACCTACTTTAAATATTGAAATTGTCAATCTGATAAATTTACCTCATCCCCCAAACTTGCTACCTTAGAAGAGGTTTACCATCTACTAAATGGAATTTTAACATATGAAGTAATATAATATAAGCAACTTAAGTCTAAGATTTCTTGTCTTCAAACTGAAAACACCACTTCTAAATGCCATTCCAAAATTCAGTAAGATTATTAACAATAGTGCTTACTTGGAGTCTTCCAAGAGTCTTCGAAGAGTAGACATGCAAATCAAAAGGCCAGTGATCTCCCACTTATTTGTCACTTGTTCTAAAATTACCATGTATTATCTGCACTCTGTGTGTTATAAAATCACAAAGCTCACACTGAAAACATACCAAATGCCCTAATTCCGGAGAAGGAGGAAAGGGTCCTCCTTAAATCTGCACTTACAAACTAACTTGGTTCATCACAAAGAGTAGAAAGAGGTTTGTTTTAAAAGAATTTAGGATAGAAAAAATTAGTAGGGAAGTGAGTCAAGAGTTAACTAAAAGAACAGAAAGAGAAGGACTTTTGGGAAGTCATTCTTGGGAAGAGAAGGACAGAGGGACAGAGATGAACAGATGGTCAAAGATCCCAATAGCTCTAAGACTTGGTCTTCCAGAGTTAAAATTTGGCTACTAAAGATGCATACTTCAATACAGGAATTGCCAATTGAAGCTAGTGGCTGTCCAAGTGAACATAAAGAGTATCTTTTTATATAATACATAAATCTAAGGATTTTATAAAAGTCCTCACACTTGTCTGATCAACAAAGCACATATTTGTCAACTCTGTAAAATCAAGTATCCACCTCTATGTGTCAAGGATATGTAAATTTAGCAAACAAGCACAAATCTCTACATTTGACTAAATATATTTAAGTCTGGAGGTAAAAGTTTCAGGCAGTTAGTCATAATGAAGTAGGATTCTCCAATCATTTTAATGGACTCTGACACATTAGTTGAATCTCAGATCCTTGCTAATTTGTACTCAATATAAGTACATATAAAATTTATCTGAACCACTTTCTTTTCCCTGAACTTTTCTTCCTGATTATAATTCAAATTAAAAAAACTCATAATTAATTTTCAGAGTGTAAATGTCTTAATTCTACTTGCCAAGAATTATTTCCTTAATTGCCCTATTTCTTGACCTAGTAATTACTGCTTGTGTGAATGACATTGATTCTCCCCTTCTGCTTTCAACCAATCTAGACAATATGTCATAACATTATAAAAATAAAGTATATGTCGTCAACCAAAATGAAAAGCTATTTTGATACATATACTTATAATTAGGTTATAGATGCTTTTATCCAGCAACCTTGTATTCATACCTCCAATAAGAAAACTTCAATTTAGCAAATGAATCTTAATTCTAGGGAATACTGGTTCCACTGTACCGACACCATAAAGATTGTCTTCATAAAATGCGGCTCATGTAAAATAGAAAGAAACACATTTTAAGTGTTCTATCTTTTGAATAAGTGGTATCAAGGAAAAGAATGCACTTAGTACCATGATTCTGAATGAAGCTAATCATTAGAGAAATCATTGCTGACTCTTCCTACCATTAGTCCATAACCCATTTTTTTTTCCAAAAAAAAAATTATTTTAACTCAGTTTTCTGGAAAATACAAAAGGCCACGATAGGCTAAAAGCCACAACTGAGCAGTAACAATTCATCAGTTACTTAAATTAATTTTGAGAAAACTAAAGAAGGGAAAATTGTCACTTTTCTCTCACAGCATATTTGTTCTATCATGAATTACTCTCAAAGCACAACCGCCAAATCCCTGCCACACCACACCACACCTGGAAATAAGTTGGTCCACCCACAATGCGCGATACTTTCATCAGGTATGAGCAGGAGATAGAATATTCTTCTGGGCTTTTCTCCTTTGATCCGTAGCCCTCTGTCTCTGTCTTAGGAAAAGCTGGTTTTAAACATGGGATCTTCCTCCTTCCTATATTCTCAGAGCTCTCAGCCCACTCAACTCCACAGGATTCCCTATGTCCTGTTTCCACCAAAGTGATCTATGTCTTCCAGTCGAGTGAAAGTATCTCAGAAGCAGGCACTAGGTGTCACTGATTACTATACCTTCCAGAAAATATTTGCATATAGTCTCATGACAAGAGGTCACAAATCATGGTAGAAACACTGTAGCTGCAGAAGCTAGACAGAGCTGGACTTGAATCTTAGACATGTTCTTTATTATTCTGAGCCTAATTTGAAGGGTCATTTTGAGGACAATATAAGGTAACCTCAAGAAAAGCATGTAGCACAATACCTTGCCTGTGACAGGCAATGAAAAAATAAATACTGGTTTTCTTTTATTCCTTACTTTGTTGGGGGGGAGGTCAAAAAGGACATTACACAAATATTTTAAAACTAAGTAATTTTTACTTTTAGTTTTGCTTATAAGCCTAAATTTTCTGTTGCTTAAACTTTAGAACCACTGTGGCAACTGATCTTTTCAAATGTAGACTTGGCGGTGTGATTACTCATAAAGGAGAAATCAGAATGTTTTCTATATATTTGGCAGGTTAAAAGGAGAAGGAAAAAATATACACAAGTCATCACAATACTCAGGAAAATTAATTTTCAAAGCCCTCGAACCATATATTTATATATAAATTTGTATCTTACATAAACTGCACATACAAATGTTATTGTAGATACACACTCACATTCATGCTTGAGCATCTTTATAAAAAACATTGACAAAGTAAACAAGAAAAGAGAAAATAGTGGGCAAAAATTCTTTTTCCCATGGTAAGTGTCTACCATCCTCCAAAACCCTAAAGAGAACTGGCTACCTTTGGAAATACCATCAGAGAAGAAAGTCAACAGTTGCCCCAGAAGAAAATAAAATAAAATAAAAT
The DNA here is from genome assembly GCF_000260355.1 of Condylura cristata. Lineage (NCBI taxonomy): Eukaryota > Metazoa > Chordata > Mammalia > Eulipotyphla > Talpidae > Condylura > Condylura cristata. The sequence continues at coordinate 23,160,479 of NW_004567110.1, forward strand.
TTTGTTTATCACTCGGTATCTATGTGTCTCTTTGCTGATTTACAAGCCAGGAAACTCTGCAACAAAATTCTGGGAGTCAATCTATAAAATGTATCAAAAGTCAACCAAATGGCACAAAAATATCAGTATTACTAATAAACTCATTAAAACTGCCCCTTCACGCAGTGGGTTAAAGCACAGCACTGAGAAGCTAAAGCCACTTCCGCATGAGTTCGATTCCCGCCTGTCCCGGAGGTGACCACATGGCGTGGCAGATCTCTCCTGACCCGCCTGCTGCTCCCCTCAGCAGTGTACTTCGTCAATCTGCCTATTTTGTTCCCCACTCTGTCTCTGGTGAAGCCTCTCACTGCCCCTGAGCCTCTGGCCTGTACCCCAGTTCTGTATGCATAAATAAATAAATCTTTAAAAAAAAAAAAAACTGCCCCTTCGTATCTGGACACACTCAAGTTTCCCCCACATTTATTCATTCACAAGGGAAATCATCATATGGAAAGGAACTGTACTCTATTTAAATCATATGCCTTATGATATGCATAGACATTTATGTCAACAATCTTAAAATAAATTAAATAACAAACAGATTGTAGAAAAAAAGCATGGTAAAAATCTAAATCCTCCCAAAAGAAAAGGAGAGTCTGTTAGGAACACAGTATCTCAATATCACTGATAGTGTTAACCCTCCAGGGTATTATAACTTTTCAGTAGGCATCAGATCTAACAAAAATTCAATATAATCAGTTAAATGCAAACTACAGACTTACTGGCACCAATAGAAAGATCAGTTAGCTCATATACAGTACAATTACCCTCAACTCACAATATTACATAAAAGAGGAAAAAGAAAGTGTACTATGAGTTCCACCTTTAACTAACTAAATATTTGATTAACAGTTCCTATCCAGTATCATTTTACTTCTATCCTTCTCGATATCTTAAAACCTTCAACAGATTCTCAAATCTAAGCTCTCCTAATCTGACAGAAACAAAAATTACCTTTAAACCCTCTATACTATAGGAGTTCCAAAAATATTATACACTATTCATATAGACAGAATCTTTATAATCAAGTTTACAATTCTACAAAGTGTTCTTCTGAAAGTACATGTTACCCAAAAAGAAGATATGTAACTACAAAAGTTGACCCAATCTATATTTTTAAATGCCACAAATTTGGTGGTATTATTTATCTGATGTTGCTAGGAAGATCAACATATAACTAGCATGTGTACACCAACAAAACTTAAAGATATCAAGAAATGTTCAAAATCTTTAACATCCTGTATAATTCATATGGAACTCCATGTCACTTATCACTTAACATCCAAGTATGTAAAAACAAATAATTCTGGGCCCTCCCTGGTGGCACAGCGGGTTAAAGCACAGCACAGAGAAGCTTAAACCACTTTCGCATGAGTTCGATTCCCGCCTGCCCCGGAGGTGACCACATGGTGTGGCAGAGCTCTCCTGACCCGCCCGCTGCTCCCTCAGCAGTGTACTTCGTTGATCTGCCTGTTCTGTTCCCCACTCTGTCTCTGGTGAAGCCTCTCTCACCCTCCGCATCTCTGGCCTGTACCCCAGTTCTGTACGAATAAATAAATAAACCTTTAAAAAAAATTAAAAAAAAAATTCTCTGGTACAGAGATGAAAACATGTCTTCTTTAGGAAAGCATCAGTCTGATCAAGTTGTTAAGAGAATGCGAAATTTAACTAACTGCAGTTTCCTGTATGATGAAGTAATATAGTCACGTGCCAAATAGGGGCAGGTATGGCTGCTGTCAGTTGCTTTCACTCTCCGCTCTATTGGAGGAACACTAAGTTGAACAGAACACCACCGATTTGCTCTTAGAAAACAATGCAGAATTCCCATTGCTCATCATAATGATCTAGTTTTTTATTTATATTGTAATCAGTTCAGAAGAATAAGTTCACTGGGAATATGGACAAAATTTTGAAATGGCCACCACTAGAAAAAAGTATATGATTGAAACTGGAATTTTCACATGCATTTTATAACAGATGAGTGATCAGAAATCACTAGATATGGCTTAGTCAACTGAAATACGAAGGATGAATTTGTCTGATAATAGTGTGAGTTGGCCTCTGGAGTTCTACAGCCAGAAGGTCTTAAACATTAATCTGTACCAAGTTCACCAGAGGAGGTTTTTACTCCATTGATTTCTGGACTTTACCTACAGAGATTCTGTGTCAGTAGGTCTAAAAGGGAGTCCACACCATGTTTTGTTAACCAGCTACCAGGTGGGGGCAAAGGGTTTGATCCTGTACCCACCACACTTTGAGGAACATTGCCACACTATCTGCTTCTGGGCTTAACTAAGTGTACATTCTAGGGCATCTTCACATTCCTGCTATAGTTACAGCTAAGTTTCATAAATGAACCACTGCAAGTTAAGAAATATGCACTAAAAAGGAATCTTGAAATCCTTTTGTAATAGCTACTAGAACAAACCTTGTAAGTGTTGATTTTTTAGCCCTACTTTTGTGACACACTATGTTATCTCCAATTATCTCCAGGGGTGATATAACAGTTTCACAAAATTAATTTTATTCCATTTTAATTGAACATGGTTCACATCTGGAAAATGAATGCAGAATTTGTTGTTGGAAGTGAAAGTAAAGAAGCGCTGAATCCATTAACTCTGCTCCTATAACCTAGAGCTCTTTGCTTAATTTTGTTAAATTCATTAAGGATTTTGCTTTTAACTTGGACCTTGTGCCTCATTCTAATAGAGTGGCAAGATGCTATGGTCAAGTTGCAAGCTATTTATAGAAGGGTAATTACAAATATGTAAAGGCTCTGATGAACCCAGGAGCAGGCAGTGGCAGGGAGGATCGACCATGCCGTGTTTGAGCAGATGGATGCTTGCACATCCTTCTCTTCACGCATGTGTTCATCCCATTCATTCCAAAATAAGCTACTGGGATCTGAAATCATAGATTCTAGTAGCTGATGACTGATTTCTATCTTCAGGCTAGTGATAATTATTTTTTTTAAAGAATACATTTTTTTTTTCCTAATTGGAAAAAAATCTTGCTAGAAGCAAACACATTTTCCAAGTCTTTGAACAAAAAACAAAGCCTGTCCCAAATGTCTGCTATGACTCAATAGATTTTTTTTTTTTTTAGTATTTACTTAATAGATTTAAGTAGCTGGTTATAAGTTTCTAGCACTAGACTGAATCTGAAAGTCAAATAAGACATGAAGTAAGTGCCCACAAGCAGCTACCACAATCCTGCTTAGCACAATGCTGTAAGATTTAAAGTTCACAAAAAAGAAACAAGCAAAAACAACAGGTCTAAGCACTCTGTTTATGTCTTTAAAACACACTACATAGAGAAACAAAACTAAGACATATATGTAAAGAGAAAGATGTAGAAAATAAATGACAAATATTTGACACTGGCTTTTGAAAGAGAAATAGAAAAATAAATACTTTATATATTAAAATAATACTGGAGGGGCCCTTCCTGGTGGCGCAGTGGGTTAAAGCACAGCATTAAGAAGCTTAAGCCACTTCTGCATGAGTTCGATCCCCGTCTGCCCCGGAGGTGACATGGCGTGGCAGACCTCTCCTGACCGGCCTGCTGCTCCCCCCAGCAGTGTACTTCTTGGATCTGCCTGTTCTGCTCCCTACTCTGTCTCTGGTGAACCCTCTCACCCTCCACATCTCTGGCCTGTACCTCAGTTCTGTATGAATAAATAAATAAAATCTTTTTTAAAAATAATAATACTGGAAAGCTTTTCAGAAGATGTGGATGGGTTATACTAAAACTTTTTGGATGAATTCTTCTAAACCTTTGAATGTGAAAGATTTAGATAAAGAAGAGGGAAAGACAGAGCAGGATGGGGCAAAGGCAAGAGAAAGGAACTTGAATTGAATGTGTGTAGAGAGAGGGAGAGAGGTGTCAGAAGACCCACACTCTCTCACTCTGGAGCAGCAGCTCTGTAGAGACTGAAGAGTAAGAGGAATTGCTTGGGACGTGAAAAATAATGCCAAGTATGGAAAGCTCTAAATCTACATCAGAAAAATTTAGAAGTGATAAAGTAGATGAATAGGGAGCCATAGCAAAATTTAAGTTAAGTTTTTTGGAAGATCAAATTGATAAATTTAAGGAAGAAAAGATTACAAGCAGGATGAAGTAACAGAGAAAAAAGGTCTATTAAACATCACTACTAAAAGTTTGAGGCATGAAATATAAATGTATTGGGTAAAAAATAAAAGCTAAAACCTTTACATAATCTAATATGATCATGGGGTTTTGGATGAAAGTCATCACAAAAGGAAATGTGGCCTTAGAATAATCCTTTGCTGTATCTTGAAAGAATGAGTTATTCTATTTATTAAAGAAAATCTAGGTCTACTATATTTCAATTAATGCACATTGTCTGTGAGAAATTCAGTGTTCACAGCATCTAGCTTTACAAGAGATGGAAGCTAGTAACTTAGCTCTTGGATTCTTAAGGTCACAGATTCGTTTGATCTACCAAAAATTGGAAAAAGAATGAAAATTAAATCACAAAATGTGTGTTACGAATCAAGTGACGCTGTGTCTAAGGCTTACTATTAGTCAGTCAACTAACACACATTGAATGAGAGACAATCAATGTGTCAGGTGTAGCAGACAAGGCAGGCACACTGAAGTCAGTGGGTAGCTACTCCAAGCACTACAAAAAACGTAAGAATCTAGGGTCCTCCCTAGTGGCACAGCAGGTTAAAGCACAGCACTAAGAAGCTAAAGCCACTTCACATGAGTTCCATACCCACCCGGGAGGTGACCCACGTGGCGCAGCAGACCTCTCCTGACCCACCTGCTGCTCCTCCCCGTAGTACTTGTCAATCTGCCTATTCTGCTCCCCACTCTGTCTCTGGTGAATCCTCTCACCATCCCAGCACCTTTGGCCTGTACCCCAGTTCTGTATCCATAAATTAAAAAATCTTAAAAAAAAAATCTGTCCTTCCCATTTAAAGCAATCATGAACTTAAAAACTAAGCACCAAAGGTAAATCACTACACTCTCTTGAATAGTTGCTAAACTGCTTATTCCTTTACTAAGGGTCTAAATTATGGAGGACAAGAAAAGTGAAATTCTTCTGAAAATAGAAAGTTTAAGCACAGTCAAAATTCTCTTTCATAAAAACATCTATGTAAAAAGTTTATAGCATAGCTTTTATAGTTCAAAAAGATGTAATCAAACCAGGTGTTGATTACTGAAGTGAAAAGAGGGAAGGGCATGCTTAATCTTTCCCAGTGTTATCCTTTCAATGAGAGAAGCATACATTTTCACCAGTTCATTACAGAACCTGATGACATTTACATGTTCAAACACATACTCCATTTAAATGAATGCATTGTGATTATTATAATTAAGCTTCTACCTGAAATTTATAATATATGCTGAAATAAATTGCATTTCTTTATTTTATTCTGCAGTCTCCTAAACTATATTGGTCAAAGTACCTCAGGGCACATTCCCTAAATATTATAAATCCAAATGGCAAAAGAAAATAAATGAATGGGCTTGTGAGCAACTTCTTTTGTCATTTCTAGTTTCCCTTCAAAAGGGAATAAAATAAGTAAATAAAATAGATAATTTTAATGGCATCTTAAATTTTAGGTACTCACTGATTAGGAAATTGAAAAATCAAGCCTATTGGACAAAAGGCATAGTGAACGCAGTAAGAGAATGATATGTATACTATTCTACAGCGGTCCATTTTTATCAACTTATTGAAATTATCTAGAGTCTAAGACAGTAATTACTACCATAAACAGATTATTAAATAACCAAGAAGTAAAATAAATAAATAAATAAATACTACAATTTGGACTAGAGAATTCTGACCTGAAGAATTTTCTATATAAAATTCCTTAATGTACTCTAAAGGGAAAGTAAGATGACGAATCTCTACCTCATCAGCTCTCATCAGTGCTGTTGCCTTTCTTCCTTCATAAAAAGTAGCACTGGCTAACAATGATTTACAAAATCAGAGCTCCAAACATCCTTGCAACGTATTTAATTTTGACCAAACAATATTATAGTTTGGCAAAACTATAATATAAAGTTGTTAATGACTTAACCTCCCATCTTTTCAATGAGTAAATACACATGTCTAAGTACAGTGCCAATTTTTATAGTGTCAAAACTGCAATAAAATGGTATGATATAGCTGAATCTACAGACATTTTAAAACATCAGAATTTTTTTTTTTTTGGTCTCACCCTACTTTATACAATGCTCACAATTAAAGTTACACTGTTCATTTTAATGAATGTGGTTTTCTAGTACAATTAAATGCATCAGACAGAACACAATTAAGGAATGGAATAGTAGTATCTGTTTTATCCTCTTTGAACATACAGATGTTAAATGATCATACCTCACCAGAACATGCCTATTGCCAACTCATATTTCACTTTCCAAATATTCAGGGTTTAAAACAGAGCAGACTGCACTTTTGATAACATCTGCTACAACAAATAACAAAAAAAGAGTGTGAAGTCTGATGAATGTTTAAACAGAACATTTTTTATGGATCAGCTAAATCTTTTCTGCTTTTTAATTAAAAGTAAAGAAAATGGAACTTAATTATCCTGTAAAGATTAGCTTGTGGGCATCTTCCTGTAAATTACTTCTAATTGAAAGCAAATTGTCAAGTGACATTCAAAGTACTGTCCTTTAAAACACAGCTGTTCTACTGCTGATTTCAGTGCATTGCAGTGTTTTCTTGTTACAATATGGCATATTTGAATATTTTAACAATTTCACTGGTTTTGTATAGATTTCCATTTAACATATCTTAATCACATTTCTTCATGTAAAAAAGTTAGCATCTTTAAGTTGTTTCCAGCAACTTGAACCAGCCTATCATGAGAGTTCTCCATTGAGGTTTACTTTATTAGATTTGTTAACTTAAAGTACCAGTACATCTAGACATTTGGAGAATAACAGTCAGAAAGTGGGTAGTTATACTGAGCAGACTTATAACTCAACTCTTAGATGCCTTTCTAATTAAATCACAGTATGTTGATGCTTTAAATATATTAAAAGTTCAAATGAAATTTATACTAGAAACTAATTTTTCAAACTTAATACATCATAAAAACTATACTCCTTTTTAAAAATTTTAAAATAAACATCCTCAAGGACAGTAAGATACCATGGAAGTACTAATGCCAGACTTTCATGATGACTGATAAGAAGCAAATAAGGAATATGAACCCACTAAAATGTTTCCACTTCCATATATATCCATCTGCCAATATTATTGACTGTTTACAATTGCCTGGCACTGTATTCACCTCTGGAGACACAACAAAATCTACAGAGTCGCTGCTCTAGTGGAACTTAAACTCCAGAGGAGAGAGAAAGAAAATTAATCCCAGATAACTTCCGGTGTCGGAAACTGTTTGGACTCGTGGGCACAGATTATTTAAAACAATCCAATGAACAAAAATTCTTTGCCTGTGTAGAGTACTCATTAATGCTGACAAGTGCTTTGAAGAAAAATAAAGTAAGGTAGCAATCAGGGACAAAAGCAAAGGGCACTAGCTACCATAATGCTTAGAGTTTACATGTCTGCTTAGACAGTTACATGATCTAAACCAAGAGCTAATACCTACTTTACTTCTCCCATTCAGTAAATTATATTCCTATACTGGGTAATTTAGTTCAATTTTTATGCAATATATTTATCTTCTTTGTATATAATGATCACTAATGTTGTTCTCCAAGCAAAATCATCTGTGCAAGTTCTGCTAAATATAGCTAAACAGTACAGAAAAATAGGTAGGTGGGTAAGTAGGTAGGTAAGTGAGCGGGGTGGATAAGTGGATACAGGTAGATTGCAAGCAGACAGACAGATAAAGTTTAACTATTAATCCTTAGGTTCTTTTTTTTCTTTTCTTTACTTTCTTTTCTTTTAGTAAGTAAAAAGGAGTGTAGGGGGCCCTCCCTGGTGGCGCAGCGGGTTAAAGCACAGCACTAACACGCCAAAGCCACTTCCACATTAGTTTGATCCCCACCTGCCCCTGGAGGTGACCACATGGCACAGCAGACCTCCCCTGACCCGCCCACTACTCCCCTCAGCAGTGTACTTGTCAGTCAGCCTGTTCTTCTCCCCACTTTGTCTCTGGTGAATCCTCTCACCTCCCCTGCACCTCTGGCCTGCACCCCAGTTCTGTACCCCAGTTCTGTATGTCTAAATAAATAAATCTTAAAAAAAAAAAAAGGTGTCTAGAACAATGTAAGACTATGTGTAAACCACAGTTCAGGCTCTGGATTTTATGGTAACATTTGTAAAGACTGTCTGAGAAAGGATAACTAAAAAGCAGATTCCTGGCTCTTATTCTCACCTGCTCAAATATTTCAGCATAGCCAGTAACTGAAAGGGAAAAAGAGATATGATAAAATGGGAATGTTGCAAGTAGTAAAGTCACATCAAAAGAACTGAAAAACAAAATGCAAAAAAAGAAATATTGCCTGGACTTGTTTACAAATTAAAGTTGTCTCTTCCTTAGTGTTGAAATGATGAGGGCTCATGTGTTGCCAATATCATAAGTACTGTTAATTATCTTTAATAAAATCCACTGGAGGTTAAAAAAAGCTATGACCTAATGAATTATAGTTGAGATTGTTACTATGTAGACAATACACACTTAACGCATTAATGAAAGAAAAAAGCATATTTTAGTTAGGCATTTAAAATTATTAAAGCATCTAGTATGGGAACAAATTTTATGAAGGAAATAATCAACCACACAGCAATAAGCAAAATCAACACACTATTCATTATGTATCAGAGGTTCAGTTCTAAACTTGAGATGCATAAAGTTAGGACAGTATCAGGTGGCCATAACTAAGTTTAGTTTAAATCAATAAAAAAAATCATATAATTTTTTTTTAATTTAAAAAGCAGTCATTTTAAATTAGCCACTTTCTCACTTCAGCATGCTTAGGAACCAAAGGAAGATTTGCTGAAACCCAGACTCCAGGGTTCCATCCCTGAACACCTGAGTCAGCAAATCTGAAATGGAGTTGAGGAATTTACATTTCTCACAAGAGGAGACTGAGACTGCTGGCTCCTAGGAAAATGACAGTCTTCTAGGCTTCCTATACATCTTCTTTTTATATAAAATCAAACTACTTTATCCAAAAGGGTAAAGGGCCCTCCAATCATGTTGGATCAGGGAATAAAATAAATAGTAATTTCCCACAAATATCCCAAATTTCATTATTTACACATCTAACCAGTATTATCCATAAATCAGATTTAGCTATTCAATATATAAAGAAAGTGGGTGTAATTTCACAGCAGTTTAGAACCTAAAAAAAATAATTCCAACTCAAAATATTTTATTTAAATATAAAATTGAATTGTACTTATTAAATATTCTATTTACATTTGATTTGCATCTATTTCATATCTTTGAAGCAAAATTGAATATAGTGATTTTATTCTGAGTTAACACTGATTTACATTTTTGCTTGTGTATTAGAATGCAATGATTTTTATATTAACAAAATTATGCTCAACTTTGTATACTCCAAAAGTCCCCCTGAATAGACTAGCTTTCCCTTACTTATCTCACCCCACATTGAGAGAGCCATCTTGTATTTCTTCCTGTCAATAATCTTTCATCATCTTCAACTTCATTTGGTTAAGATTTAGTCAAAACAATATTGTCCTATTCAACTAAAATTTATAGTGCTCTATCTGTTGATTTATCTAATAATTTCTATTCTGGATATTTTTTATTATTCATGTGTTTCATACATAGCCGAGTAAAATCTCCTTTCCTTATTTTGTCCCGTAGGGATCCAGGATAAATGCTTAGTGAGGAGTAGATGGTCCTGTTTCTGCCCATTTTCAAACTCAATTGGACCCAGAACATCTGGACTGCATACTTGAAGTGTTTTAACAGGATTTGAGAGGGGCTGCCTGCCTTCAGCCGCTGTAGAAATTATTGTCTGATATATCTTTCCTGCCCCCAAACTTCTGTTGATATTATATAATTGATGAATTCTAGAATTTCTAAGAATGTAGGAACTCTGGGTATCTAGGGTCAAACTATACAAGATTGTGTGCTTTCTTCTTCCCTTCTATACCTTGACCTCCTAAAAGTATAAATCATTTCATCCATTAATTTTACTAATTGAAAACTATCCTTTAAGAAAACCCTAAATGAAATAAGTGCCTATATGCACTAATTTCATAATTGAAATGTTAGTTATAAAAATTAGTACTAGTCAAATGCCTCCAAATAGAATGCCTAGATAAACTATAGCAAATTAGTTGGGAGACCACAGAACAGAAAAAATGAAAATCAAGAACCCTATGCACACCTATAGAAAATGTCTTTTTAGAAGCACAATAAAATTACATCTCATCCTGTGGTGACATATGTAAGTATAAAATAAGGAAATTAAAAATAACCAAAGTATTAGGTTACTTGGGTGTAATTTTGTTTACATTTTTCTGTGAGAAACTGAGGTCAATAGACAACAAATACAGACTTTTGCATCTTCACCTCTGGAATTATACAATGTTTATTATAATACGCTTTATCATTTTGAATAACGATGCAGAGTTTCTATAAGGTCTTCCATTAGCATACATTGCATTACATTCACATTAAAATGAACATAAACACTTACTGAGAATTTCCGTCAAGGTCATAATAAAACAGTTTCTGGATAACCATCAGAGAGGTTTAATTAATCAAAATACCTCATGGTTCATTCCAGGTTTTACCTTGTATTGTGTAAAAGGATAAGGAAGAGCACATAGGTTTTGTTGTCACTTTCTTTGTTAACAAGGTCTGTATACAATTACAGACAACATTACTGGGTCCTCGGAACTGAATGGGAACTAAGCTGCTGAAGTCCAGGCCATTCCTTTGAAAAGGAATGGCTTCCAGCTATTTTTCTTTTTCATATATTGAATTTTCATATGGATCTAACTGTGGATGAATAAAAGCCAGAATAGCTGTATAACTGACTAATTCTCATTTCAAAATATTGGCAGAAAAAAAAAAACTCCTATACCTAATCAGTTAATATTAATGTGTTTAAAGACATTGCGTATCTGCTACATAATAATATGAACTTCGAGTGGGACAATTTAAGTCCAGTCTCCTTGGACTCATTTATCATCTTTTTCTGAAACCTGGTAACAGTTCTTTTGGAGCTGAGGAAGAAGATAAATGGATCCGTGAGAAACAAATATTTACAAACCTTTTAAAAATTCCTTTAAAACAGGGAAGGAAATATCCCATTATCTATGCTGATCATATTCACTACACAAGATCAAGTAAAATGTGTGCTGTTTGACCTCATAACCATTTGCGAATAAAATCAAACACTCCAGATTTCAAACTTGTAAGTGAAATTCCAGATCCCAGTCATCTTTTTACATAATTATGCGGCAGATGCTGACTCCCTAATCTTAAACAGGTTACCTAATAAACCCATTCCTTTATTGGTTTACTGTAGTGAACTCCCATCAACCAGAAAGAAACAGAAGTGAACATCCAAAAACATCACTGGCAAATTTCAATTCCTGTTTACATTTACATGATCACAGCACACATTAACAACCAATAAACTTTTCCTCTTAATTAGAATAAGAAACATATCTCCTATGGGAGATGATAAAGCATTTGGAAGACTGAATAATACAAGGAATAGCTTTAATTTTTCATCTCATGTTGCTTACATAGGAAAAAATCCTTAGAAAAGCACACAAGCATAATGGCCACAGCTACCTAGGAAAAAATTCTGATGTGTGTCAATTGATAGACATTATGAAGACAATTCTGAACCCTTCCCCTTAATTACAAGAGCACATCAAATCATAAGATGATAGATTGTAAATCTTGACTTTTTATACAAATGACTTTATCAACAAAGAATACTTAAAATATAAAACATAGGATATTCAGCATTATATAAACACAAATAATATTTCATTTTGTTGTTACTGTTTCCTTAGTCCTTTCTACATTATTCCCATACAGAAAGCTCAGACATATAACAACAGTATAAGAAAGAACTTGCAGGAAACAAGTAGAAATTAATATAATCACTCTTGTAAAGTCAAATATTTCTATGATAAATAAATCTTTCTTTTTTCCCTCTTAGGACCAAGTTCAAAATAACAAGAATAACAACAAAAATAAACTATGCTCTAACGGCCATATTATTAATCTTGTTTAAAAAAAAAAGACATTAAAAATAAAGTCATAATATCTTTAAAAAATTAATCTAGTCAAAATGTAAGCCAGGACCTCACTGGTGGCACCAGGGGTTAAAGTGCAGCACTATTAAGTAACGATGAGGTATCTGCAGTCACTGCAGCATGAGTTCGATCCCAGCCAGGGAGGGGACCCATATGGCATAGCAGATCTCTCCTTACCAGCCCACTGGTCCCCTCAGAAGTGTATTTCAGTAGATCTGCCTGTTCTGTTCCCCATTCTGTCTCTGGTGAATCCTCTCACCCCCTGCACCTCTGAACTGTACCTCAGTTCTTGTATGCATAAATAAATATTTTTAAAATGTAATCCAGTCAAAATTAACACAAAATGTGAAATAAAACAGTTTTGGCTATTTTCCTTTTTAAATCTCTTTTAAAAATTAAAGAAAAAGGAGAAATCTACCAGCACTTATTTCTATGAATTGATCCTGTCCCAACTTTCTAAATGTTCCACTTTCTCTTTCTCTCTCATACACACACACCACACACACACGTCAGTGTTCTCAAAATTTGATAATATTTTAGAAAATAATTCAATGATACTGCATTGAGGTAAGTTAGCAGGGGAGCCTGTGACTTAAACATCCAGTTCTATATTATCATCCTTGTTTTCTTTGCTATTATTTTTAATATAATAAACATGTCAATGACTGTATTTCCCTAATCTAAAAATGAATGATAAAAACAAGCTTGATAAATTTAAATGCCTGAAAGTCAGAAAGTGGATAATCAAGTTGTAATTGAACATAACAGGATGGAAATTGCTCACACTAACTAACAGGACAAAGCATTGCACACATGCCACTCTCTACCTGAAGTGAAGGTATGTTCCATGCCACCTTTGGGATTGTCACGGATGGTCTGGTATAACATTCACAACCTCTTGGACCTGCTACATACTACTAAATACAAGGTGCACGGGACTGTGGTGATAGCACACGGGTGAATTAGAGGTGGGAAGTCCACGGGAAGTACAACCAATATGGGAAAAGGCACAAAATGATGTAAAAATAAACTAATAAATTAAAAAAAAAGAAAATATAAACAACAAAAAATTTTTAAAAGCTTTATCCATCATCTTTGAAATATAACCTTTTAAGACGGGAGCTGAGACCTTGCTCAGTTTTCAAACATACTGTGAGAGGGAAAGGATGTCCTGAATGAACTCTACAAGTGGACGCCACGCCCGCTCCAGACATTGAATCTACAACTCCCGCAACACCACCAAAGGGAGGTCTACTAGAACCCAAGGACGCAATTAAGCAGCCATCTTCAGATTTGGGGCTATAAAGGTGGACATGTTCGGCTGAGGTTCGCTCTCTCTCCCTTGGCCTGTGGCTGTGGCTGGTCGCTTGGCTCTTGATCAGCTTTCACTGATCAAGTGTGCACCGATTGGGGTTCCAAGTCAGTGGGGCGGGAAGGGTGCATTAGTTAATTTTCACTCTTGAGCTGGTTGTTCCTTTTCTTTTCCCTTCGCAAATACACCCATTACTGACCCTTTGTGTGTGTCTGCGGTACAACTGAATCTTAAGCGTACAGTGAGGACCCACTGACAGGCAACCCAGCTCACATTGGGTTGCCCTGTAACAATACTGACTGCATATTTGACAGTTAGGTTTGTCTTAGTAACCTCAAGAAAAAAAAATTAATGTAATAAAATAATTTTCTGAGGTACTACCAGCCCTAGCCTAAATCTCACAAGGTATGAAAAAATAAGGATTTTCTTGACATCGATGACTGGAAATTTTTTGTTGCACTTTGGGTTCATGGTTAGTAAATGTGCTATTATGTTAATAGAATAGAATGAACACATTTAGGTGGAACACTTTCAGGAAAGAGTATATAAAGGGTTATTGAAAATGTCTAAGGGTTCCCAGGGAATTATACTTTGTCTAAAATTGTTTAGTTTCCAGTAACATACTTTCTCAAATAGGTGAACAAACAGTTCCAGATGTAATCCCCACAGCTCCTTATTTAAAACTGTCTGGCACTTCTCTCCTGACATTTCATTCTGTGTTACATGTGTGGTGCATCTGGGTTCCTTAAGTGATGAGCAATGTAGACAGAAATCACGGTTCAAAACTAACCTTAAAATGTTTCTGTGCCCCCACGGGTGATTCGGTGATGGGAAGTCCACAGGGATTACAATTGAGATAAAAACAAAAAAGTGTACAAAATGATGTAAAAATAAATTGTTATATTATTTAAAAAAAAAATTACATGAAGGAAAAAAAAATGTTTCTGTGTCCCGCCCCATCACATCATGCTCTTACACAAATTTAACTTATTTTGTCTAGGTTTATAATAAAATGTTACCTATGTCTTTACATATTTTTAAGTATTCTTTATTTTTTTAAGATTTATTTATTTATGCATACAGAACTGTGATATAGGCCAGAGGTACAGGAGCAGTGAGAGAATTCACCAGAGACAGGGCAGGGAGCAGAACAGGTGGATTGATGAAGCACACTGCTGAGGGGGGCAGCGGGTGGGCCAGGAAAGGTCTGCCACGCCATGTGGGTCACCTCCAGTGCCAGGGATCGAACCCTCACTGAAGCAGCTGTAGCTAGCTTGCAGTGCTGCACTCTAATTTGCTGCACCACCAGGGAGAGCCTTGTACATATTATTTTTAAACCGCTTTATTGAGGTAGAGTTGATCTATAACTGCAAATATTTAAAGCCTACACTTTGCTGAGTTTGGACATATGTGTATGCTCACAGAAACCATCACTACAATCTAGACAGTAGACATTCCCCTCACCTCCAGAAGTTTCCTTGTGTTGTTTTCATTATTGACTTTCTTCATTCTGTACCAATAAAAACGGGATTATGGAAAGATTCCTCCAAATGTGTTTCAAATACTGGCTCTATTGATTTCAGTGTGACCCAGAACAATGTCTCTAAAATGGAGTTAATCATATCTGCCCTTCATAGAATACAATAGCAGGTAAGTAATGTAAATAAATTCGATTGAACATAAACAAAATTCCTGGCAGGTTCCCTAGCACAAAGGAACACTCTCATACATTTCCCTCCCCTCTTCAGAAGTAACACGTGATGCACTCATCCATTATCACCATCGCCCATCATTGACTCCCAGAGGATACAGCGAGTGATGGAAATGTTTATTGTGTTCTGCTCCTATTACACTTAACCCCACATGTAACAAAGCAATTATGCCCAGGGTTAAGTTTATCCACTTATCTAAGAGAATATCTACCCAAACAGTATTTAAATGTCTTTCTTTTTGGTTTTTAAGTTCAAGGAGAAATCATTGAAAATTTGTCAATTTCAGGCACAACATATAATTGCTCAGAAAACATTTTTTTGGAAAAAACTGAAAACTAAAATCAGAAGAAATGGAATACTTATAAATTTATAGGAATACTTACAAATTCTGTAAATAGGCATAATGTTTGATTTTTTAATAAGGAGAAAAATAGTACATCCAGAAAATGATGGATTCGCTAAGTCCCACTTGAGACTTAGGAGTAGATCTCTGTGTTTACATATACTATTTTCTTGGGGATTATTAATTATTTTATAAGGGGGGATTTGCATTTCCAATTTCTCTATTTTACCAATTTCTCTATTTTACCAATTTCACAGGAGTGGCACATGAAGGGAACTAGATTTGAACTGATACATTTTTGTTTTTTCTATGTCAGTTGTGTTTGGGCAAGCTGGACAACATTTTTTCCCCTTGAGCTAGTCACTCGGGAGATAGGAAAAGATTACCCGCAAGCTAGCCATGAACTTGGAAGAGTTTCCCTTTAGGAAGTCTGAGTTTCCGGAGAGGGAAGAAATGATGTTACACTGGAGCGGACATCACTGTGAGGGCCCATCTCTGTGTTATCTTTTAAATCAAGAACTTTTTAAAAAAGGAAAACCCATTAAGCTGCAGGTGTCAGCACAGAATCATGCTCATCATGACAACCTTCCAAAAGATGGAAACAAGAATAAATTGAACTTTGGAAAAAAGATGCAGAGAACTGAGATGTCTATTAAAGATACAGAAAAAGCTCCACGTTGTCTGGAAGCATAATATTTGGTAACCTATTATCGATTAAGTTAGAGAAAATAGAGAGATCCTCAAAATTTATCAGTTGGTTTCACTTGATTTGATGTCAAAGTGATTTTATCCCTAAAGTATAAAAATGTGTTGACATCTTCATACATATATTAGTTCATAATCAATAAGATGCCCAAAATAACACAACCCTCTTGTCCTTTGCCATGGAAAAAATATATACATATGTGAACTTGTGTTACAGTAATAAGATCTTAGATTTGGGGGCTCATAGTCAATGCTGATCTCACTTTCTTATTCATCATTTCAAGAATTAAATGCATACATACAAATGTATCTAAACATTGTACTCTCTTTCAGTGTGTTTGCTCTGGAAGATAATTGAACCCATAAAAAAACTGATCAGATTCTCCCACCATATTGTACATAACTAGATAAAAAGGACAATCGCCTGTACATCTTTCTCTATCTGTGGCACTAAGAATCATGCACATAATAAAGAGACAAAGAGAAATAGATCCAGGTACTGGATGCCTGAAGCTTACACAATTGGGAATCTTCTGTAGGATAACACAAATACCAATATGAAGTACGAATAAAAGTAATTATTTATTTAGAAAGAGAAAATTCATAAGATCATAGATGTCAAAATGTGGCAATGATTTTTCCAGCTCAACTCTCCAAGAATCAGACAATGCCTGTGGCCAGTGTGGCAGAGGAAAAGTCAAGGAGGAACAAATCATCAGTCTTAACCAACTGCTGTTAAAAAAAAAATCTTAATTTCTGAAAACCTTATAAAATGAATTGGCTAGCTAATCACACCTCATGAACTTCTCGCAAGGCTTTGGCAGACCCCACACCTCAGCTTATTCAGCTTCCAGGAGAGGATGCTGTTACTGATAGAATAACAATGATGAGGAGAGTGACTTGATAGACACAGATTAAATCTGGCTATTAAAGGAGGAGGGGCGAGAGAGCCCAATGGGGAGAGGGCACAAATGACAATGGTAGAGGATGGTGGGTATACCTGCAGGGTGAGATTCTATTCCTCTAAATCATAGTGTTGTAAACTAATGCTAACACAATGAAATTAATAAATAATGTGAGATTTCTAGCTCAAAATAAATAATATTAAAGAATATGTTGGGTCTGCCAGAAAAGCAGCTAAATGTGGACATTGAATGTGATTCCCAAGATGTAACTAGTTGGTAAGAAGCACAGGGGATTCCCTGTTAATTGTATGAGAACTCAGAATTGTTCTCTACTGTGACCCCTATGGAAGACTCACAATTAGCTGAAATGCCTATTCAGTTTCAGTTTTAGCAGTATATAAGGTTCATCCCTCCAACCCTATACTTACACAGTTGAATTATTTAACCAAAATTCAGGATATTAGTAAATGTCAGCAAACATTTTGGGGCAACCTGCAGTTTTGAAATTTGATTCTGTTCACCCATGTTTCCCGTTAAGAGATATTTAAACAAAAAGAACTCAACAGGCATGTACTAAGTGTGTCCCTGCAGAACTTGGGGTTGACCTGCAGAAGAGTACTGATACATTTCTGTTGGTTTGTGTATCAGGCCCAGCAATCTGGGCATGAGAAGCATTGCCAGAGATTACTTAGAAAATCAGAGCTATATACTCCACATTGCAGTTTTGTATACAGAAAACTAAATAATCACTTATAAGAATGAGCCTAAAATTGGTTATTTCTCTTTCAAATAGAATCCACACAATTGCAGTTGTAAAGTGATGTCTTTGGCTTTAGAGTTTTTTTGTTGTTAGTTTGAATTAGAGTCAAAACTTACATTCTTAAGGAATTCAGCCTTTTCTTTTGACTAACATATTCAGCTCTGTTTTCGTTAGGTAAACATGAAAGTCCAAAGGAAACTATTAATATTCCATTATTAGTGAGTGTCTGAATGCCTCAGGCATTTTTCTCCTGAATTCTAATCTGGATATTTTTCTTTTTTACCAAAACCTAGCTGGACTCAGTTCTGTACTTCCTTCTAAAGACAAATTTTTTCACAGTCCTTCTGGATCAACTGTACTTCCTAATTATTAGGTAATTTCAAAAAGACTATCACAACAACTGTTTTTTTACCTCAACAGTTTTAAGCTGAATATGAGTAAATTAATAAGCATTATCAACTGGTCTTTCTTCACACTGTAACAAACATATGGCAGAAAGGTGAACTTAACACTTAAATATGAAACCAAATTAAAGAAAAAAACTTTATTGACTTACCATTGTATTATAATACTACATGCTTCAGGAGTATAGCTTCCCACCTCAATTGGATGTGCCCCATCCATTCCCCTCCTCCCTTCCACATTCCTTTCCCTTATTTTCCACAGAATCCGTTGTTACTGCTCTTGGTTTACTGGCTTGCTGTTTCTATGAGTGAAACAACCCAGTATTTGTCTTCTACTTTTTATGACTTATTTTGCTTCGCATAATCACCTTAAGTATCCATTCCATATCTATATATTGTCATGGAATCTAAGATTTCATCATTTTTCGCTGTTGAATAATATTGCAGAGAGTGTATATATGACAATTTCTTTATCTTAGTCATCCACAGATGGTCATTTCGCTTGTTTCCATGTTTTGGCTATTGTGAATGTGCACGAGGAATGCATATATCTTTTCAAATTACTTCTTTTTATTTTTCAGGTAAAGATCCAGAAGCAGAATTGCTGGATAATATGGCATATATGTTTTTAGTTTTTAAGAGAAGTTCCATACTGCTAATGAGACTTTTTCATAATCTCCATATTCATGAGAACATTTGACTGAGTTTCCTAACAAAATTATCATTTTCCTAGAATGGAAGGCCCATAAGGGTATGTTCTATGTCTGCCTTAGTACATTATCCCTAAACCTAACCTAGTTTCAGACACATTTCTACCTCAATTTGATCAGTAAAGTTTATTGGTCCCCAACAATTTCTATTGGCTTCCACATAATTCCAAAGGTAACTCCTTTCAGATGGGCAGCTGGGGTATAGGATGGTTCACAGTCTGGGGGACATTTGTCCCTTCAACCTGGAGAGTGTTCCCCAATAATGTTACAAGAAAGATGCTCTTATAGCTCCTCATCAGCAGCACCAAGGTATAAGATCCTAACAGGTAATTCTAAGCAAGCCAACAGACACTATCTGTCATGTTGACTATTTGATTTCCTTCAGAATACTTACACCAATCTATGTTACTGCCTTTATTGACTTTTGCATACTTCTAGAATGGAGAACTTACCTTCCTAATGTATGACTGACCTCCATACATACAACAGTGTCAGGGGGACTAAGAGAAAGATTGCAACACATATGTATTAATAAAAAATCAAAATATTAGAGAATAGTACAAGATTTCTTAGTTAGAAGCCTCTATCATTTGTAAGACGTAACAACCAAGCTTTTCAAAAGAAAACTAAGACACTGAAAGGATTTTAAAAACTATGACATTGCGTGCATTTATTTATTTTAAATCAAGCTACATTCTCATTTTCAGAACATTAAAATAAAAGTTCTAAAATCAATAAATATATGCTGGTTATTTTCTTAAAATTAGCTAGACTTACATGGTAGCCAGAGTTCATCAGTGTTAAAAAATAGCAAATACAATACCGGTGTGTGTTACAAGTCCTTAAACATAAGGAAATACACATTTTGGTGGTTCCAGATAGTTTCTGAGTAATGACCTTCCAATTTCTCCTGGGTTTTAAATGACTGAATTCAGTTATTTGCTCCTATGGCTTTTAGATTAGGAAATACCATTATAGTTGCTCATTTTACAGATAAGTAAAAAAAAAGGAAAAAGAAGTTTAACAACTGCTCTGAAGTTTATGTAAAAGGCTAGAGGTGCTTCTCATGTCATATCATCTTTGTTTTTCTCAAGGATGCCTTCCACTATAAGGGAAAACACTTTCAATAGTGCATGGCACATAACAGGAGCTCAATGAGTGTTGGTTTCATTTTTTTCTAGCATTACATTTGCTATTAATGCATAAAACAAAAATCTAAGTTTTCATATCCTGGAATAGGTACTAAAGTGACCATAAAACTCTTTAAGGTCTCCTGCATAGACTCAGTTCCCATACTGTGAAAAGTTGCACCAGGAAACACGGAGAAGTTTCAAAAGATACTTTTGCTCCTGTAGAGCTCAAAGTAAGTTTTTGCACTGAATTTTATTTTTTTTAATGAAGTATTGGAGAAGACAGTGAGAGAAAGTGGCAGAAGAGGAAAGAGGAGGTATATGTGGGGTGGGGGAAAGAGAGAGAGAGAATAAGGATAAGCGAGACATCAGACATTTAGTAACTCACCAGGTTTGTCAAACTCTAGATTTCATTTTCGCTCACACTGCAGAGTTCAACTCTGATCTAACTACCAGCATATTTTTGGGCGTCTGTTTGCAGATGCAGTAGAGTTATCAATCCGAACAGACACACAATCCGGGTCCAATGTCACTTCTCCTCATTATGTTAATAGTTAATACATGCAAATGAAAACACTCTAGCAATTTGATTTCTTTGAAGATAGTTTGCATATTGTCTTAGCCATAATGACTGTACACTTCTCTCAGCCTCCATTTATGCAAGGGTAGTTTAGTTCATTTTTATCAGCTCAAGTTCATTTTGGCTGCTATTGGAATGTATGTGCATGTTTCTTTTTTACCTTTTCCCTAATTACCATTCAGGTACCATAAGCAGATTTTTCATGCTATTGGTGTTTTTCTTAATTAAAAAACAAATGAATTCTTCCTAGCAAAAAAGATGGAACAACAGAATAAGATGCCAGAGGCTGATGTTCTGCTTCTTAATTGAAGCAGTTCTATTGTTTGGTGTCGGTGGTGAGGG
This sequence comes from Condylura cristata, assembly GCF_000260355.1. Lineage (NCBI taxonomy): Eukaryota > Metazoa > Chordata > Mammalia > Eulipotyphla > Talpidae > Condylura > Condylura cristata. The sequence continues at coordinate 23,181,638 of NW_004567110.1, forward strand.
GGCAGAAATGTCATAAGTGTAGAATGTTAATAGTACAAAAATAACATAAAACTACTTTTAAAAATAAAGAAGGAATACAAAAAAAAATGCTGTAAGAGCTTAGAAAACATAGATTTTTATCCACATGTTAATTCTGACAGTAATAAAGTAGCTTCATTTACAAATCCCTCACACTTAGAAAGCCCGAGGTTCTAACCTCGGTCCTGAGAGATATGGCTGTCCCTCGCTGCTTGTCCAGTTAACTGTACCCTACTTATTTGCTCTCCATCAATTAAGGAGGCACCCAGGGGAACAATTTGTTTCTTTATTTGTGAGCAAACCATTTCTCTTTTAATTCGCATTCTTCTTTTTCTACCCACAGTAAAAAGTCAACGTCCTACTCATTTGTTCAATCAGTGTTATTACAATCCTAAAATAAGTTGTGTGCAAATTCTTAAAAAATGACTCTTCCTCTTAGGATATGAAAACTTCAGTGAGTCAAGGTTTTAAGGGAAAGTTGAGTTTCTCATTTGTAATGAGTTTCACATCATTACAAATGGCACAATCTGGACTAGTCAATGACATAAAAGGTCATTTGTTTTCCTCTTTAATAAAAGCTAAGGGAAGAGGGCCCTTCCTGATGGCACACCAGGTTAAAGCACAGCACTGAGAAGCTAAAGCCACTTCAGCATGAGTTCAATCCCCAGCCCGAGAGGTGATCCATATGGAGCGGTAGGCCTCTCCTGACCCACCCACTGCTCCCCTCAGTAGTGTACTTCGTTCATCTGCCTGTTCTGCTCCCCACTCTGTCTCTGGTGAATCCTCTCACTGCCCCTGAAACTCTGGCCTGT
>NW_004567110.1:23182615-23185561 GCF_000260355.1 Condylura cristata
AAAACTATGGGAAGACCTCCCTGGTGACACAAGGGCTTAGATCTCAGCACTATGAAGCTATCAAATCTACTGGGCACTAGCTCGACCCCCAGGCAGGGAGGTGACCCACATGGTGCAGGAGACCCACTGTTCCCCCTCAGCATTGTATTTCGGTCAGTCTGCCTGTTCTGCAACCTACTCTGTCTCTGGTGAATCCTCACCCCCACCCCTCTGGCCTACACCCTAACACTTATATGCATAAATAAAATAAAAATAATAAAAGTTATGAGAGAGATAGGTCACATTCCTGTTTTTATTTCTTTCTCAGGTTTGAAAAGATCCACCTTACCATCGTAATACATTACAGTATTTTAAATAAGCCAGTAAGAATTAAATTAAAATATAATATACAGTAATATGGTTAACTAATTGGGGTAGATTATTACATGATAACATGCCTAGGTATCAATTTCTTAACTGAGTTTCTAGAGATAATAATGTTATATCTGCTATCATTTTCAGCTAGCTGAATTATGCATGGGATATATTTAATAACTATAAACAGTAAAGGAATCTTAATGTATAAATTTTATGTGAATAAAAAAAACCTGTCATTTCTTCCTATGGGGAGAAGAGGAATCACAACTTACTTGGTTTCTCCTAAGTATCACTATGCACAATTAAAGTGATCTTTTATTTACTAAAGTCTAATATTTTAATATAACAGGCACTATCATGGAAAATATGTTTAGATGACTCTGAAAGTATAATTCATGACTTTTGAAAAGTAAATAACTAATATGAATGTGAGGTGATTTTAAATCATTCTATCAACATACAGAAAATATTTCAGTATCTCAATGAATGTCAGTAATACAATTTGAAGATCACTTTATGAAAAAAAGAGTCTATGAGGAATGAATTGGTAGCACACCAAATTACAAACATACACACACACAAAGATCATTTACATAACTCTTAAAAATACAAGGATTCATATTTGTTAAAATAGTAAGATAATTTTCAAAGAGTTTAAACTCACAAAATCTTAAATCTAAAACTGGAGGAAGTTGATAGTTTTTTGCATTTCACTGTTTTTAAATATGTACAATGACCAAAAGCAGATTCCCATGTCTGTTTTTCTTATGCTCTGATATATTATGAGAAGAGGATCTGAGAAGAATCACTCACATAATAACAAATGTGACATGATATTCAGCTGTTGAGTTGCTTTTGATCATGTGAACAATGAAATAAGATCTAACAATGATTCCTTTCTTCTCCTCACTTTCTTGAGTGCCTACAATATTAGGATGGCTGGGGAAAGGCAGAAAGGCAAATTATCTTGGACCTGGAATTTTATAGATTTTATAGACTGGGACAAATACAGTTTTTTTTTTTCAAGTGTTTCTAGGAACCCATAAAATTATGGCATTTCTTCCAATTCTTCAAGAAACTAAAAATGTCCATTCTCAACTTGAACTTTGTAGTGAAAAGTTCAGGCAACATATTTTCTTACCCCTGCAGAAGTGTGATGCATCGTCTGCCCCAGCCTCTGACTTGCTAACATGGTGTCCCTGCCAAATTCTTGGCACTGGAAGAGAGGGGAAGAGGCCATACCATAACGTGTTGATAATGAAGAGATAGAAATAGCAAACCAGCTGGATTGTCCTAATAAAGTATGTCTGGGATCTAGAGACAAAACAACTATGTGTTCGGGTCATCCAAATGCAGTTTCACCAACTGGTTTCTTCCATGACATTTTCAGACACTCAGAACCATTCTAAACAAATTCTGTATATTAACTTTAGGACTGTTGGGTGGGAGAGATTTACTCTTCCTGTTTTCTGGTGATGATCGTATCCAGAACACTTCATGTTATTTAGTATAAGAAAACAGACAAAACCACCTGTCATAAACTTCATATATTTTTAAAATTTTGCCTATTTATAGCTCTGTATGTGTGATGATGAGACCATCTTTTACTATCATCATATTTTATATAAAGTCTTTCCTAGAGAAGCTTAAATATTTTCCTCTTTCAAAGGAAAAAAATATTTATTATGTAAAAAACTACTTTAGGGTGGTCTCGGCAAAAAGTTTCAAGTATATAGAATAGTCAACAAGATCTTTTTATTCCAACTAGGAGCAGTATTAACAAAAGGTAACAGCTCATTTAAGTACTTGTCTATTCAAACTGCAAACCAAAGATGTTTAAATTTCTTTTTCAGATACCTGTGTACATTTATCACTGTAAGAGAACAATTTATTTTCATTGTTTGATCTTTTAAAATGCTAATAATAAAGAGAAGTGGTCACCAGTATATACTTGGCCCTGTTCAAAGCTCTTTGCTTGTATTAATCCATTTAACTAAAACAGTAACCCTTGTATAGGAAGATTCTTTAATAACCTCTTTTCTATACATGGAGGAAACCTAGTCAGAGATTAAGTAACTTGCCCAAAGACATGCAGCAAGGAGTGGTAGTCCTGGAGCTCAAACCTTGATGTAAGACTCCAATCTTCTTAAAAAGTTTATCAGACCTACTTTTAAAGAGTGACTGCATAAATTGTATATGTCAAACCCTTCTAAATAAAAACATAATTAGGTTTTGTCCCCCACACCCACTCAAGTACCACTCCAAAAGCAGCACGTTGTGACTTGCAGTTAATATGCAACTTTACCTTAACAATCATTTTCAAGTTTAGCCTGAAAACTTATTTCCTAGTCAGTCCTATGGGCTAATATATATTTGCACAAATTGAGTGATAAAATGGCATACCATCTGAACAGGACATAATGAATGCATCATACCACTTAATTTTGAAAGTGCATTCTTTGAACATCAATAATTCTAATGAGTCCTTATCGGAAAAACCCATCCTCTTAGAAATGTACAATCTTCTGGACAGAAGTAGTTTTAACCAGATCATCTTCAAAACTTTCTTCTGTTAGGTATTGCTTTGTG
>NW_004567110.1:23186091-23196091 GCF_000260355.1 Condylura cristata
AGTCCAGTGCATTTCCCTCCCCCACTGTTCAATTCTACATCTTAGTAGCTCCTTTGTCTAAATGTCAGTGAGCTGCAAAATTACAAGATCTTCAATACCACCTAGGTTTCTCAGAATTCAGTGAGAATGCATGGAATGAAACTGGCCTCTCGGTCATATGTGCTAAGTTGGCTGAAAGTATGAGAAGAGTCAAATAAGTTTTTTAAAAAATGAATTTTTCCTGGGATTTAACTTTTTTCAAAGGAGAGAAATATATTTTCACTTGTTTTCCAGTTATAATTTGCCACAACTCCATATGTTACTTCACCCTAATTTTGTGCCCACTTTTAGAAAATTATTTGAGAAAAATTGAATGTCACATCTTTTTCACTCTGTCGTAAGTATCAAGGGAAAGGTAATTATGAATTAAGACCTTAATGCTCTTTCAGGACATCTTCCTTCAACCCCCTGAGACTCTTAAGCTTAACCTATACCACACATGGGTTCATCTCCTGCTTCCTCTGCTGTTGCTGTTTTCCACAATAACACATGACAGTTTGGAAAATTTTCAAGGATGCAGAATCATTAGCAAGGTGTAAAAAAGAGCAAAATGTTTGGCCCAGAAACAATTAAAATATGTCTGTGTATAATAATCTGGAGAAAAACGACAGTCATCTCGAATATCACTTAGAAGGCAAAACTCTGGATTGTGAGCTGAAGATAAACTGCTGTAGGCAAAGCAGGACAGAATTTCTGAACTCACAGAAACAATGCCATGGGGATAAACTTCTTGTATAACAGGGCCTATAATAGCACATCACACTTTAAAGAATAGATCTTTTATCTAAAACCAAACTATCATACACTATTAATCTGAGGTTAATAACATAGGCATGACCTCTGCTGAGAATAGGGAAATATTATACTTTAAAAGGAAATGTATGTAAAATCTTGTTCTCTGTGCTATTTCCTTCAATAAAGTAAAACAGCTTAATCTTCACTTGAGTGCTCATTTTTCCTATATTCTCATATTAAGCTTAATAAGGACTATAGAAAAATTTATCATTATAGTTATTCTCCCTTCTAGTAATGTCTGAATTAGACAGATACTGAAATATTTTATCAAAAATTTTCCCATCTCCTTTCTTCCCAACCCCCACAGTATTTCCATCCTCCCAACTATACAACTAAGATGACGATGAGCGATTTAAAACATAATTATAATGGTGATACATGACTATTCTCTACCCCATATCACCCCTCTCCTACAGAAGGACTCATTACTTACAGTGCTTAGAGCAGTACCAAATATGGGGATCCATACTCCCTTCCCAGTCTTAATTCCTATATATACCTATATATATATATGCATATACATGCATATATATGCATATATATATATGTATATACACACGCACATATATATATATGCGCACACAAAAATATATATCTTTTGTTTTTAAAAAAAAAACAAGTAGGGAGGTATCACACTGAAATTTTCTTCACTTTATAGGTTCTTGAGATAATTCTGTATCATCACAAACACATATTTATTATCCTTTACAATATATAGATTATACTGAGGATAATACTATACTTTTTAACCTATTCCTTAATAATGGAGATTTAGGTAAATTTCTTTGCTATTACAAGCCTATCTATAACAAGCACACATAGAAGCTTTTCTATGGGCTATGTGCAAACACTATGTCAAAGAGTGTAAGAGCAATTTTAAATGCTATAAACTGCCAAAGTGACTCAAAGAGGAGACAAGAATTGGCGATCCCAGTTACAGTTAATCTTCCCACTTGCTATTGAACGTTTGTCCTTCTTTATGTTCAGTTATAGAATTAGGCTAAAGTAGATGAATGAATGGACAGTTACTACCACAGAAAATCTCATGTATTAAACACAAATAGATTCAACTGAAAAGATATTGCTCTGCTTATTTTTTTGATGGGTTGAGTCATTTTAGTAAAATATTCATACTCAACTTCTGAAAGCATTAAGTGATTGTCTTTAGCCATCAGCTACAATGTTATTAAGTCTACATCTGAAAGTTAGAAGGAAGCACAGAAGGTCTAAGGTTAAATGCAAGATAAAAATAATTGTTAAATTTACAAAGTGAAAGTTGACTTAAAGCCCACTGTCAGCTCACAGGCTTATTTATCCTCTTCTACAACCAAATTGTAACTTGGTAAGACCAAGTAATTATCAAGTACATTTAAAATACACTAATCAGGCTTTATTTTTCAAAATCTGCAATGACTGTCGACTACCTAAAGAATGAGTTCAAGGTCTTTAACATGGCACACAAAGCCCTTTAAAAATCTGGTGCCAAATCATCATTTAAGCAGCATTCTCGGTCACTCTGTTCCAGGTGCTTTATCTTTGGTCACAACTATTCACAAGACCTTAAAAACACCATGTTCTTTAATACCTTTCAGTTCTTGGCCACGCTGTTGATTCTGCTGGAATGCAATTCCTTCTTGCCATGACTTCACCTCCTATTCATCCTTCATGACCAGCTTAAGTAAAATCATATTCTAGAGTCTTATCCTAACTTACTCAAGCATCTTTGCACCCACATCATTTACACCTCCATCAATCATGAGCATGTCGTTATGTACAGTAATCATACCTTTCTCCTTTAGTATAATGTGTTAACCGAAGAGAGAGATATATTCTCCTCTTACTATGGGAAAAAGAATTGGTACTATATGTTTAATGACTATTGGAGGGTGAAGTAGGAGTCAATTCATTTTAAATTTTCTTGAGTAGGAACTTATATGGCCACAGGTGAACTGGTATTAGGAATGTTATAGGAGAACACACAATGATGTAAAATATATTTTAAAATAATAATAAATTTAAATAATAATAATAATTAAAAAACATACTGCAGAAAATGATGTTGATTTTAATAAATCATTCACACATTCATTCAGTTCATATTCTTCAAGTGTTTGCTTTGTGTCAAATAGTCTTCTAGCAACTGAGGGTAGAGAAATAAACAAGAATAGGTCCAGCACCCACTGACCTTAGATTCTAGTGAGAGATTATCAAAAATAGGAAGGCATACAAACATCAAGTAAGATAACTTCAAACAAATATTAGGATAATTAAAATTAAAGGTGATGATCTAGAGAGCAAATTGAGGAACTTAGAGGAAGAGAAAACTTTGAACAGTGGTACTTAAGAAGGCTTTTTTGAGGAATTGACATGGGAAGTGAAATGTGAATGATAAGAAGTCAGCCACATGGAGATCTAGCGACTTAGTGGAGGAATGGGAACAACTTGGCAGTTCAAGGAACAGAAAAAAAGGCAAAGTTAAGAAGAAATGTACTAAATGTAGATGACTAAAGAGGGTCATTCAGCTGGAGTTGGAAAGGGAAGTGGCCCTGATGATGTGACATTCACATTGAAATGCAAGGAAAGCATTGCAGTGAATGGAGAAGGCATGATAAAAAGTTCAGATATTAACTGAAAAGGAAACCTATGGAAGACATAAAGCAATGAAGTGACAGAATTTCACCTGAAGCTTTTGTAAAATCACTTATGCAAATAAAACTGTAATTATTGTACTTATTTCTGCTTTAAATGTAACAAGTGATTATACAGACATTATGCAAATTCTTCATAGGGCTCTTAAAGTTTTTGATGACGGCCTGAAGCTCCCCTGAACTTGCGTGCAAAAAGTTTTGTCACCATATCTATAATGATTCCTCATTATTCTTACAATAATGACAAACAGACACAGACAAATAAATAGGGAAGTAGGCACATGGCTGGCTGGCTGGCTGGCTGGCTGGATGGATGGATGGATGGCTGGATGGATGGCTGGATGGATGGATGGCTGGATGGATGGACAGATAGACATATAAATGTATGAAGATACCATTTTCTTATGGGACCTTTCCTGAAAGCATTACTAACCAACCCTCCTCTTCTGCTCAATTATGAATACCACTTCAGGTTTGGGTGGAAGAGCTTTCATATGGCATTCCACTTATACTATCAGCACCTTGCAGAATTCATCCTGCTGATATTAAGCCTACAGTATTAGCTGAGACCCAACTGTCCTTTGGAGATCTGACCCTTAAAACTCAGAGAAAACCGATATATCCTAAAAGATTTTTGGAGAGTATCAAAGAGTCAAAAATCTAAATTTAAACCCAATCTGTCCATATTTCAGCACTGTAACAGTTGTACTAATTCTCAAAGTCACACTGTTTTAGAATAAAATATTTATTCTAAAACTAGCTATTCTGATTTCTTTCCCCCAAATTCCACTCTTCTTTTCTTCCTCCCTCCTCAAGAGTTAGCTCCCTTTCTTCATCTAATAATATTTAATTTTGTTCCAATTACTAAATTATGCTCAAATTCAAAAATCATCTTCAATGTCATTCTATAGTAATATACAGATGAGTTGATCTGATGATTTTAAAGTGATTTTAATGTTTTAAATACAAAGAAACATTCAAAAATCCCTAAAACAATAAAATCCAAGTTCAGAAAATTATAATCATTTGCTAACCACAAAGTTCTCTTGTACCAATCAAGGTTTTCCCAAACTCTGACATGTCTGAACTTTGTATTAGAAATTGGTTAAACAAACTTCTTAGAATATATAATGCCCAAATGCCTGGTCTTGCTAACTCCAGGTTACTTTATATTGTAATTTTCTCCTCAGGAAATCTAGATTGTTCCATAAAAATCTATGTTTTTAAATATTAAGTTTGTCCACTTTATATGCTATATTTTTATGAATACTACTCATAAAATTATGATAAAAGAAACTATGCAAAATTAGATGGTGCAAAATACCAGGTAAAATAGCCTATAATCATTGAATAAACATAGACCCTTGCCCCTTATGAAATAAATGATAATGAAACATGAAATCAAATAAAACAGGGAAGAGATTCACACATTTCTGTTTGTAGACTGAATCTTCATGACTTTAAATGAAATGTTATCAAATGTTAGGGCCTGAACCTAAAAAAGCAAGATGAAATATGAATAATGTCCCACCTTGTGGGAGCTCAGCATTACTTGACACTACACAAAACCGACCTTTTTGTCCTTCACGCTCGCCTACCAGGCCCCATCTTCTATCGCGAAAGCCAAATCATCTGATCCCAAACTAACTGTCAACTGCCAGCGATGGTGGGGAAGCCAGACATCAATCAATCAGGTTTTATCAGACCCTCTCTTCGTTTCTCTGTTGTGCTCATCTTATCATCTGACCCAGTTGTAGCCCTGACTTCAGAGCTTAAGCAACTTGATGACAAAATACACGCCTGTTTGTCCAAGATGCACATTGTTAAGAAGTGGGGTGATATTTTTAGCAGCTACCTAATATATTTGCAAATGAACTCTTGAATATAATATTTCAGATTTCCACAAGTGCCATGGTGGTGACAGACCCATACACACTGAGTCTTTTCTTGGCTGTGGAAGGCCCAATAAATCCAAAATCTATGAGAGGACTCAGATCCTAGTCAACCTCATAGAAAAAATGTGGTGGTTTTTTTGTCTATGTAAGGAAGAAAGCTATGAAAATGAGAATTTGAGGATGTCCTTCAAGAAGAGAAAGACCTAATTGGTAAAGGTGCATAAAACAAACCCAAACTGTTTTGTTCAAAACGAAGGGAAAAACCCTCAGAATAAAAGGCCTTTTTAGTCCAATCATACTGACTGGACTCTTGGAGGAAAAAATGTTTACATTTTCTATATTGTTGCTCAATCCAAGGAAGCTGTCCCACTGTTATAATGACATAACCACAGAATAGACTCTTAGACAACTAATTCTGACATAGGTTATGAATGTGAACTTTATAAATTTAAAGTAACTTTTTTACATAATTTTTACACACAAGTGAGAAGAGAAAATATACACAGACTGTATAATATATATATATAATATAATATATATGTATATATATAATATAATATATATGTATATATATAATATAATATAATATAATATAATATAATATAATATAATATAATATAATATAATATAATATAATATAATATAATATACAACAACTCCACTTGCTTAACTTTGTTTTCTTTTTTCTCTCAGGGATACTGGTTATTTTTTTACATTTTTCCTAAAACCAAGATAACAACTTTCATGATAAACATGAGATTTCCATGAATAAGCAATATTATCAATATTCTAACCATTTTTATTAAAATATTCATTTATTTACATTTTGAAAGACACTCAGAGCAGAGCACAAAATTTATCCACAGAGATTATATAGATAAATGGTTACATACCGTCATAATATAAGCAAGGGCTATAAAACATGTAAGTGATATTACTGATCATAGATAAAATATGCGCCAAGAAATTAATTTGTACACAATGAGAAAAACATTGTTTCAAAAGTTTTACTAAATTCACAGTTTTATTTTTAAAATGTACTGAACTTCTCAACACACACAATATTAAGAAAGCTTACCAGTACACGTATTTTACATTTATAGATATGAAATATGAAAACCAAACAAACTTCTACTCAATGCGTAAAAAAATCTTTTACACTATTGTAAGAAATTAGATTTCATTTTAAAAATGTCCTGGACACAGAATTTGTGTGTCATTATATTCAGATCTTTTCTTTGAATTGCCTAAAAATCTTTAAAAATGACTCTTACAAAATAGGTAAACTAAATGTAGGATGCAAAAGATGAAAGAAAAACAACAGGTACATTTAATTATTATTTACTATAATTATTTTAAAAAATATTTTTAAAACTACATAAAACATATAAAACAGCTACTTGTTGCATAGCCTTGAAGGAATTTGGCCCTCAACAGAATTTCAGGTTTGCCAGTTCACTATTTTTAATCTTCCAGTCCCCAGTTGCAGGCTCTTAATAATTTAAGACTATACCACAGTGAAGTATTTTCAAGACTTTTAAAGAGCACCACTTTTCAATATACCAAAAGAACTTATAATCAAATTAAAGAATTAAATGTTAAGGAACAATAAGGAGAAAAATATTTGTCTTCAACTCTAAAATTTGCAATTCTTCAAACTATTCAAGTATAAAGACTTTTCCCAAATGTTATACCAAATAAAAGCATTTTAGAAATTATGGTTGAAAAGTCTTTATTGAATAGCTCACAATTACAAGAAAAATTCCATCTGCAATAGTAGATAGCTGTCAAATGGAAGAAACTTAAAAATATTTTATCTTAATAATAGATGTTCACCAAAGTTTTCCAAAAGAAATTCATATTCAAAAGAATTCATCTCATAAGGAAATATGAGATGAATAATAAGTGACTATATTTTCAATACATGCTCAATACGTGCTCATTTAAAGAAAATTTTTCATTCATTTTAAAATTTAAACAGAAATTTAAAGTAGCTTTTTAATAGCCTACCAAAAAGCTGGTGAATTAGTTTTTGTGTAAGCTATTAAAACAATATACATAAGCAATTATATGTGTGTGTGTGTATAGGATAGTTGCTTGTGATAATTCTGGCATAATCAAAAGTCAAAAGTCAAATCGTGTACAAGACATTATCAGAGGAACACTATTTAACAACTTCGAACAATTCAAAGGGGAGCACATTCACAAATAAACAAAACTAAGTAGTTACTGGCAGATGCCCAGATGAAATAAACCTCTACTTAATATTAAATACATACCAAAGTGTCTAACAGACATCTCCCTTGTTTTACACCTGTAAAGTTATTACCAGAATATTAAATAATAAATACCATTTCTTACAAGATAAGTTGACTTTCAGCTCTGATCTAGACAATGCCTTGAATGAATATGAATGATATGGCATGCAACAAGCATGCAACATTCATTTTTGAAGTCTCCAAAATCTTGAGACACATATACAGTTTTCTCACACTCAAACATATTTAAATTTATCTAGTTTCTACAACATTTATATGAGAGTATTTCAGGCATAATTCTAAAGCTCACAGATTTTTTTTTTTTTTTTTTTGAGACACTGAAATCAGTTTTCAATGACACAACTTAGGAGAAAAGAAACTGATCATTTTAAGTGATCACTGATTTGGGGAGTATCAACAAAATGGCTTGTCTTTGTATTCTGGCTTTAGAAACTTACAATTTCATACTATCTTTGCAAACATTCTTCAGAGACATGGATCCTTTCAGTGTATTGCTTTAGGAAGTGCCACATTAGCAATGAATGTTTGATCTTAAAATATTCCTAGGTGCATTTCTTCCTTGAATCTGAAAAGCCATAGCAAAACTCTAGCACCAATCACAGCATTAAAATGTCTCACACCCATCGTGAGGCAAAACTAGTACTCAAAAGTACTTTTTCAAAACTGTGGATTTATATGAACAGACCAGGAAGGAGAGAAAAAAAATAATAATCTCTTAATCTATAATCTTGGCCAAAACCAATTCTACCTAGTAGTAATCATAGAGTCATTTTTAAAACTAATTGTCTAAAGTGCAAATTACTAAGGCTTTAAATAACCCTGACTAGACAATTCCTCTCTACCTTTTTTGTCATCTCAAAAAGACAGTCTGACAGTAATGGTATGACACCCTCTCAGACAAGCCTCTCGGCATTAATATTTAAATCTTACCTATCCCTTGTGATTGGAATTCAGCCTCTATTCGCAAACAAAAACTAAATCAATGTTCTTAGAGTTCAAACTAGATCCCTAAACAGTTTGCCACTCTCTATGCACAGATAAGATAAACTTTCTTTGACCCAAGAGATGAAGTTGCCATGACGATCAGAGAGTCCACTTTCTATATTGATATTTTGCTGATGTAACAACAAATAGAACCAGATTCTAGTGCCGATAATGGTGATTAATTAATACTAATATTGATCCCTACAAGCAAGAGACAAGGCTATTAACTTGAAGCCTGAAAAGTCAATTGTTACCTGTGGCAGAGATACTAGGAACTGATTTGGAAGCATAATAAACAAATGTGCTATCTTTATGCTAATACCTTTAAAGAGATAGTTCTTCCTAGAATGCCAAATATTGCCATGTCTTTACTTATTAATTTAATTGCATTTCAGCTTTTAAAAATATAACCTTGTTGAATGATACATACTTACCTCTTTATCTATGGTGGAAACACATTCTCTGGTGACAGAAGGAAGGGACTTTTATTTCTATTCATTTTGTGAGAGAAAGAACTGGTAATTTTACATAGTTGCAGCCTCTGAATCAGAATTTCAAAAATACTTGCAGTGTTCTTCTGAAAGGTCCTAGTAGTCCTTCAGAATTGGGAAAGTAACACCAAGGGAACATGATGTGGAGAATAAGGACTCCAAAGTTAACATACACTTTTCAGTGGGAAAAAAAAAATGTATTAAAAAATTAAAAGTATTCTTAAAAATATAATTTATTCCCAAATAAACCAGTTTCTCCTGCTAGTTTAGCCAAACATCAAAAATCCTCCTCTACACAGCATCACTTTATGTGAAACTTGAAAATACATTAAGTGTATTTTGAAGAAAAGTTCATTTGGGATTATGTTTCCTTGAAACATAAATGTAAATCACAAAATGAAGAACAATAAATTAGTTTATTCATTTAACACTTTTAAACAAAAATTGCATGTTGAAAAGGGAAGTGTAATTAAATTATCAATGAAAAGCACATTCTTGATTTGTCTTGGTTATGTGGAAGAGGAAAATATATATATCTCATTTTAACAGATTAGCTTCAATCAACTTCTCTCAAAACTTTTTTCTAGTAATAACTTATAGCAAACCTAGCTACTTAGTTTTATTTCTTTGTTTTTGTCATGTGAATGCAGAATCTATTAGTCCTTACATAGTCCTCAAACAACAGAAATAATATGAATGAGACCTTAAATATTTCATGAACAGAAATGAGTTCCCTTAACTGTAAAACAATTAGCTTACTTTACACTACTCTGTGGATACAGCCAAAACTTAAATATAGATATAGACTAGACAGTTGATATAATCAGTAAATATCTTAATGTATCCTCACAATTACCCCCTAAACAAAT
>NW_004567110.1:23198591-23201866 GCF_000260355.1 Condylura cristata
TCTTATCTGTCCAGTCATCATAGCAAATTAATGGTGCTCTTTCAGCGTCGCCTTTTTATCGCTGCCCGGAGAGCACCCGAGGGGAAAGAATAAGCAAAATATTAAAATACTGCATAAATCACAATTTTAGATAGCAGGGAACTGTATGCAGTAAAAGAAAAAAAAAAACTGTGCCCAACAACCTTTTTGTCCTTTAAATTGACTGTCTTCAGAGTTTCTGGTAGAAACTGACTTTTGCTTGTCATAGTTGCTCTAAATTGGGTATGTTTTATCAGCAGTACCAAAGCTTTGTTTTCAAATTCTGGACCTCTCCAAGTTTAAAATGTAGTCTCACTAGTTGTATGGAATGCTGCTGTTCCAAAAAGCCTCTCTTTCTGATATTTGCCAAACTTGTATTTGATTTGGAATACCAAAAGCAAGTGTTATTTGTAATCATAATCATAATCATAAAAGTGGTACCTCTTAGAGACTACTAAAATTGGAGAGAGGGCCTATGGCAGTTAAGGCTTGGAGTAACAAGACAAACTTCTCCATCTGCAAAACTTCCTCTTATGCCTGGACAGGCAAAAGGAGACAAATGTCCATAGGTTACAACCAAAATGACTTCACAGCTGGTCAAACCAAAACACATGTAAGTATTCCATACCTACCCACACCCCCAAAACTATTAGGTAGCACAGTACTAACATAACAATCCAAAGACCTTTAATTTTTCATTTTCCTTAACTGTTCAAGAGGATAAGGTACCCATATTTGCAAAGATTATCACTAGGAACCCAAATTGAATCCAGTAAAAGTCTAAAATACATGTATATTTAGAATACATATGCATGCATATGTTAGCAATCAAAGATCACTATGAACAAACATATACATGCAGTATTTGTTCACTTTCAAATGAGAGAACTTTCAAGCATTTTTGATAGTTAATAAATCACAGCATTCAAATAAGCCACTAAAATGTTTTATGACCTATAACACAAGTGTAGCTTCAGCAATTAGTTCCAATGCTTTAATCTTCAATTATATGAGGTGGACATAGAAGAAAGAAAAAAAATTTAATGTAGCTAATTGAGAAGATAACAAAGTATTCCCAAGTAGAATCAGATGGTCTTTGTGCCATACAATCAATTAATATTAATTATTTATTAACAACCTAGACAGCTATGAACTAAAAAGCATTTGCATTTAATGATGTTTATAATCATATCTTATAATAAGCAGCTTTACTCTATAACATACAACATTTAAACAGAGACCCGATGACTTTAGTACTAAAAAGTAAAAGGCAATTAATTGAAAACATTATTTATCACTGAAAAAAAAAAGGAAATCTTAAAAACAAACAAAAAACGGTATCTCTATTTGATTAAAACTATTCCGGGCCAAAAGTTAAGTCCTAATCTTTGCTTTAACCCAAGTTACTTAGAATAGGTACTGAAGAATAAGAGAAGAAACCCACTAAGTAAGAGTTAGTGCCATGTCTGAAAAGCGAAGATTGTACATATATATACAGTTAATATCTAAATACTTAACTGTAGCAATAACCTCGACCTCATTTCACGCTAGATAAGTTGATTGATAAGATTTAATTTTCAACTATTCCAAACAGAATTTTCAACATATGGGGTAAGGTAAATGTGGTTAATAACCAAGGGGCAAGGGATACTAATAAAGGCTGATCTTAAAATTACATGATAATTAATTTTAAACGAGTTGCCAGACTTTAAACACACTAAGAAATGGACACACCACAGGGATGGCAGAAAATAAACTACTAGTAAGGCTGTTTCTCCTTTTCGGCCAAAGCGTTGAAGTCATGTCGCAGGGCGACAAAACACCATTGGTGGGATTTTCCCCAGGACAAGAAAAGTTGACTGAGTTGAGGTCCGGGAGGGTGTGCTTTTGGGGCAGGTGCCTCCGACCGCACGGTCCCGAGTACCACCCAGGCCCCGGGACGCCGCGGACGGGGGTCAGTCTCTGCACCCACCGCCCGCAACTGGCAGCTTCCGCGCAGGGAAGTGACGGGAGGCCCCTCCCCGCGAGGACTCCGCGCACCTCCCGGGCCAGACGCGACCCGAACCCCAGCTTCGCGGTGTCCCGCCGACGCAGCCGACCAGCCTCGGCCCCGGGGCGCGACCTGCAGGGCGGAGCCGCACAGCCGCCCGCTGCAGAGGCGCCAACTTTTACACCTACTTTTTGTTTCGCTTCGGCTTTGCCGTGACTCTGGCACCGCCCCGGACCCGGCCCCAGACCCCGATTTTCTACCGCCACGGGACGCCGCCTCCTCGCCTCGCGGTCGCCACCCGTTTTTCGGAGAACGAACTTCTCACCAGCTCGCTAACTGTGGCTCCCAGGAGTAGCCCCACGTCAGTCACAACAACAGTGATGATCACGACAATAATAATCGCCTGGAGGAGCGGGACCGCCCCGGCAGGCTAGAAGATAAAGCAGCGGCGACTAACTGCGTGCGGGAGTCGGAATTAGAAAGAAAGTCGGGAGCGCGAAGGCTGAGCCGGGCAAGACAGTAGTTTTCCTCGCAGCCTTTTTCTTGCCCGGAGTTCGGGCCGTGTGTCTGTCAGCTGTCTGTGACCGTTGTCTCCCCAGTTGCGCAGGGAAAGTTTGACAAATCCGGGGAGCCGGGAGCGGATTTCCCCGAGCCTCCCTCCCTTTCCCGCCCCGCGCGCCCCCCTTCCCAGGAATAATCCCACCAAGTCCCGGCCCCGCGTGCAAACTTACGTTTGATCTGCCGGGGTTTGCTCTGCTTGCGCCGGGACATCTCGGCGGCGGCCGCAGCCACTGGGGCTCCCGCGGAGCCTGCGGTCGGGGCTGCCGCTCCCTCGGCTCCCGCCGCCGCCGCCGCCGGCCAGGCTCGGGCCGCCGCCGGCCGGACTCCAGGTGCTCCGGGCGCGCGGGATCCGGACGTGGGGCTCCTCCGGGAGCCGGGGATCCACGTTTGGAGATGAGCAGGCAAATGAGAGGAGAGCGGGGGACAGAGGGAGTGACAGCGCGGAGGGGAGGGGGAGAGTGGAAGAGAGACGGGGGCTGGAGGGCAGAGAAAGGGAATTTACAAATGAACGGTCAGGGAGAGAGAAAAGGGGAAAGGGGCGCGCGGAAAGAAGGACGAGAAGGAGGGAGAGAAAGGAGGGCGAGCAGAGGGGAGAGGGGGAGAGCGGGGCGGAACGCGCGGAAGGAGGAGCGCGCTGGCTCTCCCCTCTCGGGCTTGCGGGGCAAATACTCGAGCGCCGCCGCCGCCGCCGCCGCCGCCGCCGCCG
>NW_004567110.1:23201966-23276857 GCF_000260355.1 Condylura cristata
CGCTCCGGGCCGCGCAGCTCTCGCTCTGCCGCGGGAGGTGGCGAGGCGCGCGAGGGAGGGGCGCGCCGGGGCTGTGGGGAGGGGAGACTATTCCATCAGCGAAAGGAGGATTGGCTGCATCCAAAGCCAGTCCGGATGCAAACTAAGGCCCCGGCCTCGGTCGGGTGAGGTGCAGGGGAACGCGTTGGGGTTGTAAGTTTGGGGAAGGACTGGAGAGGGGCCACCTTCCGCTATCACCGCGTCAGCTCTGGGCAGCTGCCAGAGCACCCCTCCCCCTCTCGCAAGAAACTTCTTCCAACAGCCCCCTCTGACGGACCCCAAATCTCCTCTCTCATGCCTCACCCATCCAGCGGGGCACAAAGAAATCTCAGTCTCTCCGTAAACTTTGTGCCTCCAGTTCTGCCGCCCCTTCCCCTAGCCTCTACCCCGCCCCTTCCAGATTCTTGGCAGGAAGGTTAGGCCACTGGCAAAATCCTCCAAGAGGGCCAGCTGATCCAAATGCCAACTGCGTGTCTTGGGGCCAGTTAAGCCCTCTCATCTGTCCAGGCTCTCAGGAGACCATTTCAAGGTTCCCCGGAGACCGATGCGGATAAGGGCGAACCCCCACTTGGCCGTCTGGGATGGGATGCTGAGCAACGCCCTCAAAAGTGCTATTTCTCACCTAGAGTTCCCACTTTACATTGTAGAAATTCCTAGTTTGGGCACAGGGCAGGTATTTCCCTCATATCAGAAAGGAAGACCGTTAGCCAAGGGATAAATACTAGTTGGGAAATGAGCCATTCCCCATAACAATATTAACTTTTTAAGAAGTCTAGGGAAGTTCGGAAGTTCCACCTCAACCCCATGACCTTTCATTCTTTTAGTTTTGCCACAGGGAAGCAGCCAGCAATAAAAGATTTGATCTTGCCATAATTTCCAAGCAGGTAAGACCCAATAACTACTACATGTTTCTTTAGTTTTTAAAGTTTTGTTGCATTCATTCTTGTTCATTTCTTGTGTGTATAGGATGTTGAAAACAGCGAGCAAAAAAAAAAAATACAAATTTCGAACTGATTTGCATAATTATTATTTTGGTCAAGTTAACCTGTATGAAGTTAGCTTAGTTTCTTATAGTTTCATATTCAATGAGTGTGAAATAAATCCCTGGTGTGCTAAAGGATCTTCTCTGCAAGTGGGAATGGAACTGGCTATTTTATACAACCCAGTTTTTACTAATAAAGTTCACTGCAGTTAACATGTATCCCCCAGAGACTGCTGGCTTTCCCTCCTGGTTGTGAGCTCTTCTACATTCTGATCAAAAGTCCTGTTCTTTGTTTGGTTGACCAGCATCCTGTGAACTCCAGAAAACCCCATACTCCAAAAGGGTCTGGGGTCAGCAGAGAGCTGGTGCTGAGGGAGCTTAGTGCAGGCTGCTCAGTGTAGAAGAGGAGGCACTGTGATGTGTCATTTTTAAACCATCAGGGCATCTTCTGGAATGTGTGGAGTTGCCCTGTGAAAGGTATGGCTTGGAGAATCTTAATACGGAGCTGAAAACCAATTTTGCATTTTATTATATTATCATTAATACAACTACCATATGATGGTGTCAGAATAGAAGAGTCCTTAGCAATGGAAAATACCTATCAGAATCTGTTCCCTGAAGAACCAACAAATTAAAGCTGTAAGTACCATGAAAAAGCAGCATTATTTGTGGTTGTGTGGCAGAATAAATAGAGAACTACAGAATTTGCCTCCTTAATTTTCAATTCATTACAATTAAATTGATGTACTCAGAACTGGATGTGTTATACATTATGTTTTTTAAAGATCTTTTTACAGAACTGGCTGACTTTTCATACAGTCCAAAAGGAATGTCCACTGAAATTAAAATATCATAACAGCTAGTGTTTCTTTTGGCATTTTAAATGGTTAAATATGCAAAGTAAAAGAGAAACAAACCTCAGCTAAATATTCAGTTTAAAAGCTGAAAGAAGCCAAAAGTGAGGTGATTCAGGGCAAGACTGATAAAATATCCAGACTGCATTATTAGAAATAGGTATTAGTTTATCTAAATTTATAAAAGAATATATTTATTTGAGTCAATATACATGAATTAAACTAAGCAGCACTGTTACATTTTGTTTTCGCATCATTTTAATGAGAATGTTAATGATATTTAAAGTTCAATTTTTCTTTTTCTAGTTTAACTCACTGGGGTTATAAAATAAAAAGACAGCAAAACCTATAAGCAATTATCTCTGTCCAAATGGATATAGCAGCCCCAAACCACAGCTACATGACTATCAAACAATGATTATGAAAACCACAATTGAAAAAAGCATCAGGGAATGATATTGCAAAACCACAGCAACAAATGTGTCTGTGATATTGAAAACCACAATTCACAACTAATACCCTGTGGATCGCAAATTACTATTTAACTATAAATGTGAAAATGTATAAGTAACAGCACAAAATAATTTCTCATTTACTTAAAAATGAATTATTCATTTTCCAGACTCACTGATTTCATCTCTATATAATGGTTCGTTTTGGAAAGTTTCTGCTTTCAAAGACAAATCATTTTAAATCACCGACAAAATGTAACTTACTTTAAAAGCAGAAAACATGCAACCTTTAATAACATTTCCTCAAATGGGAAAAGAATTGATTTGAAATAACCAAACATCTACCTCAGTCTAGCTTTCTTCATAAAGTTCCTTAGGAGCGAAAATGATATGAGTGGAAACTATTTATGGAAATTTTTTGAAGTATTCTATTACAACTTTGATGACAAATTAATGGCATACATTCATAAATAGTCAACTGGAAAACATATCATCACAATAAAATGAGATACCAAACCAAAACTAATTCAATATATAAAATCAGACATTTACAAATGAATAAAAATAATAGTGTTTGCAACTTCACAAATTGGTCAGATTTAGAAAATTCAGATACAGGATGCCCTGTTAAAATCTACTTACAGATAAGCAACAATTACCTTTTAAAATAAGTATGTACCAATTATTGTATGGAACATACTTATCCTAAAAAAGTATTGTGGCTTATCTGAAAATCAAATTTAATCGGGCATCCTGTATTTATCTGGCAAACTTAAGAGGTTCAGCATTTTAGCATTTTCACAAATTCATGGTAATTCATAATATTGTTTATATAAAAAAAGAACTCCTACAGTGTTTCCTGTTAAACAAAGCTATATTTAATTCTTGAACATTAAATTACTAAGGAAAGGCATATTACAAGGAATAAACTTCTATCTAAAAACTCTTACTTGGCACAGTACAGAAATGTGCTCCCAGTGTGAAAGGATTGCATTCATGTACATCTTACTCTTGCATTTGTTTTTAAAATGTGTTTTTTCCTCCAAGGGATCACCAAATTGATAAAGCAACCTCCCAAGCCACATCTTATTAGGCAGCAAGCTGCCTTCTTTATTGTAGGAATAAACAATATTCAAAAGCTTCAGGAAGACTTAATTTTTTTGCCCTTATATCCACACCAGAAACTGAATACAATTTATCTGCCTTGATTTAAGATTGTGACACTAAATTGAACAAGCATGCAGTATGAAAATAGTGTCTAGTATTTGTATCTTTATAATTTTAGCAGTTTAAAAATAAAAATCAACAGACTCATCTAAAAGGCATTCCCACCTTACAATTTAAGAAAAGGACTATTTGTGTAAACTCTCGCAAAGGAGCCAGAGCTTTGAAAATATTCAGTCATTCTGCATCACGGGTTTAACTTGGGTTTCATGTAGACCATCAAACCCTTGAGAGAAGTTTTATGTACAGATTTTTTCTAAGTAGTGGCTCCACTAAAACCCAATTTTCAGAAATATCAATGAAAAAAATGTGTGCCAACATGGGTTAAGGATATTATTTCTGTATGTGTAAATTTTTATATTATATGAAAATGAAGGTGTAGATTATTTAAATTTTATTCCATGCAAATTATTATTTATGGTTTTTACTCCTTGCAAATTATTCTAGATGGCTGTTCCTATTCAAATAGAAGAAAATCAGAGGATGAACTATATTTAATTATTTCTGCATAAGTCTGAATGACACATAACACACCTCCAATTGTGAAATTAATATTGAATGAGTAATGCCTCTAACTTCAGTAAACATGTGTTGATTTTGCCTGCTTAGCCTGCAATCTCTCTTCTGGTAATAATGCTGTGATAATTTTTGAAGAACTCCTCCTCAACTATTTGGTCTTGTGACATGTGACCTTCGCCCATCCATACCTGTCAGACTACTTCAAGTGTTCAATAGCCCAAATGATTTCCATGAGTGTCTGGAAATCTTTCTTAAAAACACTTAGGAAAGGTTCTGTGGTAGGTGCTACACTGGGAATATGAACCTAAGTTGATGTTGACCATTCGTAGAAGAATCAGTTAAGAATAATGCCAAAACAGAAGCTTAATTTTGTCTTCTTGCTTCAGAATTAGACTTGGGGAAAATCCAAATTCATACACCCATCAATACTCCATTGTTTTAGGTCCATCAGCAGTAGATACTAAATAAACATCAAAGTCTTGGTCTTTGACATTATATTTTACCTTTATCTGTTCCACAGTGTTAACATCACTGCATTTTCATAGATGTCAGTTTTCAGAGGAAGCTATATCTGAGCTCCAGAGTCAGGGGGAGGAACTTCCAGAACACTTTTTTGCCTCTGCACTTTGGGTTATACTGTAAACACTTGGTAATTTAATTATATGTAAATACAATCCTCACTAGCCCCCTCCCTGCCCCATACAACTAACTGGAAAGGAACATTTGTGAGGCCAGAAACATGTCTATCTTTTCCAGAATTACATTCCCAGTGCTGGACTCACAGAAGGTTTTAACATAATTATCAAAAAAAAAAGGGCTCAGATTTATTCTGCTTATCTGCGGACGCCTACCATTCCTGGTCCACATCCACATCTACATAGAAACTGGAGACTGCAGCCGTCACTCCCTCTGGCTAATTGTGGATGCTTGGAACCACAAGATCTGACTCAAATATGACCAATCAAATTTGTCCCTTAAGAATCTAGAGTTAGGAATCAATTTCATCCTTACATGGGTAGTTCTCACGCAGGAAAGTCAAACCTCTGAAATTAAAACATCACTGTGTGAACAGAGTAATAGTTTGTCAGTACAGAGAAAAATAAATAAAACAAATGTCTTGAGAACAGTAGCACTGGGAACATGAAATGGCATTCTGTTCCAGCTTTTCATGGGATGTGACCACAATTCTGCCCTTCACAACAGTGAGACATTTAAGGGGCCCTCCCTGGTGGCACAGCGGGATAAAGCACAGCATTAAGAAGCTAAAGCCACTTCAGCATGAGTTCAATCTCCACCCAGAGGTGACCCACATGGTGCAACAGACCTCTCGTGACCCACTCTCTGCTCCCCTCAGCAGTGTACTTCATCAATACATCTGTTCTGCTCCCCACTCTGTCTCTGGTGGATCTTCTCACCACCACTGCACCTCTAGCCTAGTTCTGTATGCATAAATGAATAAATCTTTAAAAATAAATAACCCCCCAAGAATTTTTTTTTCTAAATTAGCTTTAGCTGATTCCTGTTATATTCAGGTCAAAGACTAAACTCAGACAAAAATTAACCATGTATGACTTCACTTTGCTTGACAGAATATTTGAATAATTAGAAATATCAACTTAACTACATTTTTTTTCTAATTTCTCCAGGAAAGTTATATAAAAAGCAATACTTTGTCTAGCTTCTTCGGAGAAATAGAACCAGTAATGTGTCATACGTTCATATATATATATATATATATATATATATATATATATATATATATATATATATATATATATATATATATATATATACTCTCCATCTATAACAGAGTAACTATGTTATATAGACATTATCTCTCTATATCGACTTACCTACCACTTATAAAGTATTGACACATGCAGTTATGAAAGCTGAGAAACCCCAAGATCTAGAGTTTACAAGTCAGAGAGCCAATCATAAAATTGAGTATGAAGTTAAAGGCTTGGGAACCAGAGAGCTGCTGTACAATTCAGTCTGATTGTGAGTGTTAAGGCAGGAAAAACCCATCAGGAAGACAACCAGAGAGTGGATATTCACATTTGCTCTAACTTTCTGTTTTATGCAGACCTTCAGTGAATTGAATGAAGCCCACCACCACTGGGCAGGGGCAATCTGCTTGACTCAGTCTACCTATTCAAATAGGAGAGGAACGCTCCTACTTTTTCAAATAGGAGAGGAATGTTCCTGGCCCTCACAAACGTTCCTCTCCTATTCCTATTCAGTTACTCTCATGGAAAAGCATCCTCACACACACACACACACACACAGAATATTTTACCAAAGATATGGGCACCCAGAGCCCAGTCAAGTTTACACAAAATGAAACATTACTTTGGATGATCTTTTTTCCCTGAGCAACTGAAATAACAAAATTCTCTTATGAATGTTAAGTGGGTAAATCTACAATTTTAGCACAAATAAACCATGATGTTATCAATTACCTATTTTGGACATTAACTTCAGTGGGGCGGGGGGGTGGACTTCAAAGAGGGAGGAGCTTGTAATTTTGAATTCAGATTCTTCAGGGCATGATGATTGATAGACATGCATATCTATAACCCTCCTGATTACATATATGCTGGCCCCAGATGTTTGATTTTTACTTTCAACTTTACCACATTTGAATAACCATCTAACAGATTACCTTGTGCATAAATTTTATGAATGTTTTCCAAATTTGCATGAATATTATTTATATTGCTGTAGTGGATTTTATTTTCCAAACTTAACTTTTGCCATAAATTCCTAAATGCAAGAAGAAATTCAACAAATTTTGAGAACACTTGTATATGTACAGACTTAATCAAATCTACTTTACAAATTATGTAAAAATATAGCATTGGGAGGGAATTAGGGTGAAATATAAAGGTGTGGGGTTATGGAAAACCACACTATGGTATATTAGCAATGGAATCATCTAAAAGACACAATAAAGAATAATGATATCACTTCTTAAATGTATTTTGTGTACCTCTTAAATGGGGTGATCTGAATCATAGTTTTGTAAATCAATATTAGCTCAATAAAAAAGTAATAAAAATGTATCTTGCGGCCCTCCCTGATGGTGCAGTGGGTTAAAGCACAGCACTGAGAAGCTAAAGCCACTTCCTCATGAGTTCGATCCCCGCCTGCCCCAGAGGTGACCACATGGTGCGGCAGACCTCTCCTGACCCGCCCGCTGCTCCCCTCAGCAGTGTACTTCGTAG
This sequence comes from Condylura cristata, assembly GCF_000260355.1. Classification (NCBI taxonomy): domain Eukaryota; kingdom Metazoa; phylum Chordata; class Mammalia; order Eulipotyphla; family Talpidae; genus Condylura; species Condylura cristata. Next base: position 23,209,264 of record NW_004567110.1, read on the forward strand.
ATCTGCCTGTTCTACTCCCCACTCTGTCTCTGGTGAAGCTTCTCGCCACCCCTGAGCCTCTGGCCTGTACCCCAGTTCTGTATGAACAAATAAATAAATCTTAAAAAAAAAATGTACCTTGTAATGAAAATTAAAACTATATGACTAATACACTTACCTGAAAGCTATTTTTATTTCTCATGGAAAAGCATCCTCACAGACACCCCTAGAAAATTTTACCAAAGATATGGGCACCCAGAACCCAATCAAGTTGACAAAATGAAACATTACTATGGATGATCTTTATTTTTATTTCTCATGGAAAAGCATCCTCACAGACACATCCAGAATATTTTACCAAAGATATATCTTCATAAATATAAGTAAGGATATAAGTATAGATAACAGATCGACAGATAGAGATTAAAAGTTAAATAGATTCTCAGAGCCCAAATAAAAATAAGTAGTTTCTTGTCCATTCAACATCACAATTACACTTCCTGTTCCCAGAAGTATAACCACTGTCAATACTATTTAGCTGAGTCTGCTAGTGTTGTTCTCCTAATCTTTAAATAACATGCTTTGCTACTTTTAAAACCTTTATTAGCTCAGGTATTATTGACTATATTGATATATACTATAGAAATATAAAGATGTAATAGCTTCATAGGACCCTAACATAGTTTATTCAATTTTTTGGTTAAATCAAAGCTTATATTTTTATTCAAATATACATACACACACACAGAGACACATATATAATATACACATATACATATCATGTCTTATATACTAATATATATGTTTATATGTACATATATGTACATATATATTTGTACATATATATGTATATGTATATGAGACATGATAATCAGATTTTACTTTGTTCTAAATTTGTCTTTCCTGGAGTTGTTATTTCTTCATAATTTTCTGTGAACTACTGTTATTTATTTCATCCCCAAGTCATTTTCCAGTGCAACACAAAGATCCTTACATGAATGCATTTAAAACTATAAGGAAATCTTTCTGGTTGTCGTTTCCCACTATAAAGGTGTCCTTCCCATCCTTCTGCTCCATTCATTAGACCAGTTGTTCTCCGTGAATAAAAGTCCTTTCATTATGATCATGAGAATTCACTTGATTTCTGTCCTATATTAGATTCTAGCTTTCTTGAATATAGTCTCCCTCCCTCCCTTCTTCCTTCCTTCTCTCCTTCCCTTCCTCCCTCCTTCCTCCCCTCTTTGCTTCCCACTTTCTTCCTTCCTTTATTTCAGGTTTTTGGATATAGATTTTCAAATATTAATAGAAAAAAAAGTGTTAACTTTTAAATAGAAATTGGTGTGGGGGTGTATCAGAATTTTTATTTATTTTTAGATGACAATTTTATCTATTACATATTAAATATTTTTAATTGAGGTCACGTTGGTTTATATCACTCCATATTACAAATACAGGATCACCCTCTTATGTTGTTAGCACCCTAAGTACACATAGTCTACCACCACTTTGTTCTCGCCCTCCCCTTCCTCCTCTCCCTCTGCTAGCCTCAATTCTATAGTCAGTTGTCTAGGGCTGTTTTGGAGTCGAACCCATGGTTTTTCTTTTCTTGATATTCCACATATAAGAGATGGCACTCTATGGTACTGTCTTTCTCCTTCTGACTTATTTCACACAACACAACTTCCCAACTCAGATAGCTGAGTTGTATTCCATTGTGTATATGTACCAAATCTACCTGGTCTGTGCACCTGTATTGGGGCATTTATGTTCTTTCCATAGCTTGGCCATTGTAAATAGTGCAGCAATAAAGTGGGGGTGATTTGATCTCTTCTGAACGGATAATTTCAAAGGCTCTGTCTTCTGTTTCTCAGATTCTTTCTTCCGCTTAATTCATTTTGAAGTTAATGTTTTCTTTTGCACTTTTAAGTTTTCATTTACATAATCTCCACTCAGAATTTGCCTTTTTTATAATTTTCATTTTTTTAACTTTTTATGTTGTTTGTATATATTTTCCTAATTTCTTTGAATTATCTCCTGTATTTCCTTATAGTTTATTGAGCTTACTTAAAACAGCTATTGAATTCTTTGTTTGGTAAATTGTGGATCTTCATGGCAATTAGTAGAACATTACTGTGATCCTATCTTATCTTGCCTTGATTTGTCTTTCATTTCTTTCTTTACACCTGATGTAGCTGTCACCTCTTCTAGAACTTACTAACTGAATCTGTGGGAAACAGAATGACAGACTGACAGAAGTACAATGATGAAGGGAACCACAAGTGACATAGGAGAGGTCTGCCACACCAGATGGGTTAGCTCCCTGGCTAGGGACCGAACTTGTGCTGCAGACAGCTTCACAGTGCTGAGACTTAATATCTTGCGCCACTATGCACAAGTAGGGATCCTGAAGTGTTGATAAGCATCTATGGATGCACTTGTTCCACACTTCTTGCTCCATCTTTGACAGAATATTTAAATCATATGCTTTCTTTTGATCTTGATACTAATTGCATAGTCTCCTTTTGTTTCCCCAAAGGCAGCATTAAGTAGTCAAGTTTGTGAACTCTTCCTGGCCTCCAGATTTGGTCCACGTTTCTGTGCATGCTAACTAGATGCCTGCCAAAGCCTGCGCTTGCTACCATCAAGAGTATTTTTGAGAAGCTGATCATGGGGAGAGGCTATGTTCTCGACACAAAGTGTTCTGGGTGTGCCCGTGGATGAGTTAGGGTATTCCATGGATGAGGTGTCCCAGTGACTAGGAGGTACACTTCCTAATGTAATCCATGATGGAGTTACCAGGATTCATATGGCTTTGATTCATCTTGAGCCCTCAATGCTGTTCTCCAGCCATTTCTCTTGGTGGATAAGAGGATACTACACAGCTAGTGAAGATAGATGTTCATTCACATACTCCTACTTTTTCCCATAGGAGAAATCACAAATCAAAGTAAGTTCTCTTTATCTACCTTCTCACTGCTGCTATGAACAACGTATTGTCTTTACCATGTCATTAGTATCATCTATAATGGTTAATTTTATGTGTCAACTTGACAGCACCATAAGGTGCCCAAATTAAATATTCTATCTGGGTGTGTATATGATTGCATTTCTGTAAAAGACTAGCATTTGACTCAGAGGCACAGTAAAGTAGATTTCCAACACCAATGAGTATAAGGAATTATGCAATATTTTGAGAACATAACTAAAAGGCAGAGGAAAGACTTCATCCCTTTCTCTTCTTTCCTGCTTGCTTGAACTGGACAATGATCTTTTCCTGTCCTTAGGCTGAAATTCATACCATTGGTTTCCCTGATTCTCAGACTTTTAGATGTGGGGTGGAAAAATAGCAGTGAAGAGGCTGAGTCTCCAGTTTGTAGACAACAAGCTGTTGGACTTCTCAGCTGTCACAATCTTATTGACCAACTCCCCATAATCTCTCTAGCGCTCTCACTCTACCTCTTAAGAAAGACAGAGGCACAGAGTGAGAAGAGGCAAAAAGAGATGGGGAGAGAAAGAGAGAAACTTCTATTTCTCTGGAACCTTAAAACGGTGGCTGTGCCACTTCTTAGCTAGGTGATTTTTTGATGTTATTAAAGATTGGTATGCTTTAGTTTACTTATATTTAAATGGAAGCTTGGCATTTTCAATGGTTACTTGAATTAGATGATTTATTACATGTGAAGTGTTTGGCATGTAGAGAGTACTGTTTAACTATTAGCTAACAGAAACTTAATCAAAATCTTTTTCCTTCTCTTTTTAGCAACAGAAGTCTAATCTTGTTCAAAATATTTAGCTAGAAGTACTAATTTTATGATATTACCTTTTACTAGATTTGGCTGTGTGATACAATTCAGACCAATGAAATGCAAGCAAAAATCTACACAATGAGGCTTAGAGAAAATCATTAGAATATTTATGCTCAACAGACAGAATGCATCTTTTTAGTCAACTCCCTTGTTCATATCTAGAATGGGGTTTGCTGCTTGGATATAAAATGTTATTTTGCAAACATGATAACAAAATGTACACAGTTTGGATCATACTTGGAAAGGAAAAGGAGACAATTCTGATGATTTTCTTTAGCAATCAATCAGTTCTGATCTCACTCTGGACTGTAACTCTCTGAGAAAGAAACATATCATTTAGATTATGCATTTTTATCTGGGTTTCCATTACCTCCAGCCAAAGGCAATCTTAACTGCTACTCAAAGACCTTCCAGGGAGGGGTGGACTTTATTCTTGTCTTTGAAATCTTGGTTTTGGAAGGTTATTTTCTTATACTATTTTATAGTCCATTCTCTTTTCACACTTTAGAAATTGTTTTATTATCTACTAACAATTTGAATCATTTCTGCCTATTCTTACCTTTAAGATTTACTCTATCACTTTCCTTCTATTTTCTCTGGAGGAAAGGAAAATAAGAATAAACTTCTCCTTGGCACTGTGAACACTAGTGCTTTCAGGGACTATGGGTAATGTGAAAGGGATGAAGCATCCAGGTGTGAGGCAGGGATTGGTGAGGAATATGAACATGTAGAGTGTATATGTCTTGATAAGTGTACTTAAATAATTAAAGTGAATACTGTGCTAGTGAAAGAAGGTACATCTGCCAGCCTGATCTAATTAGGCAACAATTCTGAAAATGCTGATTCTGCCCAAAGGACATATATATATGTGAAGGAACTCTTCTACTTGCTGATCTGCAATGTATGTTCTCACCAACATTAGTGACACTGTAAAGCAATACACAACTTAGACCTTTAAAATTAAAAGTGTGTTTGGTTAAAATACTTCCATTTGCCCTTTTCTAAACAGTTTTTCCCCATTTGGTTTTTGGATTATAATAAGCTATCTAATATGACAGTCAACATGGAAAATAAACAAACAAAAGATCCTCCCTGAGGAGGACTGTTAGTTTTTGAAGAAAAAAAAAAGATAAAAATGTAACTTAGAAAATATAGGCATTTCCCACCATGAGCCCTTCTTGATTTCTTTTTTCTCCTTGGCTCAGTATACAAGTTGGGAAGTTGCATTGTAATGATAACTTTGAGGTTTTTTGAAATACTTTAAAACCCTAACAAAGTAGGTGTTACTAATGCTACCCAGTTCCCTCACTGAAATTACAGACATATGTGCCCTCCCTTCCTGTAAGACTGCCTCTGAATAAGAGGCCAAGCCTATGCCCTTTCCATTCCCTGAAGAGATGCATGGGTTGCAGTGGCAGTAAAGAGTAGCTGTGAGTATCTATCTATAGGTCAGTTCTTTGCACCTACACACTTGCATTGCACAGATACAAGTTTTGTCAGTAAATAAACTAAGGCTCAGAATGGAAATAGATTTTCTTAAACTCACGCAATAACTAGAGAAGCTGCTCTTCTATCCATGAACAACCTAATTAGAAAGATGAGAGTCATGCATGATTCCCTACCAGTGGATGTGTAAGCAAGCTGGAGCCTTAAGCAAATGTCCAGTGGGCTGGACTGGCAAGCAGGAAACCAGGATTCATCCTCTCAGAGAATGTTTCTGATCTCTTAGCCTCAATGTTTACATTTGTGATCATAAATAATTTTCAGATTCTATAATTGATACCTCTATAATTGTCAGTTTTAAGTACTCTATCTTAGACTGTGATTTCTGACTAGCAAGAACTTTGTCAAAATATTTAAATTTCTTACTCTCCTAGATGGACATTGGAAGTGTTTTTGATAATCTGTCAACTTTTAAATGTATTTTCTTTATTATCTTTTTTAGTTTAGTAGGTAGAGGACTCTATACAGCATAGGTAAATAATCATGTATTTGGAACCAATTTTATTGGTGATTGCCAATTCTGATGACTGGATTTTAAAAAAAGACATGCTCTTTTATCGTATTTTGGCATTTGTAGGGGGAAAAGTCTGAGTTTTATTCAATACAAAACATTGCGGATTTTATCACAATATTGGGAGAGGGAGATTTTAAACATTTAGGATTGGTAGGAAATTTAGTTCAAGACATCAAACTATTGGGTTTAATACATGTGGGTTTAGTACATGTGACTATAAAATTTCATTGAAATACTCCCTAAGTTATATAAAATTTGTGTTTTCAAAGACTGAGTTATGTATGACCATTAGCAGTTTGAATTTCAACCATTATAACATCAGTTTTACACTTAACTTTCAAGCTTACTTTACTGTTATCACCTTATTTTCTCTGACTGGCAGAAAATTGTTTATTATTGATGTCTGAAATGGGGCAATACTTTCTACCACTCACCTTTGATATAAAACATAACTTCACATGAACTACTTAGTTAATAAATACCAGAAAATTTTCAGTGGTTTCCTATTTTTATACATTATTTAATTTACAAAGTGTTTTTTTTTTCCATTGGAGTGGCATATACAGGATTTTGAAAAACAGGGTCACCCCTCTTCAGATGTATGTCACCTACCACCACCAAGAAGGCATCCACAGTCCTCCACCATGGACCGGTGGGGACCTCCTTCTCTCCTCCCCTCTATTTCTGTTCCAATGAAATGAAATATGACCTAGACTTTCATAATTTAAACTGTTACAGGACAACCCAATGGAACTGGGTAGGATGCGCTAGTTAACTCATATCTCTCTCTTTCCATCTTTCCCTGGATTGTTCCTTTTCTTTTCCCCTTGTAAATAAACTTATTATTGACCTTTTTGCGTGTGTCTGCTGTAAAGCTGAATCTTAAGCGCATGGGTGAGGACCCACAGTTCACATTGGTTGCCCTGTAACAAAACAATTTCAGTGTTTGATTTCTCATCGTCCCTCATCAAAAAGTAAACTGATTCATATTGTGTATATGCCATATATGTAGTTACTCCTTTCAGTTTCAGGAAATGCAAATAAATACTCCCCTGCCCCCCCCCCCAAAATAGACCTGGTCAGGGTTTAGTTGTTTTCTTATCACAGTGGCAGAGATATTCCAAATAAAGATTTGTTTAACTTAAAACCAAATAACATTATGAAGGTCAATCAGTATGTCTTAGTGTTAATCACTACATTTATAATTTTGTATTTTATAACTAGATGAACTAGAAATCCTAAAAGAAGTAAAATCTAAGGAAAGGGAAATTAATTTCAGAACTTCAACATTAAGGAGAAAGCATGCTGCTTGGACTACAAAGTAGGATAGGGCCTACAGTTCACTCATTGATTGAGTGATTCATTCCTGTATTCAATCAAATAGACTTCCTGAGAATTTGTTATTTGTCACCCTCTCCTCTAAGGCTAGAGATAGACAATTTGCAAGAGGAAGTAAGTAGACAGTATTTCATAAATGGGATCTGAGGAAGGGAGATGATCTTAGATGAGAAGAACAGAAAGCTGAGCAAAAGAGAACCACTTAAATTTTGACTTCTCAGATACCTGGCTAAGGCCAAGGGAGCATTCTTCCCAGATGACACTTTAGTCAGAGCAAACAAAAGTGTGCAATTTAGAGCATAAACAAACCTGTATCTTTCAACTTTTTACCAATGACTATTATTTCTGTGAGTACTTCTATGGCTTCAATAAAACATTCTGACTGCAATAAAGTTTTTGATAAAAAACATCAATTAATTTTTCTTTAGTTACTAGTTGATGGTTCACCACTTTAAATAACTGAAAGGTTCACCTTATTCAAATAAATAACAATATAAAATAATCAATAAACACAGAAAATGACAAAGGTAATTGATTTTAATTAAATAAATGCCTCAATGTTTTTTTTTCCTGTTTTTATTCTTTTTATAAAGCCTACTGAGGTTTCTCTCAACACTATGAAACAACTTTGTAATAGAAAACTTTAGAAGACACCACAATTTTTACATAGCTTTGACAAGAAAGCGTTCTTAAGACCTTTCAAGGGTATATTCTACCCTCCTTGTTTTCCTTGTTATGTCATAGCTAATCGCTTATCACAATACATAGGAGACAAGAGGTATCTTAACTGAGGAAAGCTGGAAAACACGGAAGAGTTTTTTGAGATCACTGCAATATAACAATTTGCTATATGTTATTTAAGCTTAATTACACACAATTAAAATATAAGGAGAGCATATTTGATTTCTAATATATTTAACTCTTCTTCGTGAAGAGATGGATGAGAAAGATTAGCCACTATGTAAAAAAATGTAACTTAGTAAGAAATACTTTAATGTAAATATTTCTTATCAATGCTGTGATCTGAGTTGTATCTCCCTCAAAGTCAAATGTTGAAATCCTAATCTCTAGTACCTCAGAATTTGGCCTTATTGGAAGATATGATCTCTACAGAGGTAATCAAGTTAAAATGAGGTCATTAACATTGGCACTTATCCAACATCACTGTTGTCTTTTTTAAAAGGGAGATTTAAAAGCAACAAATATACAGGGAGTACCTGAAATGGACGTAAAGGCAGAGATGAGGGTAATTAAATCAAATAAAAAAAAATCCAAAAGATTTCTAGCAACACACCAAAACTTAGTAGAACAGCATGGACATGACTCTTCTTCACAGTCTTGGGAAGGACTAAACCAGCTGACACCTTAATCTTGGACATCTAGTCTCCGGGACAGTAAGACAATAATGTCCACTGTTTAAGATACCTGGTATGGGGTACCTTGTAATGTAGCCCTAGCAAAATCGTATACTGTATTCAAAATTGTTTACTACTTTGTTCACTTTCCACTTGTTTTTTTTTCAACAAAATTCTGTAACTGCTAATATTAGTAATAACAATAATGATAGTAACAGGGATTTTTGATCACTTACCACATCCCAAACTCTGTTTTCATTTGTTCTGACCCCATGCGATAAATACAAAAGGAAGGAAAGAGTTTCATGGAAAAATTTTATATTTTATTATCAACAATAACTTTTATTAAGCTACTATGAGTTTGGATAGATTTAAAGAAACTATGGTTAATTTTTCTAATATAGAAATCATTACCTTGGAGTGGACTGCTAATCCACACTCCTGAAAATATAGGGTAGATGGCATGTGAAGAGGAAAATATTACTTAAGGTGGGGAATATGAAATATATTTGCTAAAAATTATTACACACTCTAACATAGATGAAAGTCCACATGCCTGCTATTTATTTCTAGTTAAATGTTGAAATTTCTCACTGCCCTAGAGTATTTTCTATCATTAGCCATATTTCATAAAGTACTAAACAAAGAAATGAACTCAGGAAAGAATTAATAACCTTGCAAGAAAAAACGAAAGAGTTCAGAAATTCAAGGTCGTTTGAGATCGGAACATCCAACTTTTTAGTAGGATTGAACTAAAAAGATTTTTAGAAACAAGGCACAGTAAAATATGACAACATTCATATCTCCAGTTGAAAAAAGATTAGGAGAGACACCAAAGAGGTGCGATTGACCCCAGCTGTTCAAAGAAACACAGATGTAGGAAAGTGCCATGATGGTAGAGGAAGTTGCCATAGGAAATAAATGTGAATATTAATTTAATGAAAAAACTTTGGTATGATTACTGCTTGCATGACATGGGCTGAAGCAAATATCAGAAACTGGTGGTTTTTGAGGGAACTGTATTATCAAGGAAACCACAAGTGCACTGTAAAAATATATATATATATATATATATATATATATACATACATATATACATATATATGTATATATATGTGTATATATATGTATATATGCAATTACTAAATCAATTCTTGTGCTCCCATCATACAGAAAGCTGCCTTTGAATGCCTTCTCCAAGAAGACCATTTTCCAAACTTATGACATATGGCTGAGGAGAATAATGACTAAGAAAAAACTCAAAAAACCATAGCCAGGGACTACAGAAAAGAAAGAAAGTAGTCTTTCCAGAAAGTGGAATTGAATTCTAAACCAGTATTTCAAAATCACTAAAGAACAGTGACTGGTGATTATCTCTTATCCTTCCCCTTATGAATTCATGATGCTGAATGTAGACATCCTGTGCCTACATGTAAAGAGAAGATGTAGATACCTGTTGTTGTTTTTCTGTTTCATAGATCACCTGACTGTGGGGAATCACATAAAGGACAGAGATCCTGTATCCTGAGATGGAAGATGTGACTGGAAGGACATCAAAGTACAATCTCTGAGGAAGGGGAAAAAGTGAGCATGCTTGATATATGAAAAGAAAAATGACATATTTTATAGACCAGAATGTGATTGTGACTGACAGTATGTTATATGTTCAATACACTTGTTTTCTCTTCCTGACACAAAGGACAACTGTGTGCTATTCTCCCTTGAAACTAGACCAGGGGTCATGTGACATCGCTGAGGTCAATGGAATGTAAACAAAATAATGTAAAACATTTTTAGGCTCGGTCCTTAAATAATCTTGTACAATTTTCTATTCTCAATATTCCCATATTCCCTGTCAGTGTTAACCTTGTAAATTGTTTTGAATATACTAGTAGCTAAAAGCATCCTTGGGACCTGAGTCACCAGTTGGAGGGGAACTGTTCAGAAGAGCTGTCTCATCTACATTGGGATATAACCTGGATGAAAAATAAAACTATTCCATAGTTTGCAGTTATAATGAAAGCTTAGAGTTATTTAATCTAAAATGTAAATAGATTTACACCTAATTGACAATCTGTTCTTAAATAAGCACCACCGGTGCCCTCCCTGGTGGTGCAATGGATTAAAGTGCAGGACTTTGAAATAGCCACAGCCACTTCAACACAAGTTGGATCTCTGGCAGGACCAAGGAGGTGACCCACACGGTGTGGCAGATCTCTCCTGCCCACCCACTGCTCCCCTCAGCAGTGTAGTTCATTGATCTGCCTGTTCTGCTCCTGGCTCTGTCTCTGCTTAATCTTCTCCCTGCCTATACACCTCTGGTTTGTACTCCAGTTCTGTCTGCATAAATAAAACAAATCTTTTAAAAAAAGCATCACCTGGCCCTCCCTGGTGGCGCAGCGGGTTAAAGCACAGCACAAAGAAGCTTAAGCCACTTCTACATGAGTTCGATCCTCGCTTGCCCTGGAGGAGACCTCTCCTGACCTGCCCGCTGCTCCCCTCAGCAGTGTACTTCGTAGATCTGCGTGTTCTGTACCCGGCTCTGTCTCTGGTGAATCCTCTCACCCTCCGCATCTCTGGCCTGTACCCCAGTTCTGTACGAATAAAAATAAATATTTTTTTTAAAAAAAAAGCATCACCTTTAAAATTACCCTGGATGAAAATGATTCTAATGCAGCTTCTCTGCATACCACATCTAACCTTTTCTTAAAGAATTAGACAGCCAAAAAAACGTTAATGTCTAGAGGAATCATTAGATTTTGAAAGATACCTTATAGTATACACAGAGGGCTTTACATTTCACACCTAGATCTATTTGCACCTCTCTGAACATCAGTTTTTCCAGTTTTCATGAGTTTTTGTGTATGTTCCCACATACAGGAAACATATCACTAGTTTTCTTTTCTCTTTCCAGATCCTGGAGTGAAGATTCAGATACAGATATCTAAAACAACATTACTAAAGAAAATAATCAATTCTTACTCTTGCTTAAGGGCCCTTAGGTGGGCATATCTTTTGCTTACTCTCCTATAGAATTTGTGTAATACATGGAAAGTTGAAAAAAAAAAAGTGCTAAATATTGTGCCATCGTTACAACTGCCATTGTTACAACTACCTAAGATATGTAGACCTATGTGTTCAAAATTTCTTCAAGTAGAAACCAAATACAAATCTCAAAGAAAAAACTTTTATATCTTTAAAATTCCAGCCAAATATCTACATAAAATCCAGGTATATATATTGAGCTCATAATCAGAAAAGAATTTTTATCTTGACAATATAACAAGCTACTAGAAACCAATAAGGAAAAGACAAAAGAACCTAATATATCATGGGCAAAGTATATGAAAGGCAACTAATACATGAAAATGAAAATTATAAAAAAAATTAAAAACCTTGGAAAGGATGTACAACCTCATTAGGAATCTGCAAGATACAGATTTTAAAGTCAGTATTCAATATTTATACTCATCAGATTGGCAAAAGTTAAATTCTGAATGTAACAGGCATTGAAAATATATAGAAAATAGAAACACAGTCCCTTTGAAAGTCTAAATTAGTCACTATATGGATAGTTTTTTTCAACAACTAATAAATTTGAAGAGGGATATATTTAAAATCCTAACAATTCTACTACATAGAAAAATCCCTGCACTGTGTACAAAGACACAAAAAGATACATAAATATTTGTAATAATACAGATTATTTAGTAACTTGCAAAGTCATAAACTGAGACTCTAAATAAAATGCAGTGTACTTATACAAAGGAATATTACAAAGCAGCTCAAATGAATGAACTAGAGATATATGTTTCACCATAGAAAAATGAGAAAACACAATATTAAATAAAAAAGACTAAAGAACATAGCCTGCCTTGTCCCACTTTTATGCATTTAAAAAATGAAAAACAGTATTATATATCTTTATGGTCCTAAACCTAAGTCATAAATATACACAAACTTGCATGAAAATGATACTCCTAAATTCAAATGACTAGTTAACAGTGGGCAGTGAGTCAAATGAAGTATCATTTAGAGTTTAGTATTATTTCTTAAGTGAATGGCTTACACATGCAATTTCATTATATTATAATCCATACATGCTTATATATGAAGTATTTTATTGGAATAATACTAACAAAGTTGTAAGAATTAAGTAAGATGATACTAAGATGATACACAGTTTTTTAAAAAGATTTATTTATTTATGCACACAGAACTGGGGTACAGGCCAGATGTGCAGTGGGGGGGAGTGAGAAAATTCACGAGAGACAGAGTGGGGAGCAGAACAGGCAGATGGATTGAAATATACTACTGAGGGGAGCAGTGGGCAGGTCAGGAGAGGTCTGCTGTGCCATGTGGACCACCTCCTTGGCTAGGGATCAAACTTGTTCCACAGTGCTTCTGAGAGCTTCATAGAGGGGTGCCTGAACTCATTGTGCCACCAGGGAGAGCCTCCATGTTACATTTTAACACTATTACCATAATATTAACAATATTATGAGGATAAACAATTAAAATAAGTGGAGTGATAAACTAAACTCCAAAATAAGAAGATTGACATTTGTAGAGATGCCATTCTTTTCTAAATCAACTATATGTTAATCAAATAAACAAATGTAAACTGTTAACAGGGAAATTATTATTTTTTTTTGTATGGAATGATGATATTTGAATAAGAGCTGTTCTAAATCAGTAAGAAAAAAAGTATGAGATTCTAAAATTTTAAAACAGGCAAGGGGATTGACTAGATAATTTACAAATGATGTAAATTCTAGTACAAATTCAATAAAAATACAAAAAATGTGCAGCCAGACCAGTAATCTGAAGAATACTATACTTTAAAACCAATTTTTCTCTTTACCAAATCAGCCAAGATTTTTAATCTAATATGCCCTTGAACAGGATTTCTGTAATGGTGGCAGGAAAAGATCTGGAGAGTCTGTCACAGATAAACAATTGTGAAACAAGGGCAAACGTATTTTAAAAAGCCATTTGAAGGCACCAGGAAATATCCAATGATAGAAACTTCAGCAATATTTATTCTAGAAGGATGACACTGCCTGGGGCAAGAACTCCAACTTAGTCACTTGATTTCTGGTCTGGGAAGTCCCACAGAGTCCCAGGTTGGCCAGTAAGATACCACTTCAAGCCTCAAGAGCTTGAAGTAGCAGAGACTAGACTCTAGAGCTGCAGAAGGCACAAACACTTTACACTTCAAAATCTGAGCACAGATTCTGCCCAAATCCTGGTGAACCACTAATGTTTCAAAATTGATGAATAAATAATAGTATGTAATAATGATAGGCTAATAAAATTAATTTAAACATCTTTGGAGAATACTTAATCTAAAATAATGTGATATGGAAATTCTAAAATTCAAATATGTATATATAGTATATTTTTATTTTTGTACAAAAACAAAATTAAAGGGACAAAGGAAGAAAAGGATTTGTATCTTTATCCTAAGTATTACCTGATTTCTTTGGTTCTGCCTCCAACAGAACACCAATATGTTTAAGTGGAGGGTGAAAAGAGCATGTTCACATCTGGAAAGGCAAACATGTAGCCCCAACGTTATAAAGATTACATATAGGTCAATAAATCAAAAAAAAATCTAAAATATATATATTTTAAACTATTTAGACATGATGGAAAATGACTGATGTGAACATAAAAATGGTCTTGGTCGTTAAAATTTTATTTAAAAGACTATGAACAAAAATCTGAAGGCCATTCCTTAGAGAATCCTATTAAACAAAACCTTGGTGAATAATGCAGATTTTACTATAGACCTCATAGGGGAGATAGCACAGCAAAAAATGAATAAATAAATAAATAAGATTTTGTAGATATTTAGTTCCTCTAGCATTTTTTTTTAAAGATTTATTTATTTATTCATACAGAACTGGGGTACAGGCCAGAGATGCGGAGGGTGAGAGGATTCACCAGAGACAGAGTGGGAAGCAGAACAGGCAGATCCATGAAGTACACTGCTGAGGGGAGCAGCGGGTGGGTCAGGAGAGGTCTGCCATGCCATGTGGTCACCTCCGGGGCAGGCGGGGATCGAACTCATGCGGAAGTGGCTTTAGTTTCTCAGTGCAGTGCCTTAACCCGCTGAGCCACCAGGGAGGGCCCTCCTCTAGCATTTTTAAGAGGATATGGCCACAGGAGTTTTTTTATTTAGTTCCCCTGTACTCGTTTACTGAGGGTTACAGACTCTCTAGTCAGTTATTACCTTTTGCCCCAGATCTCTAAGCTTTTGTCCCTAAATTGCCATCTGTTCTTCATGCTCCAGAGCACTCACACTTCTGAAGCCAGTTCAGTACCCATCTTTCTTTACTTATGCCTACTTCTGCAAAAACTAGTGTCATTTATATGTATTTATTACGTATATTTACACTTATGCAATATACATACTTATGATAAATATATACAATGGACACATATATTGCAAAATGGAGAATTTTTATTTTCATGTTTTTCTGTGTTCTTTTTGAAATTCCCACAATGGCCATGTTACTTTAGAATTTGAAAAATTGAAACATAAAATTCTAGAATAGAATAAATAGTGACAGCTACTTAAAAATGATAAAGCCAGTTTCTCAAATCTATTATCAAAGTGAGAGTGGGAAAAAATCCTCATGCCATACTTTATTTGAAAAAAAAATTCTGGTAAATAATTCAATATAAAAGGTAAAACAACACTGCAGGAAACTGTAGGTTAATGCCTGACTGGTTTAAATATAGGAGAATATTCTGGATGTGGAAAATAGCAGAAGAAATACACTTCATAAATACTGAAAATGTCAACAGATCAACTGATTTATAAATAATGGGAATGGCTGTTGACCTAATTTAATTGTCCAGATCTATAGTTAGATGCCTTCTATAGATTATTTTTAAAATTGCCATATATTAGAATAATATATTTTAAACAATAAAATGCATTGCCTTAAATGTGTGAAAGTTGAATAAAAAATATTGGGCATATCATTTGGAAACCTAGCACACAATTTAAAAACACCTTTATATCCTGTTCCCTGATGTGTGAATGTCTTTTTCAGTTCACAGATAAGAAAACTAGGTCTTAGAGTTGCATTTTTTCATACAGTGATACAACCTCCAGGTGGGGCCTTTCTAATCTAGCTATGTGTTTTTAATCCAAATACTCTCTACAGAAAAAACTTAAACAGAACACATAATTCTCTCTAGTGCTGTTCAAATACCAACGAGAGAGAAGGGGGAGCAAAGATGTCATCTTAGGGGATACTGGAGTCTGAGGCTAGTTAGCCCATACTCCAGGTTCAATCAACAGTCACATTTCTTTTGCCTGTTAATTATGTTAGGGTCCCAAGTCACATTCTGTTTGACAAGTTTTCTATTGTAAATACAAAAACAGGTTGAGAAGTGCATCAGTTTAAACATTCATATATTAGTCATGACCACTTCTTCAAAATGATGTCTAATGCCATTCATTAAACAGAAGAAAACTTCCGGTCTTTGGAATTCACTGTGACTCAAGAAGTAGGAAACAATCATTGTAATCTCAATTAAGTGCTCAACAAATAAACAACTAAACATTCTTATGTTTGCAGAGCTCCAGTAGGCTTCCCAGTGAAATGCAGTTTATTTTTTATACAATATTGCCAATAAGAATGTGAATTTCAGAGAGATTAATTTTTTCTAATAAGTTTCCACTGCAACTGATGG
The DNA here is from genome assembly GCF_000260355.1 of Condylura cristata. Taxonomy (NCBI): domain Eukaryota; kingdom Metazoa; phylum Chordata; class Mammalia; order Eulipotyphla; family Talpidae; genus Condylura; species Condylura cristata. The sequence goes on from NW_004567110.1 coordinate 23,225,472, forward strand.
TTTATCACATAAGGAAAACAAATATATACCGAGCTCTGAGCATTTAGAAAAAGAAATAAAGACTATTTTCAAGTGTATATATTAGAGTAATTTTGAAATTCTTTAACTTAGACAAGAAGCATGTCGCGGTATGAAAAAGTTAGTATGAATACACGTGAAGACAAGGCTCGTGTATGTTCCAAGCACAGATGTCAGACACTGATATGTAGAAACATTTAATCTTTGCAATGACCTTAGAAAAAAAGGTGCCATTGTTATCCCCTTTTAGAAGATGAAGACACGTAGTTACCATAACTTCTCAAGGTCATGTTACTATTAATACCAAAGTCAAGATTTGAACCCATACATGCCAGATCCAATTTAGTGCCTTATGCATTGAACATACTGCCGCCAACAAACATGAACATTTTGGACAATATATACAGTTAGACATATTTAGGAATTTATAGGACATTCTGCTATCAATCCTTGCAGAATAATCCTGAGTGATAAGAACAAAGTTGAAGCCATCAAGCTTCCTGATTTCAAAACATATCACAAAGATTCAGTAATCAAAAAATATTTTCCTTTGTGTTTTCCTCCTAGGAATTTTATAGTTTTAAATATTAAATTTAAAATATAAATCTGTTTTGAGCTGAAATTTGGGTATGCTGTAAGATAGGAGTTCAATTTCATTCTTTTGTATGTGGATATCCAGCTTTCCAAACACCAGTAATTAAAGAATCATTTCTCACTGGCAAAGGTTAGTTTCTAGTATATATATCAGTTTATTTCTGGGATTTTGTTTGTGTTTCATGAGTCCTGCTCATTGTAGCTCCCATGCTATCTACCTTGTCATGTTGCCTTCCTCAGTTTTTTTCTTTCATGTCCTTTTCACAACTTCCTCTTCTGGTTAAGTTGAATATATTTGCTACTTATATGTAAGTTAATATTGAAATTTCACAGTGAAAAAAAAAAACACCTAGATTCTTCTTTCATAGAATGGGCAGTGTAGTAGGAAAAGCCACCCTATTGATGAAAATGTTAATCCACTGTAGAAAATGTCCCCACAGTGCGGAGTTGACTGCATGGCAAGGGAAGTCCAGGGAGTGGGGAGGACCAAAGAGGCGACTGTGGAGGAAGTTACCTTGGACTTGCTGGGTCAGGGTCTTCACGGTACTAATGCTTAACATGTTGTGAAAGATTAGTGAAAGCTTACCGCAAAGGAGAATATCTAAGGGAGGGGGAGTAGATACACAAAGGCCCGAAAGTGATAACAGGATGTATGGTAAATTCACGGAAAGGGCTTTTTTAGTTTTTAAAGATTTATTTAGGTATGCTTATAGAGGTGGGATACAGGCCATGGGTATGGTGGGTGAGAGGATTCACCAGAGACAGAGTGGGGAGCGGAAAAGGCAGATCCACTGAAATACATTGCTGAGGGGAGCAGCCAGGTCAGGAGGGGTCTGACATGCCTTGTAGGTTAGCTCCCTGGCAGGGGGATGAACTCCTGCTGCAGTGGCTTCATAAGGCAGTGCTTTAACCCTTTGCACCACCAAGGAGAGCCTGGAAATGACTTTTTAGAGGGAAGCTCTCATACTGTGAGAGGGAAAAAGTGTGGAGAGACTGGCTTTGCATTTTAGGGGTTGCCTTCAGGCTACAGATTTATATAACAACAATGTGAGGCCACAATGGCATTTAACAATAACATCTTGAATATACTGTACTCAAACGTGTTTATGTTTTAGCCAGACAAGACAACAGGATATAGAAGTGTGCTGACCTGTGCTTAAAACGTTAATAGGTAGGCCATCTTGAAACCAACATGACCATTACCACCTCCTAGAACTATCCAAGTCTGACTCCAGCAAGCATTTGAAAAAAAAAAAAAAAAAAAAAACTATTGTTAGCAGTGGTCCTTCAGAGGGAGTGGATTACTGATTGAGCAATTTTCTCTCAGTTCCAACCCATCTTCTCTAGTTGGCTTTGCAAAGCTGGGGCTGATACTCTGCAAATTACGTTTCTCCTTTGCCATCTGTCTCCCAGTTACATTTGGCCAATAGTTAGGCTCTAGGGGAAGCTAAAAGACAGGCGAGGGAAGGAAGAATTTGTTGCTTTTTGTTTGGTTGCTATACCTGTCAGTGTCATCTCACCCCACAGTGGCTACTCCCCCGACTCCAGCAGTTTGTTCCAGTGTTTAGATTCTTCTGTCATGCTTAGAATCAACTTCACTGAGACTAATATGTATACACAAGCTGAAAAACACCCATCTCTCAGAGATCAGCATCTCAGCTCTGTTCTGATTCATGGGGTCTCCCACTTTAGTTTTGAGGGTAAAATAATTTAAATCACTTCTTATTATAGGATGGGAAAAATCTAGGAAAAGAAGCTGCTTCCTGGAGATATTATGTCTGTGTTTTTCATGTTTCAATTTCACTCCATGAAGTCCTCCAATACCTACAGTACTTAAATCTCCAATAATTTAGGATTGTCTAGCCAAATTTTTTTCAGTATTTTATTAAAGATTTATTTTATTTATTTATGCATACAAGAACTGGGCTATAGAGGTGTCCAGAGGTGCAGGGCAAGAAGTGGGGTGTAAGGAGTCACCAGATAGAGAGGGGAGCAGAACAGACTTACTAAGGGGAACAGCAGGACAGACAGGAGTACTATGGGGGTTAACTCCCTGACTGGGAATCAAACTCATGCTTCATTTGCTGCAAATAGCTTCATAGTGCTGAGCAATGTCCCCTGTCTAGCCAATTTCTTAAATTTCCCTGATTAAATATATATACATATATATATGTATATATGTATATATGTATCTATACATATATAGTGGCTTAGACAAATCTTCAGTGAATTATACAGATAGTTTCTCAAAAGTCTCTATAAGTCCACCTCTTTCCAAGATATTCCACAAAGTTGTTAAATATCAATTCATCTGCTCAAGCAGACAGCTGCCCATTCTCGGGTTCCACTTATGAGAGCTGTTTCTATGCCCAATCAGCATACCACACATGCATTTCAAAAACAAGACTCTATCTCTCTGTCCCTTGTGAAAACCACATAGAAGGCACTGTTTCACCCCTAAAAATGTTTGCTCCCCCTTCTCAAAATAAACAGAGACTGCACACAGATTTGGAGGAGGCTGAGGAACTTTCAGAGAAGAAGAGAATCAGAAAGCAGGTTTATGGTGTTACTCTGCAGCACCCTGGAAGTCTCTGGGTGGAGCCTCTGAAGAGCTAAGGGAAGGATGGGATATCTGTGGCTAGCAGATGCTGGGTGCACTTTCCCTCATTCTTTTCTCTTCTCTCCCTCCAACTTTCCCTCACCCCTTCAGCCAGTTGACCAGTTCCTGCTTCCTCAGTCTGTGGCAACAGTCTGTATTAACTCCTTCAATGGGGCATTTCTGATTTAGGGAAGCACAGGTTTAGGGAAGGATTCCTCCTTCTGTAACTGCCACAACATAGTTACAGTGATATCACCACCACCAAGAATAAACTTTAATAGCACTTTCTGTGTCTTTCATTGTTCTAAGTGCTTTAGTTCATTGTTCACTTAATCCTCACGGGCTCTCCTTAGTGACTCAACAGGCTAAAACAGCACAATGAAGCTATCTGCACCCACTGCAGCATGAGTTCGATTCCAGGCTAGGGAGCTAACCCAGCTGGTGTAGCAGATCTCCCCTGACCAGCTCGCTGCTCCCCTCAGCAGTGTATTTGTAGATCTGCCTGTTCGGCTCCCCACTCTGTCTCTGGTGAATCGTCTCAGCCCACCCCCACTACATCTGGACTGTACTCTAGTTCTTGTGTGCATAAAAAAAAAATCTTTAGGGAAAAAAAATCACTTAATCCTCACAATAGGGCAAAGAAAGGGGTGCCACTATGATCCCTATTTACAGATGATGAAAGTAAGGTACTCTGAGGGTCAGTGCTTTGCCTCAGGCTCCACAACTGCTCAGTGGCAGTCTTTATAGTGCTCTCCTAGGGAATAATGTCGTCTACAAGATACTCACTTCATTTATATAAGCAGGTTAAGAGCAAAAGACTGAAAAAGATCCATTATGCAAACATTAACTTAAGAAGAATGCAGCAATGGTTATGTCAATAACAGTTAAAGTCTCTGTCACTAGTGACAAAAGGAAACATTCCATGCCAGAAGGATCAGTGCAGTAGGAAGACACAATGATCTTAAATGTGTAAGATTCACACAACAGAATATCGAGATGCATGAAACAAAAGCTGATAGAGCCAAAAAGAGAAAAATATATTCCATAATTATAGCTGAGACTACAACACCCTGCTATGCAACTGACAGAACCATTAGAGAAAAAAAATCATAAAAGATATAAAAGAACTGAACAATAAAATCAACCATACCATAAATAATATAAAATTATTTAACATATTTACATATCATGTATATATACACATATATAGACATATACACTCATATATGTATAATATATAAGCCAGTAAATGTAATAAATTTAGACATAAAAATCTCAATATTAACAAATCATATACATATATACACAAACGCACACACGTTTATATACAGATAATATGTGCAAACATTATGTCTCCAATAATTAAACCAAGATAAACCAGCCCTGAACTATAGACAAACTATCACAAATGCAAAAGAGTTGACACAATACAGAATATATTCTTTGATCATATGAATTCAAACTACAAATTAACAGAAAGATATCAAAAAAGTTATTTACGTTAGAAAGAGACCACTGGGGCCTCCCTGGTGGTGCAAGGGTAAAAGTATCAGATTTATCAAGCTATCACTAGTAACTGTGGCCCGAGTTCCATCCATGGCCAGGAAAGTGACATACATGACCTGACAGACATCTCCTATCTTGACTGCTGTTCCCCACAGCAGTGTTTTTCAGTAGATCTGCCTGCTGTGTTCCCCACTCTGTCTTTGGTGAATCGTCTCACCACTTTACCCCCCACAACTCTAGCCTACACCCCAGTTCTTGTATGCACACACACAAAAAGAAAAATATTTTAAATAAGAAAAATAGACAACAAATTCTAAACAATTAATGGCTATTTAGAAAATATTTAAAAATATTTAAGACTGACTAAAAACTAAAATGTCATTTAAAAAATGTGAGACATAGATGATGAAGCAATTATACAAAATTTATAGCTTAAATGATCACAATTGAAAGAAAGGTCTCAAATCAATAATCTTATATCCTACCTCAAGAAACTAAATAAAGAAAAAAAACACACACAAAGAAAGAAGAAAGGAAATAATAAAGAACAAACATCAATAGAACTGAAAATAACTCAGAAAATCAATGCCACAAAAAGATATTTTTTTTAAAAAATCAGTAAAATTGGTAAACCTCCAGAAAATCTAACAAAGATACAATGAAAGAAGACATAAATTATCAATATTAGGAGTAAGCAGGATGTTAGTACAGATTCCAAACCATTAACACAATAGTAGAGTATTACCAACACTTTGACTTCATAAATTGACAATGTAGAAAGATGAACTATTTTATAATAGTTATCAGACAAAGGAAAAGGCCCTAAAAAGGACATCTCCAGCCTCAAAGTAGTTTTACTGGAGGATTTTACTGAATATTTAAAGGAGAATTAACATTAACGTTATACAATCACTTCCAGAAAATGAAAGAGGAGAAAACCCTTCCTGACTCATTTTAAGAGACTAATAATATCCTGATACCAAAACTAGACAAAGACAATATAAAATAATATATAAACCAATATCTGTAATAAATTTAGACATTAAAACTTCTCAATAAGATTTTAACAAATCACTTATGGCAATGTGTAAAAAAATGATTCATCGTGGAGAAGTAGGATTTATTCAGGCATGTGAGGCTAGGTCAGCATTTGACAATTAATCATATGATCCTATCAATTGACAGAGGAAAAGTATTTGGCAAAAATTCAACACCCATTCATGATAACAATTCTCAGCAGCCAGGAATAGACAAGAACTTCCACAGCTTGATTAAGAGCATCTATATGAAAACATAGTTAACATATCTAGTAGTGAAAGACTGAATGTTTTATCTCTAAGATTGGGAACAAGATAAGAACATCCACTGTTACCAGTTAGAGACAATATGTGCTGGAAGTTCTATGATTGTGATAAAGCAAGAAAAAAAAAATGGTGTATAATTTGGAAAAGAAAGAATAAAATTATCTTTATTTACAGAAATATGATTGGCTCCATAGAAAATTCCAAAGAAACAATATAAACAAAAAAGAATTAATAAGTGGGTTTAGTACTTTTGCAAAGAACAAAAAATAATACTCAATAATCAGCCATGTTTCTATATAATCAAAATGTATATGTAGGAAACAAAATCGAAAGTAGAATTATCATTCATAGTAATTTATCAAAATGAAATATATATAAATTTAAGACAATATTTACAAATTCTGTGAGCTGGAAATTATAAAAATGTTGAAAAATCCTAAAGAAAAAACTAAATAACTAGGACACAGATTGGAAAACTAAAATATTAAAGATGTCAATCTTCCCCAAAGTTATTGGTTCAATGTAATTCCTGTTCAAAACCCAGTAAATATTTGTAGACATATGTTATTCTAAAATTTGTCCAGAAGGTACAAGCTTTAGGATAACTATAATAATTGTGGAAATAAAAGTGACACAGGAAGATTCAATTATTCAATATTAGACCCTCTACTTAGCACCATTTTAAATGTTCTGCACTGAAGTTAAGTCTTTAAAGGAAAGTTCAGTCTAAAAAACATTGTTAAGCATCATTTTAAATGGAAGAGGGATAGACATGTTGATTGATGCAACAGAATAGGCTAGTAAACCCAAAATAGATGCGCAGGGGAGAAAATAAACATTGTAGAGGAAGGGTAACCTTTTCAATACATGGTGCTGAATAACTACACATTCAAAGGCGAAAAAAAAAAATCTTTACCTAAATTTCATACCTTATCAAACTAACTCAAAATGGGACCTAATATAAAGGCTATAGAAAACAAAAAGGAGTAAATTTTTGCTATCTGTGGCTATGCAAAGAAATCTTCAGTGAATCAAAAGTTCAGTTTTTAAAAGCTCCTCTGAAAGAAAGACAATAAATAGGATCGCTTCAAAATTTAAAGCTTTCAATCTGTACTCTATGAAGAGGATGGAAGACGTTACAGAATTAGAGAAAATAACTGCAAGCCAACTATCTGACAAAAACTTTATATATAATATGTTCTTTAAAATCCTAAAAGGTCAATATTAAAAATCAAACAGCCAGAAAATTACCTGGCAATGGTCTGGAAAAATTAGATCACTTATTTATTCTTCTGGGATGGCTGGGGGAACTACTGTCAAGAAAATAGCCTCAATGGTTAAGAGTCACATTATAAACATTCAGAATAACAGTTTAGAGATGAGTATACACAGAACCACCTGGTCATCAAATAACTTCACTAACATCCATGAATTAAAGCCCTTCCAATAAAATCATGTTTCATTGTTTTTTAAAGATTTATTTATTTGTTCATACAGAACTAGGCTTCAGGTCAGAGGCTCAGGGGCAGCGAGAGGCTTCACCAGAGACAGAATGGGGAGCAGTACAGGCAGATGTACTGAAATACACTGCTGAGGGGAGCAGTGGGCGGGTCAGGAGAGGTCTGCCTCGCCATGTGGTCACCTCCGGGCAGGAGGGGATCAAATTCATGAGGAAGTGGCTTTAGCTTCTTAGTGCTGTGCTTTAACCCGCTGCACCACCAGGGAGGGCCCATGTTTCATTTTTTTTTAATGATTTTTTTTAAGACTTATTTATTTATTCATACAGAACTGGGGTACAGGCGGAGGGTGAGAGGATTCACCAGAGACAGAGCGGGGAGCAGAACAGGCAGACTGACGAAGTACACTGCTGAGGGGACCAGCAGGCTGGTCAGGAGAGGTCTGCAGCGCCACGTGGATCTCCTCCGGGGCAGGCGGGGATCGAACTCATGCAGAAGTGGCTCAAGCTTCTCAGTGCTGCGCTTTAACCCGCTGCACCACTAGGGAGGGCCTATATGTATTTATATAGGGCCTATATGTTTTTATATAGGGCCTATGTTTTTATATAGGGCCTATATGTTTTTATATAGGGCCTATATGTTTCTATACAGGGCCTATGTTTATATTATATAAGGCCTATATGTTTTTATATAGGCCCTCCCTGGTGGTGCAGCGGGTTAAAGCGCAGCACTAAGAAGCTTGAGCCACTTCCGCATGAGTTCGATCCCCGCCTGCCCCCGAGGAGATCCACGTGGCGCTGCAGACCTCTCCTGACTGGCCGCTGCTCCTCTCAGCAGTGTACTTCGTCAGTCTGCCTGTTCTGCTCCCCGCTCTGTATCTGGTGAATCTTCTCACCCTCTGCATCTCTGGCCTATACCTCAGTTCTATATGAATAAATAAATAAATCTTTAAAAATAAGCTTACATATAGTTTATATCATAGTTCCTTTTCATACAATGGATGCCTTCTCAGGTGTAGTTCCAGTAAAATAATCACCACCAATTGACCCCAAGCACCATCAATCTAGTCCCTTGTGCTCTCCCCACCCCTGTTTTGATCCCCCTTCCTCCTCCTCACCTGCAGATTGTCTCTGATTTATAGTTGCCTGTTTATTTTTATTGTTCTTTTTAATAGTCATATTTCTCCAGTTTCCTAAAACCACACCAAAAAACAATGTGCATCCCTTCCTGACTTATTTCTTCCATCAACACTCATCCCCTCTGGAGTAAATTGTTTTAGCAGTATTAGCTCCTACCCTATTCTGCTTAGCTTTACTCTATCAGTTATTGCCACCCCTGGTATTTTTAAATTCTCTCTCTAATACCATTATCTCTACAACAAATACATATGTTGAAACCTCTTCCTAAAATGTGTACTCTCCTCCAGTTATTCCCTCTTTTCTTGTCAGTCAAGCCCTGGAACAAAATTATCTACTTGGCCTTATCATACCCTTGTCAATATATTTATTTATGCATATACGAACTGGGGTACAGGCCAAAGGCATGGGGTGGGGGTGAGAGAATTCACCAGAGACAGAGTGGGGAGAGCAGAGCAAGAGATTGAAACACCGCTGAGGGGAGCAGCAGGTGAGACAGGGGAAGTTTGCTGAGCCATGTGATCCTGGCCTGGGATGGCACTGGTGCTGCAGTGGCTGAGGGCAGCATCATAGTGTTGTACTTTCACATCCTGAAGAACCCACTTTTCTCATTTTAAATTAATTCCTTAACTCACTAGTCCATTTTCTGCCAACGAATCACTGAATCTGTTGAACCAAGGTGACGTATAATCTCGGAATTACTAAATCCAACTCTATTCTCATCTCACTACTAACAGCAGAATTTGACCCACCGACCATGTCTCTTTTCTTAAATTCTCTTCACTTGGTGTCTGTGATCCCCTTATCTCCTGGATTTTGTTGGTCCTCTTTGACCCATTTTTTTTTAACTCCTTCGAAAGCATCCCTTCCTTTTTTCTCCTTTAATATTAGTGTTTTTCAGTATTATCATATGCTTCTCTTGTTCTCTATATAACCCTTGTTTGTCACCCACACCACAGACTTTGGCTGCACTTTCTGCTCATGATATTCAAATTTGTCTCTCCAAACCAGGTGTCTCTCAATCATAAACCCATATCCACCTTGATGTTATTTAATTATCTTAAACTCAAACATTCCAAAGTGAATGGATCAGCCTCTAAGTTTCTGTAATTTTTCTGTTAACTAATCTGGTCTTTTTCTCAAGTTCCACATCACCACTAATTAATAAGGAACATAATTAACTAAAAATCCCATCAAGGAATTTAAACAGCCCTTTAAAATAATACTCATCATTTTATTTGGATAAGAATACCCAGGCTCTCAGAGAAGCACCTCTATTGTGCTTCTCCTCCTAAGATGATGTGTCTGTTGGTAGGCAGTTGCATTGCTGCTGGAACCTAGTACCTGGCCCCATGGCAGTCATTTAGGCTCTTCTTGTGATTTGAAATCTACCTGGGTCTTTTTGACACTACAGACTGCTCTAGAATTTGACTGAAATTACCTTGGGTAATTTCAAAAGCTTGGATCAAGTTTTTCAATTTTAGCATAAAGATGCCTAGTCTCACTCCTATGAACCTCTCTGATGTGCTCATAAACCAGATCAGCTAATTCTGGAAACAGGAATCACTCAGAAAAGCAAAGGGTTCGGGGGACTCCCTTGAGTGACCATGCTGATCAACTACATTGCCCTTTGATTGGTCTAAGATCATCTTCAAAGGTAGCTCCACTCAGTGGTGTCATGGGTCTACGGAGCAGATAAAGGTAAAATGTTCCCTTCCACCTTAAAAATGATTCTGTTGTATGTCTCAAAGAAGGAAAATATCACTGCACCCTAGTTATACTTCCTTGCATCCCTATTTCTCTCTTCTTTCTCCTTCCCACTACTATATGACATTGAAAAGGGTGGGTTTTCTTTTCTTACCCTTATTTTCTCATACTTCAGCTAAGCCTTAACAGTGGCCAGTGATACCGCCCATGAGCCAGAGACCATCCTTGGTTGTTGGATAGAATGGGAAATAACAAATTTGGGAAACTGTCTTCAGGGATAAACACCTGTCTTGTTGCTTAATTCTGTTTTGACATTCAAAACCTGGGTCAAAACATACACTTATTTATATCTCTTTGAATATCTTCTGAAACATTTCTAACATCTCTCTCTCTCCCTGTTTTCCTCACATACAAAATCAGATCAATGGCTGCCTTAGACCAAGAGAATGAAGGTCATGTACCCAGCAAGAAAAAAAAGAAAATTACATCCAAAATATTTAACTATTAGCACTGTTAAAAAGGATTTAAACATATAGTATACAGTTTCATATTCCCGTTTTTAAGACTGAAATTTTCTGTACTATACTTCACTCTAAAACACTCTCCTATTTCATGCCCATTATTCAAAATCATCTCCTCTCTCAAATCCCTCCTTAAAACTTCTCTGAAACCTTTTATAGGAAGGGAGCCTAGAGGGCTTTTCTTAAAGACAAGAAAGCAGGCTGAATTTAAATAAAAGACAGAATAAGATAGACCAAGCATATAGTAAGAAAAAAAATTAATAAGCTCACCTCTTGCAAGTAGCTTTTTCCATTGAGTTTTTACATTTTAACTCCTTGTTTTATTTTTATCTCTAGTGTAGAAATATTCTTCATGGATTGTAATGCTTTTCATTTTGAAATACATCAAATTCATTTCAACCTCTACTAATAACAGTAGTAAATTTAAAATAAAATACCAGTAAATGTCACATTGAATTTCCTTCTTACACAGATATAATAATGCCTTTTCCCAGACCTTCTCCAGGAATCAATGAGGGTTAAATGGATAAAGTTTTAGGATGATTTAAGCTTATTAAGGAAACAATATGAATTATAATAATTCCCATCTCTTCTGAGTTCACAATTCCTTGAACTAGTTTTTAATTCTCCATAGTTAAAGGCTCTCTTGGGTTCTCCTATGTTCAGATGTTACATAGCTCTATGCAAATTAGTAAGATAAAATATTTGGATTAAAAATAGTATTAGTAAATAGTTAATGGCATACAAACAGAAAGTGAAGCAAAAGAGTACAAATTAAGTATGGTCTTTGAAATATGAATTTTAATTGCAGACAAAATTGTATTTGTGTAAAAATGTAATAATATGTAAAACTCTCTTTGTCCTCTTTTAAATTTGTAAAATAATATTCTATCTAGAAGTAAATTTGTTCACATAACTGATATGGCTCATGGTGTAATTTTTAAGAAAGTCCCAAGGTTGCACAGCACGCTGTGTTGGCCTTGAGGGCTCCTAGTACCAGGATACAAAAAGGCAAAGGAGGTTTTCAATTTCAAGTTTGCTTAATCAGTTGAATTGAACATGAATTACATCTCACTTTTCTAAAAATAGGGAAATGTGGAAATGTGCATATATCTTAGGACACTCATTATAGCTTTACATTATAACATTAAATTTGCATATGTCTTAGGACACACTTTACATTATAGTTTATAAAAAAGACCTTAACAACTATAAATCATGCACCCTCCATATCTTGATGAGTTAAGAATGACAGATTCATCAATAAAGAATGGTACAAGATATTATCCCAAAAGGATGCACCCAGTGTTCCACTGTGGATAGCAGGTTTATAAACAAGAGGCCTAAAAATCACGTTTCATTATAAAGTTCCCAAACATACATGATATGGAATTTTTCTTTCTATTTTGTCATACTGGAAATTATTTGATACTTGGTTTAAAAGAAGCCAGTGAAGCGAATATAGACCTGACAACATCTCACTTCCCCTTGTATTAGAGAAAGAAGACGTTAAAAGTCTGTCTCTTTTTCCCCTAACTGGCCTTATTTTTTGATAGAATAACTGAATAGAATGTATAAATATTGGCAGCTTCTAGAGTTGTGCTTCCTCCTGAGCCCACCAGGCATGGAAAGGAGTATGCAAGCTTTTCCAAGTGAGCCTGGAGGGGTTCATTTGGCAGGGTTCAAATCTCTCATGAGAACAAGCTACAGCCATGATGAAAAATAAAAGTTAAATAAATCCTGACTTATTCAGAAATAGGCACCTGACTTTTTTAACAATCAGGGTGTCTTTGTACTTTCAACTGCTACGGAGATGTCCTCACTTCAAATATATCAGATGACACTGGGGGGCATTCATGTTTTCCTCCTTGTCCAGCAAAACTTCACCAACTGTGCAAGTCCTATAGACAAGAGCCACGTTGCGTGGGCTGGCTGAGCCTGGTATGCAGCATCTGCCTTCCAGAACACAGGACACACTCTGTAAGAGTGTGGAATGTTTGTTTCCCTATTTGCTACTATTTTTCTATTTAGTGATTTAGAAGCTCACAAGAAAATTTTTAAGTTATATTGAAAATACTAATATCTAGATAAATCCCCTCACATACACCCTGTCCTTCCCTCCTCCAGCTTTCTCTCTATATGTATGGTAAAGCACTCTGGTCATCTCAGAACTCTTGTTCTTCCTTCTGCAGGAACAGCTCCTCCCGCATTACAGCATTCAGATCCCTGCTCAATTGTCACCAACTCAGAGCTCTTTCCTACCTGCATGTTGTTTCTCACCCTGACGTTTACTTTTCTTCACAGCATTTGTTGTCAATACTGTGTTTATTTAGGTTTAATATTCTTAATTTTTTTTCTCTTAGTTACATTGAAAATACAGGTTGCATGAGATCAGAGAAGTTGTACATTTACTGTAGCCACTGTATATACTGCAGATGCTTCTTAAATTATTTTCTAGTTTGTGAATGGTTATTATTAAAGTAGAAATGAACTGGATAGATCATACCAAGACTTAAAACTATTATATAAATATAAAAATGATAGAGAACACTATGTACATTATGAATACAGCTTACAAAAAAGAAAAAAAAAAGCTCACTTTCCCTATAATATTAATTTTATATGCATGCTAGCATTTTGTTTTTTTTTTTAAGAGAAATTGTTGGAAGAGGTACAAGACGAAACTACTCTGCATTGAATTAAACTAATTAGAAAAAAATATCAAAACAAATATCTAATGTAGGCAGCAAAATACTTTTTGCTCTGAAATAGCATCATTTAAAAGAATTCTGCAAATTAAAGTTTGGAGTTCTTTCTAAAATTTTGATATATTTTCCCACCTAAAATGGTATTAAGTGGATTCACTGTGGAGTAAGCCCTACATTTACTCTTCTCTGGATGGGTTGGAGTCATCTGTAACAAAAATAATAGGATGTTGTGGTTATTGACAACATGGATTTGGCCTAGCAAACACAGCAATGTTAATAATACATCACCATAAACTCAGAAGGTTTTACTGTGGTTGTTCTCTCCTTCCTATTCACTTCCTTGCAGACATAAACTTAAATCATTTACAGGTTAACATCTCAGTGACACAGACCAGACTGTTTTCTCGTTGAGAACACAATATTCAAAACTTTCATCTACTTTTAGGGTTGACTCATATAATATTTCCCTCAATTCTGGGGTACTTTAAGTTTCTGCAATAATGTCTTTCTGGAACATTTATTGGGCAGTTTGTCACAGCCTCTAACAAAATGCCCTTTTGGTGATCATTAAGCCATGATCCTTTGCCATGCTTAGACTCAAGGGATATGTCTAATTAGGTTATCCTGAAGCATCCTCTATTTCTATTGTGGTAACAGTGGCTTACACTATGCAATTCAGAGTTATAGAATCACACCTCTTCCTTCAGACATATGTTACCATACCATGCCCACCATGGTCTTATTTCTTCAGCAGCTAGAACACTGTCAAGCACATTGCAAGATTTTATCATTGTGTAAAGAACACTGCCTGAAGTATTCGAGCCTTCCCTCATTATTTGCTATGTTTAGTGATACTGGACAATATGTTTAATCACAAGTTTCTAAACACATAATTAAAACTTCTGTGTTGTGAGATAGGGCAGCACTTGCAAGAATAAGATTTATTACAGATGATGATACAAACACCAGACAGATGAATTTGGTGACCCCCAAGTATCAGTACTTATAGGCTTTCCTTTTGAACTGGTCATCATCAGAATGAATCATCCGGGATCTTCCTTAGGGGCTTCAGCCTGACTTACATGAATATTTGTGTTTAGTAGATGAGAGGGTTTGGGGCTCAACAAACATTTTGTAGGTTTCCACTTAATCTAGCTATTGCCACCACAGTGCTGCCTCAGCCATGCATGGTGCTTTAGGACCAGAGTCACTCATGGCTAACCTTTCCAAATACCACAGCTGTCTCTCACTATGAGGAATAGTGGGCAAATGTCAGGCTGTGAGGAGGGAGAGAAATGTGAGGGATGTAATGGTATTTCAACCTGTTTCTTTAATTTCAGATCTACCTTATACCATCTATCGTTACAGGATCTCTTGTCTCCAGTTTCCTGAGATTTTCCAGAGTTCTGCTCGAGAATTAGCTGTTTCTTGGCAAGACAGTAAGTTTTCAGTTTTCTGTGGTTTGCTAAGTCAGTCCTCACTCATCCATCTGCTCAATATCACTGAGAATTTTGTTATCATCTTTCCTGTACTTTCATCACTTTTTTCCCTTGGTCCTTGCCTGTTGAAG
This sequence comes from Condylura cristata, assembly GCF_000260355.1. Classification (NCBI taxonomy): domain Eukaryota; kingdom Metazoa; phylum Chordata; class Mammalia; order Eulipotyphla; family Talpidae; genus Condylura; species Condylura cristata. The sequence continues at coordinate 23,240,592 of NW_004567110.1, forward strand.
CCTCATTGTAGTGGGTTTGTGGAGGAATCAGAGATAAACATGCATGCTTAGTATTCCATAAATTTACTGGAATACTTCCCTGAATTTTAAGATGAAATTTATGGAGAACGTCCAAGCACTACCACAAAACTGTCCATGGTCAAATCTCAAGGAAAGAAAAGCTGTTAGGATAAATATTGTATAGAACTAAGTATATAAAAGGACTGGCCTTTTTCAGTGAAATAAACCCATTTAAAACACATAAAGTTAGATTTCAGATCCTTAGGCATTATAAGCCAGATTTTGTTCAGCATCACTTTATGTCAAAAAAGGAATCATGACTTAAATCAAGATCTTTTGATTCAACAGCTTCTGAAATGTTGACTATTTTCTTCAATATTTTTCTCAAAAATTATTCTTATCAAACCGAATACACTCTGTTGACAACTATTTTTTTCTATTGGGTTGTGCTTCAAATGCTATCTTGGTAATAAGTGTCATTTTACATAGGCTATTATACACAGCATGGAGAACAGAAGGATGGCGTCCTCGTCAGATGGGAATGGTATTCCCATGATACAGGGAAATAGTTGCACCAATGACAAAATATTAAGCAATGGAAAAAAGGACCCTTTGATTTTAAGAAAACTATACCTCTATCATAAATTAATAACTGAATTTCATGTTCGTAAACTGATATAGAGAGAGGCAATTACATCCAGAAGGAAACTGATCCAAGCCAAAAGCACCCAGGAACACAGGCAGACCAAAGCTAAGAAGAGACTCCTAGTGAATGGGAGCTGTTCAAGTTCAGGAAAAGGAAAGCAATCTCAAGATTCTGAACTATCCAAAAGGAGGGATGGTATATAAAGTAATTGTGGGGTTACTGTAGAGAAACTACAGATGAAAGACTGAAAGAAGAAAAAACAGCCTAAATTGAAGGGCTATATAAGGGAATCTATTGTGATGTCTGCTTTGTAGAATTAACCAGAGAAATGGATGATGCAGTGGAAGTCTTGAAAATAACTTGGTTCCTCACTTTCATTCTGCATGCAAATGCAATCCAAGTATGTAGCTATTACTTTAAAACTTTCAAGAATGTCTTTCATTCATTCCACTCCTCCACAGACATAGGGCTAGTCTCCTGCACACATGCAGACAACAGAGGGGAGCACAGCTATTCCACTGGCTGCCCTCAACTGCGAAGAACATCCAGTCCTCTTTTGTTCTTCTGTAGGCATCACCAACAGATTTGCTGCAGACACAGGGAATGAATATAATGAAGAAGGAAAAAATCAATACCAATCATTGTGGTTTTTAAAATTTAATTCATCATCATGGAGAATTTCTCACTGGCTTACTATTCCTCGGATCCTATCAGGCTTCCACTGTATTTGGACAAAACCTTTTAATTTTTGTCCACTTTCCTCCCATCAAATCGTCTTTCTACATAACCTCTCTTCTCATCTTGATCCTAATGAGCACACCTCTGCTTTTGGAGATCCATTTCAAACTCGTTTTCCTTTTCATGTTTCTGGCTTCTATTTTATCTTGGCTTTGCTATCTTTTACAAAATCAAAATGCCACTTATGTGTTCTTTTTGAAAAAGGAGCGATGTTCTTCCCAAGGTGATCTTAATTTTTTCATCTCCGTAGAACAATTTATTCAAACTACCTATAGTTTTTATTCATCTCCCAAAATGTTAACATTCTGTCAAGTAATCGATGCATGTAGAAAAAAATAATTATATAAAGCAAAGCAACATTTACATAATTTACTCCTCTATTCTGCAGTTACTTTCATAAGGCAAATTCTTTTAGGTATTTCTTTTTAGGTAAAAAGAAATGTATTATGCAAAAGAAAATGTTCTAATTATGCTTATTTAGGCAAAGTTGGTTTACACCATTGTTTATTTCAGGGATTATATGCTCACACCTCTATGCATCACTCCATGGCCACAACCCAAGTGCCAACAATCCTCCACAATGCTCCATGACGCTCCTTGTCTCCCCCACCCCCATGCAAACCTCCCTTTCAAACTGTTATTACAATGTCTAAATGTCTTCAAATGGTTGCCTTAGCTTAAAACATTAGAAATTTATTAATAATTTAAATATTAATCGATGACTGAACATTAAAGCTTTATTTAATCTACCTTCTTTTATCTCATCTTTTGTTTTCACTATTTACCTTTAACAAGAAATTGATATGACATTTGTAAAGATTATTCATTGTGCTTTTTCTCCCCCAAATTTGTGTTCTATTCTCTATATTCTGTGTGTGTGTCACTGTTATTCATTACCTCTTAGGTATTCATTTCATACGGAGAGAGAAAAAAAGTCAAATTATTGGCTTCAAGTTTCACCATAACCAAGACAACCAAGGTTTTTAAATTGGCAAGAGCTGTATGTTTTTGACTGTAAGGTGAAAATGTTAAAACAGTTGTCAGAGTTTGTGTAGCAAAAGAATAGAGAAAAAAACAAAACCAAAACCAAAAACAAAAACAAAACTAGAAATCCCTGACCTGCTTTGGGTAAGGGAAGAAGTTCAGACAAGAAAGCTTCAATACCTACAACTAAACCAGATGTCATACACTTTCAGACATGGGTATTTTTTTTTCTCCAAAAATAAAAAGAGGAGGAAAAATAGAAAGAGAAGGAAAAGGAAGAAAAAGAAAATAGGAGCAGAAAATAAAGCAAGTGGAAGAGAGGGGAAGAATTTGCACATCACAGACTACACCTTGTGCTCTAATCTGTCACTTGGAGCTAGCTCATGGAACAGCCTTTTCATACCACCAATTTTAACCTTTCATGTGTCAACAACTTTAGATCTCTTGTCACTACATACTGGTTTAGAGATATTAAGTTCTCCATTCTTTCCCTCTCATCTTTCCCTTCAACTTCCAAATACATCTGCCAAATCTGTTTTCTTTTTTTCTTTTAATATTATCAAAGTTGGAAATTTTCTTTTCTGCTGCCTGACACTGTCTTCTACTTATTGTGCATAAATTAAATCTAAAACCAGAGAATAAACAAGTAATTATTACTTACATAAATAGATCTTAATGCCCAGTTGTTGAAGTGCAGAGATTTAGTTCCTTTACCATAGATCCAACAGAAGATTCTCAATAACTAGTTCGTTTCTGAATGTTTGGTAAAATTCATTTGTAAATCCATCTGATCCTGGGCTTTTATTCTTGGGGAGGGTTTTAATTACTGCTTCAATTTCACTGCTTGTAATTGGCCTGTTTAGGTGTTCTATTTCTTCTTTACCTAGCTTTGGATGATTGTAGATTGTAGGGACTTGTCCATCTCTTCTAGATTGTTGAAGTTGTTTGCATATAGCTGTTCATAGTATTCTGATTATTATTTTGATTTCTGCTGTACCTGTTGTGATTTCACCTCTTTCATTTATGAGCCTGTTTATTTGTGCTTTCTCCTGTTTTTTGTTTGTGAGCCTGGCTTGGGGTTTGTCTATTTTGTTTACTTTTTCAAAGCACCAACTTTTGGTTTTACTAATTTTTTGGATTGTTTTTCTGACTTCTATTTCATCTTTGACTTTTATTATTTCCTGTCTTCTATTGATTTTGGGGTTATTTAGTTGTTTTTCCAGTTCTTTAAGGTAGGGGGTTAGGCTATTTCTTTGAATTGTTTCTTTCTTCTTTATTAGTTTGTATTGCTATGTATTTTCTTCTTATAACTGCTTTTAATATAGCCGATAAGTTTGTAGAGTTGTGTCCTTGTTTTCATCTTCTCAAAGAATTTTTAAATTTATTCCTTGATGTTCTTGTTGATCCAATGGTCCTCTAGTAGTGTGGGTTTCAATATCCATGAAATAGGTGGGTTTCTTGCCTTCTTCACAGGGTTAATTTTTAGTTTGATTCCTTCATGGTCAGAGAAGATAATTGGTATAATTCTGATCTCAGTGTATCTATTGATATTTGACTAGTGTCCCAGTATGTGGTCAATCCTTGAGAATGATCCATGTGGATTTGAAAAAAATGTGCACTCATATTTTTTTGGATGCAGTGTTCTATAGAAGTCTGTTAAGCCCAAGAGTTCTAGGTCAGTTTTGTAATTAGCTATCAAGGGTGCATTTTCAAACTTGTCTTTATCTGACTCTTAGTTACTTTATATTCCACATAGCAGAGACACCATCTGGTACTTACCTTTCTCCTTTTGACTTATTTCACTTAGTGTTAACCCTTTCAGTTCCACACATGTTGTTGCAAACAGTGTGAGTTTATCTGTTTTGATCACTAAGTAATATTCCATTACGTATGTTTACCACATCCTCTTGACACACTCATCTGTTTTAGGGCACATAGGCTGCTTCCATAATTCAGCTATAGCAAATAGTGTCACCATAAACTTGGAAGTGCAAGTTCCCTTTCTAATCGGTGCTTTTGAATATTTTGTGAAGATGCCTGATAGTGGAATTACTGTGTCAAATGGCAGACCCATTTTTAACATTGTGAGACACCTCTATACTACTTTCAATAATGGCTAGACCAGTCTGCATTCTCACCGGCAGTACGGGAGAGTTCCCTTTCCTCTATATTCTCAACCAAACTTGCTGCTTCTGGTCTTTTTAGGATGGACCATTCTCACAGGTGTAAGATGGTATCTCATGGTGGAGCAGGAGTTGTTAATAAGTCAATTTTATAAGGACTGAAGTTTCAGAAAATTCTTTCTGAAATCTTACTAAATTTCCTGCCCCGTATGCCAAGGTCCCAGGTAGGTTATCTTTCATCTGTGTTTCAATGGGAGCTCTCATAAAACTCTTAAAAATGACTCCAATAGGAACCTTTTTCCTATTGTTAATATGATTAGTGTGAGGCAGCTGCTAAAATGGATCTGCATGGTCCTTGCCACCTGTTACTCAGGCCCTTATATGTCCTACTTTTGAGCACAGACATTACATAGTCAATCATTTCTTTAGAATATAGTATGCTAAAAGTGATCATATGTCACTACTGAAACAAAGTTACCAACAGAACACATTCTCCACATTCCCATTCCCACAAGCTCTCTCCCTCTCTCCCTCACCTTCCTAATTCTGATGTAAGTTGCTCTCTGTGGCATTCCTTGTGGAGGGCCCCATGCAACAAGAAACTAAGGGAGATCTTTGGTCAACAGCCAGTGAGGAACTGAAACCCTCACTCTCCAACAGCTCAAGAAGGAATGAATCTTACATTACTGGGACAAACTATATGACTCCGATTAGACACAGGCCCTCCTTCAGTCAGCATTGAAATGCCTGAAGCCCCAGGTGACACCTTGGCAGCTACCTATGAGGTCTCTGAGTCAATGGAAAATGGTTAAGGAGCACTTGAATTCCAGATCCACAATAATCGTAAGGTCAGAGGTATTTGTCATTTTAAACATCTTTGAGTTTTGAGTCAATTTCTCATGCAATAATAGAAATCTAATATCAATAGGTAGAGAACAACTGAGAAGAATTCTAAGAATGTGCAAGAATATCTTGAAACAGTACAGCAAGGATGAATAACTTTTGAGTCTTTCCCCTCTTACTCCAAAACGAATTCTAACAGATATTATTTATATACTTAAAATATAAAACTTATGATAATGAAAAATTTAAACAGAATACATATTTTAAATATATGTCTACCACTTTACCAAATTTCTCCCTTTGTTTTTTGACATTGGTAATTCATATGTTTGGTTTAGTATTTGTTCTAGCAAGTATAAACAAGCCTGAATTAAATGCAGGAAATACTCCTGGAAATAAAATAAATTAACCTGTATACTTTGATAGAGTTCAAGATTATAGCCTATAATTTAAGTATATTAAATTTAATACCCAGAAAAGGGGATAAAAATTGCTTAGTATGAAATTGAGCTATTTGTCATCCTTTGGTTGGAAGAGATTTGTAGTGCCTTAGTGCATATGAGAAATGTTTGAGATAAGTATTTAAGTTCCTATGCAGAAGTTACTTGATAACCTGTTTTCAGGTTGGAACTAAAATAATATTTAAATAAATTGTTATATAGCAAATATTAAAACTGAACCTGAGTTTGTCTCTTTCAGGAATTAGCAAACCAACAAAAGTTTGGTCTCCAACAAAAACACATCTATATAATTATAATATAGCATGGTATCCATAGCTTATCAAATTTTGCTTCCACATTTTTATGATTGAAGAAATGAATAATTGCTCATGTTACTGAATGTGACATGCAGGCAGGTGATTTGATTTATAAATGGTATTTATCCTGAAGTCAACAGAGGGGGTAGAGTGAGTTCATCTTTGCCACAACTCAATAGAAAAACAAAAATCTCAGTCCATACATATTTCTAGCCTGTTTACATTCCAACTTATGGCACAGGTATATAACACAAATACAAAGTGGCAAGGTGGTACACTAGAGAGCCTCAGCATTCCTCTCAGGAAAATTCATTTCTTCATTAGATATTTTACTCACCACTCCTGGCAGACTGTGCTGACCTCGATCGTAATGAAAGTGACTGGGTCACAGTTGGGCATCTGACCCAAATTAGACCCACTGTTTTTTCACAATTTTAAATTGTAGTTTCATATGTACAAATATCAAGTAGGGCTGGACACTGGGGTTTAATAAAATACAGTGATGGCTGAACTCAGCAACAGGACAGCCTAGAATGGAGAAGAGAAAACTGAGGTGGCAGAATAGAGAGTGAACAGAGATGGAGGTCTCTGCCAACTTCCAACCTACTGGTGGGATCATGTAGGAATATACACTTTCTGTGGACTTCTACTAAGGATGGTGCACAGTTTCACATAAAAGGAAACATATGGCCCTACAGGAACAGCCTCCCATTGCACCCACAAGCATTTCACCTCAACAAAGAGTTCCTACTCGGCGGGCATCCTAATTATCTCCAAATTTCTCTTTCTTAGGTGCTTCTAGATGACTTCCAGAATCCAGAGTAGAGCCTTGTCTTCATATTGACCCAGATTTATTTCATAGCCCTTCTCCTGACATTATTTGGTAAGGCTTACAGGCAAATAGCTAATTCTTTGTTTGTTGGATTTGAGGCTGCTGTAATGCATAACCTTGGTATACTCAACTCTTCTACCTGTAGACTAGAAAATACTCCCCCCAATGCAATTTTCTATCCTCATTTCATGGCCAATTTTTCTCCTTAGGATGTAACCTTTAGTTGCTCATTTCATGCTTCATGTAGTTTACTACAGTGTAAGTCTCATGAAAGTAAGAATTTATTTATTACATATACCCAGTTCCTAGAGATAGGACTGGTTCCATAAATTTATTGGACCCATGCAAAATGAAAATGGAGAATTTGATGGCCAAAAAATATTAAAAATCTCAAGAGATAGACAAGCAGCACATTGAACTCAGAGCAGGACCCTTAGTACCTGAACAGGTAATAAAGTTAAGAAATCCGCTTTATCTAGAACTCAGGGCAGTCAACCCACTACACATTGATCTCCTGGCAGGCAAAACTTTATTGTCTCCTTACAGCAGAGCATGTGAGGACAACACCAAGTTACCAACATCCCAAGATACTCCAGACAGAGTCCCTACATAACTTCCTCACATTTCTAGAATTGAAAAAAGCCATCATGCAATTCTTCCCCCCCAAAAATTAATAACTATATTTAAAATGTCTCCATCACATTATAGAAAATAACAAGATCTCAGATAAAATAACATCTACAAGAAATCTGAATTCATCCATGTCTCCAAAATTCTACAACTGACCAAAAGTATCTTTGCAGATATTAAATCATGTAAAAAATAAAAACATAAAAATCAAGGTAAAGCAAATCATGATTTTCATAATATACATTTTTATAATGATATAAACTACCTAATTTTTGCATGAGAATGGTGTTTTTATATCTTTTTCCCAAAAATACTAAATAATAATGATCCTATTTCTGAGTCAGGTCATCATTTTAAACACAGCATCAAATACATTCTGATATATTGTTTTAACTCCAGGATATTATAAAACATCACTTTCAAAAGAAAATTGTGGCCAAGAAAATAATACACATTTAATGTTCGGACTCATATAAAGGAGTTCTCAAAATATTCATCTAAGATGATCCTTCTCACAGTTTTGTTTGGAAATTTAAAATTGCCATTATTTATGTATTTCAAAGCATTTTTTATTTTCTCTGTTGCTTTATTTGAGAACTATGAGAGTCTGATTTTTATTCAGAATTTCCCTTTGTCAGTCACTTAGCCATATGTAGTGTGAACATCTCAAGAAATTCACATGGAATAACCTCTGAAAATAAGTTAGCTGCAAAAAGTTAAACTCTCAAGTAAAAACTATAGATCATTGTATGTTTTGGAAATGTTATATAGGTGCCAATGCATACATTGCACCCATCCTTAACTCTGTGGATGCTGTCCTGTCAAACCACGCAGCCACTTTTAAGAGACATACAACATATCAGCAAATTATGCAAATTAAATATTTTTCTTACATCATAAGAATTTCTCATATATTAAGACTTTTGTCTTTGCATAACATTTATTAACATTTCACAGAACATGTGTGTCCCTGAAACACAGGAGAGGAAATGTTGGCCTACGGTAACACTTCCAACCGATAGCACAGTGTATTGGAAATTTTCTGAATAAAATTTAGGGTTAGGCAGACATTTGTGCTAAGACAGATTCTTTTATTTGCTTTTGAAATCCTCTAAGCTTTCCTTTAAAACACAGGAGTGCCTCGCTTTCCATGGCAGACACAGAGTAGTTGTTTTATATAAATGTTAGCTTGTTCCCATCCATCCCTCACCCCATGGCTTCCTCTTAGGGGACTGCATCTATGAGGACTCTTAGTTGCAAGTGAAAGAAACTACAACCAAACTCATTTAGACAAAGAGGGAATTTATTGGCTCACATAAAATGACAAGACTGGATTCGGGGCCCAGAAAATATAATTAGGAGTTGGTTTCTCTCCATCTCTTTACTCTGCCTTCTGTCACATTGGCTTCAGCATCAAGCATCACATGGTAGTAAGAGGTTGCCTGGAGCTCCAGTCCCAGCATTCTCTCATAGCAAATAAAGAACATCCATTTTCTGGAAATTGCCAAATAAGTTTTACTTTGGTTCTGATTGGGTCACCAGCTTAAATCTTGACCAATTACTGTGGCCAAAGAAATGTACTACCTATGGGAACAAGGTGTCCTTGTTCCCCCTCAGGAATGGTGTGTATATACACATGGAATATTTCAGAAGAGAGCAAATACCCCATAGGTACTTCAGGTTATGTCTCCAGAAGGAACGTAACATACTGGACAATGAAAACAATCTTGTTCCAAAAATATTCTCTGTCCTGTTGCCCCAGAATCTTCAAAGAATGCTACCCTATCAGCTAATTCATTATTTTATTAGTTTAATAATTAGTTATTTTAAATTTATCTGTCAGTTCTATAGTATCCATCCTTATACTCAGTTTAGCATGCTTTCTTGACCTACCTCCAATACTTTCCTCCATCAAATCTTTATTCCAGTCTAGAATTTTATTCATTTTAAGCTCACAAAACATCCTAGACAGCCCAGCACAGAGCACATGAGCTCACTGTATTATAATAGTTTCTAGGTAAGTTATACATCTTCCTCCAATTTTTTTTTTCTTTTACTGTGGGCTCTCATTGTCTGTGTGAAACTGTCACAAAGGTATCTCTAATAGTGATTTGTTAAAGGAATAAATGCAATAATATGTGAATGTGTACACAGACAGGTATTAAGGAACTCCCACAAAACATAACCCTCTTGGATTACAATATAGAACTAACTTCAGTTAATGTTAGATAAATATTTAATATTTAATTTTGGCTAACTTTATGCGCCAGGTCATCTCTCTTGGAGTATAAATATCTATATTGGTCTTGTGGAGTTGGAGTCTCTGTCTCTGCCTATTTGTATCTGTTTCTGTCTGTCTTTCTCTCTCACACACACACACACATGCATAGACAACAAAACATTCCTATATATCTGTAAAATTAAACTTACCTAAGAACCAGGGTAATTAAAAATGATATAATGTAGTTTTTTATTTTTCATGTTTTTTTTAAATATAATCCCAAATGGTGAGCTACTTTGAGGAAGCAGTGGCCACATTTTTACTACAGCAGAATCTCCAGATACAGCATTTTTTTTTTCTGACAATTTATTTGACTACAAAGTACATGGCTGGCTTCAGAGAGAGAAAAAAAAAAAATCATCCAGAGTTTCAACAGAAGGAACTTCTAAAGGTAGATGAAGCCAACGCATTTCAAGGGGAAAAAAAGTAGATTAGCCAACGGTGAAATCTCTGCAGTCCCAGGGACATTTCTCCTCCCTTGAATTTTGCTGAAGTGAGGTTTTCATCAATTATTCCCATGAAAGTTTAAAAGTGCTCTGGGTATATAAATCTCACTCTTAAAGGCAGCCCTTTTTTTTTTGATATAATTTTAAAACCTATTTTTTAAAAATATGTAAGTCATGCACAAGTACAATTTCATCATTAAAAATTGCTAAACTGTATGTAAGTAGAATTTTTAAAATCTTGGGTAGTCTAGTATCTCCTTTGACATTGGTAATTGCTTCTAGTTTGCATCTTTCCAGATATTTAGAACATCTGCATATATTATTCTTGTAAACTTTCCCTAATTTCCTTTAGGCGAATTTCTAGTGCTCTGCTACTGATCTTGACCAGAGGACCTTTCTCAACGTCTGCCTCCACCATGGAATCCAAGCTCTCCTGAAAGCCCTGTGTAACAAGCAGGGACAGCATGAGGCAAGCTCAGCATCCAGACGTATGCTCTGAGGACTCTGAACAGTGAGTGAGTGAAACAAGGAATTTCAAGGGTTAGAATCCTCACAGTAGCAGCAACATAGGTGATGACAGCCGTGGCAGCTGTGGGAACACGCTGGCCAGATGATTCCTGCACAAGTGAAGTGTGTCACCACTTTTTCTGCTTCCTGATTTCCTCCTGAGCTTCCTTGTTTTGTGGAATTTCCAGTGTCTTCTTTCTGCCTGACTTGATTCTGTGAGTGGGTAACCTTTGGACAGCATGCACACTAAAACTCATAAATTCTACAATGTCTATTTATCAAAATTGTAGGCCAATCTTCTTTGGGTCATTTTTCTAACACACAGATTTTCATCTTCCTAAAATACTTTCCCATAATTCCAGTATTTCCTTTTATAATTATTCTATACAGTTAGGTGCTACTGAAGTTAAAAAAAAAAAACCTGAAAATTTCTACCTCTTAATAGAAATTCCTTTCTATTAACTTGTTTTTAAGGAATACTCAAGTTGTTTCTTGGTTTTTAAAATCATTCATTAACATGATAAGGTACATTTATGAAAAATTCACATTATATTAACATAATTCTTGATGAAAGACTGAAAGTTTTCCTCTAAGATCAAGAACAAGACAAGATACCCGCTTGAACCGTTGCTATTCAACATTGCGCTGGAAAGTTTTAACTAGAGCAATTAGGCAAGAAAAAGGAGTGAAAGGCATATTTTCACTATACCTGCAGATGATATGATCCTAGATTTAGGAAATTCTAAAGAAACCTCAAGAAAGTTCAGCAAATTAAGACAATAAAAGATTAACGCACAAAAATTGGTAGTATTTCCATATATCAGCAAAAAACAATCCATAAAGGAAATTAAGAATGCAATTTCATCCACAATGTTACTAATAAATTATATTAATACTGAATTTAGTATGAATTAATAAAACCTAGAAATAAATTTAGTCAATAAGGTAGGAGATATAAAATGAAAACTGCCAAGACACTACTGAAAGAAATTAAAGATCTAAATAAATGCAAAGATATCTTGTGCCCATGGATTGGAAAATTTAATATTAAGATGCCAATATTAACATGATAGAGGTTCAATGCAATCTCCATCAAATCTCAACAGCATTTTATTTTGCAGAAATGGAAAAGCCAGTTCTCAAATCCTTAAGAACTTGCAAGGGGAAGGGTCCATAGCCAAAGCAACCTTGAAAAGGAAGAACACAGTTGAAGAACTCATACCTCTGATTTCAAAATTTATTCAAGGTTATGGTAATTAAAACACTGTGGCTATAACATACTGATATATTAACCAATGGAATAAAACTGAAACTCGGCCCTCCCTGGTGGTGCAGTGGGTTAAAGCACAGCACTGAGAAGCTAAAACCACTTCAGCATGAGTTCGATTCCCGCCTGTCCCGGAGGTGACCACATGGTGTGGCAGACCTCTCCTGACCTGCCCGCTGGTCCCCTCAGCAGTGTACTTCGTCAATCTGCCTGTTCTGCTCCCCACTCTGTCTCTGGTGAAGCCTCTCACCGCCCCTGCACCTCTGGCCTGTACCCACCCCAGTTCTGTATATACAAATAAATAAATCTTTTAAAAAAGCAAACAAACAAACAAACAAAAACTAAAACTCAGTCCATACATCTATGGTCAATTAAAATAAAAAGCTCCTGTAAGAATCCAAGGGAGATCTTTATACCTTGGAATTTTTCAGTCAGTATTAGATAAAGTTACTGATTTAAACTATGGTGTTGGTGTTACATTTTCCTCAGCGTGCAGTTCATTTTTTTCATGACTACGATGTTTTATAGTGTGATCACAGATACAGATTTTGTTGACAGTAAGACTAGAGCCATTTCCTCAGGGAGGCAATGAAAATTTTATCAAACTTTAAGAATCATTTTTTAAAAAATGGTAACTGCTTAACTTAAACTTTATATTTAAACTCAAATATATACCTTTGCATGATTTGGAATCTCTTTTATAGCACAAGACCCTTCCTTTAAGATGGGTCTCCAGGTCAGATTTTCACATTGTGTCTTCCATGAACCACAGACATACTGAATTATCCGCAATTTCTAGTTTCAGTGATTTTATAGTATTGGTAAGAATTGAAAGACAACGTTCAAAGTATTTACTATACTGTGTTTACTATATACTAGATATTTATGATTTTCAATCCCAATTTCACAGTTCTTGAACCCAAACTTAACTTTATATTCCATTGAGAGCTGTCCTAAAGAATTTAGTTTCTTGGACATAATTCTTTTGATAGACTGACACTTTATTGAATGAGATAATTATCATAACACATTCAACTCTCTTTTACGGCTAGGGATAAAACATAACTGACTTTTCAAAAATAGAATTCAACTAGTGGGAGCATGCAGGTGTAGGAGGCAGTCGCTCCCTTGCTGTGGGCATTTATCACACCCAGAGTCAGGAAGAGAGTGGGGGAAACACATGGATTCTCTAGTCAACTGAGACCAGTGGCTTAGTCAAGAGAGCTGCATTTCTGTTTCTCTTATTTAGAGTTTCAGGTACCATTTGCCTTGTATTTGAGTAGTCATATCTTATTGAAGTTTGGATACTTTCTGTTACATATCACCAAAGTTAATTTTGTTCCTCTACAGTTTCATACTCAAGAAATCTTAGAATTATATCATATACTTCACCTATCATATCCTCCTTTTCACATAACTGCCTTTACATATGTAAAAACTTTTTTCTTTCTTGGGGTTGCAGTTTTTTATCCTTTCCCTGAGATATGTCACCCATTTTATCATTTCTACTTCAGGTATATCTATCATTGAAGAAGTCCTCTGAATTTTCACTTCATTCTTTTGCAAGTTTAATTTTTTTTTGTAGTTTCCTATTTTTTATTGAGATGTCTAATTTTAGGGGAAAAATTCTGTGTCCCTCTATTTTTAATTTCCCTTACTGCTAATGACTTTAACAACATCTTCATTTTTATTTGTATTTGTTTATTTTGTGATTGCCTACATATTTCTTTCTGAAAGGCCAATATAATTTTTCAAATTCTCTATCACCTATATCTCAGCAAATGAGCAATAAATAGCAATTAATGATGACCATGATGTTACCTCATTTTCTATTAGCATAAAATTAGTAAGAGGTAAGCAGCACCATTTTAAATTCGTAAGAATATTTTTATGCCTCAGGAATAGAAGCTAAGTGATTTGACAATTATGTGTAAGGTCACACAGCTATGAAATTCAAAAATCAAGCCCAGGAGTGTAGTGTTAATTTTGATGCTCTAAAAACATTACCCTGTATAAAGAAGCCAGCCCTCAATCTCATTCCAAACTATAATTTAATTATTTTTAAATTTATAAAAGAAAAGAACTAGAGGAAAATTAAATGTATATTTTTTAATATTTTTTATTTATACATACAGAGTTGGGGTACATGCCAGAGGTACAGGGGCAGTGAGAGGCTTCACCAGAGACAGAGTGGGGAGCAGAACAGGCAGATCGATGAAGTACACTGCTGAGGGGAGCAGCGAGTGGTCAGAAGAGGTCTGCCGTGCCATGTGGATCACCTCTAGGGTAGGGATGAAACTTGTGCTGAAGTGGCTTTAGCTTCTTAGTGCTTTTAACCCACTGGACCACCAGGAAAGGCCCTTAAATGCATATTATTAAGAAAAAAAAATCCCTACAAGGCTACATACTATATGATTCTGGAATGTTATTCATACTGTATAACATTTTGGAAAGGCAAAACTATGGAGGAATTGATTGCCAGGGCTTAAGGATGGGGGAATGTGTTAGAGGAGCACAGAGAAGTTTAAAGCAGGGAAGCTACTCTGTAGGATACTACAATGGGGAATACATAGTATACATTTGTCCAAACCCACAGAATGTACAATACCAAGAACAAATCCTAATGTGTTATAAACTCTGGTAATGATGATGTGTCCCTGTGGCTTCATCTTTGTAACAGATACAGATGGCTAGGAATAGTGGAGGAGGCCGTGTGTGTGGGGAGAGAGATGAGTGAGAACACTATCACCTCTGTTTAATTTTGTCAGTATGCTCTACAATTTATTAACAATAATTTAGGGAAATAATTGAGATACAACCTAAACAAAATAACTGGAAATTTTGACATTCTAAAAGAATGTCAAAGATATCCCCTCTCCAACTGAGATTTTATTATCTTAGAAGTTGAACCTCTAGACCCAAGATATTCTTCCCAGCTGTAGCAGAACATGGTAAATTAAATTAAGGAAATTTGAGAATCACTGGTATTTATTTAGTAAATGGTTTAGATTAATTGATTATTATGAAATAACCCCCCATGCCACAAAATGAAAGGCCTATCACTTATTAATATGTTCCCAGTAATAATGATCACTGATCTCACCTTACATAATTTGGAGCTCTGAAATCTATGCCTTGATTAGGCAGAGAACTTTGGTAGTATGAGGTACTAAGTTATCTTAAAAAATCCAAGTAAAGGGACGATGTGTACTGGCAGCTAAGAGAATTTTTTTTGCACACCATCTCCCTCTCCAAAAGAAAATTCATTAATTTTTTTCAACAAATATTTTATTGAAGCCAAAACTAAGAGTGGATATTAAAAAAGAACACACCAGGTGGCAGGTTATAGCAGTTGAAAAGGACAGATGAAAGGGGGTACTCTGGAGCTCGGAACAGCATCCAGTGTCATAATTAGCAAAATGTTATCTTGAGAGCTCAAAATTTAAATAGAATATGATCTTTCCTATGATGACCCTTGCCCCCATCTTTTGAAGTCCTCTTCAAATCTGACCACTGCCAGGCATTAGTTAGACCAATTGTCTCAACCTTTTCAACTGAATAATCTTTTTACTACAAGGCATCTACAATATGTCTTTCATGTGTGGAAAAAAAATTCATGCTCCACCTGTAAAAACCTAGCAGATGGTACAGTAATTTGTACATGCAGACAGGATATATTCTTGGGGAGTGAATCAGATTCATGTTATACCTATTTAAATGTTTCATTATATTTAATTTTAATTCATTTATTCATAGTTTTAACCTCTGTAAGAGCATCCATTATTTAAATTAATAGACAGGTAAACAGCATCAACAAAACTGCAGCACTTAATGTTGAAGATAACTGACATGCATGAAGTCATTGTATTAAAATATTGGTTTTCCTATTGTTTTGCACAGATGGTGCTAGTAATTAATATTATGCTATTTTTTTCATCAGGGATTCCCTGTTGACAAAATTCACATAGTATACAATAAATCGCTACATTATAACATTGGAATAGGTGATGTGTAGTTTATAGATTTGTCAGTGAAATTATCTCAGATGCCAACTATCTAATCCTGCTAATGGTCAATGCATTGTTGAATTTATAAATTTAATAAATTGTGATCTATTCTCAAAAAATTATTAACCACGTATTTGATCACAGATGTGTAACAAATATGTTTCATGCCATCTGGCCTGAAAACAATAGACCTGTGAAGATACAGAGCTATGTAAACAATCTAAGGTAGTAGGGAGCAACATAACCTACCAGCTTATAGAGGGAGCTAGCTATCTTTCCCTGGTTGGCCAGCGGATGTATTCACTGCACCCCAGGAACATTAAGGAACCTCATTAATATGGCTATATGAGCACATAACCTTAAAGCAAATTTGAATGCCCCTCTCTTTATAACCAAGAACTCTATTTAGTAAAAATCCTCTATAAGCTATTAATCACATGGTGACAAATAACAAGCCCATGGCTTCCCTCTGAAAACATCATTCCATCTGAATAAGCCCCAAACTGAGGCCTGGGGGACAGATCTTAGTTTTACTAGCACTTCCTACAGAGGAGCACTTCTTACAGACGTGGAACGCTGATGTTTATAGTTTGCTCTTTTTTTCTCTACCTCTTCACCAACACTTGTTCTAGTCTTTTTTATGCTGAGTGTAATGTGGTAAAAAGCCCTGGAGTGGAAGAGACCTTATACTTTTAAAACAGTCACAACTTTGCAAATCAATTTTACTTCAATAAAAGGAAACACCGGGTTCTCCCTGATGGCACAACAGGTTAAAGCACCACATTATGAAGCTCTCCAAAGCCATTGCAACACGAGTTTGATCCCCAGCAAGGGAGCTGACCCACATGGCACAGCAGACCTCCCCTGACCTGCCCACTGCTACCCTCAGCATTGTACTTTGTCGATCTGCCTGTTCTGCTCCCCACTCTGTCTCTGGTGAATCTTCTCATCACCCCTGCACCTCTGATCTGTATCCCAGTTCTGGAAGCATAAATAATTCTTTTTTTTTAAAAAAAGGGGGGGGGAACCTTAAAAGTCTCTCCCATGCCTCCTACTGAGGAATCAAGATATAATAAATTAATTTCATTTCTAAAGGATTTGTAAATTAATCATCCCTTTTTTCTCATTTCTAAAGTTCCATGAAAAGACTGTTGAAATTATACTTGCCTCTCAAAACAGATCCTTCTAAACAGAAAATTATCCAAAAACAGGTAAGATTTCTAAAGTGAGGAAACAAAGTTTTTATGTTTTGTCCCCTGGCTTTACCCTTTAAAATTAGGGTTGGGGACAGTGGCCCTTCAAACTTTGTTGACTCTGTGCCTCTTTGCCAGTCACCTGCTTTTCAACACCTAAACTACTACTTAAAAAAAAAAAAGATTTGTTTATGCATGCATGCAGAACTATGGTACAGGTCAGAGGTGGGGGTTAGGGAGAAGGCGGATACACCAGAGACAGACTGGGGAGGAGAACAGGCAGATGTACTGAAATACACTGCTGAGGGGAACAGTGGGGAGAAAGGAGAGGTCTGCTGTACCATGTGGGTCAACTCCCTGAGTGGGGACTGAACTACTGCTGCAGTGGCTGCTGATCACAGAAAGTTCTTAACTTAGCAGGTGAGAATGCAGGTGTCTGAGGGGTCATTTCTAGCTTCATTATTTACATATATACATTAGACCCATATAGTCTAATGCAGGGGATGTAAGATATGGGTAGCTCCCCTTTCTGAGGGGCAGCCCTGGCAAGTGCCCTCAGCAGAACCACACAGATACATGTGGTACATGACTGGGGGCCAGCAGAGGACAGTGGAGAAGGTGCAATGAACGGGACAAAAGGGCATAACATTCCTTTTTGGTTTTAGATCAAAGACTCACTAGTGTTTGCACACTGGCTCTAAAGTTCTGGAAGCTAGAGCAGAGTTCTTCATCTTATTGGCAAAAATCAGCTCAGCAATCACCACAGGCAGAAAAGTGATCAATTGTCCATCGACAGATTCGAAGTATAACTGGACTGATGACCCTGAAAGGCTTCTTGTGTTGTCTTTAAATTCTTCTTTCCATACTCATCACAGAAAGAAACCAAACTCACTTTCATTTTCAAACTGACCATATGCTCCACCATATGATATGACTTAAAAGAAAACCCATATTGCAAAATATAAATATCTACTTACAGGTTATTAATCTCTTTCATCATAAATAACATGGATCCTTACCATAGTTACCTTTGGCCAAAAAATTAATAAAAACAAAACAAATTAACAGATACAATTAATCACTTAATGTCCTCTGGTTTTAGTCAATTAACAAGATATGAAATTTTAGTGGAGGATATTCATGTTGCACATAAACCTTTGGGCGCTTTGAAGAGAAATAAGTTATCTCAAAACTAATAATAATGTGAATGCAATATGCAGTGTGAGCTTTCTTGAAGAGTAAAGAAAATCCTTTAGAAGATTATCATGAAAAAATTAAAACACCTTGGCCCACCCTGGTGGCTCAACCGGTAAAAATGCAGCACTGCAAGCGAGCCGACCAGAGGTGACCCACATGGTGCATTAGACTCCTCCTGAGCCACCCACTGGTCCCCTCTGCAGTGTATTCACCGATCCATCTGTTCTGCCCCCCCACTCTGTCTCTGGTGAATTCTCTTACCACTCCTGCACCTCTGGCCTGTATTCCAATTCTGTATGCATAAATAAATAAATCTTTAAAAAAGAAAGAAAAAAATAAACACCTCTTAAACTTTTTATGTTATATGTAGAATATCCATCCCTCTTATCAATGAATACATAGACTAACACTTGTACTTATGAAAGATGTTGCATTTGTCAATCAATTTTAGTGCAAAGAAAGGTCTACATCTCGTTGATTGATAAACTTTATGGATATAATTCAGAAATAATTCTACAATCAATGTAAACCCTGCATTGAAAGAGAAAGAGGGGAAGGTGGGGACTGGGAAGGAGGGATGAAGGACTATAAAACTGATGAGGTTACCCGAGGGCACCATGGCCTATGGCAGAGCACTCTGCATGCAGGTGGTATGGAGCAGACACCTAAAGAGTTGGGATCCTGGATTTTGAATCATATACAGTGCTGCAATCAACATTACTTTAATTAAAAATATATGATGAAAGAAAATATTGTTCAAGTAAAAAAGACATAAACCTTACAGATAATGACACTAGATTGCCAATTTATTTCTTTTCTTCCCTGGAGTAGATTACTCAACAATCAAAAAAAAAATTATAGGACAGGATATCAAGATGGAGTGAAAAAGCTACTTCCATGTCATCCCAAGTCAGGTAGTGCACCAAGGAATCATTGTTTTCTTGAACTGTGCAATACATTCAATTGTGTATGTATACAGGTATTCTGTTTATGAAAGAGTAGGTACAAGACCCAGACCATTGTACAAGTATAGGAAAGAACAGAATATATTTTATATTCAAACAGAATTAAAAACAAAGGCTCTGACAAAATTTTTACAACCTATATGCAGAGCTATAACCAATTATAAATTAGATGTCATCTAGGATTTACTGTATTTGGCCTAAGAAAATGACTCATTTTTAAGTACTGCTGTGTACATTGTCCAATGCCATGTCATTATACAAAAATATTTCTGTATTTATTTCAATCTGGGATAAATTTTTGCTCCTGTACATGTACACATGTTCCACTTACCTTCTATCAAACCACCAGTGTCTACACCCCATCCACTTCTCTCCCCCATGTCCTGACCCTTCCCCTGTCCTCTCTGATTAGTAGCAAATGCTTCAGTGAGTATAAGATTTGTAAGAGGGTTCTGCTGTGAGCACTTCTTGTATTTTCTCTAAATTACAAATTATTTAGTGAGAAAATAATTACCCATTACTTTTTCACAAACATTAATTCAAGTTACTATTTCAAAATGTTGAGTATTTTTTTTTTCCTGTTCCAGTGGATTTTTGGTTTAAGATCCAAAGCTCAATAGGAGATAATTCATTGTACATATTTTTAAAGTCAGTCATTAAACTGAGAACTATATGAAAAGTTCCAAAGCTCACAAGAGATGCAGGAGAAACAGCCAAAATTCCCCTCAGTCCATCCTTCACTACAAAGACACAAAGAAAATCTCAAGATCCAAAGTCAGGACAGTGCAGAGTATAGCTGAGAAGTCTTTTCCTTTCCTCCCTTCTCTCCTGCAATGGTCTGTTATTACCCTGGGGAAGTCAACTGAGTAGAGGCAGAGAATTCTAGAAGTTGATACTCTGCTTTGGTGCTTGTCTGGATGTGAGCATTTCTGGGTGTTCATTCTGGTTGAGCTGTGTTGAGAATGGAGAGCAAGTTCTGGGAAAATAGCATATTTTGAACAGTTCCAAAGCTGGAAAATTGCTGGCACAGTACTGCAGTGCAGTGTGGAAAGGTAAAAGAAGGTCTTTGCTCAGGAGAAGTATGAAGCAGAAGGTGACAGGAATTATTGATCCTCCCTGAATTGAGTAGGTCAGATGCAAACACTGGCAGGGGCCAAAAGAAGAAAACAGCTGCTCTTTCCTGAAGGAATATTCAGTGAAAAAAATAAGTTGTAACGAGAATATTCTAAAAAAATATAGATCACATTAGCCCTAAACAGAATCTGAAGAAGCCAAAGAAAGGCAAAGGAGACTTCTACATAAGTGACATAGGCCTAGTGATATGAGAATATCACAGCCCCCTCTCCTTCCTTGGACCCCCCAATAATGTAGGAGCTTTTCCCTAAAGAGGAATGATTCACTGGGGATAGACAAATAAGTATCTGATCATCTGATTGCAAATCTGATCAGCATGGAGGAGAACAACAGCGGGCTCAATAGAAAATTTATAAACTGGACAGAGCTAAATATCAAGGACAAAGAATAACCAGAAATTTATAAAATCTTGCCCCAGATTTCATTAAAAACACAAGACAGGTTGTACAAAAGTACAGCTGAAAGCAGAGATTAAGAAGAATCTGTTGAGTTTTAAACTCTTCAAAAATAATAGTTACACATCAGTAGATAATTTCACACACAAATTAACCAAACTGAGCAAGACTGCAAAATATTAAAACCAAGAAACATGGATCAGCACTAAAGAATCACAGTGGAATTAAAGAGTCCATTTAGGGGTTAAGAGCATGAGTTTTAATGTCAGACCAAATTGAGTTGTAATCCCACTTCTGCACTTCCTAGTTGAATGCTAACTAGCTAAACTGACCCTGTGCAAGTTTCTTACTCATTAAGCCTTAGTTTGCTGATCTGAAATTAGACTCCAAATGGGCAGATTGATTAATCAGAAGTCATCAAGATCCTTTAGCTCATGGTTTTGCAGATTGTGGTGACTGGCATTAAGAAGAAAGACAAAAATTATTTCCCCAAACAGAGCCTTGGGATCGGGGTTATGGCCACCTCTGCCTATAGGTTGGGCACATTTCACAGGCTCTGAGACATCACAGGGATCCAGCTGGCGGGACCAGCTGGCACAGGCAGGGTTGCTGCCCTGGGAGCATGGACGGGGGTAGGGGAGGGGAGGACTGGGAGGGAGTCTGCCTGTACCTCATCTTTACACCTGCACCACAGTGCTGTCCAGAGCAGGTGGCTTTAAAGTACTGGATGAGCTAGCAGCTACTTGACTGTCATCCTACAGCCTTGTGAAAACTTACAGGTTGCTGAGGAGAAAGCTGTGTTCAGAAATCCTGTTTTCACTTTCAGTGTGACCTGCCAAGGAAGAACTGGAAGTGGACAAGTAAGAAGGATTTTGAAGATGCAGTATAACAAGTGGGAAAAAACCTGAAAAGGGGATAGAAAGAACTGGACATGGTTCTAAAAAGCACATCTCTATGTGCCATAAAATAAACCAAATCTCTTTAAAATAATGTTACAATATCTACCAAAAACCTGATGTTTTTGCTACTCTTGGGAGATTATATTCCCTTTCAGATAATGGTATTTGCTATATTGTAATTATCATTATTTCTGAATCAATTGCTCACTTAGTCTCTGCCATTTTCAGTAAATAGTGGAGAAGCCTCATTTGTCCATTGTTGTTATTTCATGGTAAACTAGAATATGTACAAACTAATGTAGAGACTGGCAAGTGGGTTGTTCCCTAACATGGACATAGTTATAAGTTAGATGAATATTTAGAGCAAACATAGAAATGTTTATAAATGAGGAAACAAACGATTTGGTAATATTATTTAGAATAATTTCAACTTGAGAATAGATTTAAATAAAAGTGTGAATTCTGTGTCACATATCAGATATAACAGGTATGAGAAAGAAAAAAAATAGCAAAAATATAACCCTTTAGTAAAATATTAGGGAAAAAATTACAAAATAATTCACATCCCTTGGATCCAAGAATTTACCTTTCAGTGTACAGAATATAATTAATGAATACAAGTAAATAGTTATTTTAATGGGGCGCGTATATGCTCTTCATTCTAAGAATGGTGTCACTTTCTTCAAAAGCTCCTCCTCTAAAATAAGATCCAGACATTAGTAAAATATCTGAAGTAAGCTGGTCCTTTCTTATTCTGCATAGTAAATATATGTTTCAATTTGGGGGGAAAAATAGATCCATGATGCAGAATGTAGTAGTGAAAAGTGAGAATTAGTCCTTGAAAGAAGTAAAAGAAAGAAACATTCAACTTGCATCCTATTCCTAGGTGTTCACTGAAGTACACTATATTCTCTGAAAATCGCTATAGCAATATGTCCAAGTTGCACATGATCTTTCTTACTTGCTCTTCCAGAACGTAGCTTTGTTTCAATGAATAAAATGCAACAGAGTGATGTCGTGTGACTTCTAAGGCTAAGGTAAGCTAACTTTCCCTGACACTCACTCTCAGGATGTTCTCCAATAGAACCCAGCTTTCATGTTAAAAGGAAGTGCAGTTCACATGGAGAATCCACAGGGAAATGTCCCAGGCACAGCCCCTACCAAAGATCTTAGTGAACAACCAGCATCAACTACTAGACATGTGAGTGAGGAGTAAGCTTTCTCAAGTTGTCCAGCTGGCCACCAGTTGGCCACCAAAGCAGGGATGCTCAATGAATCTTGTAGAAATTATAGATTCTTTAAAATAGTAAGTAGCATTGTTGATTTTTATGTATAATCTTTTATTGAGGCAATGTTTTATAACACTGTAGATGATTCAGAAGTACATACATGATTCAGAAATACCTCTTCAGAGGCATGTCATCATGGCTTTAAGCCACTATGTTTCAAGTTGTTTTGTTAAACAGGGATAAATAATTAACACAGTCTTAAGATCCATTTTGCCAGACGAGTTTAGTGATATTTCCCAATATAGACGAAGATATTATAACACTGTTAGAACCATTTGTAGAAAACTGAATTTTGGATAAATCAATGTACAAACACAGGGTTTAGCAAATAATTGAGTATAATATAAACTAATTTCCTTAGAAATCACATTCTGTTAAAGCAAGCACATGGACTTGACATGATATGCTTTCAACCAGAATATTAAAGAACCAATATAAAAGAGTAAAAGGGAATTAGTATTTTAGCATGTACAGCATCTTTTTGCCTTTCTATTACGCCTATGCAATTAACAAATGTCCATACCACGTACTTTGTATCGGGCTGTCAATAATGGTTCTTCAATCTTCTGGCATATGGATTAGGTAATAATTCAATCTCTCTAGTAAAAAAATGTACATCCTGCTATAATATAGTGATTGGCTTAAGGATGGACAAGCCACCAAAACAGAGTGAATTAGTGTCTTGCCTGAAAGGAGAGATTTTCTTTTATTTTTATCAACCATCTTAAGCTTTAAGGATGCCAGTAGCCATTTTTCTGCTCCTGGAGGAAGTCTGATAAGGAATGAAATCTGAATGGAGAGGAGTCAAGTCATAAAAGGAGAAAAAAAACCTTCGGTGATGTTACACAAGACCGCAGAGCCAATCATGCCTGAAGATCTTCCTTCCACATATGCAACCAGACTTCTCTCTCTCTCTCTCTCTTTTGTTTTTTTGCTAAGATTTCTGTTATTATGTTATCACAAATTGGCATTTAATTGGTATTCTAATTGGTATTGATGGAAACTATTCAACAAATATGAATCATTTGGAGAAGTAGAAGTGATAGAAACATTAGGAGATGCCCCTGAGATTCTCTTAAGAGGTCAACATACTCAGGAGAATGCTGGGGAAGTTAGAAAGTTCAGAAGAAAAAAGCAACAATTCCACAGCCATAATCTATAAAGGATGATAATCCACTAATACTAGAACATTCTGAATTAAAGAAATGTTAACTATGTAAAACAATCTCAGTATTAGAGAAATGGAGAGTATCCAAAAAATAAACACTGACTGTTCCCTGATACTAAATTAACTACCATCTGTTTTGCTGTAATAGGATGGCTTAATTTCACCCATACTCTTAGATATAAAAATTGTGTTACAGAGTAATTGGTTTAGAAGAAGTAGATTAGAACCTAGACATTGACAGACTCACCACTACAAACTCTTTTTCTTGAAGACACTTTAATGATATGTGGATTTTCTAGTTAGAAGTACATTCTATACGAAAAGTTAAATAATAAATAGGTTGATCAAAATTAACAAAAAAACCTCATATATCACCCAACAAATCCTTAAGGGCATTGATCATGATGAAAGCATCTGGATCATTAAAGTGCCTTTCCAAGTAATCAACTATCAATGATGTAAAGACTCTTCATCTGAGAATCCCACCATTCAAAATAACTAGATTAGATGAGTAAGAAATACTCTTTGCTATGTGGATAGTATATAATATATGTCTAAAAAGGCTGGCATAATACAAATAAGTTTTTCCCAACTAGTCAATTATATTATATTCATGAAAGGCATAAAATAGAACAGTACTTTTTAAAAACAGTATTTATTTACAGTTGCAGCTTGACTCATTAGGGTTATCTCTGAGAAACTTGAACTATAAATGATGGTTATAAAAGAAAATAGACATATAGACAAAAATCCACCCCAAAAAGCTATATGACCAGTAAGGATAGCATGTGGGAATTATTACCGAAAAAGTAGTGAGACTTGAAAAAACTATAATGCGAGTGATAACATCAATAAATAATACAATTACACAAATGATCTTCTTACATATGTGAAAAAAACAAGGAAAGGATTGCTCCATCTCACAGGATAGACAAATGATGAAAACTAGTATACTTCTACTTGACTCCTATCTCCTAGCAAAGATATTTAATCTAAAAAAGGCATAGAAAACATAAGCTGAAAAAACTGAAACCTCCTCAAAAAAATTGAGGAGACAAGTGCTAGGTAATATAAAAAGAGTTCAGAAAAATTGTCTGAAACTGTTGGTGGTAGTAGTAATCTTGGTAGAATCCTCAATAGAAGGGCGCTCATGACAGTTAAAGTTCACTTTTTAAAAGGGAATGTAAGTAAACACTGGGAAGTCAAATTTTACACCATTAAAAATGCTAGGAATTATTACTGAGTTTAAAAAATTAGAAACGAAAGCAATGAGCATTAGAAACCAGTAGAGAGTCACCAAGAATAAACAATGCACGAGTAATGCATTTCTATGTGCATAGAAATACTGGAGCACAAGAGAGAGTCAACAATCACATATTTGGTACCTTTACTTCCTGAGATTGTACTCACAGATACAACATTACACTAGAGTGCACAGAAGTGTAGGATTGAATATATCTTGCTGTCTCTGTTATTTTGGCCCTTAATGGACAAAGTAGCGAAAAACACACTTTTGAAATTGCAACAAATGTATTTCTTCATGCTGAATGTACAAAAATATGAAAATAATGATTAACGACTGATATTGGCATGATGTATTCAAAGTCAGAAAGATAATCATTAAAGGACTGTAGTGTCAACAACAGACTCTGCTCTGTTCAGTGTTTGTCACACTGACTTTTAGGCAATGTAGGCATGTTTTGAGAACTCCAAATGAGGCAAAACTGAAATCAAGTACAAATATGTTGGGTGACAGAAAGATATTTTGACACAAGGTCTGAATTAAAAAGAGAAAATTTAATAAAATAAAAATATTTATATTTTAAATATAATTTTAATTGAGAATAACATATACTAAGGCAAATTATAAGTTGGAAAAGCAAAAATAAAGAGAAGGAAATAAACATAATTTTTAACCCAACCATGCAACCATAAACCTACTTACCAATAATATTATGTTACTACATGTTCTTAGACATTTTACCTTATGCCTAAGTATGAATGTCTTCACAGTACACAGATATAGGCATAAATATGCACACATACATACATACATACCTATATATATGTATGTAAATATATGTATATATATAAACATGTGAATGCATTTAAAATTAGATTATAAAGTTTCTTACATCTTGGTATATGATTATTTCATCTACATTAATATTTTCATACATTAAATATCTTTCAACAAAGTGATTCTTAGCACCTCACAGTTCATCTGGTAATGTTCTCATGTCATCATGTACGATGTATGGTGGACTGACTACTGAATACAACACCCATTTGTTGATCTCCTGGGTACACAGTTGGACAACATTTATTTCAGCCTCCACTGCAGTTAGGTGCAGTACTGTATTTAAGTTATAGCCAACAGACAATGAATGAAGTGGATTGGGGCTTCCATAAGTTAATTTTCCATGCTGCTTCCTCTTTCATCATGGAATAACTTCAGAAATTCCAAATTAAAAATTAGGGAGTTAAGGAATGGCAAGATGCTGAGATCAGAAGCATCACTTAGTGGAAAGACCTTACATGAATGAGAAATAAACTTGTTTAATCTTGGAGCCATCGTATATTGGTCTGACTGTTTGTGATAGCAACTATTATTATTTTAACTAATATATGTTTGTTATACCAACTCTCCTTTCCTACTCAAAAAACTAGTTATGTTTTAAAATATTGCTAACTTTAAACTGATTAAATGCTATCTAGTTGATATTTTCATTTCTTTGATGGTTAGAGAAAATTATATAATAGAGTGGGTCTTATGTGACAAAAGCTCAAAGTTTCATCATCTCAAAGACCCAAAGGACTTAGTTGATACATAGTAGAACAGAAACCAAAAATTTGATCACCAGCCAAATGGCCTGGTAAACTGGTTATAGCATGAATTGCTCAGAACAGGAGAAGCAGCGGCTTTGTGAAGTTATCTGTCCAGACCTGTATTTCAGATATGGACACACTCTTCAGAGGGATACCAGTGAACTCTACATTATGTCACTGAGGCATACTGGGATATATTTCCTGGAATATAGATACTGTGAAGAGGTTGAGGTAGCATGACTCAGTACCAGTAATAAGGGTAGCACAAACAGTCATCCCTTGGGATGGCTATACTAACCATAACCTCATCATGAAAGTATCTGTAATTTTTAATTGGGCATTATGATTTGAAACAAACAACAACAAAGAAAAACCCTACAATTTCTTGGACAGGTCATATTGCACTCTCAATGGATTGCATTCGCATCAGTTCCTCTTCCCAATATACTAAACACACACGAAATCACAGGCACACATGTACGTATACACACACACACACACAACAGCATCTTCTGTTAGTATCTTTATTCAGGATTTAGTTTGTCTCAGATCACATTAAGTATTTTATCAGTATTGACTGATTTACAATAATTCACAGTAATTGTTTAAAGTAGATGGTATTATCTCTAATGCATAGATAAGAAAACTGAAGAACAGAGTAGGAAGTGATTTGCCTGGTATCACACAGTCAGTAAATGTTGCCTCTGGAATTTGAACCATATGGAGCCCATGTAACAAACGATGACTATAATGAAGGGCTAATAATTGAAACCACTGAAGCAAGTGAATAGAAGTAACGCATTTTCAGGGGAAAGAAATTGAGAAAAAACATGAAGGAGAGCCTTAAATTTTTAGAAGTAGACCTTCATTATTGAACATTATTAGTAGGTTCATTGCCTTATTTGTAGAAATGAAATCCTTTGAAATCTAGTCATGAAAATACACAGATATACTACTTCTTAATTAAAGCAATGTGTGATAATTCTAGAAACTAGGATTATTTTCTTACAACCTGAACTGATTTTTACAGCTTTTCAATGTACAAATAAATAACAGTAAGATGACTTTCTCATTTGTAAAATGGGGTTATGTGTGCTTACTTTCCTCTTTTAGTGCTATAAAATTATAAACTTAAAATGATACTTTTAGCTTTTAAATTAAATTATGCTCCTGAACTGCCATGACATCTTTCATCAAATTCTCTCTCTTGAAAGCAATGGCTTGTGGTTGCAAGACAAAATCCCTGATGCACCTCAATTCTGTACACACTCTGACAGTACTCTAGCCCTCAGCCTTGCATTATTTTGTACATACATACAAAAACAATTTCTTCAAATCCCCTGCATTCTCTCTATTTTTTAGACATTGATTTTTAAATATAGTATGTAATGTGTATTTAATATGTTCTAATTTATATGATACATATTTTATATATTATATGGAATATATTATATTTCCCTCTATACCCAAATTTTCAAAATGGGTCTCAGATTCTACTTGAGGAAATTTTTTTTAAATATTTATATATTTATTCATACAGAACTGGGGTACAGGCCAGAGATGCGGAGGGCGAGAGGATTCACCACAGACAGTGGGGAGCAGAACAGGCAGATCTACGAAGTACTCTGCTGAGGGAAGCAGCGGACAGGCCAAGAGAGGTCTGCTGCGCCATGTGGGTCACCTCCAGGACAAGCCAGCAGGGATCGAACTCACGCTGAAGTGGCTTCAGCCTCTTAGTGCTGTGTCCTAACCCACTGTACCACAAGGGAGAGCCCTATACACTTCTTCTTACTCACCTGTATATCCATGACATGGCTCTTTCTATTTTTTTTTAGACTTTAGTAACACCTGGAGTATCAAGGAGAAACTATTGGTGTCCTTGTGGTGGTGTGGTATGGTAACAGCACCACAAGGGGTGCACCCTATACTTCTAAATCATATTTAATGATATGACCTGCTCTTCTTTTTTTTTTTTAAGATTCATTTATTTGTGCATACAGAACTGGGGAGCAGGCCAGAGGTTTGGGGGGGGTGCGGGCAAGAGGCTTCACCAGAGACAGAGCGGGGAACAGAACAGGCAGATCAACGAGGTACACTGCTGAGGGGAGCAGCAGGCGGGTCAGGAGAGGTCTGCCACACCATGTGGTCACCTCCAGGGCAGGCGGGGATCGAACTCATGGGAAGTGGCTTTAGCTTCTCAGTGTTGTGCTTTAACCCGTTGCGCCACCAGGTAGGGCTGACCTGCTCTTCTTTAAAAAAACACAAATAAAAACTAAGCTTTCTTGAAAGACTTTTTTGTGTAATTTGTTAGCCATGATTCTGTCTTTACTCTGCATTACTTGAAATTGGTTATACATTTCTAATCATCTGTTTTAATCCAGTCTTAGTATAATAAGTCATTGTGATGATGGTCTTGGATGAACCAAGACTTCCAAATTTTGGTGAATGGCCCACTTGTTTCAAGTAAGACTTGAAAAGAGAAATATACAGAATGAAATGGTAAATAATGAAAATTCCACAATATTTCAGATCAACAAACATTGAAATTAGAATTCATTTGCATTTCCATGGGACTTGGAAATTTTCACATTCTCCTTTGTACAATAATTAAACTATAAATACTTTTGCATAGAGATTTACATATAGTAGGTGCTCACTAAGTTTAACTATAATTGCTTTATTATAATAAACACTTAAAATTAGAAGTCTATCTTGTGTGATTATATATTTTTATGAAAATAGTGCTCTTAGATACAGGTTGTAATACCAGAATGTTTCTGTAAATGTAATCAACATTTACAATGGTCTCAGTCAGTAAGAACTATATAATATGAGATATAATAAGTTGTAAAGATTATAATACAACGTAGGAACTAACAGGCATGTCAGCTGATCATTTCTTTAAATAGCACGTGACTGCATATGAATTTACACTTACTTTTACAAATTAAAATATACATTTAATTTTGCTTTAGTATCTAATTCAATAGGAAAGAGAAATATTCAAATGTATATATTTCTGGATAGATATATAATACTTTTACTGCAGGAAATACAGTAACTATAGATACATATGTAACTCACTTATACATGAATGTATATTAATCCTCCTCACCCCCTCTTCTCTTCCTGTGTTTTGTTATATGAAATACTGACAAAACGACAGAAAGGTTGCTAACTGCACGCCACTGCCTACATTTCAAAAATACTTTGTCATAACAACTCTTTGATATAGATATTATTATTTAATTATTACAAATGAGAAAATTAAGGTGTCATTATTGATGTCATAAAGATGATAAGTGATTAGTCAGAATTACAAACAACAGCTTTCTATTTGTTTGCTCTCTACCTAATAGTTTTTAATAAAACATCAAATTTATTTTGGCTAATAAAGGCTGGAGTCAATTCTGAAAAGACCAAAGAATATATTCTAGCAACTTTTTCTAAAGTCAGGAAACATTTTGGTTTAAGTTTCAATCTCCAGTTAGATAGGGTCTTTCTGTTCAAATTTGTCTATTTAAAAAATCTTCATATTCCTTGAGTCACAGAAATTCAAATACTATTAAATAGATTTCTATACCATACTTGTAAAATTTTGGGTATTGATACAAATAAAGTTATATAAAAGATGTCTCTAGTTGAGAAAAACTAATATGGAAGTGTTTGCAGAGCTTAAAGAAAGAAGCACTTGGTTAATATGAATTGATGTTAGAAATATGTTTAATTAGAATTAAATCAAACTGTTTTCTATTAATTGCTCAGAAAAAGGCCATTTAACAGATTTTGATAAATCATAACATTTCTGCCCCTCTTCAACTCACAGAGCAGTCTGAGGCTATGAGATTCCCAATGCCTGTCTCTTAGTTGATGAACTCCAATATTTGGTGGTTCATGCTGATAACTAATGAAGCTGGGGGAGAAGAGCGATTATATTGGAGAATTTGGCCACAAAGCATGAGCAGTTAAGGGTTCTTCAAACCTTGTTCCTTATTATAGGAACCACCTGATCCAAGATGACTAAACAGGAAAGGGACAATTGTTCTAGTATATCAATATTTTTTTCTCCCCCAGGAACTGAGTTTAAACCTCTTGAAGTTAGGGAAGAAAAGGCCAAGAACCAAGAAAAGAATCATTAAGTATTTTGCTTTTGAAGATATATGACTGTGAGGAAGAATATGTAACTGATATCTTTGGTACTTGCAAATAAGTATAGGCGAGTTATAAGTTTTAAAAGAGCGAGGTATCTGATGAACAAAAAGCCAACTTAGAGGTGGTAAATAGTTCAATTCCATCCAATTACAAAGGAAAGAAAAAGGAAAAGGGAGACACTGAAGGGATCCATCCATCATGCACAATACAAATAAAGGACTGTCACTCATTTTCCTTATGTCAAAAAAAAAAAAAAAGAACTATTTAGCAATTTTGACACCAAGAAAATCATTTGTAATAGCCTTCTTCACTTTTCAATTCATCCTTAAATTTAAAAGAAAGAAAAAACTCCATTCAATTGTTTCTATTATAAGTCAGTTCATCACTTATGAATCCATGTCAGTGTCTTCGTTTTCCCAGTGCAATAGCTAATTCATACCGTATTCACAGTCCCCACTTCAGAGTGAATCACTGCTGTTTGATTTAGCCTGTCATCTGACACTGAGCATCTCGAAACCATTTGCATCACTCTTCTTGTTCTGATCTGCACATATGGTAATAATTAGGAATGTGATAACTTAAGTTCATTTCAAATATATAGTGAATTTAGAAGATAATAATAAAGCCAGCATTAGTCATCTTTCTTTCACTAGAAAAAAAATTCTGGTAAACTCTGTGAACTAAGTCATAACTGTTATGTATAAAATAATCATAATTTCAGGGTATAAATATAAAACATAATTTTGACAAAAACAAATTTCCTTCAATATTTTTGTAACTATCTTATGTGTAGTGTTCAATATAAACTAAATGATACTAGTGAAAACATTTGTTTTAAATCCAATTTATTTCAAAATTGGAGGAAGTTTTATTTTCCCAAATATACCTGCAATTTTCAAGTCTTTTTAATTCATGCCTTTAAATGAAAGGGTTGCACATACAAGGTCAGTGAAATTGTTATTTATGGCTGAAATGTTTTTGCTACATCTATTTTAAGAAGGGTCATTTTTCATTTCATTTAAAATATTGCTTTAAAGTGTTTAGCTGACTATACAATATTACTCAATGTGCAACTAGCAATTTTCTGTATTTCTAAGTTCTAGGTACCCTAAAAAATATATAAGATTTTATAATAAGATGATTAAGTTAAAATTGTATCATTTCACTGCTCATATATGTGTGTGTATGTATATATATATAGTAATCATCACTGCCTTTATTTTACTAGTTTACTTTGACTGAAAAAACAAACTCCTCTTAAGTATCTTTCTTGTCTCTTCATTTGGCTTTCAATTAAGGAAAAATACAGTGTTAATATTTTAAAACACTCATGAATAAATGTGGCCCTTTATACCCCAAATGGCAGGATTTTATGTTAAGATGACCTGTACTTATGAAGACCCTTGTTTCATAATTAAGCAAATATCTTCAAAAATATCACTGCTCACAATTCATTTGCCCTGAAAAATATACATCTAAACTCAGTTGCTTTTTTAAAAATAATATAAATAGTATGTTTTCCTTGTTTAATATTTTTAGATATTAAAATTCCCATTTCCTTTGCTACTCAGTATTAGCAGCAACTCTTTCAGCTAAAAGAGCTGTTCAGCCCTATGCAGACCAGCAGAAACCGCAGATATGTGAGCATCTACATGCAGGAAGAAAGCAGAGCTGAAGCTGAACTGGAGTATTTAAGAGACCTTCAGCCTAGGCAAGAGCCCGATTCTGGGAATCTGAGAATTAACATACAATGGAATTAAAGATTAAAAAATAAAGTATCAATAACTGTTCAAGTTTTAGTGATTTTTCTTGGAAAATGCAAGAAATCTGTAACTGGAAATTGGTAGATTTGTGATTATTGAATAGTACACTTTATACAATGACTTTAACTACTAAGCCAAAGGAGATATCAAAGTGTGACTTTACAAGTTAAAATAAGAAGGAATCAAGTCTCTCAAAAATAAGAGTTTATCATAAGGCTAAATAGTCAAAACAACTACTGATAAAATATTACAATTATTTTTATATTCTTGTTACTACTATTCTAGGTCTTTAGGTATTTGAAGAAGAAAAATTAAACAAAAACAAACATTTCACTTGCAGGTAGACAAAAAAATAAATGACTAACCTTGACTTCCATCAGCACACAAAATCCTACATAACCAATGACAGACTTCATTGTTTAAAGACTACTTGGGAATGATTAAGAAAAAAAAAAGGTGATGTAATCTAATATGCGATAAAGACAGATATAATATTCTCTACTGGAAGGCATTCCTATCATGTCATATCAAAGTCTAGCAAAACGTTGAAAGTTAGAAATGTTATCAAGCATTAGCAGGCATTTAAAGAACGTCCCTTGAATATTTCTAGCATAAAAAAGTATTTCATGTGATGTAAATGAATGGTAATTTTCTGACTTTAAAAGAGAGCTGTGCCAGTACATTTCAGCGTTCTGGACCCAATTCTGCAAACATGGAGACGCTTTCAATTTGCTCTGCCTGCCTTCCCGCCTTAGATGGCTGCGATTGCAGCGAAATTAATCCATTTAAAAATCTGCGGCTTAAACTTAAGGATTTTCAGTTTTTCCCCCCTTCTCTCTCTTTTTTTTTTTTTCTTAGAATATCAATAAGTTCCAATTGAAGAGCGGATTCTTTTGCAATTCAGGCATGTGCCGGCGATAACGGGCGAGTTGGCATGAAGAGAGGCAGAGATGGATTAATTATGCAGAGAACATGGAAATTCTGCTTATCATCGGCTAGCAAAGGAGCCCAGCTCACATAATCAGCAAACGAAGGGAGAGGAAAAAATAACAATGCAATGGCACCTTCCAGCCCATCATCAGGATTTTTTCTACCCCCCTTGTAATTAAAAAATAACATACACTTATAGCCCTATCTCCTGTGCAGGCAAGGAGTGGATGTCCACAAAATAATTGCACTGGGATATTAGAGCTGGCAACATGGGCTGTCCATTCCTGCTTGCTCTGCCTCTCATCCTCTCTTTCTCTTTTGGCCTCTCAAGGCCCTTTGCTGCTGAACCCAGTCCAAATCAGACGATGTCTCAGGTGACATTCGAGTTCAGTTTCCAAAAATCCCAAACTGGCACCTTATCATGATTCAAGCAAACATATATATGCATATGTGATAAATATTCGAAGGACTTACTCTGGGGGGAGGCTTTGGAACTGATCACCTGTAGACTATCTGATCAATTTCATTTTCTGATGGAACCTATCCAAATAGTCTTCATTTAGCAAAGTGACACGATTAAAATGGTGGTGTTCACCTGCTAAAATGCTTTAACTTACTTGCAACTTTTTCTTTCTATTCTCTTTGTCAATTCATTTTAAAAAAAAAAATCAAGTATATAACAATCACAATGTTTGTGCCATCAAATCACAATTGTACATGGCTACTGTAAAAATCTGAGGGTCTGAAGTTTTGTACTTCTCCAAATACCAAGAGACTACAATGAACCTAGTTTATAGCTTTAAAGAAAATAAAATTTAATCTCACATTTATATCCATGTGTTTTCCAATTTGGAAAATTAGCATGCAAACACAAATGTTAAGCTATATTCCTGATTGAATGCTATTGAAGTAGGTTTGCTGCTTTAATCAACACTCAAATAATTTGACCTAATTACAGTCATAAGTTCCAAGAAGCTCTGGCCACGAGAGAGGCTATTTCTTTCTAAAAAGTTACTGGTGAGCTAGAGAAACATAAAGATGAAAATAAACACAGAAAGACAAAAATTATGCAACATGTGAAGGAAAGATGTTGTTCCAAGTGCAGTAAGCTGGAATTAGAAAGCTGGCAGACTCCAGAAATGTAATTTATTCATAGAGTTCCACCAAAGCAGGGAACCAGTGTGGGGCGCAGTTTACACGCTTGTGGGAATGCTTTAAATGACAGTGACAGTAATAGACTGATTTTTTAATCTAATTATTTCCATGTCTATGCATATGTACACACACACTTTAGTACATATGAATATTATTGAAAGTAAAGATTGAATGAAATGATCAAGTAAATGTTTGGAGATATTTCTGATAATTGAATTTGTTAGTTCCTAAGAAAGTAGAAGGAAAATAAAATACTAAGTCAGAGCCAGATTCAAAGGTAGAGAGGAGAAAGGTAGAGAAGAGAAAATGAGAATGAGAGAGAAAGAGTACAGGATAACAAAAATATAATTGTGACAGAAATTATAAAATATGCATATTTTATAAGTTATATATAAAGTAAAATATAAATATGAATTCAAGTGTGTATCTCTATACCAAAAAATGGACAAATTAGCACAACACAGTTTACCAGGGATTTTGGATCACAGCTACTAAAATAGTGGGAAATGGAGGGAAAATTTTGGCCATCTTTTACCACTGGATTCCTACCTTACTGAAAATCAGTCCTCTCAAACAAATTTATGTCTTTGACTCTTCTCCTTAAATCTACCCTAGTGTAACAAAAAACAAAACAAAACAAACAAAAAAAAAACTACCGCTCACAAATTGCTAGGTAAAAGATGGTGAATAACCGATGAGTAGCAATGAGTAACTTTGGCGTGGACCAACTATATACCACTTCTGATCACTTCTGATATTAAGAGGGGAGATAAATTCAGGCCTACCAAAGGTGACAACAGGTATTTTACAGCTTATATATAATCTCTGAAAAATAAATTGTAGGACTCAGAAACTGATATTCTCAAATCAAATTATAAAGAGCTAGGTCAATTCAGTTAGACATTAGGACTTGATTTCCTAGAGTCTTACCAAATTACCATAGACACATCTTAGTTAAATACCCAGAGCAGTGCTCCCTTCGATGCTGGATGGTCCAGTTATTGGTTAGCTAGAAACATGCTAGAATCCCCAATAGAGTTTTTCAAAAAATATTTATACCTGGAGCCCACCTGAAATTCTAGGGAAGGAATTTGTATAAAAACATTCAGACACATATATTTATGCACACAAACATA
>NW_004567110.1:23276957-23289542 GCF_000260355.1 Condylura cristata
GAGCTATTTGCATTTGTATATATTGGCATAGTATAATATATGTGGCTTATATGTATACAGTATATGTGTGCACACATATAGATCAATATCTTATTATTAAGGAACTATAAATGAGATATTGCCTCACACCTGTGAGAATGGCAGCTATCAAAGAGACAAGAAATAAGTATTAGATGTGGAGAAAAGAGAACCCTCATCTGGAGCTGAAAGGAATGTAAACTGGTACAGTCCTTATAAAAAACAGTAGGAGATTCCTCAAAAAGTTAACAATTGAAATACTATATGACCCAGCTATAACATTTCTGGTACTTATCAAAAGAATATGAGAAAACAAATTCAAAGAGATATACACATCTTTGTTCATCACTACATTATCCACGTAGCCAAGACTTGAAAATAATCTGTGTATATTAATATTATGGCATATAAACATAGAAGAATACTATTCAGATACCTCAAAAAAAGTGAAATATTGCCATTTTCAACAACATAGATGAGCCTAGAAGGTATAATTGCCAAATAAATAAAGACTGTAGGATTTTAGTCAGATCATCAAAAACAAACAAAAAAATCTCAGACTACACAAACAAATAGTGATTAACAGAAAGAAAGAGAGAAGGGGTGTGGGTGAAATGGATAAAAAGAGGTCATTGTATGGTGATAGACAGAGACTATAGATTTATGGTGGTCAACACAGTGACATATATACTCACTGATTATAATAAAGCTATATATCTGAAATTCATCCAATATTACCAACCAATACTCCAAAATACAAAGATATAATTTTATATCATATATCATGATATATAACATTCACATACATATCTGATAAATACGTATATATATAAATATATACACACTCATATTAACATCCCAGGAATTCTAACGTATAGCTGGAATTAAGGACCAGTTTTTACCCTCCATTTGAACTGGAGACCAGTTTATATCAGTCATTACCCTCCATCAGAATCCATTTTAAAACCTAAAGTATCTTCAAGGCCAAAAACAATTATAATTCTTAATGTTTTTTTCTGTTTCATCCCAAGCACCCAGCCCAGATAATAGGTTATCAAAAATAATTTTGACTGAAGGAATACAGCAGGCAGGTGTCTAAAAAAACAGAGGGCTTCTCACCCACAGTCACCCTCATCTGTTCCAAATTTTACTCCAAAAGAAAAGTTTGGAAGCCTACTAAAATTTTCTGAAAGCTAGTATTTAGAACTTTATAGAAGCAGCACACTTCTATAATCTTTTATACTTCCTGAAAACATGTCTTAACATCTTTTACAAGAGAAGGTAGATAATAGAATTCTCAGAAACCGTAACTGTAAATGGATTTGTAATCTACCCATGATTAAAATTATTTTCATCGTGAAGCAGAATTCTCATTATTGTTGCAATTTTAATATTATCAACTCCAAAGTGTCTTGGTGATTGATAATATAGACAGTGAAACCCTATATTATAGTAATTAAATTTAAAATGAATCAGCCATCCTTATATGTCTCAGTACAGTACCTGATTATTTGGAAACAATTATCTTTGCATGTCGCCTAATGCTATACAGCACTTGTAGCTGCTACAAGGAATTGTTCACAGTCACAAAGTTGCTGGTAAGTTGAAATACACAAGATAGTGTCTCCTTCATGCCCCATGAATATTTTCTCCATTAAAATGCATGATCACCACAGAAGTAAGCTATAACCCAGAAGGAATGCAGGCCAAAACTAGGAACGCTTTGAACAAAACCTTCCGGCTGAAATGTGCATTCATCACAGGTAAGACTCACTAACTTTAAAGGAAATCCTTTCTCTAGAAACCCCAGAAACCATGAACCCCAGAGCAGCTCCCCCACTTTGAGGATGAAGTTTAACTTTTATGATCAGAGCATTGTGTTAAGTTATCTTCATTGGGTGAATGGTCTTCAAAGGAAATGTCTCTTTTCATAAATTAAGTATTACTATATTTCTGAATGCTTTATCTCACTTCCCTAGCTATGATTTTACAAGAGCATGCATTTCTTAGCCCCTGTAGAGAGAGGCTCTCTCCTCTTTTTCTCTTAACTTTATACTGTTTTGCAATCCTCTTCAATAACAAGGGTGCATTCCCCAGATACTCTGTCCCATCACTTTCCCCACACACATTTTGGGAAAAAAAAATTAGTACAAAAAATCCTTCCATACTTGCTTCATTTGCAGATTTCACCAGGCTTGCAAAAAGCACACCTGTTGTGCTGTCTGGATTTCCTTTTCTGATCATAGGCTTCTGACAAAGAGGGGGGGAAAGAAAGATTTTTATCAAACGCTCTTCACCGGACAATGAATTTTCTTCACCATTTGAATGTATCTGTGGAATGCCTGAGTGATTCATTACAGCAGATTCTGAAGTATGACAATGGGCCGCAGAAATGACTGATGGTATCTTTTTCCTGATTTCATTTCCCTGATCCTCTTCATCCCTTGGCCTGTGTACCTCGATTAATTAGAAACCAGGGATTTTCACTCATCAGCTGATGGGTTTCATGCTCCACTCTGTCACAAATCTGCTGCCTGCACTATCTCTCTTACAGCCGGTGGCTGCTTTAAAAACTTTCCCTTCTTTTTTCCTTTTTTTGAAGCAGTGCTTTGTGACTACAGGTTTAGGTCTTTTAAAGATTCAGACTTTTTTTTTTAAAGAGATTAAAAATTAAAGTAAAGAAGATTCAAAATCTCTGATTAAGTTAATCCCTATCCAAATGATACTTGTCCAAAAATGAACTTTTTGAAGAGATAATAATATAAATGTTTCAAAGCTCTCAGCTTTCTAAGTTCTTTTCTCAAGGTATAATAATTGAAGTATTATGTAAAGACTAAAAATATATATAAATATGATTTTTGTGTATGAGCATAAAAGCACATATGTTCATTTCTCATCCACATTGGCATATCTATACTATATTTTAAAACTTAATTGCATTCAAATTCTAGTTGGATAAGCCATTTTATGATAGCATCCTGACATAAATCATTGAACCATTATTGTTTCAGGAGGAAATATTGTATAATTGAAATATGCTCTCCCTTAGGGTACATACCAAATTCAATCGCATGAGGGTATAATCCCCAAGGAAGCAAATAATAATTAAATAGTATTTAAAATGCAGACTATCTTACAGTAAGACTCTCCCTTCAAAATATAAAATAATAATTGATTCAAAGATGAAAAGCATAGGCTATTTTCATCTACTACATCAAGATTATTTACTAGTTTTTTCCACATTAATTTACTTAGCATGAACTTTGAACAGGGTCCAGAATTAAAAGCAAAGCCCTCCAATTAAATAATGTTAGAACCATCAGTCATAGGGGGGCAAAGTCAGGTAGAAGTGCTCTAAATTCCAATTTTACCTACAGTACAAGATGGCAAGACTTCAGAAAAATTCATGCTGTAAGTCATTTTATGAGTTCTTCGCTGATGCAAGACTAAATTTTTCTTTTTGTTGAAATGGTTTACCACAAAGACATAAATTTCAAATAAAGTGGAGTTAATAAAATTCAGATCACTTTCTCTACCTGTTGTACATTTAAATGTTGCAGGCATATTGAAGATGGGCTCATGGAGAGCATAAAAACACAACTTGAGTTCACTTAGTTGTGTGGAGAGACCTATTGCTTCTCTGAAGTTATTAAAATAACTTGTTTAATTGTATTTAGCTTTGAGTATGTCTGGAAAAAAATCAATTATAACAAATTTTTTGTAGATTTATGCATATAAGAACAGGGGTGTAGGCAAGGGGTATAGGGGAGGAGGGGGAGAATTCACCAAAAACAGAGTGGGGAGCAGAGCAGACAGAGCCTCTGAAATACATTGCTGAGGGGAGCAGTGGGTGAGACATGAGAGGTCTGTTGTGCCATGTGGGTCAGCTCCCTGGCCAGGGACCGAACTCAAGCTGCATTGACTGCTTATAGTTGATACTGCTAAGACTTCAACCCCTGCACCTGTTTGTTTAATTTTAAATAATGCCTGCTTTTGTAAATTATTATTTTTAACATAACTGTCACCTGTTACTTTCACTTCACCTTTAAAATGGAACACCTCACTGTAATTATGCTAAGTGGGCTTAAAATGTTGTATATACAATATATTCTTTAGCAGTAATGCAAAAGAACTATGGAACATTTGGAGAGTGTTTTATTTAAACAACAACACAAGTGTGCTGATAATCTGGAGTATCAGGCCCATCTGTAAATTTCCCTAATTTGCTATGTCTTTCCCTAACACTACCAATATTGTGAAAATGCCACATGCTCTTGAGTACCTGCTAGTGCCAGGCACAGAAACTAACCATCAGGAACAGACAGTAAGCGAACATGAGTCTGTTAAGCCTGTGGCCTGTGGTGCAGCCTCTGACTAATCCCAACCTTGAGCCATCTCCCATATTTACTTGTGACAGCCCAGCATGCACGCCAGTTTAGCTGGTGTGAGTCTAAGCTATTAGGTGAATTTTAATCTACTCATTCCTCTTCCTAGAATGTCATTACCAATGTATATTTTAAATTAATTTACTAGAATAAAATCTACTATTTTTTAAAAAGATTTATTTATTTATGCTTACTGAACTTGGGTACAGGGCAGGGTATGGTGGTTAAGAGGATTCACCTGAGATAGAGTGGGGAGCAGAATAGGCAGACTGACAAAGTACACTACTGATGGGAGCAGCCGGCGGGCCAGGAGAGGTCTGCCATACGTTGTGGGTCAGCTCCCTGGCTGGGGATTGAACTCGTGCTACAGTGGCTTCAGAAAGCTTCATAATGAGGTGCTTTAACCCATTGGACCACCAGAGAGAGCCCTAAAATCTACTATTTTATCAGCTAACTCTGAGATGTCAGATTGTTGTTTGAAATCTCTGCTCCTTTCCTAAACTATATAGCTCAAACAGTAAGTACGTACTGAATACAGAAATGAATAATTGCAGTGAGTGTCAATATTGCAGCTTTTATAAGAACTGTTAATATTTTTGCTAAAAATAAAGAGCAGGGCCCTCCCTGGTGGTGCAGCAGGTTAAAGCACAGCACGAAGAAGCTAAAGCGACTTCAGCATGAGTTTGATCCCCGACCCGGAGGTGATCCACATAGTGGGCAGACCTCTCCTGACCCGCCCACTGCTCCCCTCAGCAGTGTACTTGTCAGTCGGACTATTCTGCTCCCCACTCTGTCTCTGGTGAATCCTCTCACTGCCCCGACCTCTGGCCTGTATCCCAGTTCTGTATGCATAAATGAATAAATCTTTAAAAAAAAAAGTGCAATGTAATAAAAAATATTAACTGTATAGCACAAGTAGGGGTGACAGTATTAGTTGTCTACTTAGATGCCATTCTAATAGTTTAGAAGTTATTTTCATAATCTTTGATTTTGTCTTTATTGTGCTAATGAAATAAATAGCAGGTTGAGCTTCATTCCATCCTATAGCCCCATGGCTGTTAATTTTGGATTTTTTTACTGAGGTATATTTATGTTTTCATCTTGCTAACTTAGTCACTAAAAAAAAAAAAAAAAATCTACTTCCAGGGCCCTCCCTGGTGGCGCAGCAGGTTAAAGCACAACACTGAAGCTAAAGCCACTTCCGCATGAGTTCGATTCCCGCCTGCCCCGGAGGTGACCAGATGGCACGGCAGACCTCTCCTGGCCTGCCTGCTGCTCCCCTCAGTAGTGTACTTTGTCAGTTGGCCTATTTTGCTCCCCACTCTGTTTCTGGTGAATCATCTCACTGCCCCTGCATCTCTGATCTGTACCCCAGCTCCCCAGTTCTGTATTCATAAATAATATTTTTTAATCTATTTCCAGTTAACAATTCCTTCCCAAATCCTAAGTGATTTTTCTACCCTTCATAATTCATTTGCCCCAATGAATATTTGTCAACACTCTGTGCCAATCCTATTTCTGTGTTAGATGTGACATGGACCAACACTTGAAATTGTATATTCAACCCAATTTAATGCTTTAATTACAGTTTATTGTCTCAACAACTTTTATTCAACATACAATGGTTTTCATCCCCTGAACAGATTATAAACAAACTGAGGTTAAAGAACAGGACCTTGTTCTTACTTTCTGATCACATCTACCCAGATTGCTCACTGTTAAGTGGAGTAAGTGTTCAACAAACGTGTCACATTTCAAAAATAAATTTAAAATTGGACAGTGAGTATGATCCTTCTATTAATTATTGTATTTACACCCTTATTTCTGTGTTGTTTTCACTGTCTTAGAGATTGGGAATCCTGCCAGCATCTGGATTTTCCACCTTCCGTAACCCTCATTAATCTTTGTGATTATGGACCCTATTTACTCGAAGCACCCAAATTACACCACAATTACTAGGAATATTAATTGGAAGCTGGATTTTCTATGTTGTCTGCCTTTATTTGCAAGCCTTTAATGGCTTAAACACAAAATTACTTTTAGGGTAACAGCAGGAGTGCACCAAAAAATAGAAGAAAGAAACATGCAGGTCATCAAAGAGGAACATTTATAGTTAGGGGTTTCTGTTATTTGTAGACTCAGATTCAGACTTTAGACAAAGCTTTGTCCCAGAGAAAAATGATGAGAGAGAACCTCTCTTCTAAACTGCACTACCCATTTCCTCAAAAGCTGGTTTTCTTGGAAACCACCTTATCCTGACTCAGCCAACCCCAAGATGTCCTAGAAATTTAAGAAACCTAAGAAAGCGGGGCTATTGACAACAGTCTAGCTCTTAGGAAGGACAGGTGCACACCTGCTTTCATTTTTCTTTACTCCAGTCGGTGGAAAATAACTGGTACAGCTTTTATTTACCTTTGTGAGAGCCTCTGAGGAGGCTCTCAGAGCCTACTGTTCTGAAGAGATCTCTTAAGGTGGTCTCAAGGTAGGGAAAGAGCTGAGTGACAATAAATGTTATAATGAAAAACAAAAGATTATCTTTTAAAATATTGGTGTATGTTTTTGAAAAATGTGAGGAGAGGAAAACAGAAAAATTTGAACAGGATTTTGGGTCACTGTGGCACTTGATTACATATTTCTCCAACTTTTGTGTTTTGATTAATGGATGTAGAATACATGCTTTTTCCAAATAGAATCACAAGTTTGGCCCCCATTTCATAAGTGAGCGAAAAAAGCCAATTCTAAAAATATGAGCTGCCTATACCTCCCTAATTTGAAAAATGTACCCAAACCAGAAGTATTCTAAGTGTTTTCTTTATTGAGGCTAATTGAACCCTCCATTTCCCATCTGCATGCCACACTTTATGAATGGTTGGATATGTGTGGCAGCGACTCAGTATTGATACAGAAGGTAGAGAGTTCAATCAAAACCTGTCCACTCTGGTGAGTCAGGGACCCAGTGGAGTATTTGCAGGAACAGAAACCGAGTCTGGCAGAAACACCAACAATTCAGGAATCCCTAGAAAACTACAGTAAATACATTGAAAGTCAACAGTAACACAGTGGACATACATTTTGTTATTAGCCTTTATTTCTTATTGGAGTTTTGATAACAATTCATCTGTGGCAGGAGAAAGAAGAGGAAGAACTGGAGAAGGAGGAAGGACAAGGAGAAAAAGGAACTGGCTAGTGATTACTTGACAGGATAAGGTTTTCTCAAAAACTGGACAAAGTCTGGTTCATAATATACACTGTGCTTGGTACTGTTCCTGTCACATGGTGGGCATTCAAAACATATTTATTAAATGGGTGAATACATAGTGTTAC
Organism: Condylura cristata; assembly: GCF_000260355.1. Classification (NCBI taxonomy): domain Eukaryota; kingdom Metazoa; phylum Chordata; class Mammalia; order Eulipotyphla; family Talpidae; genus Condylura; species Condylura cristata. The sequence continues at coordinate 23,284,685 of NW_004567110.1, forward strand.
AGATCAGTTGCTTGTTCATCAAATACTTCAACAGACCAGGGTGCAATAATTGGTTAATGATACCCCAAAGAAAGGGAGGTGGCTGACAAGAAATTAGTTAACAGACTACAGCAGTCAAATTATTGGAGCAGAAATCTGGTGCCTGAAGAGAGAGTAGGTAAAGGAAGGTAGCCCTGAATCTTACAGGAAGCCTGGCTACTTGGGACTACACTAGATGGAATCTAGATAATAACAGCAATCAAACAGAAATCTGGCCTGAGGTTGGCAGTAAGATGAGAATGGTTTCCGGAGCTAAAAGAGGATTAGCTCTGGAACGACTTTTCAGATGGAACATTCAAGAATTCAAGACTGAACTTCCTATTCTGGTAAAGCTTTGTTCTGGGAACTGAAGTAAATGGCAATCTCAATCATAACTAGAGTTCGAGAGATGAAGCAAAAAATTCAGCCTCAGTTTGTGCTGAATTATTTTTCTCCAAAGTAAGAAGGTATTCTTTCCTCCCCTCTTAAATTTGCTCATCAATTTCTTTTATCTTTGGAAGATTCAATTGGGGAAAATCACAGCTGAGTGAGAGGGAAGGTAACTTTTAAAGGTAAAGAGAAGTGTTGGGGGAAACTTAGAAGCATCTGAGAATGACACTGGTCTAAAGCCTATTAGGTAACCTCTCCACATTCATATTTGTTACAAGTGAATGAAACAAATTAGCTCACTTGACAATGTCTGATCATCCAAAACAAAATATTCACCAAAACCATGAAATACAGAAATTTCTCTTCCAATATACAGTAAAATATTTATTGAGGAGAGGATTAAGATTATTATGATTTTATTTAATTAATTGTATAAGCTCATGATTAAAAAATTGAATTGTAAAATAAAAGTAAACATTTATACTTATATAAGTGGAATCCTGACATACTCAATGTTTGCAATTTTTTCTGCAAATAATTTTTTCCCTAAGCTTCTTTCTTTGCAGGCACATCAGACCTATAGATCCGCCTTATATTATTGTTATGTTGAATAATACACCATATTTATGCATATTCTTTTGCAATGAATAGCACAGCATATTATCAATGACCACTTAAGTGAGTATACTTGATAAATACATTTCTAAAACCGTAATTTCTGGGTCAAAGGACATTGACTCTTATTTAAGGGCACCAAAACAATAAATATAACTTTAGGGTTTTGTTTCTATTTAGTTTTAGATAAAAAATTATAATATGTATTGTTCATAATATGTATAAACATATAAAAATAAGCAATTTATTCACTTTATTTAGAGTATTAAATCAGGAAACACCATAACTAATTAACCAATATAATATCTTTACGAAGGAAGCATTCAAAGTATTCCTGAATTCCATATTACAATAGAGAATAATGGAGGGGGAGTAGAGCTATTAGTAAGGTAACAGCTACTTCGACGACACAAAATTTTTATAGCTAAAAGTGGCATTCACCTTTGGAGACTGATGCTCTTTGCAAGCCAGAGGAAACAACTGCCTCCACTATACTTAAGCCTAAGGGCTGAATCTAAGGTAAAATATGGAAGAAGTCTTGCCCTCAAAAAGCAAAGTTATAAGCTGGTCCTGAATGGAGAAGAAACAGAGAGAACTGAAGGTAGCCTGGGTGACTAAACTTGACCCCTCGGTCAAAGTGGAGTCTATAAGCCAACTAGGAAGAAATAGTCACTGCTCTGTTGAAAGAAACGGTTCTGTTCCTCGGAAAGTCATATAAATGACCACCCTTGGTCAAAAGAGGTTGCCCTATTTCCCTCCAGCATAGAAAAGATGATGTCATCATCCTGGGAGTTCACAAAGAGGACAACTTGATTTTCCTGAGAATGTTCAGTAGCAAAGCTCTTGGTAGTGAAGTAACTAGAAGAAACAATTGATAAAACAAGTATTGAGAAGATCCTCATGGATCTTGCTTTCTTAATGTTACCTGGGTGGGCACTGAACAGCTGACAGAGATAACAACAGGGAGAAGGGATGGGCTTCAGTGACTTGATTGGAACAAAATACTGAGGGAAAAGGTAGTGAATCTAGGGTGAAGAGAAAATCAAGTATTTATCTTGCTTAAAGGTTACCTTTGAAATTATGATGCTGAGTGCATTGGTAGAGACACCATTGTTTGTTATTAGTGGAAAATGTTTCACTCTCTAGACTATCTAGCTTTTGGGGTCTGGGTTGGGGTGGGAGGTGGGACTCTCTTCTATGCACTTCATATAAAAACTGCTTACTTATTACACATACCTATACTGTACAATCTTTGCTAACCACAGATTTGAACATTTATATATTAAAAAAGTGAAATGCTTTGTGTATGATGTTTCAAAAATATTTAATGAAGTAAAGAGAACATAAAAATATTGCCCCCCTTTTCCATCCCTGGAAAAGATTTTTTTCCAGGTAAAAGAGAATCTGCTTCAGTGACCAGAAACATGTCCAGGAAAATGTGTTCTTAAGCAATTCATTCATTTATAACCGACATACTGACATATGAAAATGAAAGAAGGACATACGCATTTCAAAAAATAATTAATATTATCTAAAATAAAACCTATCACTAAGGAACAAAATTGCCAACAATGAAAAGGGTCACTATGCTTCAGACTGATTACTAATATTTGAAAATGTTTCTCCATAACAGAGTTTCACATTTCTCCCTCTTTCAGCAGTGTTAGGTTTTTCAATCTGGGTGTATGTCTATGTATTCCCTGACTCTTTTCAGGATAGAATTCTTATAGCCTTATAACTTTTAGAAACTAGAACTCAGGAAGCCAGGGATTCTTTGGCCTTTTGTAGCCTGGTCTTGCCTTTCCTTTCTGTGATGAATCTCCCCACCTACAAGGTTCAGACAATCCTCCAATCAAACAGTCACAAGTTCAAATATAATCATGGTAAATGCAGGGTCTGGAAACCCTGCCTTGTAATTGACTTACAAAGAGACTTACAGCTTCTTACAGAATCAGTCTATTGTAACGGGGCATGGATTGTAGTATCAACTCCCTAATTGTCTACTTTAATTCAAAATTGAGAGATGCATTCCACATCTGAATTTTCTTTTAAAAAAAATGTTTTTACTCACTGTCCCAAAACTTACTTGATGATAAGTTCTCCAGCTTTCCCAATACTGTAAAGAAATCCCAAACATACACTTTATCATTTTCATCTCGTATAGATAAATCATTACTTCCTGCATTTCAGCATGTACTTCTCTATAAAAGCAAAGCCTACTACATCTCCAGTGTAACTGTTATATGAACATTTTTCTATGCCAAATCAGGGTTCATCATCATATACTATAAATAAACAAGATTCATATACATTTTACAATTTTGCTGAAATACATTTGACATATGTTAAAATACACAGCCTGGTAATTAAACATACTTATATATATTGCAATGGTTCGCCATTATAGCAATAGTTAGCATGTCCAACATGTCATATAATTATCATTTTTTGTGTAGAGGGAAGAGTTAGGATCTAGTTTCTTGGTTTGATGGTTATTATACAATATTTTTGTCTATATTCATCAGGCTATGTGTAAGATTCATCAGCTCTGTCAAATGTACTTATCTACTAGTTGCAAGTTTGTGTACACACTTTAAAAGTTGTAAACTGCAGTTACAACTGTAAACTGCAGTTACAACTGTAAAACAGTAAAACTGTAAAACTTCACTACAATGGCATGCCAGACCTAAAATGTCAGGATAGTTATTCCAGATTACTCTAGTCGTTCTTTCCATTATTACTACTAACTTGAGTTCGGAAACTGCAAAGCATCTTTCTTACAGAGATTTGTCTTCTTGTTTATAGAATAACCTTTCCTTTACTCCTGATTTTTCATTCCAAATCAGCTATTTCTGGAACATTCCCAGACTTCCTCACATTTCATAAAACTCTATACCTTGAGTTTTCTATTTGTATATGAAAACACGCTCATTAAAGTTTTATGAGAATTGGACAAGGCTTGGTTTTGGAGTCAATGAGGAATCTTGTTCTGCATCTCTTTAAGGAAATAAGATTTATCCTTTACAAGATAAAAAGTTTTACTTCATACTTTACATGTTATTTAGCTGCTGGTTCACAAAAAGTGAAACACCCAGAGTCCTATTAATAAAAGGTATCTGCCTTGCTTGAAGGTCATTTTAGAAGGGATACTGCTACCAAGGCCTCAAGGACCTTGTTATCACACAATTGCATTTATAACAAACCCTTGTGCCTAAAGCCGTCTGCTCTATTGGCTGTCTGTTTAGTCCTGGGCCCATCAACATCAGCCCTATAGATCTGAACCAGTTTTAGTTTTATATAATGAAACTTACAGAGAAGTAACATTTTCTTTGTGTGTGCTGTATAGAAAATATCAGCTTTTTTTTTTTTTTTAACTGTTGTCCTGCTTATTTCAGTCTTAGAAAACAGGCCTGAGGTTTCTAACTACTCCCACCTATTACAAGAACTTCTTTCCAAAGAACAGAGAAAACTGACTTAGAATCCATAGCTAGATGACAGATGGATTCTGTCATATTGCCAGAGACGTGAAATTACAGGTGACACCTGATATATGATAATAAAGAGCACCCATCCAGTAATCAGTCCTTGGCCTTTATTTTTGTGATGTCATCAACATGCAGGTGGCTTACCTGGTATTCTGAATAAAATACAGGGCATTGTCAAAGGGCTCACAGGGACAACTTTATCTCCCCATCTGTGTGATCCCCAGTATGATGAGTTTGGAATACAGCCATGTCCATTTCTGTCTTGTTTTATAAAAAGTTACCAGAAGGTTCTCTGTAGTCCTATTACCCTACTCTGTCCTTTGTCTTAAAAAAAAAAAAAAAAAAAAAAA
>NW_004567110.1:23290022-23301199 GCF_000260355.1 Condylura cristata
GGGATTATGGTGATGGCACATGGGTGACTTGGTGATGGGAAACCCACAGGGATTACAATTGAGATGGAAAAAAAATGTACAAAATGATGTAAAAATTAACTGTTATAAAATTAAAAAAAAACATGCATGGGGAATGGTGCTCTCTTTGAAATATGAGCTCATTAATTTGAGGTCTCGTAATACAAAAATCACCATCCAAATTTAAAACATTAGTTAAGAAACTCAATCTACTGCATAGTTATGTCCTGGATTATAAATACTTTGCTGAAAAGCCAGATCTCTTAAGGTAAATCAACTAGCACTCTTGGGTGCCATGTACCTTATCATCAATAGCTAGTTCAAAACTTATGAATTTAATGAGCTGTTTTGTTTTAATGTCTTGCCAATTAATCAATTAAAAAATGAAGATGCAAAGGTAATGTTAGGTACTCTACCATAAATACCAAGGTATAGTACTCCAATTGTAAATACCAAGACTGTATTAAACTCAGGTCTCACTGATTTCAAAGTAGTCCTCCTTATCAGCACATCATTCTGCTCATAAATAATATGCAGGTAGAAAAAGAATGTTTTCAGATATGAAGTTATAAACATTTCTCAATAAGATATGAGTGAATCTCCTGGTCAGGGGTATTAAAAATAAATGTTGAGGGCTCTCCCTGGTGGCGCAGCGGGTTCAGGCACAGCACTAAGAAGCTAAAGCCACTTCCGCATGAGTTTGATCCCCGCCAGCTCCAGAGGTGACCACATGGCGCAACAGGCCTCTCCTGACCGGCCCACTGCTCTCCACCACAGTGTACTTCATCGATCTGCCTGTTCTGATCCCCACTCTGTCTCTGGTGAATCCTCTCACTGACCCTGCACCTCTAGTCTGTACCCCAGCTCTGTACGCATAAATAAATAAATCTTTAATATATATATGTTAATCTTTAACATACATATATATGTGTGTGTGTTCTTTAACATACATACACACACATATATATATCAGAACATATCCTGTACTGGTCTGATCAATTCCTTTTATAAGTGTTAATTACAGATAGCCAAGAACCTTAGTACTCTGCTGTATTGTTCCAAATCCGATAGGTATTATAGAGAATTATTATTTCTTAAGTTATAAACTTTTATACATAGTTTATCTTTCTCAGGCTAAAAGGATATATATCTCTACAAATATGGCCAATAATTCTTATTAGAGTCTTAGAAATTATTCTATAATGCCTACTGGAATAAGGCATAAGTAATGTTGGCTAAGCAGTAGACCTGATTTCCTCTGTAACTATTTCACAAGTGGATACTTAGAGTATATTATATCATTTATTATTACTCCTTTCAGTTTGTTAAGCCATGCAATAGTCCCTAAATAAAAATCAATATGCTTCATGCAGACTGCCATGATTCTGGTTCAGCACAACCTTAAATAAAATGAACGATGTTTGTGGATACAACCTTGTTTGGCTTAACTACAACTTTAACACTATTCCTATTGTATATATTGCTTAGCAAATTTTATCACTGTTCTCAAATGCATGATATGAACGAGGGCAGATGGGTCAAATCTCTATGGAGCAGTTAATGATTTGTTTCTAAATTATTTCAAGCATCGTCATGATTAAATTTTAAGTCATTTTCTTTATCTTATGTTATATGTAGGAAACTTAAGAGTAAATCCTAAAAGCTCTCACTCACAATTTTTTTTTTCAATTTATTTTCATTATATCTATGTGAGAAGATGGATGCGAAGTGAAACTATTATGGTAATAATCCCACAGTACATGTAACTAAATCCATCATGCTGAACTCCTTAAACCAGTAATGTGAGGTATGTCAAGTACTTAACAAAAATGGTAAAAAGTTTTTAAATCACTGAAATAAATGAAGAAAATAGAAATAGATAAATGTGCATGTTACTTAATTTAGATACTTGGGTGCTGTAAAATAGAACTCTAGCTTAAAAAAATAAGAGTTAAAAAGTAAAATACAGCTAGAATAAACTACTTTAGGAAACTCCTTAAGGAAAACAAATATGCATAGTTTCTACTAGAAAACTGAAGTCTGATTTAAGGCATTTTAAAATTCAGATTTGGCAAAACATTTCTGTTGGAATACTGAAACTAGAAAGTGAACAAGGAAATACTTCTAGAAACAGATAAGCATGCTACATAATCTTTTTTAAACCTTACTCATTTCACATTTAAGTGAAATATGAAAATTATGTAAAAAGATCTTATTTTTATATTAAAACTATGTGAATCATCTGCCTTTTATTAAGATACTACCATTTATCTTTTTGTTCTGCAGATGTTTCCTAAAAATTCACATCCTCCATAAATCCATCTTAGATTGATCAAAAAGAGATTAACGATTTCTACTGGACCCAGTTTATCTCAACCTTGAAGACCAAGTCCCACTCCCTTTACTTTTCAAACTCCAACAAAAAAGTGATATTTGATTTCTTTCCAACATGCAAGTTACCAGAACATACGGTGAGTAATTTTATTGTCTCTGTATGCATCTGTACAACATTACTCTGTGTACAGACATTTTTCTCTTTGTTTTTCTGTATCTTTGTAACCTGATTCTCTTTCTAAATCTTTGGAAGACAGGTAACCTCAGAAAGCACAGTTTCAGCATCAGCCCACAAACTTTCATGCATTTATCACAATGCACTGAGTACTGTCTGTGTATTAGAAATTGATCAAGAAATTAGAAACAAAAAAATGAGACATGAAGCCTGTCCTTAAGATACTTACTTTGTAGGTGGAAACTATGCAAACAAGTATTAGTTTTCATTAAATAATTTTTCAGTCACAAAAATCCCCAAATCTCAGATCTTACCATACTTATCACTTTAAATATATTTTTGTGACTATAGCTTGGCTCTGTCTGTCCCTTGTCTTTTCACTCCACAACTGAGACTGGGGGAGAAGTCCTGGACTACTTGATACATGCCAGTATTTCAACACATGAAAAGGGAAAAAAAGTGCCTCTTGCAGCTTCCTTGTGACATATGGACCCCCAATTGAAATTTTAAGCAAGCCATGTTACCAGAACAGGAGAATATACTCCTTTTATAGAAAGACACTGTAAGTAAAAGGGCAATGGGTAGAGATAAAGAACCTACTTACAGAGTGGAGAACAAACACTGCGCATAAAAATATAATTTCTCACAAATTAATTACAAAGCATGTCAGTAAATATGGAATGTTTTTGCAATCACAAGAAGCAGGGAAGTGTACTTAAGGTGAAGCTTACAGATTGAGAAGGAATTTGTCAGGATACGAGATGGGGAAGGTATTACAGACAGAAGGCACTTGCTAAGATATAAGGGAAGGAACGAATCTATCCTGTTCAGGAAATGGTGGGCTATTCAGTACAGTTTTAAGATTAGATTGCTTGTGATAGTGGTGATCTGAGGTTAAAAGCAATCTAAGAGGTTTTGACCTTATATCCCCAAAACAAAAGCAAACAGATAGCCCAGGGAAGTTGCAGAGGAGTATCACTATAAAATCAATTTTAAACAAACCAAATAATTACTATCCAAGATTTTCCTATTCTCAATGTGCAAAATGGAACTTTAGTGCCAACTTACATGTCCGATATTTTTCATGTCTTAAGTTCTGTGTTGCTACCATCTTTAAAATAATTACTCATTAAGATGATTTTTCAACTTAATGAAAATATCTCAAGATTTCTTTTCAAGATTTGCATTTCCAAAATCTGAAATCTATGATAACTTTTCTACCCTGAGAGATGGAAATTCAAAACCCAAAGATATCAGACTAATTATATTTTGACTTATACTGTTATTTTAAATGTCACAGAAAAAAATCTATTCAGCACATACATTTTTAAAATTACTGAAGATTTTCACTTTTACTTCCTATGCAATACAATCTTATTTTTCGTGTAAATAATGAATGCAAATACCATAAGATATGTCAGATATAAGTGAAAAATGAATTATGTACAAGAACTCAAGTAGATGGCAATAAGGTAATAATGCTGATGTATCAGTAGTTTAAAATGTCGTCGATTTTCTTCTCACTCATCCAAAGAGTATTTCAAGTCCAATTAAGAGAAACCAAATCATAAGTTTGCTCATCATTCAGGTAGCTTTAAACTTCTGAAAACTTATCAACTCATTTTCTCTCATGCATGCTCTGGCATGGTAAATGATAATCAGGAGAGTGGACCCTCAGCAGGTAAGTGCTTCTTCACAAAACCGATACATGGGATCTGGTGGGCTTCATATATATGCACATTTCACTGTCCAAAGGAAATCTTATGACCTCTCCTCACAGCAAGGAGATGGGGACAAGCAAGGTCATAACCTCCTACTGTGCCCAAAGATAGAGAGGAACCTTCACTAAAGAATCATCACGATGCCCATCATCTAATGTAAAACATTGGTCTAGTTTGCCAGCACCTTTCTTGTTTGTTAACTTAGTGGATGCTCACAAAATTTTATTAGTGTGTTATACCATTGCAGTTTTGCAAAAGCCAATAAAGTAGCAAGTAACAAAACCATTTACCTAAGTCTGGCCCAAAGATATAGGAAAAACTTAATTCATGAATCTGACCTGAGTTCTTTATACACAATCATATTGCTTTTTTTTTTTTAAAGATTTATTTATTTATTCGTACAGAACTGGGGTACAGGCCAGAGATGTGGAGGCTGAGGGGATTCACCAGAGACAGAGTGGGGAGCAGAGCAGGCAGATCGACAAAGTACACTGCGCTGAGGGGAGCAGTGGGCGGGTCAGGAGAGGTCTGCCACGCCATGTGGTCACCTCCTGGGCCGGCGGGAATTGAACTCATGCGGAAATGGCTTTAGCTTCTCAGTGCTGTGCTTTAACCCACTGTGCCACCAGGGAGGGCCCCTCATATTGCTTTTGAATATCTCCACAATCAATAAATATGATTTTTATATTCATCACTTAGAAAGTAAAGTTCCGGCTAAAAGTTTCTTTCTTGAAAGTAGTATTTAGGAAAAAATTATATTAAGTAGTTGGATATCGCAATTATCTGATTCACATGGAATTAAGAAAATCTGTATTTTCATTTTCATTTTTGAGTGTTCTGAACTTGCTCTTTCAGAAGTTATAAACATCTGATTCACTGACTACAAATACTTCTTTTTTGTGTGTTTCATCCATCAATGGCCATAGGTATTAAAAATGGAGCCCATTTCAGCAAAAAATGTGAATCTAGTTACATGAGCCTTTTTTAAGCTCAATGATAACTAAAGAGTATTCATACCCATTGAATATCTTATCTTAGTGTTTCAATGCAGTTAGGATGATGGTCTTGCAAGAGAGATTATTCAACATGGTCTATAGATTTTATTTTAAGTTCAAAAAGTAGTCTGAAATATGGCAAGGATAATGATTTCTATATACTTTTGAAGGCAGTCAGTAGTTCTATAAAAAGACCATGGAATGCATTACCTCTTTCTTCCCAAAATGACTATTATAATTAAAAAAAAAACCTGAATTGACAATACATTTAGTTTGCATATATTAATATTCACCCATTTTGTCTATTTTGGATATTAAATAAATATAGGACTTGTGCATATGAAACAAGCTTTTGCTGAGTTGCTGAATAGGTTTAACTGATTGTACTTCTCTTTCTGTATCAGAATATATCTAGAAGATGTGAAGAAGGAAAACCATGAAAAACTCTCCAAATGCCATTTATTTTAAAACTTTAGAAGATAACTTATGTCAAATAAAATTTCAATAAAATTAAATATTTCAGATTGTCTATTTCTCAAGCAATGAATAGAGAACAATATGTGTTCTCTTATATATGGTCTCATATTTTCATTAAATATATTTTGAAGAAAAAAGATTTGTTAAGCATTATCATTAACATCCAGAGTCATGGGATATAGGAAAACAAACAAACAAAAAATTTAATGATAAATGAATATTTGTAAGGAAGCCTATCAAATTTTCAAATAGATCAGGTTTAGAAACTGTTGGCAATTCACCAGATTTGAAATTTACACTCAATATTTGGTGCAATGCATAGAATGGAGCCCTATCTTCAATGAAATGGGAGAATTAAGTTCTTTATCATAGACTTCTAAAGATTAAATTAAAATAACAACACAAAATGAATCATGACATTTTAATAAAACATTATTCAGAACATGCTGATCTTTACCAAGAACTAAATCACTGGACTATCCTCATTATTAACACTTACTGTGCTGAAATAGTTACTGTGGTTTTTAATCTTCCCAACGACTCTAAAAGTTAGCTGTTACTATCCTCACTTCTGGGTAGCATTCAGCTGAGGCTCAGAAATGTAGAGTTCATTGGAGTTGGTGAAGCAGCTGTGTGTACCTATTTCTGAGTGATTTTAAAGTTCGGGTGTTACAGACAAATGTACTCTAATTGTCCATCTCATGTAAGGCAGTCACTTACGATGTATTTTAGAAGATCCTCTTCTCAGTTCTGTCTTTCTTTCTAAAAATCGGAAGCCTGGTCCTGCTTATCCTTTGACATTTTTTTAAAAACCTTGTGATTGTTGAAGTATCATTATCTTAGATCCTTGCTAATGTTTAAACAGTACAGGTTTTCCCCCTCCAGTGTTGACACGTGGGGCTCCAGGCACCACAGCCATCTTTGCACTTTGATTCTACCCTAATTTAGATCCTTGATGTGTTTTTCTTGAACATCTTTAACATGTTCAGTCATCAACATATAGCAAATATCCAAGAACATACCCTATGTTATGTTCTGAGGATAAAACAATAATGTTTTTCAAGATTGATTCCAAATTCTCTGACACTCCTCCCAGTAAGAAGAGGAGTCTCTAATCCTTCTCCTTGAATTTAGGCTCTCCTTACCCAATGGAGTGTGAGAGAAGTGACTCTGTACCAGGATGGGTCCAGGGTTTAAGAAACCGAGAGCTTCTTGTCTCAAGTCCAAGTCACTAGGAGAGACCACAACAGTTCCTACTGAGTTCTCAAGTCTAGAGCCAGCATCAACCACCAGGTCTGTGATCAACAAACACACAAAGACTGGAATGATTCCCATCCTGGGCTCCTATCATGAACTCCCCAAGTGAACACAAGCTACCCCTAGATCTGTGAATGACAGTAATAAAACAAGGGATGCTGGCTTAATTTACAATGACTTAGGCAACATGTTAGCAGCAGCAAGTAAGTAGAAATGGTGATTAAAAACAAAAGTCTTTCTAAGTCTTACTGTGCCGGGGTAGGGGAGGAGAAGACTGCTGTGCATCCTCAGTGCATTTTACTTTGGAGGACCACTTCTTAGGCCCCATCTACCCAAGACTGATTTTAATCTTCAAACAACTCTGCAAGTTAGCGCCTCATTTATGGCTACTATATAGCTGAAGCTCAGAAATGGTAATTAGCCTGCACTGAAATTGGTGTACAAAACTTGTCTGTTTTGAAACTGATTTCACACCCCTTTCATTCTCTTAGGTTCTTTTAGCCTTATTCTTTTTGGTTTTCAAAGAAGTTCCTACTTAGAAGAGACTTTAAAGTATCTGTTGTCTCCAGGTATTTTAATTCTCTCAGGCTAAAATATGATGGACAGGTGAAGGAGATGGGAATTCTAGGAATGACACCAGGTGCCGCTGCACCGGAGGCCACACCGATGGAATGTCTGTGGCTGACCCCAGCGATCAGGGGGGTATGGCACATTCTTCCAGGAGTGTCCAGATATCACAATATTAATTTCAAATAAGTATAACACAGTTTTTGTCTTCATAAAGAATTAAATATGTATAAGGAAGTGTTTGACTTCACAAAGAAAAGTGTCTTCCTTACCACTGTCTTAAGGAAAAGATTTGTGCCAATGAAAAACACAGAAAACAGTATTGTATATTGAAATACAACTTAATAAAACTCTGATCAGAATTCAGGTTTATTTTGTTCACCCAGATTGCTGTGTTGTTTCAAAAGGAAAAAAAAAAGCATCTATCTGATTAGCAACTTATTTCTCTGGGATGTCAAAAAACATTTTTATAGTGAAACCTAGGTTTTTTAAGAAATTGGATGATATTGTTGCAAAAAATGTAGAAAAAAGATTAAGTACATGCTTAATTACATTTTAAATTAAATGTAAATATGGTAAATAAAATCTAATTGGTAATTGTAGGTTGTTTCACAATTAGGCTGAGAGCATGCTGTTACAAGCCATATTCACATATTCATACTGAAATCACATAAGAGATGAAACTCTCTAAAAAAAAAAACTTGAATAGTTTATGTAATTATATTAAATCAGAGAGGTCCTGTTGCTTTGTTCATGGCTGTGAAAAAGACATATAATACTGAAATGAAACATTATTACCACCTCACTTACTCATTCTTGGAAATGGTTTAGTGATTACTTCAACATGGACATCAGTGGAAAACATTTGACATTTGGCCTAGAAAATCAGACAGTAGACCACAGAGACTTTGATTAAAAACCTTCATGTAATTTTCTCCAATCAGTACCTTGGCCTGTTCTTTTATCAGACTGAAGGTTGCTCTCATCACCTGCAAATTTATACTAAAGCTTTAAACAAACAAGCATGAAACTTTTACATGAAAATTCCCTTCTGAAGGAGAGCTTACAGAGGCGCTCAATGATTAGTTGTGCTGATGATTTCATTCCTTCTGTGTGAAATAAGCCTACAATCTGGGTGTGTGTGTGTGTATTCCGGTCACATGTATGCATGTATATATGTTTGTTTAGCCTTCATCTCATAAAGCATTTTTGGGAAAATGCTACCCGGTTGCTAGTTATTGCTTGCTAGAGGAAAAAAAAAAAAGATAACTTCTTTCACATCATCTGTATGTCAGGAACTATTCTGAAGTCAGAAATCATGCAAGCCACTAGGGTTCTGTATGTTTAACCTCCTATAGAGCAGAGCCATTCCCATTACTGAGAAGAATGAACCCTTAGCGACACAACAATAGAGATCCCGAAATGAACTGCATTGCAGTATCGCCATGAATTAAAGTCTCCATCAGAGGCTGTGGCTCTTGGCATCTGAGAGCAAGAGCTCCCATGAATTCAAGCAAGGAACTCTGCAGTAATGAGCCATCCTGCTGCCTTTTCTCTTTGAAGACAATTTATATGATGAAACTTGATAATTAACTAATGTCTAACAAACTGAATCCAATATATCTGTCTTTGGGTCAGAGGCAGTGGCTCTGGTCTCCTGGAATATGCCACCCCATCTACCAGTCCCTTGACAAAGAGACAGTCCCTGCTAATACAGTGTCACACTAAATTTGCTTATCTCTTGCAAACAAGGAGGTCTGCTATAAAATATGTATGCATTATCAAAACATTCATAATAAAATCCTAATAAAAATTAGAAAGTTGGAGTAAAAGAAAAGCATGGTGTTCAGCTGTATGTTTTGAAGTGACTTTAATGTCTAATATGTCATATATGTGGTGGCTATTACGTATATACATATAGGTGTATATATATACACACATGCAGATACCATGCCTAAACCTTTGAGTTCGAAATTGCTTTTCCAGGTTCATATTCAGTTTCTAAGGTAAGAAGGCAGTATAATGAAGCAAAACCAACTTTTCTAATACAACAACTTTATCTTTCATGGTTTACAAATTGTCATTGCACTTTCATACCCTGGAGAATATGAAATCTACTCAATGATTAGAGACAGTCAAAAAAAAATTTCCTCCTTAATACCACCTGAAATAGCAAAGTTAAACAGAAAAACATGGAAGGTGAAAAAAAGAAATACTTGGATCATTTTTCAAAATGTCAATGTTTTATTTAAACCTGCCTGGGGCTGATCTTTGCACTCAATCCATGTACATGGCATGGTATTGGAATTACAACTCTCGGATGGAAAGAAATAAGTACAAGGCAGACTTTGCATCACAAGTTGTGACTATTTCTTGATACATGCTTACAACAGTCATTTATTGGTCCATTGGCCTACCTCCTTATGAAATCAGATTGCATTTTTGGAAATCAGGCAGAGAAATAAAATCTTCTCTCAGAGATGAATTATCTATTGGGAAATACTTTCATTATGTGACTGCTATAAGAGGTATTCTGCTGGAAAAAAGTGATTTGTTCCATGGAAAAATGCATCTAGAGGAAATTGATATTTAGTTACTCATATCAACCATGCTTATAAAAAAGCCTAGTTTTTTATCTTTTAAAAACATTACATTATTGATTTTTTAGATGTATTGATTTGTAAAAGGACATACCACAGGAAGCTTAAATCCTCTTCTTCCAAGTGCTGACTTTGAAATATAAAATGCATTGCTGATGAATGAATTAATTTCTTTTGTAATTTCAGGTTAATGCATTAACACCCTAACAGTACACATATATCTAAGATAGCATAATTTTATGTGATGTTCTAATTAAATTATGATTATCAGAATTATAAAATAAATAACAGTTGGTTGCATTGCATACTGGAGGAATATTTAAAATATGTTCTAAAAGATTAACTGATAATAGGACAAGCTGGAAGTTAATATATAAAAATCTTATGAATATTTTATATACAAAAATCCTATGAATGGGATTATAAGTAATCAGCCCAAATAAACTCATGTGATAAGGATTGTGAGAGGTTATCTTACTGTATTTGCCAGTTTTTTTACCTACCTCTGATATAGGTGCTTTGTAAAATCATACACTTAAGTTTATGTGTCCTTAGATCTACAGAAAGCTTTATATTTTATACCATACTTTGCATACATAATCAAAGGCATAGTTGATGAAATCTCATGGTATACAAAAATATAGAATCCTATTTCTTATTTTGAAATTGCTCAGGTGAAAAGCATAATATCTGGTATCTATATTAGGTGTTCATTAAATATTTGTTCAATGGTTGAATTGTGAGAAAGAGAACCAACATGACTTAAAAGGTAGGTATGGGACCCTCCTTAGTGATGCATCAGGTTAAAGCACAGCATCAAAAAGCTAGCCGCAGTCACTTTAGCAGGAGCTGGATTCCCCTGCCAGAGAGGTGACGACATGGTGAGGCAGAGCTTCCTAACCTTCCCACTACTCCTCTCAGCAGTGTACTTTGTCAGTCTACTCCCTACTCTGTCTCTGGAGAATCCTCTCACTGCCCCTGCACTTCTGGCCTGTACCCCAGCTCTTTATGCATATATATATATATATATATA
>NW_004567110.1:23301299-23331122 GCF_000260355.1 Condylura cristata
TGGCCTGTACCCCAGTTCTGTATGAACAGATAAGTGAATCTTTAAAATATATATATATATATATATATAATATATATATATATATATATATATATTATATATATATATATGTTTATTTTTGTACATTTATTTTTTTATCTCAATTGTAATGCCCATGTGTTTCCCATCACCAAGTCACCCATGTGCCGTCACCATAGTCCAGTGCACTTCCCTCCCCCCACCATTTTTGATCCCATTCCCCACTCCACCCCCATAATATGTCTCTGGTATATGACTGTTCATTATTCTTATTGCATATATAACTCTTTTAAAAAAAATAAGTAGGTATGCATAATGATACTGGTTTTCCATTTTAAAGTGACTGCAAAATAGTGATTTGTGGAGAGTAATTGTTAATTTCCTTTTGTTCCTTTGTGGGGAGGTTAGCTCATGACTGGTCATTGATTCTGAGGACTTCCAGGATATAGAAATAAAAAAGCCGCAAAATTTCAGAAAGGCTTCCAATATAGAAAATATTCATGTGCTAAAATTTGTGGTGCGAAAGATTAGAGAAAATGAGAATTTAGAGTATGGCAAGTTTATTGGTACTTGGAGGGATCATTTATTTCACAAGAATCATGTTTATTGAGGACTTGCCAGGGGCCAGACTCTGGACATGCCATGAGTACAAGGGCAGCCACATGCACACAGGCCACGCCGCCTTCTTCTCCCTACTTTAGTGGTCACAACTAGTTCTGTTTAGGGGACCAGAGATGGCTTTACAGAGAAGCTGACGTTTGAGGTGAGTGTCCAGTGAACTGGAAAGAGGGAGGGGCACATCAGCAAGCAATCAGAACGACAATACTCCTTAAAACTAAGAAAACAATAAATGTTTAAGAAGCAGCACTTAGACCTTGAAAAATTAGATGACAGAGAGGAAGAGACTATGGAAAGGACTATGAAGTTTCTGTTAACAAGGACTCCCAAAATACAATGATGTAAACAAGACAGAAGTTTATTTTCCCCATGTAACAATATGAGCATCAGCCATTGAGGAATGACATGGTCCCCCCATTGTGCAGCATCAGGGAGTCCCTTCCTAGCTAGTGACTTAGACACCCCTGGCAGATGCTACTGATGACTTTCATCTCATGTTGCAGGTAGTTGCTTCAGTGTCCACCATTACACCTGCATTCCAGCCAATGGAAAGGAGAAAGGGAGAATAAAAATACATATCCAGCCCTCCCTGGTGGAACAGTGGGTTAAAGCACAGCACTGCAAGCAACCTGCAGACGCTTCAGTGTGAGTTCGATCCCCACCCCAGAGGTGACCTGCATGGCACAACAGACCTCTCCTAACCTGCTCGCTGCTCCCCTCAGCAGTGTACATCATCAATCTGCCTGTTCTGCTCCCCACTCTGTCTCTGGTGAATCCTCTTACTGCCCCAGTTCTGTATACATAAATAAATAACAATCTTCAAAAAAATACATATCCATCCAACCCATTTTTTCTATTCATCCTAGTTTTTTCTTCCACCCACACAAAACACCCATATCTTTCATACTTTCTCTTCAAAATGAGGACAAAACCCTGAGAACTTAGTTGCCACTTTGGGCCCAGAATACTGGAAACTGTTCTCTTGAGTCATTTTCAGGTTTTCATCAATTTCACTCTTCTTTCCATATCACCTTCTTTAAAGGAATGGGGTGAGAATTGTGCATAAGGAGAGAATCCTTGGCTAAAAAATGATACCAAAATGAGAATTACTGCTCATTATGGGTAAAGGTCTTAATTTTTGGGCCATTGTTGCCAACCTGTGACAGCTTCATTATGGCTTAGAAAAGTGATCCCAGATGAACAACAGCTATTTCTTCCCCCATTAAGTATAATCACACTCAGGAGAGATGACTGTAGGAAAGAGAACTTGGAATCCTGTAATACTAGCAGGGTGTAGCTCTTAACAAAATCACCTTAACAATCGGTATCTACAAGGTGCCTGTCTACTCCAGCTGAGGAATATCGTTCTTTTTGCCAGTTTTGCACATCAGGAAAATCACCAACAAAATTCTAATTCCAGTCTCTTTGTTACAGGAGATTCTATGTGAAACAGCAGGACACAATGTGTCTTATATATACCATGGCTGACAGTGGGGGAAATTCAAACCAGAAGTGATTTGTCTTCTGCCTGCATGCATGTGAGGCGAAATCAGGCATTGGGAAGAAATAGGAAACACCTTAATGAAAGAAATATATATATATATATTTTTTTTTTCAGAAAATTCTTTTGCATGTTCTGAAGTATGAGGTAGGCCTCTAAAAGGCAATTTTATTCCAGTTGTTGGAGTTTAAGGAAACTATTCCCAAGCCTAGGTACTTCATAGAAGAGTATCTTCTTGTCTTTTTTCTTTCATCATTTTAATGATAATATAATCCTAAAGAAGAAATGAAGATTTCCCCAGTTTTCAAACTTAGTAGAAAATCACATTTATATCTATTCTTTAAAACAAAAAGCATTTAAAAAAGCATTTTTAAAGATTTATGTATTTATGCATACAGAGTCAGGGTACAGGCCAGAGGTGCAGTGTTGATGAACGGCTTCACCAGAGACTGGGGAGCAGAACAAGTAGACTGAAGAAGTACACTGCTGAGGGGAGCAGCAGGTGAGACAGGAAAGGTCTGCTGTGCCATGTGGGCCACCTCCCTGACTGGGAACGAACTTGCGCAGAAGCAGCTAAGGCTAGCTTCTCGGTGTTGCACCTTAACCTGCTCTGCCACCAGGGAGGGCCTGGAAATAATTTTTATTTCATATATTTTTTCTACCCAAATCTGACTGCCTTATAGAAATTTCAAAATGGCTTATATACCAAAAAGGAATTATCTCTTTTCTCTGACTTAAGAAATAGTTACACTTCTGAACTGTTCAGAGTCAACATCTCAAACAGAAGCCAGTGTATATCCAAGTTCATAATAGAAATACCATGTGATATAAAATTGTATAAATTAATAACTGGAAAACTATAAACTTATTTCAAATATTAATTTGATAATTATCTTAGTTTAGGGAATCCTAGTTCAGAGCCTACTTTCACATCACTTACTGGATTTTCTCTAATTTTTTTTTATTTTATTTTTTATTCTCTTTGTCCTTATTTCCCTCTATGTTATTTGGAAGACTCTGATTTTTCCATTCTTTTAGCTTTCTATTCTCATTGATCTCCTAATTTATGAATGTCTGTTGTATATGACTATTAATGTTTCTTTCAACCTCTCTCTCACTCTAAAACTGTATCTTCTAAGTCCTTCCTCTTCCTTGTGTATCACTGCCACCCTTCCCCTTTGTCCCAAACATACACTCACATTCATACACACAGAATCAGACACATCCCTCCTCTTGTTGGTATCATGGTGCAGCTGGCACTGGGACAAGATGTACTGGGGATGGCTGAGTCTGGGAGCATAATCACACCTATGAGAGTTGGCCAACAGAGAGTAACAGAAGGCAGGGCAGCTGGAAGAGCAGACTATTTGGGGAGCCCCCAAAACAGACAGTAGTACTCAGAGAATCATTGGAGGAAAACATGAATTTAGGAGAGTGAGGTAAATGCTAGAAAGACATGGCTGTCAATGGGGATTCAACACTCAGAAACACATGCAGAAAACCACCCCCCTGAATAGATCGTTCTCCATATTGTAATTGGAAAAGTGTTAGTAAAAGACTCTAACTCGAGAGAAATCCAGCTCACAGAGACCAATGAAAGCACAGAAAAAGATGAGAGAACCAGGTACATAAACCGGACTGTCAGACACCTGAGTCCCCCTGCCATCCCAATTTTCCATGTTTCTTGCTTTGTCCTACCTCTGAACCTGAGTCATGGGCAGGAGGTTAGTGCTTACTGTGCAGGCACCTGAAGGATGCTTTATCAGAGGGGTGACCAGCTGCACACCTCTCATCTCTATTTGCACCCTTACTGTTTTCTACTCTCAGGGTGTATCAACTTGTTGCCTCAGTAGTTGCCATCTAGAAGTTGGAATTTGAAATTAATATCTGACAAGGATGAGAAGTTTCTTTCAAAAGGACATTTTTTAAAGGGTATGATATGTCCTATAACCTTGAATTGCCAAATTCTTGAAAACCTCCGTGGCCCAAATTTCATATAGAAGCCATTTTTCATAAAGCATCAAATTTTATCTTTCTGAGATTTACAAGTCGACAGTGATGAATAAAGAACAACTTGAGCTGTGTGGACACAGGGATTTAGTGTGGTTTGTGAAGCAGACTTGTGAGCTGAATTAATATATGCGATACACTTTGAGTAAAAAACACTGCTAGGTCTTTCAATGTAAGAAACATCTGTTCTCGCCAAGTGTCTACCTGCCCTCTTTGTGTCACTCTGACCCACCAAACACACACAGACAAAGGATCCACAGAGGCTAAACTGAGGATATAGGCCTCTTCTATTTCCAAGATTTCCCCAGCTATCAGCCATTCAACACACCCAGTCACAGAACCCCAGTCATCATTCTGCTGACTCCTTGACTCCTGTTGGATCTAAAACCTGGTTCCTGACTTATAGTTCAGCCTCAAGTTCATTTGAGCACAAAACTGATCCAACCTCATCCAGAACTCCTTAGTTTCTCTTAGTCACACTTAGTGACTTTGGGAAAGAGATATTTCCAGATTTTTTGGCCTGGCCTCTTTGGTATGAACTTCCTATTTCCCACTTTCATCCTGTCAGCCTTGACAATCAAACATTTTCAAAAAACATTGTCTTAACATAGTAATATGGTATTGCTTTATAAAAAAGTTTGTGTGAGAGAGCACAGTAATAATTAGAAGAAAAAAATTCTAAATGAGTGGAATAGAAAAGGACAGCTAAAAACAATCATTACTTTCTGTATAAATCAAGTAGTACTGTATATTCTTAGGCTATGATAATATGAGGAGTACTATCTGTATTAAAGTCACTAAAAATTATATAAGTACATAGGATTATACAGATAAAGTACAATTTGATGGCAAATATTCCTCCTTATTATTGAGGATACAAATGATATAGCCCCTTGAGAAAACACTCATTAAGTAAAACATACTGACCATAAGACTCAATACTCCCCCTGGTAGTTAATTTCCTCATGTGGAAATACAGGTCCATACAAAGATGTATATACAGAGTCACAGAAGCCTTTCCACAATCGTCCCAAACTAAAAACAACCACCAATGAATGAGTGGATGAAAATATTGTCTATATACATAAAATAGACTACTGCTCAGCAATAAGGAGCAATAAGCTGTTGATAAATGCAACACAGTCGATATGAACATTATTTTACTAAATCACACAAGAAAGGCTTCATTCAATATGACCATTTATAAAACATTCTTAGAATACTAGTTCATCTAAAATGTTACTGCCATTGATCTTCTGACAACAATTCTTTTGAAAATAATTATAAAAAGTAAAACATTATGAATAGGGAGATTTAATTTGGTCACATTATGTGCAAAACCAACCCAATGGAAATTCATCCCAAATATGTTTAAGCCCACAAAACAGCAAGTCAGAAGCAGAAGAGGTCTCAGAGCTCAACATGACCAGTACCCACATTATAAAATTCAGGAAATAACCATATAAATACCTACAGATTTACTTACAGTCCTATATTGTTGTTATTTATATTTATAGACTTTGCTTGACAATTTTATAGAATAGTTTTTCATGCAAGAAATAATTATGCTATTGGAAAATTTGCTTGGATTCAATAAGTATTGGTTTCATTTTCTATAACAGCATTAACATTTATGTCTCAGTGGCCACACCTGTAAAATGGCAGTGAAATGCTTAAAGAAATAGAACAGGTAATGAAATCATAGTATGATTCTACTAGAAGCAGTATGACAACATCCTGTAATTTTATAAAGCAAGTGACCTATTTATGTATTAGAAAATAATTTGTTAAGATTTCTTCTAACTTCACATATTCATTTTGCGAGTAGATATAAAATCTTAATTATTCATGCTTGTGAATTTTGAAATTAAGAAAATCAAAATTCACTGATACAAAAAGAAAACTATATAGTATGTGTGCACATTAGTACACATACATGATTTTTATATTTTAATTTGCAATTAATATTATAGGTGAACTTGAAGGTAGGTTTGGATTTAATGCACACATTAATTCAAGACTGGATTTTCTAGAATTGAGCAGAAGGAAGTCGACCTAATGCCTAACACGGAGTATAGAAAAGAAAAAAAATTCTAGGATGTGATTTTAGTGAGTAAGAAAAAATGCTACCACCTTCTGAGCCACACACTCTCAACAGATTAATTTGCTTAAATAAATTACATTTAATTCTTTGGAAAGATCTGCCTAGTTTCTTGTTGCTGTTGTTTTTAATATTCTCAAACAGTACTTGTCTGTGCTTTGTCTTACTTCTTCAGATCATAACACAGTGAAACAGAAATACAGAAACAACCAATAGTGCATTCTTTCCCCTAATAAATTAGAAACATAAAACTGAAGTTTATTAAACACTTATTTTTTTACCAAGCACTTGGTTAAGCATTTTGCATGCATCATCCTACTGAATCTCACAACTACTCCATGAAGTGGGCATTGCCATCACTTTACAGCTGAGCAAACTGAGGTTTCAAGAGGTTAATAACATTTTCAAGGTCACACAGCTGTTAAGGGGTAGAGCCAGGTCTAAAATGCAGCAAATTCAGCTCCATTCTTAAAACTCTACATACACACCAGTAGTTCTCAAAGTGGGGCCCAGACACCAGCAGCATCAGTATCCCAGGAAATTTGTTATAATACAAATCCTGGGGCTCCATAATGGAACTACTCACTCAAAACCTCAGCAGGTAGATAGGAACCAGCATTCTGATATTACAAGCATTTAGAATAATTTAATGCTAAAATTTGAGAAGCACTGAATTACAGAGGTCCTCCATAGCAGTGATGCATTTAAATCACCCATGAACAATCCATGTTCAAAGGGCACCCAGATGACTTAACTGGTGGATTTCTTGGCTAAATAAGCAAAAAAGTAACATTATTAACATACATTCTTTTAAGAATGGAAGTGAAGAAGCTTCTTGGAACCCAACTTTAAGACTTCTGCACATCACTTTATTCATTTATGTTATGGAATTCAAACCACTTTTCCAAGGGGAAAACAAATTTGTTATCCATAACTTAGGGAAACCTAAGTTTTCATCATTACCAGATCGATTTCCCTTCATTAAGTCAGGGCTGAAAAACAGAAACTTTTGGCGAAGGTGACTCATAATTCCCCTAGTTGCTTAAGAGCTCATCATTTTGATGATTCTATATGATATGGGATGGAGGTGGGAGGAAAATGTTAACTATTAGAGAAGGCAGCAAGATGAGGTAAAAGGTATTTTCCACACAAAATTAAAATTCCTTGATAGGCATGTATGCTTCTGCACTACCCATCACCCACCCCTGACAATCAGTGTCTAGCCAGTACCCTGTAGATAACCTATATTAATCTAGGGAATTCCATGTCATCTAAGTGGGCTGGCAGGAGCCAGTGTTGTGTTACACATTTCAGAAAATGAAAGAGAAAACTAGAGCACAGTTTTAGTGAAAATATGCTTCTTAATTCACATTAACTGTCTATTAGGATTGTGCTTACCGATGTGAAAGGTTTGGAAAAACTATGTGAGATATCACATTAAAACAGGAAACAGATGGTGCTTAACTGGGTATGCAGGTGAGGAAACAGGAGCTTCCTCATTTGGCTGTGGGATGCAAGAACAGCAACGATCTGTTTGTTCTTTAGTCCGAGTCTGAAGAAAATGTCAGTATGTTTGTGAATTACTGTTCATCATGTTTAAGATGTACTAATTCACTTACATAGAATCTAACATGATAACAAGAATATAATCTGACCATGAATTCAGTCAATTGTGGTTTATTCTTGTTATTACAATTACTGCAGAATATCAGACTGTTCTTCTGATGTTAATAGAGAGCATACTGGCTTTTAAAACATGAAAGACTTAGTGCAGATTTAACCATTTGCAAGTCAGGTTAACACTGGAATAAACGAAAATAATTTATCGAATGTACTAAAACTGAAATGCAGGGAGATTTATGATAGGTAGTCACACAATAATAAAAACCAAAGATTAATTAACATAAAAATTCTAGCAGTCATATTTCTCTAAGTAGAAATAATTGTAATGTAATTTTATTTCACTGATTGAAAATCTGACTGGGTCTTTAATAAAGTCAATATGAGATGAAAGGCACCTTTAGGCCCAAGGAAAACAGGACTTGATCTCACTAGCTTCAGAATGAAAACCATTGAATTGTATATTATGTGCATGCACATGTACACACACACACGCGCGCACACACACACACACCAGATACCTTCATTGATATTTATTGCTTCTAGAGAATGGGAAATTTGAAAGAAAAATCAATGCAAATTTATAAAAATCTAAGGTATTTTAGGATATTGTACCATTGAATTTTATTTTTTGTTCATTTCATTAATTCTCAAAATATTTAAATATCAAAAGTAAAAGGAAATATTTTAAAGGAATTGCAACCAAGATACTAAGTTACTGAACCAAAATCAATCATTTGTGACATTTTCTACTCATGGAGAAATCACACTACAGGCAAAAGTCTCAATAATTAAAAAAAAAATCTTTAGCTTTTCAAACATAGGTCTTCTAGCTATGAAACAAATGTCTAAACTGTTAAGGGTACAGCACTTTCTTCCTACCTCATCTTCATATCTCTACAACACTTTGCCTATTGCACCATAGTTGCTCAATAAATGTTGGCTAGATCAAATGGGCTAGTTTTCTAGTACACGTTAGCGGAGTCTAGTATATTTAAAATATAATGTTTGTGGATGAATAGAGAAACTCACTCTTTGTGTACTACAGGCATTCATCTGGGGCTTATAAACACTATCGCAGGCACCTGGTGGTTCTCTTTTCATCTTCTCTCATGATGCTGAATTGCACTGCTTATCCAGACTTTTGACTAGTGGAAGATGCAAATGCATTTCTGTAGTTAAGATCACGTGGATGTATAGGTGTGACTTAAACTCATTGTGAGAAGTTGGCTGGTACTGCAGAAGTAACCACCTAAAGTAAGTCAAAAAAACTATCCAGGTTTTGGTAAATGCAAAGAAAAGGCAAAATGGGGAGAGGGCACAGTGGGTTCTGCTAGAGGACTGTGAGTATCTTGATGCTGGGTGTTGCACGTTAACATACCCTGAAGGGTGTGATTCTATACATGTCATCCCCAGTGTTTGAAATCAATGATATCTCAATTAAAAAAAATAAGCACTTTCTAAAGATGGAGACTGAGTCACATTAAGAAAAGTGAAATGAATGAACTTGTGTCTGAAGAGAAGAATTCACAGACTATAATATCCAGATTTTATCCAGAGACAATTTGTTCATTTGGAATGACACAATTGTGGAATATGTGACTTGAATATAAGCAGACATGTTAAAGTTGTGTTCTACTTTATTTAAAAAAGCTGAGTAATTTTAAATTTTTCTTCAAAATAGAAACATGTTGACAAGGATGTCTATTTTTAATTATGCCTAGAGATAGAAAACATATTTATTGTTAACTTCCTAAGGTATTATTGAACTTAAATGTATTTTTTTTCTTTTTAAAAAAAATTCTTGTGGAGAAAGATATAACTAAATGGAACTGTACAAATATAAATATTTAAAGCACAAAGTTTGCTAGTTCTATATCTCTATCTATTTATATCTATTTGCCCTTTAAGAACATGAGCAATTTAAGATAAGAGAAGCTGTTCTATTTGTGTATCGAGGGAGATACTCAAAATAGTTAACTAACAGTAACAGTGTGGTCACTAACCTGTCAGAGCTGAGGGCTGAATTCAAGGGAAGTATACAGATGGCTCAAACAATGGCTGGGGTGGGCGGGGTACAGAGGGCAAGGCTTTAGCAACTATTTTAGCATAAATGTAATTTTTATGATGATTGAAAATCAGCTGTGTCTTTCTTCAGTGCTCATGATATATAGTCATAATCAATAGCTTTGTGTTGAATAAAAAAAGTAATAAATTTATTCCACATTCACCAATTAAAACAAGGAAGAATATTCTACGAGAAACCAGAAATACAGTCAGGTTTAAATATATTGCTGTGGATAATTCACAAAGGGAAAAGCATACAGTACATCTATACACACAAAGACACACAGCATCCTTTTAAAATGAGTTGTGGAAAAAAGAACAATTATGCACAAATGATGCCCACATACTTCATTTTTGTAGTGTGTTATCTAACTAAAAGCATTCACCAAGAAAACCATCTATAATGCTGGGCAAGGTAGAGCTGAAATGGTAAAGTTTCTGGTATCAATTATCTTTATTATCATACATATAATTTACATGCTTGGTGTGATCCAAGATTAAGAAGGGAAAAGGGCTAATAATGACACTGAGCCAAAAGGAATTCCAAAATGTGAAATTTCCTAGTACCTTAATTATGGAGCAGAGGGAGAGTAACTGATAAATGGTAGAAATAATAAAGCAATATGATAGGCAAAGAAACACAGAGAAGGGTGTTTTTCCATGAAAAAAAAATATAGAATTTTGCTGACATAAACCATCCTGCTCTGGCTAAAAAAGCACTGGAATCTTCCTAAGAAAGGCTTTCAAAGAACCAACTGATATTTTGCATAAAGTTATTCAAGCAGCACCTAAAAATTAGCAAACATCTTGTAAAGACATTACCAGTGTCGATAGTGAGTCCTCTGAATTTATGAATATATGCTCTGGGTAGATTTCCTGAACTCTGTGGACTTGATTATTTTCTTCAGAGGAGACGGTTTCACAGACAACCACCCCTTCATTCTAAGCCTTTGAGACAGGCGCAGTTCTATAAATGACATGTGTTTCTCAAAGCCTTGACAGGAAATTTGAGGTGCACACATTCAACCCAGTATGACTTCCTCCCATTCTTGATGATTCATTCAGTTCAACCAACTTCTTGTTTCTTCCTGAGCAAGCTCTATACTTCACACAACTCTCCTTCAAATTTTGCTTTCTGTCTAGAACCTCTTTCCTGTTGATTATACCTACCCTTTGATCCTCATCCCATTCCCAGCATCATTAAGAAAGTTTTCCTAATATTTCCAGATAAAATGCATCCCTCTTTACCCTCTGATATCCAGGATATACCACACCGTCTCTCTGCTTTATGTTTTTCCTGTGTAATCTCCCTAAATTAAAAGGGTCACAAGGCCAGAGAACCCTTCATTTTTTGGATGCTTCATTCCATCCAGTAGTGTTTATGGAGAGTATTCCTGACCAATTAGACCAGTTTCACACTTCAAAATGAGAAAGAAAGAAAAAAGCATGAAGTTCAGTGTTTCTGAATGTTTCAAAAAATTGTGCAAAAGTACTCCAAAATTCCATGTCCTTATGTTCTAGTGGGAAGGTGTTTGACAACTCATAGAATCTCACTATGATGCACCATGCACAGGAATTGGGGTGACACACTGACAGCCATAAAGTGGCCATCACAGCCATCTGCATTTTGCCAGTTTCAGACTATGACTTTCAATAAATCACCCACTGTCTATAGTTATACATTTTTCTTAGAATAATACTTTGACTAACACCTTGAAAGATTTATGTTATCATTAATAATAGCTCTCCATGTTTTTAAAAAGCACCTTTATAAGAGTCTCTGATCTAGAGATTAAATTCCTTTTTTTAAAATTTATTTATTTATGAATACAGAACTGGGGTACAGGCCAGAGGCTCAGGGGCGGCGATAGGCTTCACCAGAGAAAGAGTGGGGAGCAGAACAGGCAGATGGACAAAGCACACTGCTGAGGGGATCAGCGAGCGGAACAGGAGAGGTCTGCCACACCATGCAGTCACCTCCGGGGCAGGCGGGAATCGAACTCATGCGGAAGTGGCTTTAGCTTCTCAACGCTGTGCTTTAACCTGCTGCGCCACCAGGGAGGGCCCTAAATTCTTTTTTTTAATATTTCATTTTTGCATAGAATTGGATGCAGGCCAGAGGTGCAAGGGATGAAAGGACTCAACAGAGACAAGGTGGGGAACAGAACAGGCAGATCTACTGAAATACACTGTTGAGGGGATCAGCAGGAAAAACAGGAGAGGTCTGCTGCGCCATGTGGGTTAGTTCCCTGGATGGGGCCAACTCAGGCTTAACCCCTAGGCCACCAAGGAGGCCCATAAATTAATAAATACAAAGCTGTTTGCCTCAATTGCCCCAATTCTCAGTGACACATCTTGTTCTTTCAAATGTCTATTTCACACATTAAGTAATAAAGAAGATATACGTTATATGTGTATATATGTACATATATATTAATTGTGTGTCCTGAATGTTCAGTCCTAATCAGATTTACTATTCTATTTGTCTTCTGTGAAATCTTGTTTATGTTTTTTCTTCAAAATTATATTATAGCAAAACCTTGTGGTAGACTAAACATGTTCAAACAAACCAGATTTCAAATACATAATTTTCTATGGTTACATCTCATTTAACCTTCCTAACTGATAATATTTTCAAGTCAGCCTTGCCTTTTTAATAATTTTGGTGTTTGGAAAGTACTAGTTAAAAAATGGGAGTCTTTTTAAATCATAGGTTTATAAGTAAACAGTCTTAAGATATCCAAATAACCCTATTTACAGTGGCATTAAAAAAAAGCTTATAAACAAGAAAAATAAAGTGTAAGAGTAGAGGCTGCCATCAAATGACCACATATTAGAATAATAACAGATTCTACATTTGTGCATGAATGTGCAATTGAGGCTAATGTAAACACAAAATACTTTACCTAACAATTCTTTCCATACAAAAACACAGTGTATTTTAAAATCTAGAAATTCAGCAAGATGAATGGCATCAAAGCAGCCACAAAAATGACCCCACATCTATACTTTAAAACCTTGTCAAGAAACATATCCCTGATAATGTCATAAATAATCTATTTGGCTTCATTATCAACTGATAAACATTTCCCATCAATTCGTTTGAAGCCTATACTATTGATATAGTTCCAGAAAATAACAGATAGCCTAAAATAGCATTTTCTTAATCCTCTTCTTCAAGGTCTTCCTTCATAATAAAATATACCTTTAAAATTCATGTAGAGTCATCTCATTAGAAATTTTATTTTAGCTACAAATTTCTAATAAATAAAGTGGTGTTAAGCAAATTCAGTCTCTTCAAATACTTTCCCATCAAATTTTTAATTCAGCAATGAAAAGCCTACTAGAATTTAACAAGTCTGTCTGAAAGTCACTTCAGAAGCAGTATTTATCAACATTTTTTAAAAAACTGACTCAACTGTTAAAAATCATCAGTGGTCCCATTCACCCCCCACCCACCACCACTAGTTATCAGCAGGCTACTGATCTCTAAATTCATAGAGCCTTAGATCTCCAGACTCCATTTGTCAGTCAATTTGCCTGCTTTGTATTAACCACAGGCTTTGTGGCCAATGTTTACTATGCTGAGGAATATTTACTGAATTAAGCAAAGTTGTCAAAGTGATAACAACCTTATGTCATCCGTATTAATATTGACTCATCATACCTCCAAAACATATTCTCATAATTTACCTTTTCCTTGAGGAAAACAGAACATACGATGAAGTTAATTTAACATAAAATCAAGAAAATCAGGTATGTTTATTAAAGGAGAAAACATCAGTGGAGCTATTTGTAGGGAAAATGGAAAGGCACACACGTTAGCCTCTATTGAAGGCTACTGCCAACTAGACTACAAATTTGCTGTCCATCACTGAATGGCTGAAAGGGACACCTGGCTCCTAGGGTCCCATCCTGTGCTGTACACTTGAACTATGCTGCTAGATTTTCCTGTACAAAAATAGAACATGTTCTGAGTGAGGAATTTCATGACACGGTTTAATTCCAACTACAGAAAATTGCCCCAAGGGAAATGAATACTCTTGAGGAAATAGTTGTTTCTGAGAGGACACCTTCCTCAGGGGCAAGACCTGTATAGCTCCAGCTCCCTGTGGAAATGCCAAAAGTCTTCACCTTGTTTGGTCAGACAAGGACCAGCACACCTGTGGCTTATCAAAAACTAAGTCATTTTAACTGGACTCAAAGTCAGTTACTTTTAGGTGGCTAAAAGTAAACATCTGGTTGTCAGACAGGTCAGAATATAAGTACTAACCCTGCTACCCCACTCAAGGATGACATTAAGTAATTTACCTGATCGTTGAGATTGAGTTACTCTATCTGCTAACAGGGATAGCATCACCACTATAAGATGACATAAGATACTTTTCAGTAACTGTATGCAAACCACTTTTCTTAGAACCAGGGGAACACTAAAGGTTTGTTATTACTGCTACTGATATTTTTATTAATATGCTCCAAAATGTCATCTAAGTCACAGAAGCATCTGTGGCAAATGCTCATATGCTTACTTGATGTCATTGTGTTATAAGAATCGGGGCAAGACATTGAAAGTTACAGAATAGGGAAATATCAAGAAAACTGGGCACAATTGCAATTACAATGGAGAGCAAGACATTAAGAACTCATTCAGAGCTTCTTGTCCCATTGGGAGGAACTGAAGTAAAAGTAAATTTCAATATAATGTTATGATGATAAGCACTGTGCTCTAAAGACACTTGGACTCCAGGTCTGAGGCTCAGTCTGTGGAGTGTTCTGGTGGGTCACTGAGGATGCCATAAAGATGGCTGAGATATGAAAATGAGTAAAGGTTAGTCAGATACACAGCATGTAGGGAAAGACAGGAGATGAAGAAGAAAGAGAATGAGAGGATGTATGTAGAAAGAAGTCACCATTACAGACAAGAACAACACTGCACATTTCTGGGGAAAAAACAGTTGAGAATGTGTGTGACACCTATGTGGGATGGGGCATAACCACCGCTTTGGAGTCACGGACTTACATGTTGGTGGTCACCTACGTGTCCTGGAATGGACCTGCAACCACTTTGCTTGAAATGGACACAGGGAGGGAAAGGTAGATGTGTAGATTTTATCCCCCAAAACCGTATCAGGGTTTGGTATGGGTCTAAGCGCTAACACTATTTAAAGGTATTAAAGGTATCTATGACATGCAACCAGTATTTACATTTAAATTAAATCCAAACTCAATTCCCAAATAGCAGCATGGATGCTCTTTAATGGACTTTTCATTCTGAATCAAGGACGATGGAGTTGTGATGTCCTGTAACTCTTCATGACACTGTAATCTGCAACTGGTTAGAGTCAGTTTCCCACGCTCTTAGGCAAGAGAGTAAGTGAGGAATCCTCAGAGCTGTGCCACAGATACTTGATATAAGTCAATCTAGGGTTACATCCCTGTTTTCAGGGCTAACTAGGTTGAGTCCCAGGTACCTGTTTTAATTTAAATCCTGAATTATGACATTTGGAAATAAAGTAGATACATTTGAAAGTGACTTTGCTAGATAGTGATAATCCCATCATTAGCCCAAGGCAAACAGTTGTTCTGTTCAACCATTACACTCACAAAAAAGTAACAGAATAGAGAAGCAGATGAAATTTGCTCTATTACTTGTCTAATATGGACCGTTTACTATTTCTTTGATTTTCCTTGCACCGGGATGCACATGGGCTAAAAGACAGGCATAGTTTAGTCTAAGCCAGCACTCACAAGTTGGCCATAGTTGGTAACAAGTTTCATTTATGTGAAAGGATCCCTGCATTTGGTTTGGTGGGAAAAGTACCTCCAAATTTGTTTCTCCAGGGTGCCCATATTCTGTTGTTTTCAGTGATGGGTATTTGCTTATATGAACAGCACATTCCTTTCTTCCACAAGTTATTGCTGCACTCCCACCTACATGCCTCATTAGTAGCAGCTTGGTGTGAGATTCAGCCTCCATACCAAAAAAAAAAAATACTTTAGCTATATTTTTATTCACTTTTCTTGTTCTCAGATGCGAGAAGGGGGCCCTTGAGCTGTCTTCTACAATCCTCCAGTCATTCATTCTCAGCCTCTATCCCCCATGCACCTCACTGCTCTAAACCTTCTATCCAGATGCTGCCGGCTCATCACTGCCCTTCAGAGAGCTGAAAATAGAGGCTCTGTCATTCTGTGTAAAGTCATATTTGTTCACAATGGGTACCTGGGGCTTGATGTCAGTGAGGACCAATTCAAAAGCAATGTGCAATCAAATTATTAATGAAATTGAATTACCTTTTTGGAATTTTTATAAATAAAGTATGACTAAACATTTCAGCTAATATGCCCAGATAATTGCTCAAGCAAGGTAAGACAAGTATACTCGACAGAACTCCTACAAAAGAAGAAAGAAAAGCTGCATATGACTTTTATTTCTGAGGTTTAAATAAAATCCACTCAAAAGCAGTTATTTCACTAAGATCATAGCTTCAGTCATCAATAAATAAATAATAACACAAGTCCCCAGTACAGAATAAAAGCTCCAGCACCCACTGCTCAGAACCTGCCAGGAAGCACATTCCCCCAAGGAAGAAAGGTAAAAATATCAGAGGAAAACTGGCAGCATCTCTCAGGGATCTACCAGATGCCTAGAAGTGAATGTCATTTTCTCACCAATAATCTGCACTTTAATCTTACATGAAACAATTTTTCACAAAAAAAGTCTCTGTTCCCTTGTATTTGATAAAGAAAAAGAATTAGAAATAGGCCCAATTTCTTTTAGAAAAGTAGGTTTCTCCAGCTTTCGATTGGCCTTTCTCATGACCCCCCATACAAGAAGACAGATAATAAATATAATGATTTATACTGAAAAGAGAGCAGTGAGGATAATGGCCCAAACAGTGCTGTCTTTTATTATGTTACCATAGTAAATAATAGCAGTACCACTCACACCGTTACACGTAAGGTTGTAGCAGCGATTCCATTATAATTCCTGTTTTTCAGAAGTTTATAACTTGGTCTTGACAATATACTCCAGTCTGAAAGTAGCCATATTTTTTTAGTCAAAGGTTGGTTTTTCTTGATTGTGATGCTATTATTGAATAATAAAATTGGAAATTTAAAAGCACTTTCACTAATTTTCCCAAGTAAGTATACTGCAAACCTCTTCTCTGACACTGTAACACAAATACACACAACCCCTACTGGTTTGCCTGTACACATTACATGGAGAACAAGGTATACATTTAATGTTCATTAATTGGGATACCCTCTATAGTGTCTGACCAGAAAATGCATAAAAAGGATGTATTTATAGAGGGTTTATATTTATATTTGCTAACTCTATAAAAAAAATAGGATGCTTGTCTGATTGTGTCACAGAGTTTCATACAAAGACAGAAACACAATTCCTTTAAAGGAGAGACAACATAATTCAAGAAAAGATACTAGTAAAATCTAATGTCTTGGTAAGCTAGAGCACAGATGGGCATTATTTCATTGTATTTTGTACCCAAAACATAAGGAGACAAGATTTTGACACTAAATACAGTGTGTCAATTTTTAGTAGCTGAATAGTTCACTCACTGGGAGATAATATTTTTTACTGTTAAAAAAAAAAAGTTACCTGTTCAGTAGAAGAAGAATTAGCATCCATATAGGAAATCATAAACAGTGCACACCTGTGTTCCAAAAGTCTGCAGGCTCTTTTGATGGGGCACTAACATTACTCTGCTGACCTAAGCAGACAAAGCAGTTTTTGGCAGAAGAATAAATGCTTAAGGAAATTAGGAGGAAAAATTCTGACTCCATAGTTCTTATTTGAGTCTAAGAAAGCAAAGGCCTAAGACAGCACTAGCTTCTGTCTTCTTTATCCTTTCTCCCTACAGCCTGGGAAATACAATTTTGCCTTATGAACTGAACAAATGGAAAATGGAGACCTAAGTTCCGTAATGGATTTTCCAAGACTTAATTTGTGATTATACCTTGCAATTCTACTTTAATTTTATAAGCTAAACAAAAAAAAAGAGGGTAGAGGGTTGTCCTCAGTTTTGAGCAATTCTTTGAAATATTTAAAATTTAAAAAAAAGGTTAATTTTTTAAATTACAAACATAAAAATAAAAGAAAGCAACATCTACTTGGTGATCTACTTATAGAATGAGCCAGAAAAATGGAAAAGTCACTGGAGAAAATACATGCAGGGTCTGCAATGGCTGAACTGAAATCATGCAAACAATAACTGAAATCACAAAATTAAAAAAAAAGCTTGTATTTTGATGAAATTTTATATAAAACCATAGGAAACTGAAATGTGAGGGTAATGATTACTACTACTCAGGAATAAACGGCACATCTGTGAAACAATCTATTTTTGTCTCATAAAGTCTCATTTACTTGTCTTGTCCTTTCCAATGATCCAATGTAATCAATACTAGTAGAAAGCCAGCAGGATGCTTAGCTTGCCTTCCTGATACCAGCACCAGGGCATGCAGAAATAGCTCTGAAGTCTCACACATGACTTAACAGGTAAGATGAGGACACTCAGATTTCCAAACACAGTTTTAAATCTGGCACTGAAAATGAGAGTGGAATAACAATTAAAGCACCAGAAAGAAAAAACAGAAATGCAAGGATGTGGTTTTTATAATAAACACAGAGGAATATCACCTGTGTGAGGCAAGGTTGTATAGTGATTATTGGTATAAACTCCACTGCCAAGCCAGATGCCTTGGCTCAAAATTCAGTTCAGAACTCACTGGCTGTGTTAAATCAGAAAAGTCATTTTACATCTCTGTGTCCCAGTTTTCTCAGCCTTAAAATGGAAAAGATAACAATATCACCTTTAGTGAAAATTTCATGCCATTTGCTATAATTTCAGTTTGCAGTGAACAAAATGATGATCACAAAGGAAAGATACTTGCTTAAAGCTGCAGAATTTAAAAGGTAGAACTGGAGAAACGTTACACCCTCCATGGAATTCTAGAGGTCTGAGACTTTCTATGACCCCATCTGCCTCTTTCATTTTTCTGCCAGCAGGCATTTGAGAATTTACCAAAAAGGAACCTTAAAACTTTATCACTCAGGCCCTCCCTGGTGGTGCGGTGGGTTAAAGTACACTAAGAAGCTAAAGCCACTTCAGCATGAGTTCGATCCCTGACCCTGGAGGAGATCCACATGGCGCAGCAGACTTCTCCTGACCCACGCGCTGCTCCCCTCAGCATTGTACTTCATCGATCTGCCTGTTCTGCTCCACACTCTGACTCTGGTGAAGCCTCTCACCGCCCTTGCACCTCTGGCCTGTACCCCAGTTCTGTATGTATAAATAAATAAATCCAAAAAAAAAAAAAAAACTTTGTCACTAAAAATTCTGAGGATAAAAGAACAATGACACTGAGTTTCTCAAGATCTGAGGTCCTGAAGGACCAAGCCACCCACCCTGAAGCACAGACAGAGCAAGCCGCTGGACCCTGAAGCACAGACAGAGCAAGCCAGCCGGAGGCAAACTCACTCTTTGTTAACTCATCAGTCTGTTTCCCCAAGTCAGAAACTACTTTCCTCAATTGGTTATGAAATCTTTACATCTTTACCACTAGCAGTCACATGATACTACTAAAACCCTTTACCAAAAGTTATTTGCTTTGGAAAGGTACTGCTGCAGAATATCAGTATTGAGTATGAATATGACCCTTTGGCCAGTAGTGGACAGATACACTGGATTTTAAAAATGATCATTAAGTCAGTATAATTATCATCAATTGTTTAAAGAAATGAACAGCTATTATACAAAATCCAGGCAACATGGGAATGTATTTTCTTGTTCAATTTGTGTTGACTTTAGTGCTTCTTATAGGTAAAGCATATTGATGGAGCACTTTTGCAAATAGCCTCAAAACAGAGAGAAAATTCCTTTTTTTCTTTTTTACTACTGCAAATTTCAACATGAAAGATTTTGCCAGTATGCTGTGAACATCAATACTATAACATAAACCATGGAAAAATTCCAGACTGTGTTGACATAGTTTATGAATGTTATGGGAGAGCAGATTGGAGGTGTACATCTGTGGGGGTTGGCCAGTCACCCCACTGCCGTCTGTGTATCTGTATGCTTAGATGAATTAGCTAATATAAAAACAGTGTATAAACATCTTTAATGTCATAAAATTTCCTTCATAGGGTACAGAATATTCAAATATGAGTAAAAAAGTAGAGAATTATGCCCAATCACTCTCACTTGGGAATGAGTAGTGTATAAAATGGAAAAAAGCTTTAGCACCCAAACAGAAATGTCTCCCATATAGTGCCTAGCTCTTCTCCTTTTTTCTTTTCTCTTGGCCTCCTGTTTTACTGGCAACAACACTTTTGCAACCTAGAGTAGTGAGCAAAGATCTTTTATCAGAGGACTTCTTGAAGAAGAACCAAGCTATAATCTACAACCCTTGAACCTATACCCTTGTATCTAAATTACTCTTTATATGGCAAACATGTCACTTATCAAGAGTGACCCCTCCCCAGCCACCCAGTACTGATCTAAGAAATAGTCACTTAGCAACGTGCCATTCTTGCCCTCCCCTTTAATACCTTTTAAAATCCCTCAACGATAAGCCCCAGCTACAGGGCTTGATGTGAACAGCTTCACACTGAATTCTCTTCTGCCCCTTGTATTTATTTCCTTCATGACACCTCTTACTGATTACATAGTACAAATGATTTTATTTAGTATATTGGCTGTCTTAAGCTTTCATTATGTTTACTCTTACTTCTTAAATATTATTTTGCTTTAGTCATTATTTCTCCATGGGTTCATTATCTGCTAAACAGTTTGTGTGTGCATGTGTGTGTGTGTGCGTGTGCGTGTGTGACAAAGAGAGAGAAAGAGAGAACTACACAAATGGATAAAAGGAAGTAACGAATGACCCCTTAGGGAAACTATACATACGCATATACAGTAGGATAATTGGTGTTAATTTCGATGGTGGGATTTTCAAGTTAGACAAGAAACAATAAAACTTTTATTTTTAGCTAACAGTTTGTAGGCTAATTTAGTCCTTGAAATCCTTCCAAGCATGATAGCTTAAATTTGCCCCAGATGGACTTTCTCTTCTGTTCAAATTGCTCGACAGCAACAGAACAGCCATTTATAACAAAGTCTGCAGAATTGGGCTGGCGCTTCTAGTCCTCCAAATACATCGGTCTGTTTGTAAGGAGCGTGCCCCATAAATCACCATGAATTAAAGAGGACTGCACACGTCCCAATCAAAACATCAGGAAGAAACCATTGCCCAATAGATAAGAACACAAACAAGTGCAAAGCATCACTTGAGTTTTTATAGAAGGCCCATATTTTTGGAAGGCAACCAGTGCTGTTTCACAT
The DNA here is from genome assembly GCF_000260355.1 of Condylura cristata. Taxonomy (NCBI): domain Eukaryota; kingdom Metazoa; phylum Chordata; class Mammalia; order Eulipotyphla; family Talpidae; genus Condylura; species Condylura cristata. The sequence goes on from NW_004567110.1 coordinate 23,322,601, forward strand.
GCTGTACTTTTTCTAATCTGACTGACTCACAGTCTTGTGATAGTGAGATAAGCTAGGTAGGCAAATTTTTATAGAGTTGCAATTACTGAAATTGTCATTACGCTGCTCACTGTAAAATAAATATAGATAGAAGTGAAATTATGCACAGGCTAGAAGTAGAAAGTGTTTTGCTTCTGTTTGCTAAATTAATCTCTTCCTAAATGGCTGCAGGCCAGGTAGGTTAGCATTTGTGGTTTCAAAGGTTTTCAGCGCTTGCAATGAGCCATGAAATTACTGCATGCTGCTGAAAATGGCAGCTGATGAAAGGAAAAGAGTGAATCCCAAAGGCAGAAAAGACAGGAGGAAGCAAAATTACAGGCAGAAAGTCTGATTTTTGATGTTGCTCATTGTGAAATGTACACCCAAACTTTTAATAAAACATAAAACATTAATAAACCCGCTAACAATTCCTTACAATTTCTTTTGAAGTCTGAGTATAATTTCTGAATACTTATTAAAACAGGCAATGAATCAGAGGGGGCTGAGCAGTTTTCTATCTGTGGTATGTGCTGTCTTCGTGGATATTTTACTTGTGACTTTTGAAATAAGATTTTTATTGATGTTTTTAATTGAATCACACAAAAGGATTGATTTTCAGTTAATAAAAGTGCCAGATCTTTTGGGTTCTGTTAGGATTGGCTAGCCTTGGTTTAGACAATGTCACCAGCACACACTATAATCAGTGTGGCTATCCTGTCTAAAATCATTTGAACTTCCCCAGAATAAGATGATGCCGAAGTCTTCACGCAGAGTGCCAGAATACTGGGTCCCAACAGTCTTTATCTCATTCTCGAAAGAATGTGAATCAGTCTGACTGTATAAAGCTACCAGTGCCACACCTTGCCATCTACAGGCAGGTTATTCATGCCCAAAGTAAACATTTTCTCAATACCCAGGCTTTGCCTCTTGAGGACCAATTTCAAATTGAAGGTTGTTTAACAGTTGTTAAGTATATTTATAAAGATGTTACCATCTTGTAATGGAAACCAGTCCTTCAGACCTCAGGCATCACATTGCCAGGAGAGGTTCCCGAAAAGTGAAATGATCATTTATAAATCTAAATTTCTGGTTATTCCAGACTATCTCTGTAACACTGTAGTTTGTCCATACTTAAGTAATCATGCTACCACTAGGGAATGCAAAAGAATAATCACATTCTTAGGGATTCCAATCACTTACACTTGCATGATTTTATAGATTAATTACTAGGAAGACAGAGGACTGTAAAAATCTTTAGATTAAACTCTGTTACAGAAAGCATAAATAATCTAATGATTACTATGCATGCCTGGTAAAATAGTTACACTATCCAAGTTATTAGAGTGCTGTTTTCACTTCTAGTAAGGAAGTGATCTAAACTGCAAATTAAGCTCAGTTTTAGGAAGCTCTGCTTCCATCTTAACCACCACACATTCAGGGAAGACAGGAGCCGCCAAACCAGTCAAAAATGACACAGGAGCAGTCACTTACTTATGTAATGCTTAAAAATAAAACCCTTACAAGGAAAATACCGCAGTTGCTTTGTTTGCATTCATTTTTAAACAGCCTTTAAAATATCTGGCCCATATTCATGGTGTATCCCCAATCTTTTTCTTTTTAAAAATTGTCACAGTGAAAATATTTCAAGCAGGAGTAGTTTGTTCGAAAGTGTGTTCGGTTTCAAGTTGGAAGAAAATGGTTTTGCCATTGAATAGCCATGAAGTAATGTGGCACAAGGTACTACCTCCCTGGGTCTTTCCTGGGTCTTTTCTTTTCTTTTCTTTTGGGGGGGTGGGGCATTTAACTAAAGACAGAAACACCTTGCTAATAACACTCCCAAATTAGGAGTGTTTGTCAACTAGAAATTTTTATACTTGTGAGCAATGATTTGAAAATAAATTTTTGAGACATTATTAGTTTTCAAATAAGATTGATGAAGAAGGTAACCAAAAAGTCTAAAAAATTAATCAAGCTGAAGATATAGACTAAAAGTGGCCATGTGTAACAAGGTTTTCCTGTGAGGAAACTGTGATATTCTGTTACATATCCAAAATGCTTCCTGATCCTTGGAAGGAATGATTTGCTTTTCTTCCTGATTCCCGTTCCCATATTACTGAATTTTGAATTGAGCTACAATTTTTAAGCAATTCAAGTCAAGTCACCATAATTCCTAACTTGCCCCATACGTTTCAGTATCAAAGCTTCAGTGATTTTAAAAAAAAAGGAAAGAAAAGAAACCATGCATGCCCCTTGATCAAGCCAGCTTGAAAGCACATTCCCTAGTATCACATTCACATACGGATCAGAAAAGATGTTGACCTTGGAAAAACAGGGTGTAAGTTTTACATCCAGTTCAATTTAGTCACAGTCATACCTACTGTCAAGTTTGATCTAAAGTAAAATTGCAAATTCAGAAAAAAATGAAACTAGAGGATGCTAATCATACTGACACCAGAGGTATTTGAAAATGCAGCCATAGCCATTAATGCTCCTGTTGTAATAGTTATCATTCACAAAAAGTCAACACAATTCTCTTTTCTAGGTAAAAAAAAAAATCTGTTACAACAAAACTTTATTATCCCCAAACTATCACATACAAAGTTTTCTCTCAACAATCTTAGAACTAGTGACTAGGAAGTTAAAATGCTCAGAATTAAATATTCCATGAATGTTTTATTAAAATTCTATTGTGAATGTGAAGAGCATTTGAATCTGTTTGAAATTTTATTTCTAAGTTTATTATTTGTCCATTCATTCAACAAATGTTTATTGAGTGTCCAGCATGTTTCAGGTGTTGCTGTAAACATCAAAAAGAAAAACAAATCCTTACTCTACTAGAGCTTAAATTCTAATGAGCCTGCACATAAAATAGGAATGTGAATCAATTCATTTTTATTTTTTTGCACAGTAACTAGATATGAGCCTAGATTAGCATGATAATTGTGTGTAAGTTCAAGAGAAGAAGACCTCTAGGATTGACTAGTCATGTCTGTCCTGGAAGCAGGCTAGAGAAGTGTTAGCATACATGTCACAATTTTGTTATTCCCACTCTCTAGGAAATTACAAGGATAAAATTCAGAACTATTTCCTGTGATAAACAGTTATTTGTCACATAGGCCACCTTGACTTTTGTGTCTCATTTTTGAGGTGAAATAAGGTAAGGAACCTTCTACCTACTTTTTCTATATGATCCAAAGTAGCTCAGGAGTTTGTATAAAATAGTAACCTGTTTTCTTTCCCATTTGGTTGTTTATCAAAACATAAGTCTATGCCCTTATGTATCAACAGAAAATATTTGTTCTTTGAAGTCTCGCCAGTTTAGTTCAAATACAAACTCTCTGCTATACTGTAATACCCAAATCTTGGTCATACTTTATGGTGAATCTTATATCTAGTGGTAGCTCCAAACCATATTTCAGCCAACTTGATAATAAAATACTTATGGCAACATACAAAGATTGTGAATTGGCAATTTAAGAGGAAACAGGGGAGCAAATAAAATCATTTTACTACACCATTGATCAGGAAAAAGCAAATTAAATCAAGAGCCATCAGTTTTCTGTGTCAAATAGACGACATTATAAAAGTGTTGATATAAAGTTTGACAAGATGATGAGGCAAAGAATACTCTAGTAACTGAAGTAAAGCAACACCACTTCTTTGGAAAACAATTTTTCAGTTCATAAATGAATTCAAATATGTATACTCTTAGAAAGAATTATCATTTATACAAAGCTCTCATACCAGTTCATCTGCACAAAACTGATTCCTGACATGCAATTTATAAGAAACTTGCTCATTAATAACAGACTGATAAAACATAATAGATTCACATACCATGAAATACAATGTGTCTACTGGAAAATAAGTTCTATAGACATATACTGAGAAAATATCCGTAATATATTACCAAGATGAAATGTAAACTATATTTATGTATTATATGATCTCAGTTTGTAGAAAAAATGTTATGTGTGGTATGTATTACATATATATGTACATGTAGATAAAGATCCAAAAGCACCTACCTCAAACTGTAAAATACTTTTCTCCTGAGGAGCAAACATTAGAAGAGGATAATCTTTTAGCCTCTACTGCATAAACTTCTGTAATATTCTGGATTAAATTTTTAATGAGAATTTACCATTTTGTAATAAAAGGAGAAAAGAAAGATGTGGGAAGCTTCACCAGACATATTTAAATATTTAAATAAAAAGACAGCATTGCCAATTCCAGACAACATAAAATTTGAGCCCTCTTTCTCATGCTGACAAGCCCTGACAAAGGATAAAATTCAGATCAGAAAGAGGTATACTGAAGGAATAACAAAGGTATGCATGCCACACAGCACTATAGCAGCAAAGTGCTTAAGTAGTTTAAATAGTCCCATAGTAGTACTTCTACTTAGGTATAATTAATAAATTGTAGAAAATACAAATACGAGGGTACTTCATCAGTACTATTCAAAGGGGAAACAGACATTTAAGTAACTGAGGGAACAAACACCATCTTGAGTCTTTAAAAATCTTACTTAACATTTCACATTTCAAATCGACCAAAAATAGTGACATAGTTAATAAATAAAATGACTCAGCATTTACCATGTATTTTCTATATGAATTTCACTTTAAAGTAACAAAAAGATGACCAGAGGAATTTCCTCCTTGTAAAAAGTAAATTAAAAGTGAAGAACTGATAACATTAATATAGAATAAATACAATTTAAAAAGTAAAAATTAATGAAATAAACAAGTGAAATTACTTTAAAACTTGCCACCACCAGAAGAGCAGTTTTGACTGAAAAAAAAAAAATTGAACATGAATCTGATCAAGCATTTCTATGTAGTTACCAAAGTACAGGAAGTAGAGAACAGAGGAACATTTTAAACCAGACCACAGGGAGGCAATCAGCAAAATCCAGGTTGTGGAAAACTAGAAATCACACTGATTCTTCTACAAGCAAATTGAAAGGGAAAAATATAACAACAGATAAGAAATGAATCTACAGCTTAAAGGAAATGTAGGAGTCATAAAATCCAGTCACAATTTTTAGATGTAAAATACTTGCTGTTTCAATAGTACTATATTAAAAAAGAAAATTGGAAATTTGAACAATGGAAGATATTTAATATAGAGTAATTATTATTAGTTTTATTTAGGTGGAATATTAATGTACAATTATATTTTCAGAGTTCTTATGCTTTAAAGATATATACTGCGTTATTATAAACAATATAATACTCCTAAGATTGACTGAAAAGTAATTTAGGAATGGAACACATATTAGGTTTCAGGAAGCAAAAACAGTTGTGAGTTTGTAATTACTGAAACCCATTGTAGGGAACAAAAAGTGGCTTCTGGTACTATTCTAAATGCTTCTACTTTTAATTTTTCACAATACAAAGTTTAAAAGTAGTGATATAGAGAAATTCAGTTATAAACTAACACGGTTGTATGAATACAAATATTTCCCTTTCAAATAACCTTTAAACACAAAATTTACAAAACACAAACACCATAACATATAAAGAGGATCTTAATAAATTTAAAGGAGAAACTATTACACTGATAATAACACATTCTTAAAGAAATTAACCGTATTGGGAAGAATGTTCATTTTTCCTAGGTTAATTTATAAATTTGACCATTTCAATGGGATTTCTACTGAAGTCTGATCACCACATAGGATATACAGATGGTGATCATTATATGGCACACCTGAAACACACACAGTATAAACCAGTGTCACCTGAATAAAAATTTACTAGCCAAAGAAAAGTCATTTATGTTGTTTTTTGATTTCAAATCCACAGTAGTGACATATATGATGGTGAAAATAAGTGAAAAAGAGGGTTTCTGTCCACAATTATATAATAAGATTAATCAAAATATATGTAATTGGAGTAAGAATGGACATCTGCACCTGAGCTATAGGATAGGTAACCTCAAAATAGACCTCAGTGTGTACAAGAACTCAATAATTGATAACATGTACAAATGGTGTAGAAAATAAATGAATTATTCAATAAATATGCTGAGGAGATTGACTATTTAGAAAAATAAACTTCCCCAAATTGGGGAAGTTACATTTTGTACAAACAACAGTTATCCTCTGCACCATGTGATCACTTTCCCCAGGCCATACTTTCCAAATCAGGCTGCATGATTTATAAGATACATATTCTTCTATAGTCTGGACTGCATCATTAGGTTCAAAAATATGAGCTTGACTATCAGACCACCCTCTTAGGAATACAAGAGTGAGAAACTGAAGACTCTGGGCATTCAGCAGCAGGGGTGTAAAGAATTGCAAGAATGACTGAATATTTGGGTGATACAATTTTATCATGTTAATGTCTAAAAATCTTATAAATAAATAAAAACAAAACATTGTTAAACACTAGAAAAAACTGCAGGTATTATAAGATGAAAGAAACCTTATTTTCATTTGTAACAAAAAATGGTTAAACTCCAGTTCTTACAGAAATGCAATGAAAACATTAATTTTACTATCAGTTTGGAAAAGAAAACCAATTATACATCTTTGGACATGACAGGGTTTGCTGAACTAGATCCTGACTGGTCCCCACTCTTGGTGGGAGTATAAACTGGTAACATTGCACTGAAAAATAAATTTTGTGAAAGAAGTTGGAAAACAGACTATCACGAGCCTAAAACAGTCAATATTCTCACACATTCATTGTTATAAGAATGTTATATCTAGAATTCTACATTACTGAAATAATCAGAAATATCTGTCACAATCTCTATAAAAAGGAAGTTTCTGTACCACCTGTAAAAATGAAAAATTGGGAAATGAATGTTAAACGATTACATTGCATTGTAGTCATGCACTAGATTACTAAGACTGTACTAAGCACTAGACTATCTTTCTAAGCATCCTGATGTACTCTCATAACTTTCCATATGAGGAAAGTGAGACACAGAGAGGTCAAGACAGCTGGTAAATTGCTGAGTGAGAACGTAAGAAGTCTGATGCCGAGATTGGTTCTTTTTCTCTGCCTGCACTCTAGCAGCATTTGCTGTTTTTTTTTTTTTTTTTTTTTAGTATGCCAGATGCACTCTTAACATTTTACACTGCATTGTTTAATACAAAAAAGAATCTGTTGATATTGCCATTATGAATATTAGAAAGCCAAAACAAAGGGAGTCAGTAACTGAAAATGACGAGAGTTTCAAAGGAGATTTAATGCATGCAAAATTAGCCATGTTATAACATGAACATTTGTTAAGTACAATACTAAATCGCAGGGTTTGGGGAAATTAACACTATAGGGAATAAAACAGAATAAAAGCAATTCAAATATTTTGAAGCACACACTCTTTATCAAAACTTTAAATGTGCAAAACCACTCATCAGCAATTCCAATCCTATTAAAATGTTAGCTTGTGTGTACCAAGTTAGGTGCAGAATGATGTCTGGTTCATGGGTGACTGTTAAGTGAATGGGGGTGCATCCCAAATCACACCATGCAGCTGTGAAAATGAATGAGGTTGATCAGCATGCAGAGATGTGAAAAAGTCATAATTTCTTATATCAAGAATGCCTATTGTAAAAATCACACACATTCTTGTTAATATTTGTAGGAAAATATCTTCACCTGTATGTATGTATATATAAAGCATATACATATATATATATATATTATATATTTTTTAAGATGACGCCATATGCTAGACTGATGACAGGTGCATTAGAGACTAAGTGCTAGAATAGATATAGAGGGAGTTTTAGTTTTTATTTTAAATTGCTCCGAAAAGGCAAGGGGGAAAATAGTACTGGGATTTAAATGATTCTTAGCTTTTTGTTTATTTTTCTGTGTTTCTGTATTTCTGTTACAAACCTGTGTTTATTTTTTTCTTAAAAAAATAAAAACACAGTGTTATCTACTTAGTTTGTATCTAATTTTCCAGAATCTAGAAAATATTCTATAGGTAGAAGAAATAAACCCAATTAAGTCCTAACCACTCCTTATCTAAGTTTTTCACAATGTGCTTATTATAATTAGAAAACAATATACCATGAAGGATGAAATATCAGAAAATAGTAGCTCATCCTTTTCTCTAAATGCCTAAGTACTATTTTTGAAGAAACTCAGATCTCTAGACATCTAGCCAGAAAACACAAATATGGAAACTGAGCAAATTGATTTATACCACTAGACCTTAATGTGTGACACACAAATATAGAAATTGAGCAAATTGATCCTTTGACTTACGGACTTTGTATCACTAGACCTTACTGTGTGACACTGTACGGGGGACAAAAAAAATAACTTGAAACTACTTAAAATGACATTATCAAAGATATCACATGATTTTTTTTTTAAAGATTTATTTATTTGTGCATAGAGAACTGGGGTACAGGCCAGAGGCTCAGGGACAGTGCGAGCCTTCCCCAGAGACAGAGCGGGGAGCAGAACAGGCAGATCTACGAAGTACACTGCTGAGGGGAGCAGGGGGCAGGTCAGGAGAGGTCTGCC
>NW_004567110.1:23331222-23351356 GCF_000260355.1 Condylura cristata
TTTTTTTTTTTTTTAACTGAATCAGCACTAGAATAAACAGGAACAGATGTATCTGTGCTAAAAAAAAAAATCTATTGTGCAATATTGTGCATTTGTGTAAGTAAATGTTTCCTTTGCTTTAGGTCCTGGAAGCTCTTCAGCAACTGTATTTAAAAAAAAAAATCAATATTCCTCTCTATGAACTCTATTACCACTAAATCAGTCTTGGTTTTCCATTTTATTTTTGGGTGTGTGGTTTGTATTTCCTGGAATTACTTCAAATTTCCTTTTGAAATAAATAGTATATGGGGGAAACATTCAGAATAATATCCTAGGGGAAAGGAGAAAATCTTGCTTCTCCTCTCTTCTATGATCAACACATCTTAGGCCAGTGGTTTGAGCAAGGGTTTTGACGAAAAAGGCAGTAACTGTTATGGAACTACAAGATGGCTAAGCACTGAAGAGAAAAATCCCTTTATTGGTGAAAGATCATAATTATACCCATTTTTTGTCTTGCAGACTTATTTCCTAATATTAATTTTTATAGATGTAATAGATTCTTCTAGGATTCATGCTTTGTTGTTTACCTTAATTATGCTTTTCAAAATTTAACACCTCAGGTTTTCATTGCTTATGTTTATAAGTATATACATTTTTTTTTTCGTTTTGGATATAAGGCTTCCTTTTAGAGTGAAATGTATTTAAGGAAAATAATTTAAGTGAATAATAGAATCAAAGCAGTTATCTAACAAAACCTGCAAGAATATTCTGTAGTGGCAGGAATGTGAGTCTCTAAGGCAGTGGTATCATTACATCACGTGAAAGACACAGTGAACACAGCTAATATTGTTAAGTTGAACTTGTTCTGGAGGAACTGCGTATTTTAAGACCCCTCACTCACTACTACTACCAACCCAGAGGGAAAAAGGAAATTTGGTACAGTATTTCTGTATTCCGTACAGAACCCTCACAGGAAGAAGGTACCGTATCAGGGAGTATCAATAGTTGTTTCCACTAAAGGGGTACGGCAATTGATGTGAAGGTTGCAATTTTAAGGTTGAATGATCCACAGTTTTAAAAATTTCTTTGAAGAAGTCTCAAGATGCATTGGCTATATGAGTTCTATGTGCAGTTGATATTATTTAAGCAAAATGCAACATCTAAAAAGTGAAGTGACTATAATCTAACTCACATGTTTCTGAAGTTGTTCCGGGAGGGAAACCTTTACTGTGACAATAACCACTGAATAAATCTCAAAAATTCAAGCAGAGGTATGCTTTTCAGTAGATGGGATTTGAGAACCTCAACCTATGGTTTTACAGTGCAGTTCAAGGTACAAGTGGCATCAATGTATCATGCTGTGGATGATCCCTATTTTCTAAATGACTGGATGGGGTATACAAAATTTTGTATAATTGCTAAGGCAGAATTCAACAGCCATAAGCTCTTCCAACATGACAGTATTTCTGCAATCTAGGAGAGAGCTCATATACACCAGCTGTATCCATAGAACACAAAACACAAATCAGGTTCTATGCATTTGTATGTAAATGAGAGTTATAAACATTTGGCAAAGTTGGAGCAGTCAACTGATGGCTATTTACCCTCAAATCTAAAGACAGGAACCATTCTCTAACAATTCCCTAACTGCACTGCTTGCTGAAGGTTGGGTCGCAGATATTAAAACTCCTGGGCTGCTTTTACAAATGCCTTTGTTTCTTTGTTGATTAACTGTACAAAAAGGTATTCTTTAAAAAAAAAAAAGATTCAGACAAACTAGTCAATCTCTCTCCTAGGAAAAACATAATTTAAGTATAGTATAAGCCATCATAGTAAATTTGATAATAATAAAGACTCTGAGCCGCTAAAAGGTATTGATTACTTAGGATGTATCAACCTGTTCTAAATTTATTAGATACATTAACTTGTTTAAACCTTACAACAATTCTATAAGGTGCATATTACCACTGAGGTACAGAAATATTACTTAACATTTATATTTATTCTCAAGATCAGAAAATGTGTCTCCATTGTTATCATAATCACTACATAATGTTACTACTTTAAAAGTATGACTTTTAATAGCTACATAACATTGTATCATACTACTTATTATTTAGTTGCTCATTTAGTTATCCAACTTTTCACATTGTTATTATAAAATGTTAAGATGAACAACCTTATTCATCAATCTCTATTTGAATCAGTGATTTTGAAAGAAATAGCTTATATTCCCTTTTTTAATCACATAATCAATTTAATATGTGACTTATTTACTCTTCCTATATTCAGCTTTAGCAATAGAAATATATCTGGTAAACAAAAATCACCTGCAAATTTATAATAAAACGTTGGTGCTATTCCAGGTTTCAAACATTGCAAACCTCTGAGAATCCTTTTCCTACACTGAAAATTCTAACTCAGAATATGAGACCTACTTAGAGAATGTTAGCTCTACAAGAGCAAAAATTTTGTCTCTTGTTCATTACAAATCTTCATTGTCTAAGGGCATGTGCACAGAAGTTAACACTGAAAGATGGAGAGAAGGAGTGAAAGGAGAAAGAAAGAAGAGGGAGGGAGGGAAAAAAGAAAAAATATCAAAATAATTACTTAAACTTGCAGGTCAAGTTTACTGAATTGCCATAATGAAAAATAAAAGAAAACTCGGATTTTTTGTTGGCAAAGAATATACCTAGAACATTCTCAGGGAAATACTTATGTAAAGGATGGGACTAAGTACCAGATGAATCAGTTTCACCTTGAACCTTGATGTGTGAGCCTGCACCATGATGTTAACTACAGCCATATTATATAAGGCTATACTACCAGCTATGAGACAATGACCTTCTCATCCTGAGTCCTTCAGAACCAACCTTCTGCAGTTCATATTGAGACTAGAAGCTTCTGGTTCTGCCCTAAAAACGGCAAGACCTATAGTCTGTACCTCTTCTCAGTTCATTATCTTCTCTGGCCTTTTCAAGCTGAGATAACAAAGACTCATTTCCAGTGTCAGCAACAATAACTACAGGAAGCTCTCTCTAATACTTGTTCTCCATCACTAACTTGGTTCCCTTCCTTCCCTCCAAACTGACCGCACCATCTCCAACCTGGCACTTCTACCCATTCGGCTTCTTATCAGATGAACATATGCTCCGACAATAAGGATTTCCATGCTCGTCCACAAGACTTGACATCCTGAACTAGTGATAACTGCTGTACCATAATTCCACTGAAGCAGCTGCCTGCTATCTGTCATACCACCTGTGACGTAGCCATCAGACCACAAGGTCAACGATTGAAGCTGTGGCTTCAATGATAAAACCCAGTAGTTTACTACAGTTCACATGTGCTAAATCACGTATCTTCAGTTGTCCTCTACAAACTCATCCCCAGCCATATTCCCCTTACTCATCATGCCCAAAGCAAACTTGTTTCACTGCTGACAACCAGTTTCCTTTCTTCAGTAAATTCTTATGGTGTGAATATCTGACTTAGAAAGTTCAATGCCTGTTTCACTGACAGCTGATTTCTCTCTTGGCTTAAATATTTCCTTTCCTCAAATAAACCATCCTAAAGCCCTATCTAAGGTTTCCCCCCCTCCATGCCCAATCACAGAACATTATACACAGCTTTCCTCTTACCTGCCCAGGTTTATAATCAACTATTTACTGATTTGTCTAGTATGTCTAGTATGTCTGATCACCTTCATTAGACAATGAGCTCCCTTAAGCAAACCTGTGACCGTTATACTCATTCTACCACAGCATATCAATCAGTGTCAATGCCAAATTCTGAATAAATTCTAAAACACACTTTTCCATAAACTGATCAAAATGGCCATTATCAGAAGTCATATGTAAAAGATAAGACATGATGGAAACTTTTAGCTTGTAGAATTTACTTTGAAAAATAAAAAAAAAAGGAAAATGTCATGAAAAGAGAGGGTTTTGATATTGAGATTAAAATTCACTTTGCCAGCTTAAAAAAGTCCTTGTTAGTATGAACTTTGATAAGTCTCTTGTACTATCTTAGTCCACTTATACTATTTGTAAAGAGAAATGATTGGACTTTTGATCTCATACCTCCTTACAGTTCTAACGGATCTTTGAAGATATTTTAATGCACTTGAATACTTTTAGGTTTGCATTTTTCAAAGAATGTTCCCAATGGAGGAAGAGGGTTCAAGTTCAAATACTTTTGGAACCATTTGGGTGAAACAGAGTTAAATAGCTATTTTTGCTCCTGGAATTCTCTTGACTTTTAACATACTTATGTAAGTTGGGAATGCCTTAAGGTGAGAAATAATATAGAACTATTCTGGAAATTATTTGAGGACTGGAATGCTGTTTGCATTTTCTGAGATGAGAATGTTTCTGGGGAAACATTACATTATTGGTAATTAGGTATAAAATTAATATATGTTTTGAGACACAATAATTTCATAGCTGTAAGTAGAATATATCAGAAAATGTTTAAGTTAGGAAATAGAACTGGAGATTTTAGAAGTATGATGAAACACTAAAGAAGTTACTTTGAATTGTATCTATTTTAACTTATTATGAACTAAAAGAACTTGGTAAGTCTTTCTTAATGTGGAAAAACTTAAACATCAACATGAGGGAGTGTTATTTAAAAAAAATCATGAACCTAAACAGATCTAATATTGCCAATATTCAGAAATAATTTTGATAAGATGTGTTATGTATTCAGGTTGAATTAGAACTAGTTCTTCCCTTAGCTCATATTTTTCAATCATTATAAATAAGGATACCGTTTTCATATTTCTAATAAATTACAATTTGGAAAGCTATCAAAGGACAACGTGACTATTTGCACACAATTAATTAATCAATCATAGTTTGTAATCACCAAAAACTATTTTCAAAGCTTTGAAACAATCTGATCCAGATTTTCTGGAACCACCAACTCCAGTAATTGGCCATACTGTTGGCTAAAATATTTAACTGATCTCTGAACAAAGTAGCAGAGTCAAGACTTGAGGCAATTTGTAGGTAAGATGTGTGAGTTCATACCTACTTATTTCCATACTTCCTGGTTAACTGCTGTAACACCTGCCTGCCCACAGTTGATCAAACCCATTTTTTTTCCCTTTATTTTAAAGATTCAAGTTTGTATAGCCAAGATGCCTACAGAAGAGGTTCCTTGATTCATTCCAAGTCAAACATCAAACAACTGACGACTGGGTACTATACCAGGAAATTTTCATGACTCAGGGTAAGTCTGAAGCTGAGAGGGGACTTGGAGAGGATTCACACATCCCTGGAAAAGAGGTGGTGGTGAGAAATACCTATATCCAGGAAGGGGACACAGACAGTAGGATCATTTGCTCACTATGGGTTTAAGGTAGGGGAGACCAGAAACTATGTAGGTATATAGGTGAGGCCTGCAAGAGGTAGATAAGATATTTCATAAGCAGGGACTGTGGTGAGGAAGAAGGCTGAGAAGTCACTCCAGAGTACATTGTCTCTCCCACCCCTCAGGATGGTATTGACTGAATGAAGTATATAGCTAGTAGACAGACCACTGAGTCTCTCAGACCTGATACCCCAGAGAGTAAAAATATTGATAGTACCATAAACATGAACAAAACTCTCCCAGCACCTCCATGACAGTAAGCAGGCCTCTACATACCTCCTGGACCAGGAGATAGAAAGACAAAACACCTCAGTACCTACAGAATCCAGCCTAAATCAAAAAATCAACTCAAATCAAATAAAACCACAGTGCCACCTTCTGGAAAAGAAAAAGTACTTCAACTCTCTATTGTTTTTTTAATTTTAATTAGAAAATTTAATGTAGCAAATTAGGCATACAAAAATATGCCAGAAGTCAACTCAAGGCCTCAAAGGAATATGACATCAGAAAGAGAAAAACTATATAGGATCCAATGATAAAATCATGGGTGATTATGACCTCTCTCAGAAAAGACATCAACATTGCTACAGTAAGGAACCTCAAAGAGATAGAAGAAAATGTAGAGGGCTAACTGAACTCAGAAGAGTTCATGAAAGAAGTAAAACTCAGAAAAACAAATGAGCTCAGAATTAAAATCAACAAACAGAAGGTAGAATTTGAAATTTTAAATATATTTATTTTTCTTCCCAAATCCTGGGATACAGATGTCTATAAGACAATGCAGCTCAAGAAAATCATCAATTCTTACTCTTGCTGATAGCCCCTAGGTTGGCATATCTTCTGCTTATTCCCCTGTATAATTTCTATGACACACAAAAGGTTAAAAAAAGGCGGGGGTGCTAAAAAGTGTGCCACAGTTACATCAAGTGATATGTCTGGCACTTAATATATACAGATCTTTGTGCTCAAAAATTTCTTCAAGTAGAAACCAAGCACAGCTCTCAAAGAAAAAAATCCTAATTTCTTTCCAATTCCAAACAGTAAAAAATAAATACTTTTAAAGGTAAAATAAAGTTATTATGTCTCTGGTAAAAAGCTAGTTTAAATATAGTAAAGTGGTAAATTATGAAAGTAATAGACAAAAGCTTGTTGCTTTTCTACACACAGTGAACCAGCAGAAAATCAGAAAGAAAATCCTATTAACAAGGGTATCAAAAAAACGTTAAATGGCTTGAAATAAATTTAACCCAAGAACTGAAATACCTGTATGCCAAAAACTACCAAAGCATTATTGAAAGAAAAAGACCAAAAAAGATGTGAAAGTAACCCATGCTTAAGGATAGGAGGAATTAACAATTTCAAAAGCTATATATTTACATCAATGCACACATTTAATGCAATCCATGTGAAAATCCCAGTGGCATTCTTCACAGATACCTAAAAAAAAATTATGAAATTTAGTTAAGACAACAAAAGACCACAAACAGCAAATGTGCTCCCGAATAAAAAGAATAAAATGGTGATATCCCACACCTAGCTTCGAACAATATTTGATTGAAATAGTAATTAAAACATGTTGCTGTTGGAATAAAAAAATAGATCAATAGAACAAGACCGAAATGAAACCACTCATAAGGACAGCTATTCAGATATATTTGAAAGGTATTATGCTGAATATGAGAAACAGGTCTCAAAGGATAAAATACTGTATGTTTCTATTTATTTAATCTTGAGAATACAAAAGTCTAGTATCCAAGCCTTTATTCCAGTTTGTGTATGGTGATGGAGAGTGATCCAGTTTCATTCTTTTGCATGTGGCAGTCCAGTTTTCCCAGCACTATATGTTGAAGAGATTTCCCTTGCTCTACTGTAAGCTCTTGACTCCTTGTTCATCACTAGGGAAATGCAAATTTAAAAAAAAATACGATTTCACCTTACACTGATTAGAATGGCTATTATCAAAAAGTTAAGAAACTAAGTGTTGGCAAAGATGTGGAAAATGTTTCATTAAAGAGGTACAAAAATCTCTTTTCTTGTCTTTAACTAGCCCTCCTAATTCCTTCTGCTCTTTAGATATATTTATCAAAGCCTTTTATTAACTCCCACCTTCAAGTGCAAGCTTCTTCCAGAAATAACAACCCACCCATCTCTGCCAGCTATCTCTCTCACATCATTCAATCAGGCTCAGACCTCCTCCAGAAGAACACCCCTACCTAATATAAAGAATATAAAGAAATGATAAGGATTATGTAATCTCTAATCACACTGCACTAGCACTAATTTATACTTTCCTTCATATACATACTGCATATGTATTTGCTCCATCATTTTCTGTCCTGATTCCAGTAAAACAGGTAACAAGTTTTAAGTATTTTTTGTAAGTATTATGTAAACTCTGTCACCCACATTCCAGTCATCAGTACTGGAATTAGCCAGACCATGATAATAAAAGGAAAACGCAGCCTCTCAGAAAAACTCTTCAGATGCTATGATTAAATTTTAATGCACAAAAACTAAGAAAGAGCCCTCCCTGGTGGCACAACAGGCTAGGATGCAGCATTACAAGCTAGCGCAGTCACTGTGAGTTCAATCCCAGCCTTGGAGGTCATCCACATGGTGCAGCAGACCTCTCCTGACCCTCCCACTGCTCCCCTCAGCAGTGTACCTCATCAGTCTGCCAGTTCTGCTCCCCACTTTGTGTCTAGCGAATCCTCTCACCGCCTTTGTACCTCTGGCTTCTACCCCAGTTCTGTATGCATAAATAAATAAATAATTCTAAAAACTAAGCCATCAGTGAAACCAGAAAGAAAAGGAAAAAATAGGAGTATAAAGGATCAGGGGAGAAAATAATAATAATGAACAGTTATGTACCAGAGACATTTTATGGGGTTAGAGTGGGGAATGGGATCAAAAATGGTGGGGGGAGGGAAGTGCACTGGACTAGGATGATGGTACATGGGTGATTTGGTGATGGGAAGCCCACAGGGATTACAACGGAGATGGAAAAAGGCACAAAATGATGTAAAAACAAACCATTGTATTATTATTTTTTAAAAGTAAGCAATCTTAATTCTTTTATTGCTGATCATTTTGATATATCTTTTTTCTAATATTCAGATACCTGAAAGAATGGAGATCAACAACAGTACAGACTCCACCACTAACTCACTCTTTCTTGACAGAAGGTACATCACTCATCATTTATTAGCCTCAGTTCCCTCTTTTACCAATGTAGATGATCATGTAAAGTATTTAGTATTTAGTATTTGGAGCAGTAGTGGTAACACAGGCATTCCCAGAAATCCTTAGAATTCCTACATCATCACATAAAATTACTTTATAGTAACAATCTTGATGCAATAAATGTATATTATGTTCCATTTAAATTTGATTGTCCTGTTCTTAACTTTAAAGACTTGTATCTTATTTATTTTTATATATCTATGAATTAATTGAAACAGATTGAGTCTATGTTTGATACACTAGACAATCTTGAAAACTCTTATTTTAGACTGTCTCTGCATCTAAGACCATGCTACAATGGAGGGCATCTTGTGCATGAGACAATTATTCTCACCTACTAACAGGCTTTGGCAAATCTGTAAGTCAACACTGTACAAAATAGTAAACTTTAAGGAGACATAAAAAATAAATTGAGGTTGTCAATTTCCAAATCAGCAAAAAATGGCGCATAAACAAATAAATGACTGAATAAAGAAGTAAATGAATTAAATACAAATTAAAAAAAAATCTCGAGGGTACGATAAATACCTCTTAACTTGTGATCTGGAGAATAATCCAACTAAGGTATCTAAGCCTCATGCAAAATTAAAACTTTTATTTGGTTTCCATTCAGGAATGCACAGAATGAAAATCCCTAGGTTGTCCTCTGAACTTTTCTCTGACCTACACCCTACTACCCCGGTGCATCACACCTCTGGCTTACTCTTATCACTGTTATCAACCCAGGTTTATTCTTATCATCTCATGTATTACAAAGCATTAACAAATGGTCACATGTTATAAACATCTGTAAGTCATAAACCAACAAGAAATTCACCTTTCTCCTCAGAATCTTGGATGAATTCAACTTTTGAGATACTGACTGGTCCTCAATTAAAGTAGAATTGATGCTCGACCTTGTGGTCTGTAATAGTGTCCTCTACTTACGCCATCTGTTTCTAGAAGAAAGCTTAGTGAGCTTGTGAAGGGGGTGTCTGAACAGTAATGAGGTATGTGAACTGTTGAGCCCTAAAGTTATACCCACCTGCCATTTAACAGTTAAGAGATGAAGCCTGTCCAGGACTCAATCTTCATGAACTTCCTGAGGCTACTTCTTTCATGAACCCCTCCCAGACAAACCCAAGCACAGAAATTTTACTCTTTAAATGCTTAGAATGAAAGTATCACACATTTTATGAAACAAGATTACAAATAAGCCGGTACAAAGTAAGCAAACATACATAAACACTCTTCAATGTTTAATTATATGTTCTCTAAGATGGACAATTTTCATTGCTATAAATTCTTGAAATATCTTTTTAATTGTTTATGTTATAGTTAACTTTCGCTATCTGGGACTTCTATTACTACCTATTGGGATAATTCTTTGAGAATAAGGCAATATCTCACTATATTATGTTTTCCTGCCTAGTGTCAATATGAAGTTTTACACATAGATGTTAAATGTATGTTTGTTACAATCAAGCCATCAAAACATGCACAGGAAAGCTCTTTTTTTTTATTAGTTCACAACAGATAGTAGAAACAACTGTACTAAAGAACTTTACAAAATTCTCTACTACTGAAGTATTTTAAGAAACTTCAGTTCTACAGACAATACAAAGAGACATTGAATCTTATGTTATCAAATCTAAATTATTGTCAAATCCTTTGAAGTTTCATTTGTGAAGTACAGTCAAAATTTTCTCACTCTTGAAAACCTTAAGCTAATAAGGTGGCATCAATAGTTATTATAATACTTACTATGAATCAGTAATTTACATTTATTATCTCATTTAAATTTCATAACAATCCTATGAAATAAGTACTATCATTGCTGCCATTTATCAGTGGCCCAGGAAGGTGAAAGCTTTATGGGGCTGGCATGCAAACCTTATCAGTCACACATCAGCTCTCTTGCTTTTAACACAATACCATCTGCCTCTAAAAATGCTCATTTTTCCCAGGTTAGGCTTATTATGGTCACAATCTCATTTTAAACCTTCAATCAGATTTACAAAATCATAATGTGTAAGGCTGAATACCACTGTCTGGGTTAGGGTATCGCATAAGGTTTACAACTGCCAAAATTGCATGTGATATATGTTTGACTTGAGAATTAAAACTCAGTGAAACTTTCAACAATTTAAGTATACCTAACCCTTAACTAGATTAGCTTTTAAATTTTGGAAAAGAAACATATATATGCACTGTTAAGATTAGAAAGCCAGAACAGTGATATAAATTCAAAACCTGAGAGTTTATAGAATCAAAACTGAAATGCAAAGAGTGTGCTTTTGTGAACAGTCTCCATAGTGATAATTTCGCAAAATACTAGAAAAGCATTCAAGGTATTTAGAAAGACTATAAAGATGTTTTATGAAGATGGCACAAAAAATACTTTTTCATGAGCAGACAGGGAACCCAACTTGGAATTTCAAATTAACTTTTTGTATGATGCATTATTTAATAAATGTTAGCATTAATTTTTAAAGAGTTTAATTTGCATACCATTACTGGGCCAAATGGTTGACGAGGATCACAATTAAAGAAAGATGCACCATTCATTTTACTAAGAAGAAAAAAATCCAACAAAGTCAAATCTTCATCATTAAACTGAATAAAGGCAGCCTATAACTGCCAAAAATGTAGAACTCCCTGACAGATGCAATTTAACTCCTATGATTATTTAAATCAAATTCCTTTATGTATGACCCTAAGCTAAAGCTCAATATCTTCAAGTAATAAGTATTTTTTTAATACTACAGACATCAAGAAAAAAAAAAAGACATTATAAAAGAAAAGCAAATTAGGGAATTCAGTTTGGGAATATAAATATAATTTGAAATAATATGCCATCACTTTATGTTATACCACAGACATAAAGCAGTCATGCAAAATGAAAGACACTTCCCTAGCACATGAACTAGCATTTAGTTCTGACATGATATAAGCTGTGTTTAGTCCAGAGAAGTTATACACAAGACAGAGAACCCACTGTCAATTTATCATCTGAACCAAATTAATTAGAAATAGTAAAAACACCGTTTACTAAGTTAGGATGAGCTTGGCAAAGACGTGGGGTCCTATGCTGAATGGTATATATGTTAAAGTTAGTGTGTGACCTACTTATAATAAAGAGGCACACCTGGAGTGCAGGGCGTGTTCTGGAGTACCCACCATATATAGTGTGAGTCTTCGTAAGGCTATTTCTTCACTCTCTGCTTCTGAATGCTGGCTGGGGCCAGAAGACATTTGCCTAGTTTAATATATTCTTTTCTTTATCATAAGCTTTGTGTTGGTCTGGACCTGGGAAGAGCCTAGAAAGGCTGGTCCCATCTTTGGCTGCGTCCATTAGGACATAGAATAAATGACCTCACATCACAACCACTCAGCTAACACAAATTCCAAGGGTGAGCCAAAGGGCAAGCAAGCTCCTCACACTCACCCCATAGCTTTGCAGTAAGGAGGTGATTCCATGTTTGGACAAAATCAATACCTTTGGTAGGAGGGCTACAGGGCAACAGTTTTTTGTTTCAAATAACTTTACATTGTGACCAAAGTAATTTATATTCATAAAGAAAAATGGGAAAAGAGTAAAGAAAAAGCACAAATTATGATGACTATTAAGGCACAACAAATAAAACAATCTGTGGTTAGAGATTCCCAGTATTTGTTCTACTCAACTCTGAGAAATAAAAGTTCTCCTTTCTGACAGTGAGCAGCTCTGGTTTTAGAAAAGGTTTTAGGAGGTGCAGAATCTTTAGGAAATTATACTATTTATCCCTCCAAATCCTAAGAAGAATGTAAACCATTGTACTTAAAGGAACAGAAAGAACAGAATTTTAGGCAGATGAACCTAAAATAGCATTGAGTCTTGAGTCCAAATGAAACTTCTCTCTCCTTATCCTGTGAGAGGAGCTTGGAAATGAATGAGATTTCAGATCCTCAAGTCCAAGGGTTGTAAGCCAGAAAGAGTACACGTTGAGAAACTCAAAATGACTGGGAAGGTCACAAAAATTTTGAAGATAAAAAGATCGAGAAAAAAAAAGCAAGCCTTACCTACCTACCTCAAAATCAGATATGTCTCAAATTTTTAATTACTTTTATAGTTTTATCTTTTACATTTAATTCTATAACAAAATTTTAACATATTTATCACAAACTATAGGGTAGAAATAATTAGATTTTTCCAAACGAATAAATTAGTTGGGGACAAACTGAAATGTTTAGTGTTTTATATTCCATTCAAAAATAAGGCATATTTTCACTGCTTAGGCAAGATTATCTGGCATAATTATGTCAAAACATCAAGCCCCATAATAAAATTTAGCTTACAAAAAATTAAAAATTTTAAATACTTTAAATGTATGTAAACTTCTAAATTTTTCTACATATCTATTTCAAAGCACTATCTGTCAGCTGAAGACTCAGTTATTTTGAGTTTCTCAACATGTACACTCTTTCTGGCTTACAACCCAAGACCTGAGGGCCTGAAATCTTTGCCATTTTCAAGTTCCTCTCACAGTATGGGGTCTGAGGAGTTTTCAATCAAGCTCAAAACTCTACACTATCTCACGTTCATCTGCCTAAAAATCCCATTATTTTTGCTGTTATAATGTGTTAGTTATTGACAATTCTATAAGACTTGCTACTTCTCTGAGTTCCACCCAAGGCGACACACACAGTCACATTGTCTTTACAGTTGCAAAATCTATGTGAGATTTTATTGTTTCCTTCTACTCTGGGAATTTGGCCTGGGAGCAACCACTCATCAAGGAATCACCCATTCAGAGCACTTTTGTTCTTCTGATTTTTTTTCTCCCACCACTCATGGAATCTTCATCTAGACCAGACACAAGATAATCTGGCTCTTCATAAACCCTGAAGTTTGTTTTCTGCACAACTTTATTGCCTGAGGTTTTAGTGTTCAGGCTTTAAAATTTCTAAACATCTAGTTTCTCATGACTTAAATTCTTTTTCTCAGAAGACTTAACTTTGCTGTGAATTCCAAAAGTGAAAGTGGACAATGTTAATTTTGGTTCTCTTTTGCTATTAATTATCTAAAATAAATAAATAAATAAACTGGAATATTTTGCTCCTTCCTGAACTGGAGTAGGGAGAGTTTGAAGGATCACTAAATATAGTAGGAATAGCCAAGAATATAAATATAAATATAAATTTTCTGAATTGTTAAATTCAGAAAATGTAGTATACACAGATGATAATTTCTAATGATCCACACCTGAGACTTACATAACATAATAAAATGCCATTGCAATTTTAAAAAATTATGAAAACAAATAAATACAAAGATTCAGTATTGTGCAAAGTGTGGAAAAGACCTAATGGACTGTGGTAGCCAACTATGGTGCCTTGGTAGCGAGTGTTCTGTGGAGACAGACATCATAAGTGAGAACCTCTGTCTCTCAGTCAAATAGTATTATAAAAACTCATTCACCATTGTAAAGATGTTAATTATCCCCCAAACTGAATCATACATTCAATGGTATACCAATCTAAAGCACAACTGACATTTAGTTGAAATTGGCTTTTAGTTTTATATATGGTGTATTTTATCCTAGTTGATTCTAAAATTAACATAGAAATGCAGAAGACCTAGTTTAATTGGAACTGTTTGAAGATCATGAAAGATGACTTAATCCACTAAATATCAACACTACATAAAGCATGTGTTTAAAATTATATAGCCTTAGCAAAAGATAGACACTCATGTCCACAAAAGAGACTAGAAGGTCTTCAGCAGACCTTTGGATATATACATTTACTTACTACAATGTTAATCTAAGAACCACTGGAGAAGAATGATCTTTTAAGTAAATGTTCTAGATCAGTTGGATATTCATGAGCAGAGAAAAAAGTTAAATTTGACCCCGAATTCCTATTATATTCACAATAAAATTGACTAGCTCTCAATATAAGAAATTAACAAAGTTTGCAATATATGTATTCATGAAACAGTTTTTTAATATAGGATACTAAATAAGCATTAACCATAAAGAGAAATATTAATAAACTGAACTGCATTAAGGGTAAAGATTTTTTCAAGACCTATAATTAAAAAGGGATACACACTGAGTATAGAAGCATTTTTACAAATATACCAAAGACAATTCCAGAAAAAGTAGGAAAGTGAACTGAATAGGCGCTTCACAAAAGACAATGGACAAGAAGTATATTTAAAGGTGCTCCAACTCACTAGACATGATGGAAATACAATTTCAAGCCACACTGGGCTACTACTGTACAGCACAGTGGAATGGCTAAAATTGCTAAAAATTGGAAAAGCTCAGTTTGAAAAGGTAAGAAGTAACAGGAATTAATACACTGGTGACAGGAGTGAATATTGCTGCAATCGTTTTAAAGCTTTTGGCAATCTACTAAATCTGAATGCACCCCACATAATAATTTCCTTCTAACAGATCCAAATCCACAGCTGCATCTAAAGACATAAGAATGTTCATAGCATTATCTGCAATATCCCAAACCAACCAAAAACCCAAATGTTCAAAAACAAAAGAATGGATAATTATTTTGTGATAGTCATACATTGATATACCTTACAGAAATGATAATAAAGTTCCATACAATGAATGGATAAATCTCTATAAACATTAAGTGAAGCAGAAGTTAAGCTTCATACAAAAGACTATAAACTATAATTACTTCTATATAAAGTATGAAAACAAACAAACTTAATTCTATGACATAAGAGTGGGTATCTTTAGCCAGGAGGGAAAGGGCAAGAATTAGGGTCTTATTTAAAAATGCTTTAATCTGAATACTGGTTAAGCAAGCTTTTTCATTTGCAATGATTTATCAAGACGCAGAATTTTTCATATGATGCAAGGCAATAAGCTAAATTTATAAAGACACGTTTAAGATAAGTTTTACCTTGTATGTATAGATGAATATAGAATATCTCTGTATGAATAGATATAAATCGATGAATATGCAAATATTGACAATTATTAAATGTGTAGGTGGTCTAATTTGTATATAATAGATTAACTCCCCTTATTATCTTTACATCACTTTGTGCAGCTTTTTATTTGCAGTCCCACCTTTGTTCTCCTCAATATCACAGACACAATTTTTTGTGATACCAGTTACCTTCCTTAAGCTTCTGAATTATCATTAGTAATGATGCTGCATCTCTAATTTCCTTGTTAGCTTTTCTTAGTTTATAAACATCCCTCTACACATTTTTCACTTCTTCTAAATTAGCTTTCTGTTTTGTTCTCTGTCATTTTTATATAGTGTTCCATAAATTCTATTTGTAATTTTGTTAATCATCCAAAGCAAATGATTTCTTAAGTTTCCTTCAGACTTAAGGGAAACTTTTCCATATTATTTTTTTTCTATATCCCCAGAATGACAATGAGTTTTAAAATAAATTACCTGGTACATTATTGGAATCATGTGGGCTAGCCCAAACTACCAACATTACTGCCTTTATGGATTCCCTGGTACATACCAGAATCAAGAACTTTACCAAGCAAGTGAGTTGTTTTAAACATTCTTAGACAAGCAATGGTTTTTGTTTCTGCTCCCAGTCAGGATGTCTCTTGTCTTTTGGTAAAGGGGTGAGGTAGAAAGTAAACTTTTTGGTGAGGTAGGAGGGAAGATAAAGAACAAAATGGCTCTTCCTTTCTTATAAAGCAGCTCCAAGAGAGAAACTTACTCCTTTCTCCGCCATCAAAACCCCAAGTATCTCTATTGTACATAGACAGGTAGGAAAAGGGCAGTGAAAACAGGACATTCTTACGATCTCCAAATTTAAGGCCCATTTTCTCTGGCAAGCAGAAAGTCTTCCCATGTTTAAAAAAACGATTCATCATTACCCCATATTTCCCACTGTTCTTAAAATTCTGTACATTATTTTTATGGTTATTCATTGGAAAGACAGGATCAAGTGAATATTAAGTCGGGCACTTTGTCTTTCTACTGTCATAACCCAGAAGCACGTTTTTACGAGGTTTTCTCTAATGTCAGCGAGACTTACCTTAGAATGGAACGTTCTCTCTCTACTGTCTCAATCTCAGCCGAATCCAGGCAAGGGGCGGAGGGGCTGCAGACAGAGCAGCAGGAGTATCCGCGCACAGGGATGGTAGGAACAGGAAGCTTGTCTGACTTCAGAGAGGTAAGTGACTGCCTGTTTCCAGGCACCCAGCCAGTAGCCTCCGTGTTTTCCACGTTCAAAGTTCAGACTCCGAGAAGGTCCCAATTCCGTGGCACTGCGGAGTGAAAAAACAAAAATGACAATAATCCTTCTGTAGCCCAGCAAAGCACAGAACATTTTTTCTATGACCTGCCGGGGCAGAGGGGTCAAGGAGGAGGCCTGGAGCTCTCTGGCTTTTTCAGCCTTGTATGATCTTTCTACAACATTTGTAGTGAGATAAGCAGGCACCCGGTGGGCAGGGAGCTGGGGGGCTGCAGGGCCTCTCACGAATCTTAACTCTTTGGGAGTTCTCTGGCTGTCCGGTGGGCTCTTCGCAAGTCTCTACTGAACCCCGCAGACTGTCCTCTGCCACAGCTCTGTTCGCTGGCCTGCATCACCACCCTGACGCTCCGCCTCCAGCCTCAGCTGCGCCCACTCACGCACGCACCCACCGCACTCCAGGTGTCGCCATCAGGCACTCGTTCAAAACCACAGGTGGTGACCATAGGTGCTCATGGTGGAAGGGCGGGATCCCCCTCACTTCCATTTACCCTACACCTTCCCATCCTTTCTTTCCCACATCTTTATTCCTTCATTTTTCTCTCCCATGACCATATGAGAAATAATTTTCACAGATGCTCTTCAAGGTTCTAGGTAGTTTCACTATCAGTTCTGTGCCACAGCATTTTATCCTCAACACTTTTCGCTTCATAACAGCTTGGCATTTAGCTGTAAGGCAACTTTGCAGTAAAAGGTAAAGAAACGTTAAAGATAAAACATAGCTGATCATTTGGTTTCTAGGGAAGAAAACTACACCAGGAAATAACATGTCCACTTGCAAATCTTTGGTAAGCGGTCACAAGTTTACTGAGGGCCCTCCCTGGTGGAGCAATAAGTTAGGACACAGCACTGGAAGCTGACCTCAGCCCCCTCAGTACGAGTTCAAGCTCGAGTTCGAGTTCGATCCCCGGCCCCAGAGGTGCCCCACAAGGCACAGCAGACCTCTCCTGACCCGCCCACTGCTCCCCTCAGAAGTGTACTTAATCGATCTGCCTGTTCTGCTCCCCACTCTACCTCTGGTGAATCCTCTCACCGCCCCTGCACCTCTGGCCTGTACCCCAGTTCTGTATGAACAAATAAATCTTTTTTTTTAAAAAAAAAAAGGCTTACTGAGTATGACAAACAAAAGCAGCAGCGAGTGATTCACAACAGGCTCTGAGAACCTCAAGGATCTGCTCTTTAGCTAATGTCCATATCTAATACTCTCTTTAACAAACTTCTACAATATTAGATTTGAAGGCAAGAAGAGAATCCAATCCTTCCTACCCTCCCCCCAAAAGAAATTGTTGTGAGATTCCTGGTGGGCACATTTGTTTTCAATGGTGAATTATTTTTGTTCGTTTGTTATTGCTACTTGAAGATGATGTGGACAGAATTTTGGTATTTTGGACAGAATCTGACTTAACTGAATTGGGGAACTATAAAACAAAGCATGTGATGGAACAATTTAATGTAGTCCAGATATGTACTGGTGATGATATATATGGTATATGTTGACAAAAATAGCTGTATTCCTCATTTTCTAGTTTTTCTTACAGGGAAATCTGAGAACAGATTTTTTTTTCTTGTATAGTAAAGAACTCACATCTGACATTTATATCTCAAAGTTGTTTTTTTTTAATTTTTACTTATTTATGCATACAGAACTGGGGCTCAGGCCAGAGCAGCAAAGGCGGTGAGAGGCTTCAGCAGAGACAGAGTGAGGAGTGAATCCACTAACATGGTCCTTCATTGCTTTCACTATAAATCACATTTTTATTTCCAAGTAAAAGATGTGAGCAATAATTATGAAACATCTACAAGGAAATAAAATGTAGAGTGACACATACTGAGAAAATTCCTTTTTTAAATTCATTCTTATCATTAAATGATATAAACCAAAAAGTCCAACTATTTAAATTTAAGAGGCAATATCTTAACTATGGATGATCTCAACTTGCCAGTAAATGACTAGAAAGCCAAAGCAAACAATGCAGGATCTGAATCCTGCCACTTACATCCTTCCTAAAAGATGTGTAACTCCTCAAAAGTAAATTACTTCTAAATAACCCAGTTACAAAGAAGCCTAATTTAAAACAAAACTTAGGGGAGCTATCTAACCAGCTAGATCTTAAATTAATTCCTATGAGTTAAAGTCAGAAGTAAAGGTGTTTCCAAGCAGTTCACCATAAATGTGTGTGTCTGTGTGTGTGTAATTTTATTCTATAATTGATGCTATGCCAGCAGAGAAGCAATGCTTTAAAGTATGAAGGTGAAGTTGTTTACCTCCATAAACAACTCATTTCTTTATTGTATTGACTGTTTCTTGAGTTATTATTGTGATAAGATGATAATTTTAGTCAATCACAAAATTGCAGCACAATTTACTTGCAAGCATAAAAATATGTTTAATTTGAATGAGTTATTGGAAAAAAGTTTCAGGTGTCTCCAATATCACAGAAAAGGATGTATGATAAATGCAAAATAAATTAAATTTTGCCTTGCTAAAAAAGTTGGCACAATTACCAGAAATGCAGCCTGGGCATTTTTCCTTAAAAATAACTGAACATGCACATCGAAGGGGAAAAGTTTATCCATTTCTGAACTGGAAGAGAGATTCATTTCAATGAAATGAGGATAGCTATGTGTTCAATTGCCAGTGATGTCAAGGGAATTCTTCAATATTGGGTTCTCAGTTTTTAAAATTACTTTAAATATTTCAAATATTGACAAAAATATTTAATAAATTAATGAACCTTAAGGGAAAAGAACAGAAATTAGAGCTCAAATTCTTGTTTCAGCACCAAGAATCTGTATTTCTTAAAATATTTAACAGAACCGGCCTTAAATGTCTAAATGATCTTTAATTTCTAACAAAGTACACATTTCAAAAGAATAAATAAAATAACTTAATGGATATGTAAATGGTGATTTTTGTACCACAGAAAAGACAATCAATGCTTATGGAAATACCTAATATTATGAATATATTCATCTCTAAGAAGTTATCCACAATATTAGCAACCTTAATAGTAATAACTGTAACAATAAAAGTAACACTATTGTGGTGCCTCCTGGTGGTGCAAGGGGTTAAGTCTCATTACTATGAAGCTATCAACAGCCACTGCAGAACTAGTTCAATCCCTGTCCAGGAAGCTGACCTACATGGCGCACCAGAACTCTCCTGTTTCACCCACTGCTCCCCTCAACAGTATATTTCTGTCAATGCCTGTTCTGCTACCCCCTCTGTCTCTACTGTCTCTAGTGATTCCTCTCATCCCCAGCACCTCTGGCCTGTCATATGCATATGAATAAAATAAATCTTAAAAAAAAAAA
>NW_004567110.1:23351473-23371939 GCF_000260355.1 Condylura cristata
TATGTATGTATAAACTGAGACTTGGAGGGCTGAGGTTTTCTACATTCATCAGACAGAAAGTAGCAGAAACAGATGTCTCATCTATATATCTGACCCAAAACTCTTTTAACACTGTTGTCAATAGCCCCTGTTAAGAGAAATATTTGTATTACATGTCTTATTAGTTTACTTTCATCAAAAAGCATCTGTAGTATGTACTCTGAAAGCTAGTTTTTTCTGACTCTTAATATTGTATTTTGTTATTAAACTTTCTAAGAATACTTAATGAGAAAATAGTGATGTTTAAATATATAAGCTGTGTTCAATAAATTAAAATATACTAATTTAAGTAACATAATATAGGGTAAAAAATGTCTTAAATCAAAAATATTATCTATTATCTGAACAAAACATAGCAAGAACACTATGCAAGATATTTTGTCTTTATTGACACTATGTTTTGTAGCAGCTTCTAACTTAGAATGAATAGTTCAAACAATGAAAAATGTTGATAAAACTAGAATTAACCTGAGAAAACTATTAGCCAAAATGGTTACTGGGATATTCAATGCTATAAGCTTTCTAAACTCACACAGACAAAAAGTAGCAAAAACAGATGTCTCATCTATATATCTCTGACCCAAAACTCTTTCAATACAATGTCTTTTGAAATTGTGAAATATCCTTAACCTTGAATTCATCATTTCAACTGTGAGAATTATCCTAAGGGAAAACACAAAGTTTTCAAAGGATTTAACTTTTTTTATAAGAACCAAAAATAAGGAAATCACATGTCATTAAGTATTACAATATCTCCAAATAATGGAGCATTATGTAATATATATGAAAGAAGATTTCACAGATACTAACATATGACAACGTCCAAAATGCATTGCTAAGTTTTAAAAAAGTAAGTTATAAATTTGTATGTGCAACATAATACAATTCTTGAAAAAATATTTTGCTTGGGCTTGCAAAGGCATTGAAAATGTGTTCAACGGTGTTGCAGCAAAGATTTGCAGTATTGCCCATGAGGACCAAATTGGACATAGTGAGCAGGAAAAAGCTGGGAGGATTCTTGTTCTCTGAGGTGCCCTGGTTTTGTTTCAATTTTTTGTTATGGGCTCTTACATTTTATAAACAAAATATTCCAACAGTTTGCTTTTAACAAAGAGAATGAACAAATTATAAAGAAAAATGAATACACTGGCCAAGAATGACACAAAGAAGAGAATTCAATATTTAGCTTATACAAAGAGGAAGTAAGTTTTCTGTAACATGCTCAGAAGTAAATAAAATGATGGAAATTAATATTTATAAAATAAATATTGGTCTAAAACTACATGTGGTGAATCTTTGAGATGTGTATATTTCAAATGACGCATAGAACCGCAAATTTTTCTATGGTATTTATAAGACCTGAAGGCCAACTATAGTTAGGAGACATTGTTAAGCATCATTTTATTATTCAATTATCTTTTCTTATTTCTGTAATCTCTGTCATGCATGCATCTAGCACCATGTTAATTACTGGGTTTATAGCCCAATGCAGAGGTTCCCAAACATTCCCAGTTGATTAAGTCCTTCGTGTTCCAGTAATATTTTTCAGACACCAGAAAGCCAAAAGAAATATCCTCCAGTTCTACTTAATATGTATATTGATTGGAAAACCTATAGCCATACTTACGTCCTCACAATTTAGTGACTGTTGGGTGCTGTGGAAATTTGCAAATTTTTGAGTCACATTAAATACTACTACACTGATTTTGTTTCACATTGATTTTTGTGTGGTATATGCTTTTTATCATAGCAACCACTGAAAATTTGGTTTCACAAATACAAGACATAATTGAAATAAATGTAGTAATCTACTATTAAAACTGCATCATCTTTGTGCTAGTGGTGTTGCTGTGTCTAACAGATGCCACCTTGCTTGCCCCTGAGCATACAGATGATGCCATGCTACTACTCATCACACTAAGCCCTCCTTTCACAGCCTGGAAAACACCAGTGTAACGGGATAGCTGGTCAAGTGAGTCAATATTTGCAATCATGTAATAAGTCTAATGATATAGTTGAGTTCCATGGCTTTAGCAGAGAGAGTGAAAAAACTTATCCTCCAAAACTCGAATTAGTTCCCATCTTCTGGATGCCAATCTCTTTGGATTCTGTCGTCTAGCCTGTAGACAGCTAGGAATCAGCAGATGCCTTGAGTAGAAAGTACCACAGAATATCAAGTTCATCTCAATGAAACCCCTACTCTCTGGGCTTAAGGAGCCTCAAGTACTGGCTGGCTTCACTTATCTCCAGTATCTCCATATGATTTTTTTATTACTTTACTCAGTTTTTGTAATGACTTATGTGGGAGGGTAAACTGATCTCTCATAACCTAGGACTTGAAAACAAAATCAACTTTTGATTGAGAAAATTTCTGAAGGAGTGGTTTAGAAGAGAACCAGGGTTCAGAATGTACTGAAATTAGTTAACCATAGATAGGTATAGATGAAGGCACAGTTGAAAACTTCGGTAAAAAAGGAGAATGGTGAAACGATGACTACTTAAGGAAATGCAGTCTATGGATGAGCACATAGAAAAGTGCAGATGAAGTAGAGCTATATCTTTGTGTTATAGACCACAGGGCAGAGATTTGATTCCCTCAATAATGTCTCTTTCCTTTCCCAATACAAACATGTCCATGCAAATCATTTATAGGACATTTCCACCAAAGAGCAATTTCTTTTCTTCCCCAATCTATCTTCTTTATACATCAACTAGAATGACCATCTTGGTTGAGCTGAAACCCCATAAACTACCTGCCAAACACGACTGATGTCTCAAAAGTGCCTTATAAATAACAACTGGGGCTATGGCATCATACTGCCAGAAAATTTTCAAGACTATTTCTCAATATATTTCAAAATACTTATTTTCATGCACCCATTCAACTATTGTTTATCTTAATAACATTCCATCTGATCTGTATCTCAGATATAGCTGCTGCTACTTGTCTGGTTGAATTCAGATTCCTCACCTCCCTTTCCTTTAACACAACAGCCCTCTGCAGTGTGACTTTTACTCTCATCACCGCCATTGCCTCCTCTGTGGAGTCTTGCCATAGCCTCTCAAGCCTCAGCTGAAGGGTCACTCTCATGCAATCCATTCTCTACAATGTTGCCAGGTTTTTCTTTATAGATCTGATCATATCACTTCCTTGGTCACACTCCCTACTATCTAAAGAATAAAGTAAAATCAATTGTTGAGGTAATCAAAACATTCACCAAATACTTTCAAAAGGTAATTTTTCCAAAAAGCATTATATATGAGAACATTTAGAAGATGGCCAAAGCTGTTTTACTGGAAGTAATAATTTCAAGTCTTATTATAAAATAAAAAAATTAATATGGCCCTCCCTGGTGGCGCAGCAGGTTAAAGCACAGCACTAAGAAGCTACAGCCACTTCCACATGAGTTTGATTCCCGCCTACCCCAGAGGTGACCACATGGTGTGGCAGACCTCTCCTGACCCACCCGCTGCTCCCCTCAGCAGTGTACTTCTTCGATCTGCCTGTTCTAATCCCCACTCTGACTCTGGTGAAGCCTCTCGCTGCCTCTGCAGCTCTGGCCTGCACCCCAGTTCTGTATGCACAAATAAAAATAAATCTTTGACAAAAAAATAATAATAATATAAGAGAACTAAGAACATAGGAAAAAAGCAACAAAATAAGAAATTTCAGAAAATGAAAAATAAATCTAATAGAAGCCTCTGTGGGAAAAAGAAAATGAGAAAGAAGCACCCTATTAAATTAAACTTAATATAAAAGTGAAAATATATTATAAAAAATCACAGAAAATATTAAAAATTCTAACAGAAAAACAGGTTACTAAGTCTAACTCTTTCTTATAAAGCGCAAACTTGGTTTAAAAAAACATTTCTAATAAAAAAAAAACCTTAGAAAACAGAAAACAATACTAACTCAATAATCTTAAAAGAAACTGGGGGCCCTCCCTGGTGGCGCAGCGGGTTAAAGCACTGCACTGAGAAGCTAAAGCCACTTCCGCATGAGTTCGATTCCCACCTGCCCCAGAGGAGACCACATGGCGTGGCAGACCTCTCCTGACCCGCCCGCTGCTCCCCTCAGCAGTGTACTTCATCGATCTGCCTGTTCTGCTCCCCACTCTGTCTCTGGTGAATCCTCTCACCCTCCGCATCTCTGGCCTGTACCCCAGTTCTATATGAATAAATAAATAAATCTTTAAAAAAAAAAAAAAAAAAAAAGAAACGGGAGAAGTTTCCAAATACCCACAAAATGCAGGACCTTCCTGGTGGCACAAGGATTTAGTTAAAGCACAGCATCATGAAGCTCTCCACAGCCACTGCAGCACAAGTTCGATCCCTGACCGAAGGTGACCCACAGGGCGCAGCAGACCTCTCCTGTCTCTCCCGCTGCTTTCCCAGCAGATTACTTCAGTCAGTCCTCCTGTTCCGCTCCCTACTCTGTCTCTAGTGAATCTTCTCACCCCTCACCCCTTTGGCCTATACCCCAATTCTTATATGCATAAATAAAGAAATAAATAAATCTTTTTTTTTAAAAAAAAAAAGTGTATGACTCTGGTTATTTCAAAAGCCAGCTACTGTGAAATACTCAAGAAATTCATTCAATTTCATTAAACTATTTCCAAGCATATAATAATAATAACTGACTCAATTCACTTTATAAACTCTAGTGACAGAACTAGAGATAAAGCAAAAAAGAAAATAAGTGGTTAATCTCACTTTTGAAAACAGAAGCAAAATTAACATTTAATCATATATAAAGCAATCGTATTTTATACAGGTATTACATAGATGCCTCAATATTAGAAAATTTATTTATGTAATTCATCTTATCTAAGCACCAAAGTTCAAAAATCTATTTGACCAAAAAGGAAGTTGCCAGCAAATGTTCCTTATGAAACACTTAGCAAAACAGGAATACAAGATACTAAACAAGGGAAGAATGCTTTGTTCCAAACCAACACTCTGTCACCATAGTTAACAGTGAAACAAAGCATGCACAAATGAAGACACCTAAGGTGATTCTATGCCCACTATTATTTTTCTATAATTCTAGGCATTCCAGTCAGTATCATCAGACCAGAAAATGAAAGTATACCTAAAACTGTACATACTTATATTTACCAACTACACTGACATTATTTACATAAAATAAAGTTTGCTAATTTTTGGATGCAGTTTTTCTCTTTCTTGTTCCAAGAAAATTCCAATGCAACAGGGTGTATAGAATAGTAAATGAAAATATGTTTTCCCAATCTGTCCCCAAATGCCTCTCCTCATTCATATTTATTATAGCTTATGGAAAACCCTTTTTTATATCTTCTTTCTCTGCATTTTCATATGTTAGGTTTACATGTATGCCTATGTCTATTAAGTATACGAGCAAATTTATTAAGAGCAAATAGAAACATACATCTACCACCATGGGTTATTTCTCTCTACCATGGGTTATTTCTTCAGTGACGCATCTTCAAAATCTTTCTATTGCATATGGCTATATTTACTTCTATACTTTGTTCATCTTAAGAACTAGTTTAATAGTCCACAGACTAAGTCTGTATAATTTATTGAACCACTTTACTACTGATGGATATTTCAGGAACATCTACCTTCTAAATATGTGGGCTTTTTTCTCCTATTCTTCTTACTGGGTAACAGAGGCAAAACAAATTAATATTAGAAGCAATTAATTGAAATTTCAAAAAAAGTCTCTTGTTAAGAAAGATGCTAAAAGTTCTTAGAAGAAAAAAAAAATGTAGCTAGTGTGGTGTTGGATGTCAACTAGACCCACTGAAGAGCTCATTTCACAATATATGTGTGTGTAATTATTTGTCATACACCTGAAATTAACAGTGTTTTGCCAATTAACATTTCAACAAAAGATGAAATGTGTTATATCTGTGTATGGATATGTTGATCATTCCATGATGAAGGCAAGAATTGCACAAAAGCATATTAAAAAGAAACTTCTGAGATGCTAATTGTCCATCACATGGAATAAAATTTCTTCTCCATCTAAGCAGGGTGATTCACTAATATCTTAATAAACTTTGAAACTCTGGAACTGCTAACCTCCAAAGAACAAATCCTAATGAGATTTCGCAATTCTAAGCTAGATTTATCACCTGCCATCAAGTCTAACAATAGAGGGATAGCTAGGAATTCCACTCACAAGAATTGTCTCGCTACAAAACTCTTGATCTCCTACCAAGCACAAAGTTGAATGTGGGTTTAAATACTTACAGGGGTCTCTGGGGATTGGGATTCTAGCTCAGACTGACCCTGCTGGCTGCAACCACATGCCCTCTGACCTGCCAGACAACTGCGTGTGAAGATTTCTGTGAAGACTTCTGGCACTAGGCAAAGAGTCTTTTAGGCCTTCCAGGTCAACACTGGCTCCATCCAACCCTCTGATATGTATATTTCTGAAGTTGATATTTAATTACCTTTACCTGAGAAAGTTAATCCCCTGAGGCTGAGATCTGCTGGTACCATCCAGCATGTTGCTTTTCAAACTTCCTCGTGATGGTTTTTCCAGTTTCAGGCAAAGGCAGTTATTTTTCTGACAGAAGGGCCCCATTGCTGGTTTCAATTTGTGGCAGCTGAATTTCCAATTCAGCTTCATATTCCTCATTTCCTTCCTGGAATTCTCAGAATTCTTGGAGTTACTCTTGCATAGGTTCTGCCCTTTGCCAGAGCTTTCCAATAAATAGCTTATTTCTCCTCAGAGTTCAGTCTTTCCTGAGTGGACCCTTCCATTGTGAAATGGAGAAAAAGATCAGGTGAGGATGAGTAATGGTAGAACTATCATTAAAATAAAGGCACCCTACTGGGAAAAAGTATTTGCATATCACATATCTGACAAGGGGAGAATATACAGGTTCTATGAAGAACTCATATGACTAAAAATAAAAGAAAAAGAAATGGGCGAAAGGCTAAATAGTCACTATCCCAAAGACCTATAGACAGCCAAGTAAAAATGCTCAACATCGCTTATCAAGAAGGAAACGCAAATCAAAATCACCTGAGCTACCACCTCACTTCTAAGAGAATAGCCCACATAAAAATAAATTATTATTATTATTAAAAACAAGAGCTGATGAGGGTGTAAAGAGATACCTCATGAACTGTTGTTGGAAATGTAGGCTGGTACAGCCCCTATGGAAATCAGTATGAGGTTCCTCAAAATATTAAAAATAGATCTTCCATGTGATTCAACAAGCCTCCCCCTAGGTATCTACCTAAAGAATGCAAAAAAAAAAAAAAAAAGACTAATTTAAAGGGATATATGCACTTCTGTGGACATCACAGCTCTGTTTTACAAAGTCAAGGTATGGAAACAACCCAATATCCACGAACAGAGCAATGACTTAGAGGATGTGGTATATATGCACAATGGAATACTACTCGACTAACAAAAACAAAAAAAAAACAATGTACTCTTGTCATTTGCAACAACATGGATGCAACTGGAGTAACTGTGCTTAGTGAAATAAATTAGCAGATAAACAAATACCAGATGAATTCAGCCACATCCACTAAACCAAAACAAACCCCACAAATATGACTGCAGATCTCAGACTACTATAGGGAGAAGAGAATGGGGGTAGGAACCAAGGAGGGAAAGACCAATGGTCTCCAAGATAAAGGACTGTGGGTGCTTTGATGGTGTGGTTGGTGTGAACCTCTAAATCATACACAGTACTGAAAACCAATGTTACCTCAATGAAGAAAAATAAATAAATAAATATGCCCTACTTCTCTATTAAGTTGATAATTCTATATGTAATTAACTTTGTCTTTATTTTATTTATTAGCCAAACTAGCATCTACAAATCCAAATAAATTGATAAACATTTACATATCTTAGGGATAATTTTATGTGCAATATTTGGTGGATTGAAAAAACAATTTGTGTAACCAAAGCATAGAGACAGAAAATGTGTGGAATGCCAATGGGCCCCACTAGGGGTCTATTTTTTAGACCCCCCCCAGAATGTTTATTTTGCATGGATACTTCTTTGGAGAAAGGCACCTGAAAAGACTTTATAATATATTGAGTTAATCACATATTTGCTCGACTGTTTGTATTAGCTTTGAATTATTGATTATCATAGTATCTATCTCTGGACAATAATAACCTGATTTTATCATGATTAGAATTTAAAAACACAAACTCATAGAAAACACAGGGTAGAATAATAATTATTAGATGGTATAGGGAATGAGTGGAAATGAAATTTTGGATATAAAAGTTCAGTAATGAAATAAATAAATTAATTATATTCATCTAATGTACAAGATAGTCATCGTAGTTAATAATAATGAATTACACATTGATAAAAAAGCACATCTTAAGAATTCATGAAGGGAAAGATGGAAAGAAGGAAGGGAGAGAGGGAGGGAGGACAGAAGGGTAACTATGTGAGTTGTTGGACGTGTTAAGTAGTTTGCAGTAATCATTCCACATGATATATGTAAATCAAATCATGCTGTAGAACTTCAATATATATATTATATATATAATATATATAATTTTACTTGCCAATCATATGTCAAGAAAACTAGAAAAATGAAGTGAATACAATGATTATTTCATATACTGTAGAGTTCTCTAATTCTTTAAGGTACTAGATTTAATCTAGTTCCTATCATATTTTGAAGAGATTAAGAAGTATCCAAACTATAAATTTAAAAGGAAAAGATAAGAATAATTATAATTTACAGATTCCATAATTATTTTTTGGAAAAACTTTACAAAATAAATAGAAGGAACAGATCTAGGAAGATATATCATTATAGAATCCAACTATAAACTAAATTTATTAAACTGTATTAAATTATAATATGAAAAAACTTTATTTACAATACAAAAACACAGGACAACTTCATGTAAATTTAAGAAATATAGAGTCAGAAATATGAAGAAAACTATTCAATTTTCCTCAAGAATATAAAGTAAGGGAATATCACATTTCCCAATGGCAATACCAATAGCATAAAATAAAATTTCTCCCCAAATATAACTATAAATTTTAGTTAGTACACAAAATAACAAATCCAAAATATTGCCTTGAGTGACACTAAAATGTTGCATGATAACATGTTCTATTTGTTCTGAATAACTCTCTTGAAGAACAGAAATAAAAGGACATAGGTTTTCCTGATGAATACATACTCAGAGAACAGCTAGCACGAGTGTGGGAACAGTGAGGAAACACCAAACAAACAGCTGTTACTCTGAGGATCAAAACTGTGATCCTCACCACTTCCATTATTTATCATTTCTCTCTTAGTTCTTAATAAATGTTTTAGAGTTGGGAACAGCCTTATGGATTTAAATGAAAGTTATCAACATTGCAAAGAAGAATATATGTCACATAATTCATAGATAACACATGAGACAAATTTTTGAAGGGAGAAAATCAACTAAAATATGACAAAAGTATCAACCTAAAGTAAAGTAACAAGTTAAAAAATTAACAAGTGTGAATAGGATGTTTTAGGGGATGAAAGTGAGGTGCAATGCCCTATGGAGTTTTGTAAACCAGTGCTACCTCAATACAAAAATCAATGAAACAGATCAGTGATGTGAGATGTGAACATGGTTTAAAAAAAAAAGAAGAAAGAAAA
This sequence comes from Condylura cristata, assembly GCF_000260355.1. Classification (NCBI taxonomy): domain Eukaryota; kingdom Metazoa; phylum Chordata; class Mammalia; order Eulipotyphla; family Talpidae; genus Condylura; species Condylura cristata. Next base: position 23,361,140 of record NW_004567110.1, read on the forward strand.
TGACTATCAGTTTTCTTTGCCAAACAAAACTAAAGTATATTATTTAGAAATGTGCATATAAGTGAGAGCTCTATAAATCTTCTGTAGTGGCTATCAGAGAAGCTACCATAGGAGCGATCACCTGTGAGAGAAGGAGCATAATGATAAGGAGGAACATCAATGGGCTTCTGGAACAGAATGCTAAGTCTTGTCTTCAATGGTGGTTACCAGCTTTATACTTTAGAAATATGTTATGCTTTGTACTGTAAGCACATTTTATTTTTCAGCATAATATTATAAATGTGTTTATATGTATACCCATATAGTGTTTTTTTATAACAACAAAGTATATTTTCAAAAGAATAAACAATAGTAAATGTAAAATATATTAATATTTGAGGAAGATACAAACTTCAAGAGAATCATTAGAAAAAAACTTGAATAGAGGGGGAACTTTTTTATTTTAGATATGAAAATATAGAGCTGAAGGTTCTCATTAAATCTCTTGATTCTCATTAATCTCATTAAATAGATGCATTTCTTGTTTTGCTTTGAAATTCTTTTAATTTTATTAAATTTGTCAGTCACTTCCATGTCTATGAACTTTAGATTTACATTTTTACCCCTCCATGTGTACACTTGCTTCACTCTTCCTGCTGATGTCCCAGCCCCTTCTTTCCCTTATGTATTCCTCTGCCCCCTCTTCCCTCTGATATTGAATATATTTTTCTGTAAGTCTAAGATTTTATTTTGCTGTATTTTGCCAGTGTATGATTTTTCTCTATTTATAATCTACAGAGACGTGAAACCATCTGAAATCATATTAGAGTTAACATTTAAATGGTGCAAAATTATTCCAAAATGTATATGAATGACTAAGTATTGTAGAGATATGTGCTTTATTTACTATCAATGTTTATCTCTAGACACTACTGACAGAACATATAGACACAGACAAAGATATGATAATTATATACAAGAAAAAATAATATTTCAAACTGATGAAGAAGGTAGGATAGTTACATTGGTATAGGGAAATTCCAGGGAGGGGAAAAAAGTTAAATGAATTAATGACTGAATTCTGGATTAGAAGAAAGCAATTATCTTTTAATACCTCAATTATATTGGAGTCAAGAAATACCTAATAGTAGAAATAATGTCAGAAAGTGGTTGTAGACTTTCTACATGTTATTTGAAAATTGAGCTCAATAACATCACCATAATAAAAATTAAAGAGATAAGCACTGACCATATAGCAAACAAATTGTTAATACCTTCTAATTTGTAAAGTGTCCTTCAATAAAAGAAGATTAATAGTACACTGGATTAATAGTACACTGGAAAAGTAAGTGGAGAACAGCTTCAAGAGAATAAGACACTAGATATCAAAGGATGAGCACAATCTCAGTATAAGACACTAGATATCAAAGGATGAGCACAATCTCAGTTGAATCCTAGATGTATAATTTAAAGTCATTTATCAGAGACTTAAAATAGTATATTCAGTATTGGTTAGAGTGTGGGGTAACTAGATATTTTTATATACTACTGATAAAGGCAAGATTGACAGTTATTCATGAAGCAATTTGACTATATGTATATTCTATTACCCAACAACTCCATTTTAGAAAAGCATAGTAAGGAAACATTTCAACAAGTGTGTCATACTCTGTATAAGAATGTTCATCACAGCATCATTATATAATAGCAAAAAAGATAAGAAACAACATAGATATTCAACAATAGGGAAATTGTGAAATACACACAATAGAATAACATTTTGCCATTAAAATATTTATGAAGTATATTGTTGGTGAAAATAACATGTAATGTAGAGTCCCATTTATTTAAAAATACCATACCCCTGTATGCATTCAAAAATGTTCAAAAGACTAAGATTTTAACATAGTTATCTCTGTATGGCAGGATTTTGAATGATACGTTCTTTATAATTTTTCACTTAATATAAAGAATATTCACAAAACACAACAACAGATATTTCCCACATAGTAAGCTAGCAATTTTTCTTTTAATATAAATTCAGTGCTAGGAGAATGTACAGGTCTGTAACTTTATACTATACTTGGTGATTATACATTGACAGAATATTCAGAAGAGCAATTTTTCATGTGTAAAACACTATTGAATTTAATCATGAAATATTAACAATTGCATTAATGAGAAACTGATTAAGTAAATAATGCAATAACCATACAATGGAATTCTACACAGACATTAAAAATGATCATATTTATACTTAACAACATGGTACAATATTCATAGCACATGTGAGAGAAATCATAAAAAAGAATAAATTTATGGATTCAAATTATCATTATAAAATAATACCAAAGATGTATCAACAATAATTATTCCTAGCTTGTAGACACTGGTGGTTTAAATTTTTTATAAATTTATACAGTGAAAATGAAATAGTTATAATACAATAATAATTTCATGAACAGATCTAGTCTTCAATTCTAACTCTGACCCCCAAGCAGAACGGTCTTGAGTTCAGATTCCATTTCATAAGAAACATGTTTCAACCAACTCCTTTTAGTAAGCTTAAAGAAAGAAGTCTAAACAAGAAAATGAACAGCATACAAAGCAAGAACATAAAAAGGACAACAGGCAACATCCAGGCAGAGTTTCTCATTTTGGTCATTCAGCACTTAAGTTCATAATAGAAAAAGCTCATTGTGTGTGGTTAAATGGAGGTCAAAGAACATGTGAGCTCTGGGATTGCCTTAGATTTTATAGCTAGCCAGTCATGTAGTTTCCTCCAAAGTGCATTACTAACCTCATTCTCTAGTATAGCTCCAGCTTATCAATACTGACCACTCATTACTAAATAAACATCTGGACAATGATGCACAGGTGTTTCTTCTGATAAATAACCCTCGGGTAGATAATTATTCATCTTGGACCAAGTAAACATAAGCACCTAACAATGACTTGAGTTAATATTGCAAGAGGGATTCAAACCTTGCTATGTACCTGAAGCTAAAAAAATTAAATTTCACCCTCTCTATGACACTGGACAATTCAAGCATTCTAATGTATGATTTGATTCTAGAGCTAGCCTCAGCTGACCTGGATATTTGCATGCTATTCACTCTCCCAAGAACACGTTCCCATTCTATTATTAGTATGAACATCTAGCTTAAATCTACTCTCCTCTGTGAACCCACTTGACCAAGCAGATCAGTTCTTGCACCACGTTTCTATAGCTTCTGTTTATATCTGTTCCTATTTCATACTATCATCATCACCCAACCTGGCATAATACCACCAGTGTTGTTTTTTTTTTCCCCCCAGAAGATAGGAGAAAAGATAATTTCATAAACAGAATAATATGCTTGCAGGATGAATACTGATTTCAGAGGATGTTAAGGATTGGTTACTTTATGCACATATACATTCAAGTTTTCTTGTACTCCTTTGTCCCACTTAGGAGTTCTCAGAAAGCCATCAGAAATATTGTGAATGACCTCAGTTTTCAAGGCTTCCGATCCACTTGAGCGGAAGCACACACACACAAAAATAATATAAACGAAAACAAAACAACAATTGGATTGTGTTCATAGGCACTGGCTTGCCGTCATTTATTGGCCAACATTTCTATTTTGATAGGAGTGCAGATTGCAAAATTAGGTCCAGAGAGGGAATGTAGTTAGCTGATTTCTGGAGAATCCTTTAATGAAGCAGACAATGGAAGAATCAGAAAAGTTCCTATTGTTTGTTTTTGCCTTTGGCAAACATTCTAGAAGTGATAATAGTAATGCCATGTCTCCAAAAGAAATTCATGATTAGGGCTCACATTAGTTTATATTATTATCTACACAAGCAAGCCCCTGCCTGCCAGAGCTCATACACTCAGCACTGGAGCAGCTGAGAGAAACCTTCTATTTGTTACTTAGTGATACTGCCTCTGGCAGCATAGAAGGAAGTGTCTCTCATGGGGAATCGCTGATGTTACTATTTTAATTTGCAAACCACATTTCTCTGGATGATGATGAGATTTCAAATAACCTAGACAAAACAGATTCTAGTTTAACCAGTTGTAGCTAAAATATATATATATATATATAAACAAGAAAAACAAACACAAAACATTTTAACCTTCTTTTCTAATTATGAAACTGCAAAAAAATCAACTCTCCCAAAAGCACCTTGCAGGGGTAACATCTAGACAGAGGTCTTGATTTAAAATGATATCTGAAAAAAAAATGATAATAAAAATAAAAGTGCAGCTAACCTGAGCCTCAACCCCTTTACTCAAATATTCAGCCTAGTGTCACAAAATGTTTGAAAGGTAAGTACAAATATGACTTCTATTTAGTATGATAAAAATATATATATTTTAAAGAATATGCCAGTTGTAACAGATGTTTCATATGATATGGCTCATTTATTGTGTCTGCTGACTAGAAGATGCAAGAATGTTGAGATACTTTACCTTTAGAATAATAAACAGTTTATGCATTAATTTTATATGCATATTATGTATTTGTATTATATTCACAAAACACATATTCCACCAAAGCCAATTAAACTATAATATGAAGTAGTCACATTTATGGGGTTGAAAAACATATCAAGAGACCATTAAGTCCATCTGTCCAAACTTTACACTGAATAATCTTTGAAATAATGTAATTAGAAAATGTGCCTAACTTATATAAGAAACAAAACAGTATAGAAGATTAATTACAGAAACAAAAAGCTTCCCAATTAAAGCTTGCAGCTACATCTATTTGGTGCAATACAACTATAACTTATTTATTATTATAAATAAATAAAAACACATGGAATTAAACTTCCACTTTTGTTATTGAGAAGTCACTCATTATCATTTAATTTAAGTGGATTGAGGAGACAGATTTAGGCATGAAATAACCATTCAATATGACCTGACACTTACGCATGACCCTCAGAGGAGCAAACAGCCAAAGGCATCACTTCTGCCTTGACACACCTTGACAACCTGTGGTGAAGTTGGAGAATCTGCTGCCTGCCCTGGAAAATGCATCTGATCAGATTTGTCCTGCTAAAGCAGACTGTCTCCCTACTGAGCTACTGAGCAGAAATGTTTTCTACAGATACCTGGACAATATTTATGTGACTTATCTTAATCAGAATGCCCTCCCTCAATGCGTAGCTCCTCTTGACATTGTTCTGGTAGGCTCTTCTGCCTTTTCCCAGATTCCCTTTTTCATACAGGCATATGTTCAGGTGAATGGGATATCTGCTTAGCTTCTGTTATGTCCTTACAGTGATTCAGCTCCTCAAATGCAAAACTCATCAGCATTTTCCAAGTCACTTCTATTTATCAATGCCTTCCAACTCAGGAGTTGGGGCTTCTTGATAGGTCCCCAGATTTTTCTTTATTTGGATAAATGACATGAATGTTTTCATTTTCCTTAACTAAATTTTAACTATGAGCATGGAGATGATATCTATGTGAGAGAAGAAAGATGGCTGGCCTGCATGTATATGAACATGTAGGTGCCTACTGGTAAACACACAATGATTCACCACAAAATTGTGAATGTTGGTAATCTTTCTTTCCTGAAATTTCTTATACTCTCTGGGAACTGAAGCTCTCATTCCCCTTGGCAATTGGGTCTTATCTTGTGTTCCCCGTGTCTCTCAGATAGTTCTCTTGGATGGCAGAACTAAAAGCAACAGTATTTTCTCTGTATCTGTTAGGAATTTTTACCAACTGAAGTGGTTGAGTAAAAGAAATATTTGCACTTGGGAATTTTGTCCCTCCAACATAAAACTCTACTTGTTTATGGTTGACTCTGAATGTTGTAGAAAAAATAAAGATGTATCCAAGTTTGAATGAACAGAAAACTAATCTTCTGTTTTCTCCAGTAACTCAACCAGTTACCTCGATTGAAATTCAGTCTGACTTAAACTTTTACCTCCATTTCATTCTCCAAGAAACTGTGTGTCAAAGTATTTAAAAAAAAAAAAAACAAACAAACTAGGAAACACTAGGACAGGAAGACGCATGAAGCTGCCAGTAAGTGTGCACAGACATATCATAAGTGCAGACAGTGGAAAGAGACGTCACTTCCACATTGGAGGGGAGGGAAAAGTATTTCTCCTGAACTTCCAAAGAATTATGAGTCAGAAGCATTAAATTTAGACTTGCTCCTGGATGACACCAAAGTTATTATAACAAAGAAAACGACCATAGATTGTATATCGGTATGCAAGGAATTTGAAAATCCTGATGAAAATTTCATGGAGAGTAAGACTGAGGAATTTTTCTGTAAAGTCTTCTAATTTAAATATTCCACACAAAAGAAAAAGCAGTATTAAAAATGATCCTTCGCTGTGAAAACACTCCTTCCTAAGTAAAATGATGAGGTATGTTAAAAACAGAAAGAAAAGTGTGGACTATCTTGAAGGGTGGTGTCTATTTTTAAGATACTTTTTAAAAGAGGCATCTGGAGAAGGTAAAAGGTATAGAGAAGGTAGAGACAAAAACCCACTAATAAAGAAAATCAGCTCACTAACATTCTGAATTTTTTTTTAAAAAAAAAGGATGGAGGATAAGGAATTCAAGCCAAATAAACACTGGTGCTGACTAAGAAGTGTCAGCAGCAAAAGGAAACTCCAAAATAAAGTGTGTGGCAAAAACTGATAGATGGTCAGAAGGAAGAGTCAAGGAAAGAAAAACACTAAGTACAATTTGCTGCCCAACTCTTCCTGAGAGTTAACCTAACATGTGGCTTCCCATCCTTATCAGTCAGGGTCTAATCAAAAGACAGAACTACACAAGATATTAAGCCACGGTCAATTTCATGAATATGAGATCAACATGATCAACATATTCTCTAACACATATTCCACAGACTCACAGAACAGGACTAATAGGAGCACAGCTTTATTGGTGATGCTGATAAGAACAGGAAGTAAGAGAAGTGAACAAGGCTCTTCTTCCTCCTGGAGTTTTTAGCTCCCACTTTAGGGAGGGTCTGAGAGGAGGACAATAACTGACAAAGCTTCAGTGAGGTCTGCATAAGTGAAGTGTGGAGAATCACCACAAGACTGGAAGAATGGAATGATACCAATACACTATGCCAATATGTCCATGGTATACAACTTCTGGAACATTTTAGGTGAAATTCTATCCCTTCTTTCTAAACTCCAGATTCATCACCAACTCTGTGTTCCCTATCTCAGACAACACTAATTTTGAGTTAATCTCCTCTTGCATGGTCTCTGTACTCAGTCTACTCAGGCTGTGACAAAATAGGAAAATAAAATCAAAACAGGGAAAACACAATAAAAGTTACTAAAACATGAATAAAGATCTCAGAAGTGGAGATGAGGAAAGATAATGACTGCATGTTGGAAGGTAGATTGCACTGTATAAAAAATAGCATCTTAAGCAGTTTTTCTCTGAATACCCAGACCTAATTCCATACCCACAAATATAGTTTCTTATATTGTATAATATTAAAATAGCAGTTTACAACTTGAATCAAGTCATTGCCAAAACCCACAAAGCAAACTAGTGATTCCTTGGGAATCCCTTGGGAAATTCACAAGTAATTGAAAAATAGGCCTCTGGCATTAGGCCCCTATGTATTGATAAGTTGTGTTTCCTGTACTACTGGGATTTATAATCTGGGGAGAAATTTAGAGATAAAATCATAAAGGGATTTGTAAGAAGCAGAGACTTGGCACTCTAAAAGAAACCAGAAGAGTATCATCATTTATCTGCCATCTTACAGATTCAAAACTAGTCAGCTGGATCAAAACAGGAATGAGAAGGTTATATATATATGGACTGGGAATGTGGCTCAGTTTATCTCAATTTTTCTTTACAGAACAACTAGTTTTAAGTTTCCTGCAACAGGCATTTTAGCTTCACACATGCACCTTAATAGCACCTGCTCATTAAAACCCTGTGAGGTGATACTCAGGTTTATTCTACTCCATGGTGTCAGTTCTTCTGTGAAATATCACTTTCTGCCCTCGAAGTCGACTGTGGTCAGGTCACATTAGCCTGCTTTCCCAAAATGTGTGACAGCCCAGGCTGCATCTCAAATGGTTAAATTAAACTCTGTTTCCCGTGTCAGACTGGGAAGATAAGACACTGCACACTAGGGGAAAAAATTACCCTCCTGAACCACATGTGCCACTGCTGTTGGTGTTTGTATGGGCTGCACAGACACCAGCTATGAATCTGTGCCAGACCATTTCAGGAGAAGCCGGCTTCATTCTAATGTAGAAAATAGAACAATCAATTTTTCATTACAACCTTGGCCAAAATAATATTTTATTTCATCTTATTATTATTTCCAAAGATCTTATATAAATTAAAATCAAGGGTGATAAGTGAGATATCAATTAACATAAGAATCAATTTAATGGTAATTTAAGTAGCTAGCTGTTATAATTTTTGCATAATGCAGTGGCCTCTGGGCTTGAAGTCCTAATCATGTCTAATTAATTTAAAGGATGTTACTTTTTATTATCACTGAAATTTCTGACAGGTGATAAAACATTTAGGTTGCCATCACAAACTTTTTACATCAACTATACTGTAACTTGACAAGCCATAGATCATTCCTGGGAAAATGACTATTTAGGATTCACCCACAATTTTAAAGTTATAACATGCAACTGCTATTTTATCCATGAAAAAGAAAGCAATTCTATTCACTAAAATAATAAAAGAGTTGACATTTTATTTTCATGATCTCAAAAGCTATAATCAACCTTCATAGGGAATAATCAATTTCAATTTCAGAAAATAATCTTCATAACCTCTTGAGTTTAAATAGTACCTCTATTGCCAGAAACATTAATATACTTTCCATTGTCGATATAAAAAAGTCTTGATCTTTTGAGTCTCAATAGCAAATAAATCTAACTGCAAACAGATTAGCAAAAGGGCTTGTCATTTCTTTAAGATGGAACATTAAAGTATCTACCATTAAATGCATTCTCAGTAACATAAAGTAATGTGACAAAAATTTTTGGAGACGATAGATTCTCTGGTCATTGAAAAACGAGGCCCAACGCACATAGCAAATAGATCAGTCTACAGCACACAGAGAGTAACGTGCAATTCAACCATTGACAGAAAGTAGAGGACCCCAGCCAGCATGACCCTAAGATCTGTACCACAGGGCTGTTCTTTCATAGAGAAAGAAAAGAATTATTTTAGAAAGCCCTGAGAGGGATTTTATGAAAGATGAGTATAGTCGGAAAGTAGAGTGAGCAGTGTTACTAATAATCTGAAGGTCAGTCTGCCGGGCAGCATTTAGGATGAGGGTAAAGGCGAGCGGGACAGAGAGGAAGAAAGCCATACACAGAGGTAGCATGGGAAAGCACGGGCCTGGCGTTTGCTCTGGGCCCACTGGCAAAGTATTCAAACTCTTCATGCCCCAGCTTCCTACTCTGTGAGATGTATGATGAGACAGCCAAATTCAGGAGCTTGTTAGGGTAATTAAGTGAGTGGATAAGTATACAACACTCTATAATGATGTCAGGCACAAAAGTGCTTACTATGTGTATGTTATTATTGCCTATCTCCCATTAATGTATTTATTACAGACTATCAGCTTGAAGACTATAGTAAGAATATGTTCTAAAACTAGAGAGTCAACACCACTTTCTTAACTTTGGGGCCAAATGTGATTGATGTACATTCAGACTACGGGTGCTCTGATACCTGAAAATAAGAAAGTTTTACCTAACAGAGACCCTTTTCTGTGGGCAGTTGACCTTACTTAAAAATTAGGGCCCTCCCTGTTGGCACAACGGGTTAGGATGCAGCACTGCAAGCTGGCTGCAGTGGCCACAGTGTGAGTTTGATACTAGCCCTGGAGGTGATCCACATGGCGTGGCAGACCTTTCCTGCCCTGCCCTCTGCTCCCCTCAGCAGTGTACTTCATTGATCTGCCTGTTCTGCTCCTTACTCTGTCTCTGATGAAGCCTCTCACCACCCTTGCACTTCTAGCTTGTAACCCAGTCCTGTATAAATTAATTAATTAATTATAAAAAGTTATTCTCAGCATAGCTTTCTAAGTAGCTACTACAATTCAACAACGGTCTTCGTTTTGTCAGACTAATCAAACTTCCTACCAGGGTAGGTCCAGATCAGAATGAATAAAGTGGAGACTCAAAGTAGACGTTGGGGGCAGGCCTGATGCCACATCCTATTTGTCCTCTTCTAACTCTTTTCCCATCTTCAGGGCTGCTGACTTGGACAACTCATTATGCAAGTGCTCAGCAGAAGGGAAAGTTGGTGCTAAAATCCAGCCCAGCATCACAACATAAGGCTACCAGGGTCATGTGGGTGAACAATGTCTGTCGAATTGACCCAGAAATGCTAAGAGACTATCCACCATTAATTCAGGGCAGCAATCTTCCTAAAATGGTTTATTGCAATAGTCTCTTAAATTGAAAGTAGCTCCATATGAAAGTTATCTTGAGCACTTAAAAATATCCCAATTCCAAGGACACACCCCAGACTCATTAAATCCAAATTTCTGGGATGCAATCCACATATGAATATTTTTTAGAAAGTGTCTTTTTTAAGATTTATTTTTATGCATACAGACCTGGGGTACAGGCCAGAGGTACAGGGGGTGGTGAGAGGATTCACCAGAGACAGAGTGAGGAGCAGAACAGGCAAATTGACAAAGTACACTGTTGAGAGCAGTGTGCAAAACAGGAGAGGTCTGCTGTGCCATGTGGGTCACCTCCCTGGCCGGAGATCAAACTTTTGTTGAAGCAGCTGCAGTTAGCTTCATAGTGCTGGCTTTAACCCACTGAGACACCGGGGGG
>NW_004567110.1:23372114-23378440 GCF_000260355.1 Condylura cristata
AGTTCCCTATTGCCTACCGTATGGCTACAGAATAACAAGTAACTTCATGACTGCTTATAAAGAAACAGATTTCAGCCTCCACTTCAGAAGAGACAGGTATGAGGACATACCCTTTGTATTTTTAATATTCATACCAGACAATGTCCTTGAATCTTAAACTTGAGAACGAATGATGTTCTGGAAAAAGGTCAAATCCTTCAGCAAGACAAAAAGGAACCCACATTATAGTCTCTGCCTGGCTCTCTGGGTATTATTTTTCAGAACCTCTTCCATTTGCTCCCTTCCCAACAACCTATTGCCTGCACAACAACACATGCCAACAGTTTCAAATTGACCTTTCAATGTGCTGTCTCCTTTACCTACTACTCTTAGGTAGTTCACATAAGCTCTTTGGGCCTGTTTCCTCATCTGTAAAATAAAGACTAATAATATGCAAACCTGAGGCTGACTAAAGATTAACAGAAATAATATATTTGCAAATGTCTAGTCTGGGTCTGGTCCAAAGTGAATGCTCATTCACTCACTAATTCCAGGACTTGTAAATCAGAGAATCTAGGTGCACAAGAAGTACTGACTGCAGAGCCAAGGCCTGAACCCAGGAATGACAACCCTACTGCATAAGAGTAAGCATATTTGCAATTTGAAGGAAAAAACTGGGGGAAGAAACTGCCATACACTTAGGATGTCACAGGCCACCCACCAAATGTACTTAAAAAAATAAAATAAAATAATCCTTGAAAAAAAAAAAAATAGGCTGCCTGATCTCCTTAGCTCCAAGGCAGCTTATTCAAGAGTGAAGTTTTAAGAACTGAATAAATAAATGCTTATATTAAACACTAGGTTAAATTCAGTCCTTGGCCTAAAGGTCCCTGCACTTTAAAGGAAACAGCATACAATGATGGATACGTGCTCAAGTAAAAAATTATATCATTATTTTTTAAAGGTTTGTTATTTTCTTACTCTATGTTATAGTCTTAGTATGGGATGATAAATGGAAAGGGAAAAAAAATCACAAGAGGAAAGTTTCTCCTTGTCCCTTTGCATTCCAAAGAAATTATTTTGTTGTCACTTGACACTTACACTAATCTGCAATTTTGCCTGTTTTATATGCACCTACTAAACCACTGAGTTTTTTCATTATTAATAACAATGATGATGATAAAAACAATTTTTTAGTCTTTACTAGCTGCTAGGCATTTACAAAATGCTTTCAATTTTCTAAATATCATAAATCAGAGATAAATATACACATTTTTCAGTTGAGGAAAGGGAACAAAGATATGCTATTAAATTTGTCTAAGGTTCTTAAGTTAGCCCCGCAGACCAATGATCTGAAGAAATATTTTTTTAAGATTTATTTATTTATGCAGACAGAACTGAGGTAGAGGCCAGAGGTGGAGGGGCAGTGAGAGGATTCACCAGAGACAGAGGGGGAACAGGACAGGCAGAGGTACTGAAATACACTGTGTGGGGAGCAGCGGGAGAGACAGAAAAGGTCTGCTGCACCATGTGAGTCAGCTCCAGAGCATGGGATCAAGCTTGTGCTGTAGTGGCTGCTGCTAGCTTCCTACTGCTGTGCTTTCACCCACTGCACCGCCAGGGAGGGAAAGGCTTGAAGTCATTTTATTTAGCCTGAATACTCAAGTTTTTAACTACAGTAATAGCTGTGTCACCTCTCACCATAATGGTTTAGAGTTATTTAATTAAATCCTTAATGGCAAAGCAGTTTAGGAAAAAGCAACCACAAACCAACAGGAATCAATCTCTTCCTTAATAAATAGTGATCCAACACCTGCCCCCAAGCTCAGCTGGGTAGACTAAACAGGGTACTGGAATTCCAGTATTGGAAGAATCCCAAAAGTTCTCCACAGCTCATCACATAAAATGTTCAGGGAAAGAGTAGTTCCCATTACTCACTTAGGTGTATTCTTACCTTAAAGAGACAGATCTGTTTGGAGCTGCTTAAAAACAGTATTCTACTGACAGGTCGTAGCTTGGTTTATATCCTTAAGAACTGATGAAAAATGTATGAATAATTTTAAATTTCTGCAGGTCCCTTATAACAAGAAATTAGAATCTTGCTTGTTTTCTCTTGTGTTTTCTGCTACATTTCCCTGAAAAATCCATCATCATAAAATGCCTATAGAAATGGGAATCCTTTTTTTAATATAAATTAGTTTCAGAATATTTTGTGTAAATTTTCTGTTTATTAAGATACTGTACTGGAAAGAGCAAGGTGATAATGGTCTGGCATCTGAAGTGGCTTAAAATTTTGGTTAAATGCAGAGAAATAAATGTTTATACAGCTAACTATGCCTAATGCAATAACTTGAATGCTGATGCTTAAGGCAATTTCTAATATTAATTAGCAAGAAGATAGAAATTATTTTTTCCAGGAAAGGAATTTCTTAAAGCTATTTAAACAAAGGAACATTTTATGTAGGACACTTTTTGCAGAATACTCATAAAAGAGATAAAATTTTATATTATTTTAAAAACAGCAATATGATTACGTCTTGTAAAGATGGGAGTAAGCACTCTAGACAGAAGACAACACATTAGGTTTGTTCTGTTGATGCAAGCAAGATGCATCAACTAAACTTCAAAGATACAACCAATTTCATAACTTTTAACACTCATAAAATCACGTAACAAACTTAACTTGCAACATTCCTAAATTGTCATTCTACAAAGTAACATGTAATTTGCACCCAGAAGAACAGGACACCCCAGGACTTCTTATCATCCATTTCTTTAGGCAAAAAATTGAAAATTAGCAACAGAAAAATTAAGACTAGCTTACATCAAAATAAAAATAAAGCTTAAAGATAAAAAAGGGGAAGAATGATATAATTATATGCTTAGTTATTGCTATCTATTTTTTTTTAATTCTCCAGTGAATGAAAGATCACATTATATAAATCTAGACATTTTTAAACAGTCATGTAACACACACTGTACAGATAGGGAAAGTCCTTGCTTTCTCTTTTGTTATACTATGTAGCACAATCATCTCTTTTCATTTGGAAACATAATTATTTATAAAATCTAGACACTTGGTTTATTGTAAGGTTAATTATTGAACATATTAAGGTTTATAATATTTAGCAAAGGATTTTGAACCCATGAATTTATATACTGAAGGGTAAGGTCCATTAAAAAAAAAAAAAAAGAATGGCCAAAGTGATGAGATATGTAGAATGTAGAAAAGATTTGAAGCTTCAAGCAGGTCTACTCAATTTCTCTAGAACCTAAGTCTATATTGGTAAGAGCCAAGAATAAAGCCAATTCAAGCCTTTCAGCCTTGAAAAACACAGAATTTGGAGGCACAATGTGTTTCAAGAAGATGTAGGAAAATTGGCTGAAATTTTGCATTTGAAGCAGTTAGACTACTCCTGAAGGGGGTTTGCTTAATGGACTCCAATATTATCACTAAAGTTTTAGTTCTGAAAGATATTTTGAAATAAATATGACTAAATACCAATGTTTATTTCCTTTGGGAGGCATGTATCAAGGTGTTACATATTATTCTTCCTGTTTGTTTGACTTGGGTTTGGTTTCACTTAGAGGTTATGGTTTTCTTTTCCCCTCAAAACTTAAAGTAAAGGAAAAAGCAGGATTAAAAAAAAAACAAAAAGACAGAATCCTACTCTCAAAAGCAAGAGTAGTGGGAAGATTACACAAGGCAAAGTAGACATTAGAAAGGAGAACTTCTTTGGCAGATATAAATCAATGGGGATGTGAACTAAGATACCAATGATCAAGAAGCATTTTAAGACAATTTTTGCTACATTCACAAATCCCTTGTAATTTGCAGGTTGTCTCAATCCATCACAACATTACAGAATGGAATGTTCCAGTCATAGATTGTAGAATCATCTTTGAGATCTTGAAGATAAAGGCAGGCTCTGAAAATCAATTGATATAAAATCAAATATAATTATAAACCATTTTGTGGTCAAAAGCATGGAGTTACAGCCTTACATTCCGCAAAAGGAATCTAAGCTATGCCACTTCACAGGAGAGTAATTCTAAGATGGCTTTTGCCCTCCAGCTCATCATGTAACAATAATGCTAGCATTGGATCTCATCATCATAATATTTAACAGAGGGATAATAATACCTTCCACCTAACACTATTATTGTGAAAATTAAATTTGACTATGTTTGCAAAGTTTTAACTCATCATCTTGTTGAATGGTAACAGCATAATAATAGTGGCTCTATTGTCATTATTTGTTAAACTATTGTCCTTTCCTCTTTCTCTATTGTGTATTTGATTGTATGGTTATTTAAGAATGTGATCAACATTGAGTAGACAATGTAACTGAAACTACCTTTTAGTCATTTAAATATACCATTAATTTTTGTATTCTCACTTGTGCATATGTGTAAGAAAGTAGATTAAGTTTCTGCCCAGAATACCTATCACTAGGAGTTTCTACTCAAATTACAGATATGTATTTTGCTTGCGAATCCACAAGATTACAGAAGGAGCTGCCATGTTGAAACAGGCTAACTCCAACCTATGGTAACACTTGACTGGCTAATGGGAGCAGAATAAACAAAGGATGGAAGACAAGGAAGCACATCCTCAGAGAACAGAGAAATGATGCTTAATTAGATGTATTTTAAGTCCCGGGTTTCAGTTAATTTCTCAAGTTCGGTTGCATTCTTCTATCTGAATTCTGTATGAAACCCTGAACTCCCTATATTAACTCATTTTTTTTTTATATATTGTTTTGACTTGAGTTTCCTTTACTTATCACCCAGAAGTTGTTTACTATAATATAAATGCAACACAAGACATATATAGCTACTTCACTACTTGCCCCTGAATGGCATTTGTAATAGATATTTGACTCATCATGCAGGAAAATAATTGAAAAAAATATATAATTTACACACCTATCATTGATTTCAAAATAACTGCCACAAATCTGAAGAATTGGGAGCTTTAGATGATCCAGAAAATAGCCAAGTATGAGTAGGAAATATGTCTACAGATCATCAACTTACCCAATTCTGTTTATTTAGACATCATAAGCACTTATAAAATAAGACAGAGTTCTTCTAGATTGAAAAAAAAAGTAACAGAAAAATGACATGACTTGGCCTAAATACAGTTAAATAATACAAGGAGACAGAATGCAAATGAATATATTTTGTGTGTGGAATAGATATGCTGCTAATTGCATTCACTTATTATCATAGAAATGACATGTTTTCAGCTTTAGTTATATGCCGCCACAGTTAATAACTGAAACACAAATGCATGAAACAGTAATTTAGTGGTGGACTTTGTAATTACAGAAGTATAGGAAGGGTTTGTTTCGTAAACATATGTGAAACTCCTTTGTACATGGTGTAATTAACATGAATATAAAAATACAGGAAACTCCTAAAGAAGAAATTCAACCACACTCTACTAAAGTTATGGTCCAAATAAAGACATGAAGCCTCGATGGACCCAAACATTTTTAAAGCTATTGCTTGGAATCACTGAGCTGTTTGAAAATTCTTAAAAATGGTAGGTGAGCTTTAAAATAGTCACATAATAGTTATTTTAGAAATACAGGCTATAATTCAATATTTCGAAGGTCCTACAGTGCCATCCTAGATATTTGTAGTTGTGCTGTCAGTGCAACATGGTGACTGAATCTGTTTTCAAATCTTTCTTCTGCAATCTTTGTTTCCTCATCTGTAAGAAAACACTGGTTAACTAGAAGATTCACCTAGATAATGTGCATCTTTTACCACTGCTTTGATTCCTATGTATGGATTAGTTACTGAAAAAATACTTATTATGGGATGTAGATATTATTTATGGGTTAAAAGAAATGACCTAGAACTCTGTCTTTAGGAATTATAACTAGGATAATTATAATATGTTCTCAAGCCAGGTTTTAATTATACATCTGAATTTGAATCATCAAAGGGTATCTGTCATAAAATTTAACTCCACAAATTTCTGTGCTAAGCATCTAATAGCATCTTAATTTTCAAAAAACTCCAACAAATAATGATTATTTCCCCTCATTCTGTTGGTGAGGAAAGTAAAACTCATGAAAGCTATATATCCCTTACCCCAAATCAAACATAGTCTTGAATGGAGCTAGAACCCGAAACCAGATAAGCCAAAAACTAAACAATTATAAAAACTGATTCTATCCTTTTTATGCTAGTTTAACCACTCCACAAGCTTGTTCATGTGCCATCAAAAACATAAATTTATCCACACATAAAATAAATGTATAATAATATAAAAAAATAAATGATCTGAGTAATTTTTCTTTGCTCTAAAATTAAAAGAGAAAAGAAATAGA
>NW_004567110.1:23378970-23395571 GCF_000260355.1 Condylura cristata
TCTACATTTCTGAACATGCTCAACAAAGGGTTCACTGGAATGAAACATCAGTTAGCTTTTTCTTTCATTGGGAATGTGCTTATTAACTGTTGTTCAGGGAGTTTGTAGTTGTAACAGTCCTGGGAGTGAATGTGGCTTTGTATTTACAAGGTAGTCATTTGTTGTTATTTATAGTTCTTTTAATTTTCACCTTTTTACATTTAAATTTCCTTCCAAAGGTTATGATTAAAATACGCACTACTTATGAGAGAATAAACTCTCTTTAATGCGTTTTTTTTTTTTTTCACACAGATTTTCAAGCCCCAGAAAGAATCCAGGGGTGAGCATTTTTTTCCTTTGTCAATTGAATGGACATTTATAATTTGTTTCTCAAGAAAAACAATCATGGTATCATTATGCAAAACTAAGACAGAGCCTCTTTTAGCAGAGGTCAATATTCTTAACAGATGCTCTTCCTTTCATCTGTTAGCTAAATTGCTCCAAATAAGAAGAGTAAAAGGAACATTTATTTAAAATGTTAACAGTACAAAACTGGTTAATAGGTGTTCATTTTCATATATAATTTTTAAGCTGTAATGCCCATATAATCATGGGTTGCTGCCGAACATAGTGGTGGAGGGGATGACTTGACATAGCATGTGGTTGGGTTTGTATCCAGACTCTGCCACTTAGCAACTGACTAATTTTAAGCTGATTATTTAAACTCTGCATCTCAATTTCATTTCCTCATTTTTTAAATAGAAAAAAAAATTCCTAGAAATGGTAAAAAGTGACTATAAAGGGCCCTTCCTGGTGGTGCAATGGGTTAAAAAGCACAGCACTAGGAAACTAGCCACAGCCACTTCACAACCTCAATGCCCAGCCAGGAAGGTGAACCACAAGGCACAGCAGACCTTTCCTGCCTCACAGTGCACTTCATTGTTCTGCCTGTTCTGCACCCCACTCTGTCTCTGGTGAATCCTCTCATGGCCCCTGCACCTCTGGCCTGTACCCCAGTTCTATGTGCATAAATAAATAGACCTTCAAAAAAAAAAAAAGGTGACTATAAAAATTAAATGAAGAATGTAGGTAGAGATTTTAGCACAGTGCCTAATGTCCTTACTATTATTACTTATCATTTCTCAGAGGAATAAACTGAGGCACAAAATTCTACCCATTCAGTAAATAACAATGCTATTTGAAACAGATCTCGTTTTATTCCGAAATCTAATGGTCTTTGTGATATACTACAATAGGAATACTGGTAACAAACAAAACCAATGCAAGATGGCAATGAAAGATGAAAGATAATGATGAAAGATGACAGCGAAGAACAATATTTTTCAGACTAGAGAGATGAAACTGTTTTGTTTTTTTTTCCCAGAACTGTTGCACAATAGTTTCAGCAGGATATTATTACTAGTAATCTATTCAAATAGTAAAGTCTCTTAAAACACCTGAGTTCTCCAAAAAAGACCTGCACCACTAGAATACACTCTGAAAAGAAAGTGAACCATCAAGGACAGAATGAACAGATTGGAATAGGTGCCTTGGGAATGGGTGTGGTAATACACATCTGAAGAGGTGGCAGCCTATACCTCTGAATCATGTACAGTGCAGTAAACCAGTGCTGCTGGGGAAGGAAAGCAATCATGATTCCTCAATGTGCCCTTCCTCCCCCACACAAAACGCTCATCCCTTGTAATGGCAAAGAAAACAGGTCATCCATTACCAGCTCAGTGAGTATCAGTGATGGAAACAAAAAGTAGTAGTTAATACTCCTGCAATGTGCTAGCATGCAGAAAAGAACTTAAAAATACCAATCTTAATGGAGAAGTGAAATCTAACAAAGATGGCATCTTCTCTAATGAGCTACAAACAATTCATATGACATCAACGTTCAGGTGTCTCACCCTTCTTTAGCCATCTAGCCATATACTCAACCATACATGGAGAAAAACTGCCATAAACCATTTAGAGCTGGCAAGAGTATTTAGAGATGATTCAATATTTATTATTGAAAGAAAATGAAAATTAATTGCTTACTAATCGAGGTTTTCAGACATTAATAAGATAGATAAAATCTACAAGCTTTCTTTTTTCCAAAATGAGAACTCACTCATCCCCATTATGTTCAACTTAGGTCCACACTCACAGCATCCTCTACTGTCTAGCAACAACACTGTGAAATGGGTTATACACTCAGATGTCACAAATCACAGTTTTCAAGTGAAAATATCATGCCAATCAATTATACACACATACATGTTTATACATATATAAGTATATATACAGATATGTACACAAACATATATGCACATATCTGGGGGTGGTTATATATTAGTGAAGCAAAATCACCACCAGATGGCAACTGGAGGAGTAAATTAAGTAGGAAGCTAGGATAATCAGCCTCCAAAATGATTCCCAAGGTGGTAGTCACATCCTAGGGTAGTGTCCTCCCACAGGTCTGGACTCGGCAGAACACAGCAGAAACAGTGAGTTGTCACTTCCAGTACTGAATGTTGGATCATAAATGACACTGAAAGACTTTTATTTTCTTTGTGAGCTTTTTCTCTCTTCCCACTCCATCACATGATCTGAGGAAAGTCATCCTCTGGCTAGGGATTAAGTTATGGAGAGGCTCATACAGTGAACTGAAACCTTGTGCCAGTCTATAAGTGAACTTGGAAGGAGACACTCTCACCCCATCAAGCCTTCATACAATAGCCACTCCACTGGCCACTTTTCAGCAATCTCATTAGACACCATGAGTCAGAACTATATCATTAAATCTCTCTCAAATGGCTGACCCTCAGAAACTCTGTGCAATAATGAGTGTTTACTATAGCTACTAAGTTTGCTATAGTTTGTTACATAAAAAGATAACTCATTAAATGTGGGGAGGTAGTGGTATAAGAGGATTAGCAGATGATATTAAGGTAGTCAAGGTAAGAATAAAGATTACAATAAATATTTTCAAACGTTCTCCCTTTCAGGGCCCCCACTTCCATTGTCTGCTCCCCACAGGTCTCACCCAGGTCTTTGTTTATTTCAAATGTCTCCTTCTTGCCCTCCAAGTACCTGGTACAAGTGCAAAGCTGAGAAGCAAGCATGGCTTCTCTTCCCTTGTGTCTCCTCCACCAGCCTCGTCCAAGTCTTCCCCAGTACTAAGAACTTTTCTCCAGTCTTTTCTAGCTTCTCCTTGATGCTCAGCTATACCATTCCTTGAGTGAAGCAAGGAACCTAGAATTGCATGTCCTTGCAGTTCAAATGTTAAAGTTTAAAAAAATAATAATCCACAGGCCCTCCCTGGTGGCGCAGCGGGTTAAAACACAGCAGTAAGAAGCTAAAGTCACTTCAGCATGAGTTAGAGGCCCACTCCGGAGGTGATACACATGGCACGGCAGACCTCTCCTGACCTGCCCACTGCTCCCCTCAGCAGTGTACTTTGTCCTGTTCTGCTCCCCACTCTATCTCTGGTGAATCCTCTTACCACCTCTGCACCTCTGGCCTGTACCCCAGTTCTGTATGCATAAGTAAATAAATCTTTAAAAAATAATAATCCTGAAGAGTTAAAGGATCGATGAACTTTTTTAAATGGAGAATAATGTGAGGTTACACTATGGAAAGTTAACAAGAAAAACATAGATAGCACTTCTAGCTATAAAAGAAAATTTACTATTAATTGAAGAAATGCCCATTTTAAAGTCTTTTTCTGTGGCATAACAAATTTCAGGATATTACTTTTCACATCTCCTCTTTGCCGTATTTGTTTTGATGCTTCTTTGTGTGGTCACCCAAGCAAGGCCCTTTGGCAGGTGTAGACGAGGGAGAAGGCAAGGTCCCTGTACTCAAGGTAACGTCAACCTCGTTTGCAGGCCACACCTCCAGGAAGTATTCGGAGAACATACTACCTGGGATCTGTTGTCCAATTTATTGGCTTAAAGCAATAAATTGGACATCATTGTGATGTCCAGCATCACTGAAGAGGATAATAGTTACCTGAACCACAAAATGAACTTTGAGGAGAAGAGGAGAGAGAGGCTCTTTCTGGTTACTACAACTTCCACTCTACATTTCACTGCTACTTATGCGGGAGCAAATGCCCTGTAGAATTCAGATTGTCAAGCTCCTCTATCACTTTCTAGAGCAGTATTAGAGGTCCTCTGAACTGTCAAGCATCACAGTTAACGGCCCTGTACCCTGCGATTCCCCATCACTTCTGTTTCATCTTTGCTTTTATTCTACTCCTTCAATGAGATTAGTATTACTACTACAATTAACAGCATCAGTTCCCACGTATTAATCACATAAAGTGTACTTTATATATTGGTTTCACTTAATTCCCTAAATTATCCTATGATTTAAGTTTTAATACCTTCATTTGACAGATAAGAAAACGGAGGTATAAAAACCTTAAATAATTTGTCTGAAGTTATACAATCCATGACTTCACATTAATGTCTGACTCCATAATTCAAATCTTCACCACTGAATTCAAATATCTCCTTCTTGAACTATGTTCCCACTCTCTTCCTGCAGTCTGGTGGCAGGCCTACAGAGCACAAACAAACAAAAACACAGACACAGAGTGGAGAGGGTCCGACCAATGAGCGAAAGTTACTCAGAAATCATGACAGTTGCAGGCACTAAAATGGCAGCCAGAAGACAAGCTGGATAGAATGGAATTTCCAGGTTTTAAGGTGGAATTAGAAATATCATCCTCAGATTTCCTCACAAAGGGCAACTGCTAGAGTAGAAATGCTGGTGGATCTACGGGAGTCAGGGGACCTTCACCCTTGCCCACAGGGCCTGGACACTCACAGAAGCAGAGTTCGAACCAGAGCTCTGTATCACAGACACCCTGTGTTGTATCATGAGGGATATGAATGGGGCACCTTCCATAATTGGGATTGCCTTAAAAATATTGAACAGTTTTTTACTATAAAGCACTATCTTCAAAATCCTAGGGCAATGTTCCAAGAGCTTTGATTCACCCTGAAATGATTTGGTTCTCAGAATGTTTCAATTTCTGGATTTAGCAACTCTGAGCTGTGGTGCAGAAAAATATATTTTGAAAAATCCTTGAAGCTGAGGGCTCCAAAGAGCCAAGTAGCCAGCTAGAAATTGCAGAATATTTCATTTTCTGTTTCAGCATCAGGATTTCTGCATGATGTATAGCCAAACAAATGTAGAACAAAAAACATTATACAAATTAGATCTCACAATTCAACCTTTCCTGTATTTATGATTTGTACAGAAAATGCAGCTGCTGCTCATGTTTTCTAGCTACCAATTTCTGCTGATCTCGGTGATCTGCACCCACACGGTACACATAAGCCCATCTAGAATAGTCCCTGGCCCATAACAAGTTAATCATTTTTATAACTAAAACAAGAAAAATTTTTTTACAATCTTTTCCTGCATGAAAGGAACATCCGCTTAGTTATGACTAAGCAATGAAAGAGAAATTTAATTCGGGGGTCAGTTTTTAGTCTATAATTAACAAATTAACTTGATTTCACTTGCTGATTCATATTCCTCTTTTCTATTTTGTCAACAACTCATTGCAATTCTGGTGTTAACTCTAACACTTATGAAAACAGCTCTCTTAAAAGGCATCAAAAATCACTACTTGCAAAGACAGAAATTAGAAAATGCCCCTTTCCATCTCCTCATTTGACTCACTAAGAAATATCCAGGATTATCATCACTGCCTATCTCCTCCAAAATGTCTACTGGTGTGACCTGAAATTCATTTTCTCCAATCTTATTCCTCCTTTCCTTATGCCCTAGTTGGAATCTTCATTATCTCTCTCCCAAACAACTACAGTTGTTACCCACTAACATCCAGGCTCTTGCCTTTCCAATTCATCCCAAGTATTAGCTCCAACATATTTTCTGAAGCATATCAAACCAACATCACTCCTACTGGAAGCCGTCCAATGAGTCTCTTTTACATGCTCCACTATATCTTACCTGTCCAACCTGTTTTTTCAAATCCTGCATAACATGGACTGCACTCACATTTATAGATTTGAATCTCTATGAAGGGCAATTTTCTCACTGTTCCTACAAAGTGTACTTACCTGCTTACCTTAACATCTAGGTGGCTTGTTAGTATGTTTTATTCTGTCAGGAAGGATTTGCTATTCTTACCTGATTTACCTTCCACTTTTTTATTTCTCTCAAGGTAGTTTCATCTCTAACCTTTCCTCTTTTTTTTTTTTCAGATTTATTTATTTGTGCATACAGAACTGGGGTACAGGCCAGAGGCTCAGGGGCGGCGAGAGGTTTCACCAGAGACAGAGTGGGGAGCAGAACAGGCAGATCGATGAAGTACACTGCTGAGGGGAGCAGCGGGCGGGTCAGGAGAGGTCTGCCACACCATGTGGTCACCTCCGGGACAGGCGGGAATCGAACTCATGTAGAAGTGGCTTTAGCTTCTCAGTGCTGTGCTTTAACCTGCTGCACCACCAGGGAGGGTCACTCTAACCTTTCCTCTTTTTAAGAAGCCCTGACAAGTCCCCCATCCTTCTTATCCTTTCATTGTTTGCTCACCACTCCCATAGCATTTCATTCATTATCTATTATTATAATGCCTACCTAAATTTAAGCATAATTTTAAATACACTTGAATCTGATACCACATTGTGATTACTGGAAGACAAGAAGTGCATTATATAGGCCAGATGTATTCAGCTCACAGCACTCACAGCTCTTTTAGCACTGATTCATAGTTTATATACATTATATAGCTCATCAATGCTTAATGACTGAAATAATTATATAGACTGAAATAATTATATAAATTGAATTCAAAAGTAAAATTATATATAATAATAATGGTGACACACAGACCCCACCCCCCCCCAAACGACACTTAGTTTCATTGTAGTGGGTAGCCGAGTTTTCATTTTCACTACTTTCCCCAGCAATGACCACAAAACTTACTAATCGACATTCAAATATTTGTTGAATAAATGGCTCATTGAATGAATAAATAAATGAATAATGAAATGAAGTGAGAAACTAAAATTTAATCATTGAATAATTTTAAGTAAACATTAAGTCATCTCTATTGTACAGTTAATGTACCTCTTCCTAAATCAGGACTTCATAATTTCCCCAAAAGTTCTAATGAAGAAAATGATGCTGAAAAGAATATGAGTTTTTTTTACTGGGAATTGCACTGGAAAATCCTGAATATCTACTGGCAACTCAACAAATGAAGCAATGTGTCTATTGTGGTCTTTCCTAGGTGGTTGTAGCTTGGGTCTTTCAGAAAACAAAAGCATGTATCAGGGGGCCAGTTTCAGAAACCACTATTTGGCATCACTTTGCTGAAGGAAGAGGAAGCTCATCTGGCTGTTCTCCTGAGAAAGAAGACTTTTGAGGATAAGTTGAGAGCAAGAATAGAGTATGCAACCATATCAATGCACCATATATACACCTTCTGGCATCCTTCCCCAAAGCGCCTGGTATAATGCTCAGCACAGAGAGATAAAAAGAAAAAAGCTATTGATTATTTGCCTAGCCCAGTTCTATGTGGCCAAGAAAGGTGGGCAGCCATTGGAAGAGATTCAAAACTGTCATTCACTGCCTGAAACTGTACAACTGAGTCCCTTGAGAAACACAGATATTCCGTCCACAACTGCCTAGATTTTACCATGGGGAAGGCATGAATCAAATACCTTCTTCCTTTTCCTTCTTTACTTCATTCACACTTGCTAGAGTCATTTAAGTCTGCATAACTACTTAAGATTTGGAAGATATGCAGCTATTTCAAATTAGGTATTTCCTACTTGGGGTGAACTGGATGGTACTGACTTTGGATGCAGTTTTGACTCAAAATTTTTGAAATAAAAAATAATGAAAGAAATTATCACGAATATATGCCAGGGTTAAATGAATTTAAAAAAAAGAATGAGTAGTTACTCATAAAGCAAAAAAATTTTTGCACCATCTGCACCATAATACATTATCTAACTCCAAAATTTTGTGTCCTTCATAATAACAATATGAGCATGGGTTGGGGCAATATGCCTGAGATCAACTAGTTAAGTGAACTTTTTTGAATACTTCACCATTCTACATTCCCATTTCACCAATTTTCCTCCTCATAGTAAAGAGTTTAACTGTCCCCTTCTGTTCCTTCTTTTTACTTGTTTTCTTCTTTAAAAAATAAACAAACAAAAAACCAGATGAAGCTTAAGTAACAAGATCAAAATATCTCTGCCAAACAAGGCAATACTACAAGGTCAAAGTTATAGTCAAGAGTCAATTTTCAACTTAACACACTAACAATGTTCTTGATGATGAGCAAAGTCAATGAGCTGGACTATTACTGCACTATCACTTCCAGCAGTTCTAGAGACACTCTCTTCAGACCTCTCTCTTTCCTACAATGTTGCTTTGCATATTTAACTTTCCCCATGGGTATTTCCTGGGAAGACTCTGTCTTCAAATCAAGTATTCATTATCTAGAATTTAACCTGATAACAGGAAAATATTTTAAAGTTGCTCTTCCCAACTTTATAGTCATCATTCAAATACAGAATTTGGGTACTATTTGTCTCTATAAATGAGAATCTAGAATAAGTGATTATCACCAGGGAACGTGCTTCTACTCTAATATTATGAAATTCTACAAAATGAGAATGCACAGTATCATATGAGCATTAATACAGATTAAATACACTTTGAGCAACAGAATCTCTGCCCCTGGTAATGCATATTTTCTAAGGCTCCCTTGAAAGGTAAGGAAACAATAGTGTGTGAAAATTAATATGCAGATGTCCACAATATGAAGGTGGTCAGGTAAGACACAGGCTTGAAAATTATCAAAATAGGCCAATAAGAGCTATTTTTCTGTCTATCAGATATTCCTACAACTTGGTGAGAGAAGCTACTGACATGAACTACTCCCTGGGAAGTCACAAGGGGAAACTATAAATCAGAACTGAGAACTAGGTCATATATCTGAGCAGGGCCCCATAAGGTCCTTCACAATTAGGGCTCTCCAAGCACATCTGAAAAAAATGTCTTCTGAACATGAACTGAGACTACCAGTATTTAGACACAAGAGACTCATATTCAGTAAGGTAGATTTTTATGTGCCCAATCTAGTTAAGGAGGGAGGATAGAAGAGAAGTCCTTCCTCCCCGTGGGGGATGTAAATTCATAAAATTATTAGATCCATGTAAAATGGAGTTTATTAAATGTTGGGTATAAATTATAGGCTATGCAAAAAGACAGTGTAATATAATGTCTGGGGCATTTTTTCAGTGAAACATAGATAATACCAGCTAGGTAGAAGGCCAAGGCAACAGTCCCATATGGGGCTGGCAAAAGTAACAATATATATGCAGTCATTCTTGCAACAAGGGAATAATCATCAGAGAGACCAATGACAAAGGGAGAAATGTGGGAAAACTTCACGCTTCATGAAAGAGACTGGATTTGAGCTAGACATGAAGGGCAGGTTATGTGGGAAGTAAGCAGGATCCAGTGATTCAGGTTAAGAGTTAAGACGTACTGAGAGTGGGCTTGCCAGTATAGCTTAAGATTAAGAGATGTGGGTAGGCTTCAGGCAGCAAGAGCACAAACTAAACCATTTACAACATGGACAACAAAATGGAATTCATTTTTTTTGTTAACTCAAATAAGCACAAATGGCTGCCAAGCCCAATATCTGGTCTCCCTGATGAACTCTGCTCTAATCATTTAGCAAAGTCAGCCAAGAGTATGGGAAAGGAATATGCCATCTCACCTGCACTTATAACAGTTGTCATCCTTACTAGCTGGCAGAACCTGTTGAGGTAATCAGTCATTAACACTTTGGTAAGGACAAAATAAAAAAAAAAATTAAAGATGGATTTCATGTAAATCATTTGCTGACTTTATTGATTACAAAAAGAGAAAAAAAAAAGAATATACAGTTGGTTAAAGGTATACCGCTGGCCCTTAGGGAAAATCCATTAAACATAGCCTATCCCAAATGACCCATGTTATACTAGAAAAGTTAAACTCTTGTAAAACATTCCTAGAAAAATGAAAAAGTTGTTGAGAAAGAGGGCACAGACTGGCATGCTATGCTAAAATATTAATGTTGGTAAACATTCATTTGTTTAGATTTAATATAAAGCATAGAAAATAGATTGTAGAAATAGGGAGGAAGCTGTGCCCCTAAGGTAAAATGCAGTTTTATAGTTATGAAAATTTAATTTGACTGCTTTCCCATAATTGCTCATATTTGTAGCAGCAGCATGCCAGCAAGATAACGGTCAATCAAATGGACATCACCCTGTAAATGCTCTTTAAAAGCCTGCACTGGGTTTCCTGATGGGAGAATGGCATTGCTTCCAATTGTTAAAAGATGCCCAGTTGAAAAGCAGAATAAGAAATTGGACAGTAGGAAATCTTTATATATTGCCATTTCCCTCCCTTGCTCAAATTAAATTCCTGTTGGGAGCTGAAACTATTTTTTTTTCTTCTGAAAATGGAAAATCTGTCACATCATAAACCAAACCTTGAGCACAGAATGTGTAAGGTTTTCTCTTTTAAATTCTGTTTGTGGTCAAGAAAAATTAGGATATTCTACGAATGTGGGTCAGGCAAATATTTCTCTCATAGGTGAGTGAGGCACAGCAATATGTCCCTCAAAGTATGAACAATTTCCCTGCATCATAGTTGAAGAACAGCAGCAAAAAACTTCCTCTCTATCTCTGTCTTCTGTCAAGCCTCCTCTAATTTCTCTCTTCCTTTTGTTCTCTTTCTTGTTCCCTATTTCCCACACTCTTCATGACCGTTGAGAAAATGCCATTAATAACTGGTACAAAGAATCGTGCTCGGAGCATGGAGATAAACTGGGGATGACAAAATATCAACTTCCTGCTGCTCAATTGAAAGCCCTATCTGTACAACTGGTAATTACTTTTAATTTAATTAGGACTCCTGGTATTGTTTCTATCTCATAGATTACATTATAACATGCAATGTGTTAAAGAAACAAGACAAAATTGAGGCGAGAAAACACAGAAAATATTACCTTTTTTGTCTATAAATAATACCACAGTTTAACACTTCAAAAAGCCCTCAAGTAACTCTACTATAGACTAATTATTATTTTCCATAGTCTTTGGCTTGTGTAAGCAAAAAATCTTAGAGCATCTAATGAAAGAGTACATCTCATATTTTTTTTTAAATCCCATACTGTCTCCTTTCTTCTTTCATGCAAAACAAATAAATGATTTATATTATTGTGTGCTAAAACAAAATTTACATAGCTAGAGAGAAGAATCACTGGTGCAGGAGAAAGAATGTGACCTTGATTCAAATAAGGGGATGTTAGAGTGGCTTAGGAAAGGCACTTATATTAGGCAGGAGCACACTGTGAACCAGGGAAGGAAGTCTAGCAGAGCTCTTTGCTGACTCAGGGGAACACAAGGGAACTGGTCCTTGTGAAAGACATACACTCAATTTGTGTTTCCATATGGAATTCACAAACTGTGAACTACTATTTAACCTCAAATGACCCACAAAATAGTTAAATTGTATTAGAGTGTCACTTAGGATTCTTTCCAAATGGTGAACTACAGAAGACAGTGAAGTGATGTGAGAGAGAGAGAGAAAGGGAAACAGAGAGAAGACACAAAGAAGGTGTGGTAGCCCCAGGACAAGGAGACAGATGCCTCAGCTGGAAGATTCACTTCACACATACTGTCTAAAAAAAAATGGAAAAAAATTGTGAATAGCAAGGCAAGGTATAATCTAAATCTCTAATAATTTTGATGTTTTCACCTAGGGAGATAGATCTAGAAACTTATAAACCAGTCCATGTACTGGTTTAAAAAATACTGAAAATTTCAGAGAACAGAAAACAGTCGCCTATCCCCCAACACTGCCCTATTCTAAAATAAGAGCTACATGTTCACAAATAGTTTTAGAACCAGAATACCTTGTACTGAACACTCATTTTATTTATCATACAACCAAATTCTCAAAAAGAAAATTAGAGTATTTATCCAGCAAGGCAGAACAAGGAACACATCCTCATTTTCAATCTGCAGTTTGTTTTGTTTTGTATTTTCCTCTAATGCCACCGGGCATTCTACTAACTAGTCAACTTAAACTAGTTAACTTTAGAAACTTGACAAAAGCTACACAAAATAAATAATACCTATTTAAGTCCTAATTTTTCTGCTATTTCAAAAGATAAAACACTTCAGTTATCTGGATGACTGAGCTGATTATTTTAGTGTCTCACTTTCTAGAACAATACCTCTCTGGCAACCTCCTATGCACAGTCTGGTGTAGAAGGGACAGCTGTTACCCTATTTGCAGCCCAAGAAAATAGCACTGGCAGCCAGTCCCTGCAAGACAGAAGACTTTTGGCAAAATGGCAGTGTTCTCTTATAAAAATAGCAAACCATCAACTGAGTAAATTCAGGAAAGCTTATGACTTCTGCCAGTGAAAGTGCACAGTGCTGATGGTAAGTCAATACTGTGTTGAGATAGAGATCTAGATAAAGGTCAATTTTGATTAAAAGAAGATATGGAGACCATTGGGTGTAAAAATTTGAAACAATTCCTTTGGCAAGCTATGCCATTGCTTTCATCAAACATTCAAACAGTTCTTAAATAAATAACTGTAAAATACTATCTTTTAAAATAAAATCACATACTTCTGGGGAAATTTACATATTTTTTACTAAGAGGTAGGACAGCAAGCGGGAAGCTGGGTACTAGAATTGGGTGAGATAACATAGATAATGCTTTAGGAATGACACAGCTTAGTGACTTTAATGACCCACATATCTAGGGATAAAATAAACACCAATATATGCACGCAAGGAACAAATAGCTGAGCAGCAAATTTGAACAAGTAGTACTGAGTGGGAGGGGAGAGGTAATTATTAGTTTTAAAAGATTGTTTCCTTAACTGAGAAAGTCTCAGAATATGATTCAATAAAATGCCACAAAGTTTTATGCAACTAGAACATAATGCTGAAGTACATCCCCATTTCCTCATGAGAGATTGTGAACAAGTCATGCTAGGAATAAAAATGAAAGTATCTGCAAGTTTTGAGTTAGTAGTTGGGAATTCAGTGAGCTTTTTGACCTCCCATGAACTAGGAAAAGAGAGCAGTAAGACTTCAACTGAGATATCAAAGAATAAAATCAACATTGAACAAAGTAGAGATATGCAGTCATTCAAAGAAGAAAACATGACTATCTAGTCAGCAAGACTGAACTGTATCCTGTTTGAATAAACAAAAGTATCTGAAAAAGAAAATATCAACTAACAAAGATTCAGTCAGCAAAGAATGAATACAAAAACATAGTCATAGAACAAACATTGGCAGTACCTGCTTAAGTATGATCCAAAAGAATGAGAATTTTGGATGTCTGTATGTCCTTTCCAGATGGGATGGAAAGTCATCTCTAGCATGAGAATGGATTCATGGAGTTAAAAATCAAAGAATTTAAAAGATTTCTAGTTGCAATACAGTACTTGTCCTGAGGTGAGTGAATCATAATTTTAATTTCTTTAAATGTTCACCACATCTTCACCTTTTCTTTCTATATTTTTAAAGATTTATTTGTGCATAGAGAATTGGGGTACAGGCCAGAGGTGCAGGGGCTGTGAGAGGATTCATCAGAGACAGAGTAGGGAGGAGAACAGGTTGACTGACAAAGTAAACTGCTGAGGGGAGCTGCAGGTAGGCCAGGGGACGTCTGCCGAGTCATGTGGATCACCTCCGGGGCGAGAGGGCCCTTCTTTCTATTTTTCATAAGTAACCTTCTGATGCAGATTAGATTTTCTGGAGTGATGGACTACACTGTTATTCCAAATATGTTTTTTCACTGGTATAACCATTATCTGTTTTCCATTCTCTTCTGTCCTTCATTGACTTGCTTTCTCTATGAGTGTAGAAACTGTATAATGGAAGGGTCTATGATGGAAAGTTATGGATGAGTATTGATGGTTTGATCTGCTATCAGTTATGTTTGTTGCAATAGCACAGTTTTGCCCATATTGTATCTTCGTTAAAATTCTTCAGCTTAAAACTCTACCATGGCTCCTATTACCCTACATGAATGACAATCTATGTTATGTGATATTATGACAATAACATAGACTATTAGAATCAGTGTTAAATGATGTACAGAACCACCTATTGGCAACCCACTCTCTAAGAAAGAAATTAAAGCCTACAGAAGTGAAATATTTTACCTGGAACAGAACTTTGCTCAGTCTAGAATACAAGTCAGTATTTTTCAGCACAGCTGCCTTCAAAACCTGTTTTCTACAAAGGAACCTCAGCCAAAGTTGTGGCTGATGAAAGGGTTGTAGAGAGAGATTTTAGAGGTTCACAGTGAATCTGGGTTTCAGGTTGGAAGAAGGCAATGACCTTTTCTTCAACATGGAATAGATGCCTTTTGGGGACAAGTCATGTCCCTTGGAAGTCAATTTTTTTTCTAACATCCACATTTTTTGAATCAGTCAACCAGGGAGATTACTGAGTTGGAATTGGACTAAGGAACTCCTTCAAACAAGGTGAAATCTGACATCTGTAAGTGACCAGAAGTTTTCAGAAGCCAGCAATAATAGAGGCATACATGAAGAGAAACTCAGCACCTTTGTGAAAGAGATTGGCAATTAAAGAAAAAGAAAATAATCTCCAGTGTGTTACAGTGAACATTCTCATAAACATGTTACCTGTGTTACTATTAAGCCTAGATAATGGAGAAGATATAAAATAACTCAAGAGCTTTTTCTACAGAAGAAAATAAAGAACCACAAGGAGATTCATTAGAAGGATGGGAAGAAAATCATCTATCAGAAGTGAAGGGTATGGCAGAGGTTTTTCAACCAAAGTAGTAGTTGGTCCTGGGTAAGAGTGCCATATAATAGAGTCATAGTGCATGGTACTCATGGGTTAGCAATAAAAACTAATCCTTAACACACTATAATAAAATCAAGCTTTTAATCCAGGGGAATATCCAGGAATATATGCCAGATGTACCATAGTTTTATGGTACAACATGTAGGACTACCAAGAATATCCGTAAATGATATTAAACCTTTCATTTCTGTCTATACACAAACACTGACATGCACATATCCCAGATTGACTCTCCATTGGATGGGTACTGTTGGAAAAAAAAAAAAAAAAAACACTGGCATTCATGGTTACAAAGAACGACTTACTACATAGAAGCTTTGTATACCGAATTGCACAGTTCTGGAGATCTGCAGTGAAGAATGTGGAATTCCTTGCACTGCTCTTATTCTGGACTGCAGACTGTGCTCAAGCTTTCAAATAATACTCACTCCTAATTCCACAGATTTCCCCTTGGCATCAACTTCTTAGCAGCAAGCACCAACTTATATGATATTTACTGATTTATGATAATGGAGTTAAATGGAAAAAAAAAAAAAAACACCCCTTGCCATTGAATCAATTTTACCAGATTAATCCAAATTTTCCTATTTCTACTTCAGTCTAAGTTCGAGGGCATCTATAATTTCATCTTACTATTTGAATCATGCTTATTTTTTACTCCTTTATCTCATTATCATTTTTAAAAGCTGGGATCACAAGATATGGCCTCTTTTCTCCCTCTACCACCAATCAAACGGACTTCTATTTAACAGTGACCTCTTTGTACACAGGAGGCCCTCTGGTTCCCCAAAGTTCCTGGAACCCCATGGAATTATACCCTACTGGCTTCACTCGTTGCGTTACCACCCAGGCCTCAGAGGCATTTCAGTTTGTGATCCTTGGTCTCTTAAAAGCAATGTTTTTTTCAAGCTGTGTTCCTCAGAACATACAGCCAATTGACACAAATTCATCACCTTACTTAAAAAAAAAAAAGGTTGTCTTTCTCGAAATCATCTCATGTGAAGGGGGAAAAAATAGCCGCTTCTGTTTAGAAGTCCCAGGACTCCTGTATCACCTGAAATCATATTTTTAGGTTAAAAAGGGCAAACAATAATGATATTGAAAAAAGCACACTAAAACAACAATAACTAACACCTTCTGATCACTTCTTATGTTAAAGTTCCTGTTCTAAGTGTTTTTCTTAACTTAATCAATCCTCACAAGACTCAACAGAGGTGATTACTATAATTATCCACACTTTACAGATGAAGAATCTGCATACCAGCTACTGCAATAAAAACTGCCTTATGAGTACTAACCTGTAAGCAGCTACTGGTTATTCACACCCTAATAAGACAACCAGCCAGCTCTGATGAACAAGCGGAGATCAGCTATCAACCTTCTGAAAGCTCAGAGTTCTCACTGCTACAAGGGGAGAAGAGACACACCTCCTTTCTACAGCTGAAACTAGGGCCCCAAATGTGGTAGACAGCAACATGGTTACAATCCTTCACTCTTCCCCTATATCCATGCCCTTTGAAACTGTTCTTGTGATTCTGGCCAGTGGAAATAGGGGGAAAAGTATCACTATTTTTCTGCACCAGGACCTCAAAAGATTTTGTATGTTTCTGCTTGCTCTCTTGAAACCCAGTTTAGTCATGAAAATAAAGGCTGGGTCGGCCCTCCCTGGTGGCGCAGCGGGTTAAAGCGCAGCACTGAGAATCTAAAGCC
>NW_004567110.1:23395804-23454980 GCF_000260355.1 Condylura cristata
TGGACAGAGTCATATGCCCCCATAATACCTTATCCATAGGATTCAGGCCATGCTGATGAGCCACCCCTTACCAGTTCACACGTGCAAACCACAGACTCCCAAGCAAACTACCTGCAACTGGCCAAACCTGGTCTAGATTGGCAGAGTCAATCTAGAGCTATAATAAGGGCTTATATTTAAAAGCCTCTTAGTTTGGGGATGACTTCATACACAGCATTCATATAGCAACAGAAAGCTGATAACTGACCTACAGTTTTTGAACCCACTCTTATCTTCAGTAGATGATAGTCTTTGAGAAAGACTATCCTTTAACTAGATCAGCCCTACCTTGATCCCACTTAGAACCGGACTGCTTCTGTGTTTAAGGTCCTTTCTTGGTACACATCTTAGCAAACCAATAACTCTAGGTCTGGGAACTGGCCATTTTCCACAGCTTAGGACTAGAGTCTGGCTAAGTTACTGGAGCCGGAGAGTTAGAAAATGCAGCCAAGTTAATCGTAACGCACCATCTGCCCTCCTGGATTTCAATGTGTCCCTGCCCCTGAATGCCCTGATATAAATTTGCCAACACATCACCTAGTCTTTTGACCTACTGGAAGACAACTGATTTCCTGAGTCACTTGTTTTCTTTTTGTTTTGTAGACACTGCACATGACAACTGACAATTTTTCAATGTCTGAAAGACTACAACAGAAGAAACAGATACTTGGGACAGTTACCTACTATGTCACGTCACTAAAATGAAAGAGCAGGTGCATCTTTGAATCATCTTGATCGTATGCCCTTGAATAGCATATAGTGTTGTAAACCAGTGTGACCTCAATATTAGAAGAAGAAGGAAAGGAGTGAAGGAGGGAATATCAACCTATGCCTGTCTCAATGATAAACAAGAAATATTTAATTCTCCTCAATAAAGATAGTCCTGGGAAAGGAACAAGCCCTTGGGACCAAAGAGAGAGGGGCACAGGGGGGCGGGGGACAAAAATCCTATTTCACAATTTTCTAGAACTCTGTGTAACAACTCACATATCTATATCTATATGTTCTTTAAATAATGCCTCAGGCATGTATCATACTCAATAATCTTTTAAAAATTAAAACTGGCCAATAGCATCTTCTATGTGAAACACACTTTCTCCTAAAGAAAATTCTGTAATATCTGTTCTTGTTTAATAAAAAGTATTCTATTAAATTGGGAAATCCACAATATCAGAATCTTTGGATTATTTGTTTTTCATGAAAGTGAATGTAAACACACCAAACCTTTGGTGGGAGGGATGTTTGAATCATTTGAAAAACAACATTTTTTTTCTTTTTCATTTTTTCAATACACAGATGAATAGGGCATTATTCCTACCCTGCAGAGACTTACAAACTAATAATGAAGGAAGGATTAAAAGCAGCTATAACATTAAGTACTTTGAACCTTAACAGAGTTTCCCATCATCTTTCAACAGCCAAATAGAAATAATAAAATCTTTTTAACTGAATATTTGCCAAAAATAAATAAACTGCATATTTGAGAATGTGTGCAAAGGCACATAGTAGGTGTTCAGAAAGTGGGTTTTAAATATATTTGTAAAAGTCAAGCACTTAATATAATGTGATTTTACCAGGATCAAAATTAACAGTTGAGAGAGAAACAGATATATTTCCAAATGTGTTTCATGAATTTAACTGGGAACCTTCCCTTGAATATTCATTTTGTCACCTTGTTTATTATAGCTTTCACTAGTCATGAAAGAGTCATGAGATTAGAAATGCATTGCCTTGTCTTAATTCTCTGGAACAGGTTTCATAACTGTAGAGACATATTACTTGGATAATTCTGCAACCTCACATTTCTAGAAGTACATTTATAAAACTTAATTAGTAACAATATATGCAGTTTGGCAGGTAGTTACTGAAACAGCTCTATAGTTTTATGAAATATATTAGATTTGGTACACAAATAATGTAATCATTTAATGGGTCAATTTTAATTACACTTTTCCACTTGGCACCTTGGAAATCGATTTCTTTAACAGAGAGACATTAGTCTTTTTCATATTCCTACATAAATTTTGGTTACATGAATGGAACGAAAACTAAATTTAATAAATCTTTTCTTCATTTTAAGCCAAATGTCCTCCATGTGATAGATGCCAATGACAGAGCAACTTATAACTACCACAAATGTTAAATACTTAGAACATAATACTTTGTTGTGTGTACACAGCATTTTGAAAGGACTCAGGGAAGCTTTGGCATAGTTTGGAGTATGAATCAACCACCAACTTATTAAACATTGCGATAACATACTTCGAAGGAAGGCCAGCATAAGACCTTCAACATTACTCACGTGGACTTACAAGATGAGAGCTGCACGTGCTGTGGCAGGCAATTTTCATTTGGTTCCAGTGCACACCTCTTTGCTGATATGGATAGGGCAGAGTATTCATAATGGACCAGTGTACAAAAGCAAGTAGAATCTAGGTATTGACAATCATAAGAAAAAGAGAGGGGTTTTATTTGTTCTTTTCAACTCTTTTGAAAACCAAGGCACTTCTTTCCTACAATTTAGGTGAGCCTTTGCAAACAGAGCAAGCTTAAGAATCAGCTACTTCATGTGCTAACTATGTAAAGCTTGTCTATGTTCCACCCAGGGACCATGTTTCCAGTTGGCTTTCGTCACAACACAAGGAAAGATGCATTACCCAAGGCTCTGTATTTAACAAAAGGAAAAAAAAAATGTTAACTTGGGCATTTTCTTTTTCATCTTTATGAAAGCATGTATAAAAAAACAGAGAGACTGGTTTTCCTCTCAGTCACACTCTAACATTGGAGGTAAGTATTCATAAAAGAGGTTTGGTCCAACCCCAGGAAATCATTTGGGGGTAATTACCACTTGGCACTAAAGCGACATTTAACAAGCTTGCCTTTTTCTACAGAGAGATGAAATAGTCAAGCATGGCTTTCATTGAATGCCAAACTGGACTTTTCTTATTCATGCAGGTTTTTACATTGGTCTAGATTCAGATTAGTTGGAGTGGCAACTCAGAAGGGAAGAAAGGAGACCTGACCATTTAACTGAGTAGAGAACATTAATTCAATAGTCACAAACTTCTATTTTGCAGTACTTGATGTGTTTGTCATCATATGGGCAGGCCTGTCTTCTCTGAAAAGAATCAAATACAAAATTGAATCTCAGAAAATGAACATATTGATTAACGGTATGTATTAAACAAATATCTGAGAGAGAGGTACACAGATATTCACATACATTCATCTGCATACTAATTTGAATTCTTTAAGATGCCCCCCCATTTTTTTTTTTTACAAAGTAGCTTTTCTTTGGGTGAATCTCTTAGAATATATTGAATAACAGAATCAAAGGTGAGCTGAGCATATGAAAAGGAGAATCTTAAAAACTGGCAGAAAAAAAGGAAATAGACTCAAACAAGCAAGAAAAATGAGAAAGGAGCTGGAGAGCAGATGGAAATCGGTAAAGGAAGGAGGCAGGGAAGGTAGACAACCAAGTTTAGATATTTTTCAAATGGAGACAAAACACCAAGGAAATTGTGGCACTGTGGATTTCAGCAAGCTCAATCGTGAACGTGGCAGAGGCTGAAACTCTGTAATGTCAAGTATTCAAAATCAGATGCAGTTTAACAAGGACGATACAGTTCTTTGCTTGCTATTTACCAGGGGAATGTTTCATTAAAAAGCCATGAACAATGTGGAACAGAGGAGACACACGCTGATGTAAGCTTGCTTGCTTGCTTGCTTATGTCTACGAGGAAATTGTTGTATCCTAGAGATTTCCTTCTTTGCATCCACAGCTCCCCACCCTTCCTTTCCCCAGGTCCCCCATCCAGATATGTGCCTTTTCCTTTTCCTGCTTTTTGAAAAATGATGTTTGGGAAACTTTGCTACTCAGTAAACCATTAATGGGTTAAGAGGGTTGGAAACTCATTTGATTTCATAGTTGACTGTTTGCATGACTACAGGTTAAGCTGTGATTAGATTTCCATTTACAGCTCCCTCATTTTCAGGCATTTAAAAATAACTCAGCCCTAAAAGTTCCTTCTAAATTGATTGAACTGGAGCTTGCCAATGAGTCATAGATAACCCTCAACCTCAAAATCACAAACAAAAAAGCAATACCAAAGTTGGGGGAAGGGAGTGTGTCAACCCAAAGCTAATTTTTTAAAGCTTTTTTATTCTGGGGAAAAAAATCATTTTGGGAATGTAAGCCAACACATTTATGTCAGTTGTGAATAACCCCTTTAAAGACGTTTTGCAAAGACCCCAAATAAGCTAAAACATTCAACTTCTGCACTTGCAAAAGACAACACACACACACACACACACACACACGGAATGACGTGTGTCTGTCTGCATATAAATAGATAAGAATTCAATGGCCGCCTGGAGCTTATATAAGACACAAATCCAAAGTCAAAATGGGTGTTTTGTGATGGTCTCTGAGGAAAATCCAAATAAGTGTATAAGACCTGATAAAGCATCCTTTTTCCCCTCCTTTTTCAGCCTTAAATTCAAGGCTATTCAGGATTCTTGCCAATTTGCCAGCTCACAGCTGTAGAATTACCTAAAAGTGTAAGTGTTTTCAAAGCATTCAGCAAGTGACGTGGAGTTCAGCAGGGAGCCCCTGGTGGTCGTGTCTCATCAGACCCCCGGCACAATGCAGCTATTTTTCTTTCTACCCAGGCTCCTTGGAGGAGGAACTGGTCTCTTGACCCATCCTATGACTTCCAGATTCCAATTTCCTAAAGCACTACAGACTCTTATTATCGCATTTGAAAGATTTAAAGTATTGCTTTTCCTCGTGCCAAGAAACACAATGATGCTTTCAATAAAGTTAAGAACAATGCGAGGCATTACTGCTTATAGGCATATTCTTTACCTCTACTAGTATTTCTGTCATGTGGGGAGGTCATTTGTTAGATAATTTTCCTTTGTAACAGAGGGGAAATTTTTACCAAATATAAGATTAATAAACCTGGAAATAGTAGAACTAAGGCAGGGATTTGGTCTATTAAATCTTTAGTGAGGGGCTTCTACCACCACATAAAATAGTATGTCCTAGGTTTAGACCAAACGTTACAGTTCACTTTGATTAAGAAAAACTCACGATGTAAATTTTTAAAAAAAGGAAGTAAGACTAGGGCAGGAGTGAGGAATTCATGAAGTAGGGAGGCCTATTGAACCTACTTATAAAGTTAGCAAAGCATAAAGATGGTCAAAGCAGCAAGTTTTGAAACACTACACACACAGCACTCTGGCACAAACCTTGGGAAGGTAGCAAGGTGAGGTGCTACCTTCAAGTTTAGAATCTACTTGGCAGTGGTATGTCATGGTTACCAACGGATATTGATATTCAGATATAGGAAAAAACAACCTCAGTTGGTTTAAAAGTTAGTTTGAGTACTGAACAAGAAGTAATCATACTGTATTTAAATACATATTCTCTGTAACATGTTACACATGTACATGCGTGCAGTCTGCACACTCACAAAAGCAATACCCTCAAAGACCCCTAATAATCACTGCAGAAATTATTCTATTTTCTTACTTGTGACTTCTCTCTTCATAAAAATAGACCACAATAGGCCCTCCCTGGTGGCGCAGCGGGTTAAAGCACAGCACTGAGAAGCTAAAGCCACCTCCACATGAGTTCGATTCCCGCCTCCCCCGGAGGTGACCACATGGCGCGGCAGACCTCTCCTGACCCGCCCGCTGCTCCCCTCAGCAGTGTGCTTCGTCAATCTGCCTGTTCTGCTCCCCACTCTGTTTCTGGTGAAGCCTCCCGCCACTCCAAAGCCTCTGTCCTGTACCCCAGTTCTGTGTGCACAAATAAACAAATCTTAAAAAAAAAAAAATAGACCACAGTAATCTTCAGAAGAAGATCTGATGAGATCTCATGCTGACAAGAACTACAATAGAAAGGAAGATTTCAAAAAAACTCATTAAAATAAAAGGCTCTAGTTGGCCATTGGATTAGTCTAATTCTCTACATGAACAAGTGACTGATATGTGCCAGTAAAATATGATAACAGTTCAGAGGCCTTCCAATCACACCCAGGTTGGTAATTTTTCTACCTGTTTAAAGACAAATGTGTTTTAGTAAAGGCAAGAACTACCTTTTTACAGTTTCAGCCATCAGGTTCCTTTTAATTCTTAAGTATATCATTTTAGATGGTCCAATATAATAGATTAAAACATTAATATGATTACATACTTCACTTCAAAGATATTTTTATATTTTTCCTTGGGAGATATTTATATAATTGCATTACTTGGTCCTTTTACTTTTTAAGATTACAAAATGTAACACATTCCCATCTTAAAATTTTTCATCTATAAGTTCTTTCTAAATAATAAATGAATTAGAAGTTCACAGTAATAAGGGTAACACCTACAATTTCTTAGATATCGACATTGTGCCAACACCATTATAAAAACTGAACATAAATTCACCCCCTATTTGATGCCCATTTCGTAGCTGAGATTGCAAAGACTTAAAGAGCTTAAATATTGTTTAGATTCAAATCACTTGTAACTGACAAATCCAGTATTAGAGTTCAGATTTACAATCCTTCTGAGTCCATGTTCTTCCCATTGTGATGAAATCCCTTTACAATCTGTAAGTTAGCATGGGTTAAAAGGGAAGGACTGCCATCATAGCTCCTTGTCTAGCATCTTTCAATTATCCAAGCTCTATTTCCTAATTTCTGAATTGTCCATGACACTTACTGATCTTTTTCTTTCATATGATTCACCTTTTATATATTCGATGGCTTATCAGCAAGTTTTGTTGTGTCATGAAATGTGGAAGGGTTGAAGTTTGAAATCAGTGCAGTATTCAAAATTTAAAATTATTCAAAATTCTAAAGCTATTCTGATGTAACAGAAGGCCAAAGATCAGGTTTCAAGTGAAATCTGAAGGTCTTAGGTGGATTCCTGCCCTTGGCTCCTCCTCTGATACAGAAGGACTTACTACAACTGTAGATGTTCTTTTTTTTTTTTTTTCAGCATAGAGTGCACACACACACACAAATCATGTATTAACCTGGTTATACTGTAAAAGTGTTATAAGATAATATAACATAACATAATATAACATTAACTGATTGGGTGCAGCAGACCTCTCCTCTCGCCCACTGCTCCCCTGCACAGTGTATTTCAGTACATCTGCCTGTTCTGCTTCCTACTCTGCTTTAGTGAATCCTCTCACCACCTCCTGCCCCCACACCTCTGAACTGTACCCCAGTTTTTGTGTGCATAAATAAATATTTAAAAAAATAAACATTAACTTCTTGAATCATCATGTGAACTTTGCATAGTAGGTACCTATTATCCTCATATTACAGATGAGGAACCTAGAACTCGAGGGGGGGAGGGAATGGAGGCTTTCCCAATGTTACACAGCCATTAATGGTCAGTGTCAAAAATCCTTCTGATTACAGTCAAGGTGGCTCTTAGTGGATATAACTCATTGATCCTCTTAGCTTTGTACTGGGGTCCACGGTGATGGTAGGAGTTATGTTTTGCCTACTATCTCAATATTTGAGTAGTATGTCTTCCTTCTACTAATTGTTTTTACAAAGCCAAAAATATAGCAAAGATGATGTCATTTGCTTAGGTGTGCTCTCACCTGAGTTTAGATATGCAGCCCAAGAGAAGGGATGCATGTATGGCATCAGCCTTGCTACACTTCTTTCTGATCCTAATATCTCTGTATTGTGCGCATGAAAACTCAGGTTTATGACTTTATTAAATGGGAAGTCTGTCTTATTCACTTTTTTATTTCAAGTACCCTGCACAGTTTTTGACTCATGGCAGAAAGAAGCTCACTAGATACTGATTTGAAATAATGAATGAAATTAGGTGAAAACCAAAGAAAGTTTATGATTTTTAAACCTACTCTTCTAGCTTATCGTATGAAATAAATTAGTATCTCTCAATTATTTACTAGAAATTAAATTCTATAATGGTTAATGAGTCAGAAGGTATATCATATCTTGCCAAACTCCTCTACCATTTTTCCCTGTCCCTGGAATTTCTTGGGTTTTGCTGACATTTTACCTATTATAATGTTCTCCACAAAGAAAACAGAATAGCCAAGCTGCTGTTAATAGCCTTTGAAGTGAATCAATTTATTGTCATAGCAACCAAAATTTACAAAACAGATCAATTTAGCAAAAAAAAAAAAAAAAGGTTTAAATTCAAATTAGGAAGTGAATAACGGAGAGTAATTCATAGAAAAAATGGGTAAAATGCTCCATTTACAGAAAGTAGCAAAGGTAAATCTCTTTCTGTCTCTGATTGATTTCCAAGGTAAAAATCACAATCTATCCAGAGTGCAAACTGGATCTAGAAGTTGAGGAAAGATAGAGACAACAATGATACCCAAGTATTCAGCAAGCCAGCAGATGTAGATCCCTGCTTTGCCCCTTCTGCCCACTTAATTCCCACTCCGCCCTTGGCTCTTGAGTCATCCTACAAATTCCAGTAACAGCAACCCTCTCTGACTTCTGCCTCCCACTAAATTGGAGAACCTTATATAAAAACACAGCAGAGTGCACATCTTTGCTTTATACCAACTACTATTGTAAATGCATTTATTTTTGTGATTACTAATGATAGCCTCTCCCTGTAGAAGATGAACTCCATGAAATCAGCAGCTTTATATGAGCTCATTCTCACTGTATACTGAGGTACTATCACTGGATCTGAAATATAGGGGAAACTCAAAAACTGTCTGTGGAAAATGTGACAAGCAATGTCCTTGGCAATATTTGTACAGCACAAACAGTGGGAATTTAGTGTTTCTTTTTTTTTTTTTTCCTCAAGTATCCTTAAGAAAGGAAAGATAGAGGGCAAAATGTTAAAGTGCATGTCAGTAGGAGTAATTCTACAAGCTAAAGTACTGTGATCCTAGTCTATAGCCTCAAGCTTAGGCTGGGAAACTTTACCCTAGAATGGAATTTAGATTCCTAAAGGTAATATAACTCTCAATAAGAACCGATGATCACCATGCTCTCAGGAGCAGCCAGTCGCTGTATCAATACTGATGCACGTGAGAGATTCCCAGGTATGATACATTCCCATCAGCCTCTGCTGTATAATTCTATTAATTACCAGCTGCTCAGGACTTTTCTCTCCCAGGTAAGAAAGCCTATGTGCAACTGAATAGGAATGACCTTACTATACAAGAATATCTTGAATCACTTTAATTCATAGGAAAACATAGCCATTCACAAATTCACTATTTTACAGAAACAAGTCACACAAGTTATGCAACACAGTTGATGGTGAAGGACAAATGTGCAGAAATTTAATGGAGAATGGTGTTCCTGAGGTGGTCACCCAGGGAATCTATCAGAAAAGAAAAATTTCTTCAGAAAACAGCTAGAAGTCTATGTTAGTATACAGAAACAAAAACAAAAACAAAACAAAACAAAAATCTACCCAATACCTTCCTGAGAATATTTTGTCATGGTTTTGCAGCAAATTTCTTTTCTTCCTGCAGAAAATAGTTTCCTTAGAAGATTGTAGTCAATAGGAAAGCAAAACTATGCTTGGAAAACTAAGAACCTCCTCAACAAAGCTCTTGATGGAGCAAAAATGAAAAGAACATCTCGATTTTGTTTAAAGCTCAAAGTCTGGACAGAACCTACTGGCTTATCTTGAGTTGTGTGCCCACATTGGTTAGAGAAGGGAAGATGGTCTTGTTACCCAAGTCTTCACAATGGGTAAGAGGAAATTCCCAAGGACAGTCAGGTCAGTATTGCCAAAGCAAGATGTGAACGCCATGTGCATCGGTGGAGAGTGCAAGCTTAGGCCAATTAAAGAACACATGTTCTGGAAGGAAAGATCCACACAGAATGCTTCTATAGATTTACTCTCTTCACATGATCTCTTTGGTCATCTGACTCCTTTGTCTTGCCTCTACTGAGTCAGTCGATGAAGGACCTGCCCAGGTCTCCACTCCATTTTGGCTATATCCCCAAGCCTAGTACTCTAGTACATTCATCAGTACCTATGCTGACTAGTTTTCCCAGTTTTTACTCTCAGAGATTGTGTCTATATGGACATATTTCTCAGAATGAGCCAATAGCTTTTTCCATTATTCTGAATATCCAGAGGTCCAGATTTTCTCAGCAGTTGTTCTCTGCTCTGTTCAGGATGACCAAAATGAGAATGGAGACTATGTCACATCTAGCTTTGTTTCCACCCAGAGATTGTTTAATGTTTAATTTTAATCCCCAAATTATTTTCAAAAATTTAAGCTAGAGATTGCCAATTACATACCATCAACAACAATAAAAGCCTTTACTGGAGCTCCCATGCCTGCTAAAAGTCTTTCAGATGAAACTACCTGAATAAATTACTTTCAAATTTAATTCTCTATAACTATATGGATTACATCCAATTATATCTAACCTTATGAGCTTTCTAAGAGCCTTTGGCCTATTATTCCATTTGATCCTGATTCTATCACACTTTGTATCAAAACTTCCTTGTAGTCCCAAGTTGCCTGAGACTTTGATCAGCACTACTGAAGTTGGCTAAAACAAGACAAAGAAGAAAAGCCCATGATTCCCTTAGAGGTCTACCTTCAGTCTGAATTTTATCTTCTGGCTACTCTGCTCTGAATATAGCCCATCCATCTAAATAACTCCTTCTAGATTTGTTATCACATTTCCTCATCTTGTCTACCAGGATATCGTGAGATACGCCAGTTTCCATGGTCATTTCCTATGGTTT
Organism: Condylura cristata; assembly: GCF_000260355.1. Classification (NCBI taxonomy): domain Eukaryota; kingdom Metazoa; phylum Chordata; class Mammalia; order Eulipotyphla; family Talpidae; genus Condylura; species Condylura cristata. The sequence continues at coordinate 23,406,578 of NW_004567110.1, forward strand.
CACAGTTGTAGTAAAAACTAGCAACAATAAGAGGAAGGTTGTGAGGATATTTTGGTGTGATGTCCATGTGATCACTGATTTCACTTTAAAATGACCACAAATAATACATTTAACAATCCATTCCAGCGTTTTCCAAAACACTGAATCAACTCTATAGGTCTGTAATACGTAGAATCTGAACTCTCTCTTTTGGAAAGATGAAGCACATCCTGTGGAATTCCTTCCATTTCTCGTCATTCTTTAGAATTCATTTATTTCTCCTCTTGAGGTCCTTGGGATGAATTCACTTAAGTCAGGAGAATTAAACTTTTAAAATATCTTGGCACTTTTTCTATCCACAGTTTGTTTAATACCCTCTTAACAAGGACTGTTTTGTTACTTCTAGTAGAAAGAGCACTCTTCTTGACAGGAAGATAGAAATAGAATTGAGTTATTCATCTAAGTCCATGTCATCAGTTAGCATAACTTGTCCCTTCTCATTGTTTTTCCTCTGAATATACAATAAAACCCTTCATCAATGTGAGCTAGCTACAGTAGCTGGTGAGTCAAGTGTGTGGATGTGTGCAGGTTTTTATACTTTCATGAACCTCACCTGATTCCTTTGAGGTGACCTCCCTCTTTGGAATGAAGCTCACCTGTCTTCTCATCTCCAACCTAGAGGCTCCAATCTTCCATTTTTTTGTTTGTTTGTTTCTTTAAAATGCATTGAAACACTAGCAAAATCATCTCAGTACAGTAATTTCTAATATTTTACAAATTTCCTCTGTCTCTGTTGGCTATAGTAAGAAATGATTTATTTTTTATCATTATTTATTAATGTCTCACTTCTCACATTTACTTTCTCATCTTTGGTTTTTCTAAAACCTTTAATATAGTAATGACTTCAAAACTTCTTTTCCAGTCACCATGAGAATGCAAAATACTGAACTACCACAACCTATAAAACTGGAATAAACAGAAGAAATACGGTTGCCTCTTGTGAGACACACAGGTCCGAAGTCAGATTAACCTGGTATATTCATCATTCTAGAAAGAACCTAGGAGCTAGAAGTCTTAATGGACTTTAGTGTTTAGCCAGGATTTAAAAAAAAAATAGGATGAGGAATGTCAATCTGGCATACCATTAGACAGAGGTCAGTTAGTAACAACTTATTCTGTAACTTTGTGAAACCCCTTTTATGATTTTGAGTAGTTTCACAACCTCAACATCTTAGAGCTTTGTTCTCCGACATAATGAAATTCTCAAAGGCTATTCGCTGCTATTTCCCTTCTAGGCCCCATCCTCTCTGTGAATGCTGCAACACTGAACACTTTCTGTGACAACAACCTCATCTTCCTTAAAAGTACCTCCTTTCATACAGCACCAGATTTCCAATATTGGGAAATTTAATTAAATCACTATTTATTGCCCAGCTGCTGGGTACCAGGCACTGGACCTGTTGCCATTTCTGATCTTTGAGTTATAGAAGTACGCTTAACATTATTATTATTTTTTTAATTTTCTGTCTTTAAATATTACATACATCTGGTATTGTCTTTTTCTTTTTCTTGGTGGTTGGTAGTAAAAAATGGCTTTGGTTTGAAGTGTATTATCTTACTGATTTAAAGAGGGGTGTGTGTGTGTGTGTGTGTGTGTGCGCTGTGGGGACATATTTCTTCCCTCCTGTAGCTGAAAGCCCAAAGTTAGGATTCCTCAAAAAGCTTGGATTTGAGATTTCAGAGAGTCATCAGAACTTTGGCATGATCTCCCTACATTTCCCTTCCCTTCCCCTGACCTTACCTGTGAATCAACTTCGTCCTCAGTCTGCCCTCTCCCCTTCATGAACCTAAAATCAATTGGGTGTTTGGTCATTGACGATGTCTTGTTCCTTTACAAGCAGAAGGGTTCATCTCTCTTTTTATTCCACATTATTCCAACATCATTAGAGCTGGCACACAGTAGATACTCAATAAGCATTTTTTGAAGCAATCATGATAGCCCATTGTAGATCTACACACTACCCTTCACATTGTCCAGATCTCACTTGCAAAATATATATGAATTTAAGACTAGAAATCAGAGCTTAAGAAGTGTCACTTTTTTTTCTCTTCTATATCTCTAATCAGAATGCATTTGCTTCAAGCACCAACTTCTTGAGCTAAGGAGAATTTTGATCTTAGTCAACGGGGAACTCTTTGATACTCCAGATTGTACTATGTGTTGATAAAACAACTGAACTTGCAGTGCCAGTAAACTGGGTGAGAAGTGGCTTCTTTCCCTTTGTTTGTTACAGTCCTCTTAATTTCTTGGTCTCCTACGTGAGATAAACATTTGCCAGTGCTGTCTGTCTCCATCACCACCATTCCAGGGAGCTTTCAGAGGCCTACTTATGTCTGCTGGTTCCGTATCATTCTCCATCTGAGGCTTCGTGTGCCACTGGTCTCAGTCATATCACTCCCTGAGTGAGCAGACACAGACTCTCAGGTGCCACGGGACACGATACAAAGTACTTCCCTACATCTCTGTGAGAATCCTTATTCCCTTCCATGGGCTGTTCCTCAGGGGAAGTGGGAAAAGCAGATGATAAGACACATTACTTTTAATTTGTAACCAATAACTCATTATTAAATGTCATGTGTTATATAAGATGCTCGTCAAAATGAAGGGTCACCAGTAGGAAAACTGGCTCCTCTGGCTCCTCTTCAGCAAGCTTGTGGCAGGTTCTGTATATCGTCTATCCATCTCCAACTTGTTTTCCACATTCTGTCAGAACAAAATGTGCAGGGGTCCCTTGTCCCCACTTATTTATCCTTGTTAACATTTTTCTGCCTTCACTAGAGTAAGCAACACTAAGCACACCCACCTAATTAGCTGGGGCAACACTAACACCTTTCTCCATTCTCACTCCACTGGGCAGCTATTTGACTGAATTTGCCTGCCTTGTGTTGCATTTTTCTCCTACTTCAGTAGCTCTTAGAACATTCATTACCTATTTTGGTTCACCCCTCTGAGAATAGACCATAATCACTGACCAGCATACTACCATCACAGACAAAAGTATCCTGGGTATCCTGGGTACTCACTCACCAAGGTCACAAAGAGACTGGACATTTCTTTTCCAGAAAAAAAAAATTAGCATCATCATTTCTCCTAGTTCCATGGTCCCTAAATCCAAAATAACTCCATCTCTATCCAATCAAGTTAAAATATGTAGTATATAAAACCACTGGCTGATGATAGGAGTATATTTTAAACATGAATTAGGGAGGAAAAACAGGCTTTGTTGTTGGTTTTCTATTTCTTGACAGATTTACAAAAGAGGAGTGCATCGTAATCGGCTCATTGCAGTCAGTGTAGACAACTGTGTGAATTACCTGTGCACCTATACTCAAATCACCTGTATTATCTAAGTGAGCCCAGGTCTACTCAGGTGCAATCTTGGCTGGTGTTCATCCTGGAAACAAAAATAAAGAAAGAAAAAATGATGCCTCCAGTTCACAAAATGGATGTGGAATGTTCACAGATATTTTCTGAGAGGTGACTGCTGGCAATTCTTTCTCTTCTTTATGCTGGAAGAGCACTAAGAAAAGTATTCTCATGATATTCTGGTACATATAATATGGCCAAGAAAGTGCAGAGGAGACAAAAATGGGTCAATAATATTTTTATAGCAATTTTTTTAAAGAATTATTTATTTATGCATACAGAGCTGGGGTGCAGGCCAGAGGTGCAGTGGCGATGAGAGAATTCACCAGAGACAAAGTGGAGAGCAGAACAGGCTGACTGATGAGGAACACTGCTGAGGGGAGCAGTGGGCAGGTCAGGAGAGGTCTGCCATGACGTGTGGATACCTCTGGGGCAGGAATTGAACTTATACTTGAAGTGGCTTTAGCTTCTTAGTGCTGTGCAATCAGGGAGGGCCCTGGATCAATAATATTTTTAAGTTTATCCTAATTCTAGAATTCCTAATCAGCTTACTTAAGTGCTGAAGAAGTATTTGGTCACTTGTATGATTCATTCTTGTTTCCCCAGCACCAGTTCTATGCACATAAGTATGCTTATATTTTTAAAGTTGTAGAAATCCTTTGGTGTGAACTAGCAAGTGTGGTAATGCTTCCTATCAGGGGTTTCTATTAAAGCATGGCCAGTGCCATTTTGAGAAGAAAGAACCGTCCCTGTGTGCTACGGTTAAGACCTGTAGTACTCTTAGATAAGATGCCCTCCTTCATTAGCTCATTTCTGCCTTCAAGGTTTAGGAAGGTATGAATAGTTTTCGTCCTCATTTTTAAAACCATTCAAAATCGCCTTCCATAAAGTAAGGCAACTAAATTTGAAGTTTAAAATAAGACAATCCTTGCAGTGAAAATCAGTCACTTATCAGTAGAGTTCCATGCAGCTCATTGGAAATTCAGAATTTGGAACACAAATTTAGAATGTTGAACATGGCATTATTCATTGCCTGGCACAGAATCATGCAAGGCAGTTAGCCAACAAGCTATCTCTCTACTTACAGGTGAAACAACGGTTTGGAGAATCTTAAAAATTTGAAAACATTCATAAATCAAAATGGGAGGTTTTCTAAGGAGGAAGTTAACACTCTGCCAAGTTAAGCAAACTAAAGAAGAAAACAAGTCGGCCGTTAAAATGGTTTTCATGACAGACACACTTCCTCAAACAATATCAATTAGTGTCTTTAGAACAGACTTCCCAAAGATGATATTTCAATCAGTATATTTTCTGGATGTAAAGAGTTTTCTTCCATTGTTTCAACCTGCAGAATACAGGACAATGGGTAGCTTTGCTGTCAGTGGTGGAGCTGGGGTCTTGTGTGTGTAAATGCCTGAGCCAATAAAAAAAATTACAGCCCTTCTAGAACCTCCTATGAAAACTTATCTATGAGCGACAGAATTTGTCACTTTGTGGGTATTCTCAGCTTGCATGTATACTTTCCTCTTCACCCAAAATAATTTTGTCTATTGAGATTGAGCTAAACTTTCCTCTTTTTTTCCTAAGGTATAGTCCATTTTGTCACTTTGAGATCCAATTGAAAAAATGCATTTAAATATGTGGGATTCTTTTTTTAAAAATGGAGGAAAATTTGTTCCTTGAGGACTTGGTTATTAAGCAATCCTTGGTTACAGAAAACCTAGCAAGCCAAGGAAATAACGTTGATTAACAAGATAAAGAGTTGAGGAAGAAGCATTTCTAGCAGTATATCAGAGAAGACTCCCTTGTGAATTTTGGAAAGGATTTTAAAGATCTGATGTTTGAAAAGTTCCAGAAGTGTGGAGTTAGGGAAAGAACAGAGACCATTAAGATGTGTGTGGTGCCTTAGGACCAGAAGGCCTTTGAGAGTGAAAGATGCAAGTCAAAAGTCAGTCTTTTGTTTGCTGATCTATTTCCTTAAGTGCCACTATATGAAAAGTCCATGCAATGCAGAGCATGCTATTGTATTCAGATTACATCCATGCTGCATAATCTAGCTCACCCTGGTCCTGCAAGAACGTTCAGGTCCTAAATCCTCAACCAAGGGTCCTAGATAAACTCAGATCCTTCATCAATGTTAATTATACCAACTACCAACTGTTAATTATACCAACTGTAGCCAAGTTATAATGCTTGTAGTTGCATCTGAATTCATTATTTGAATATACCACTGGAGGTGGGTTTTGAGTGGCTGTGGCCATCACAGTTCTTTTTAGTTGTTCTTGAAGATTAAAGAGTAGGCATATTTTGGAAATACTGCATTATTCCCTTAAAATCAATCAGTATTGGGGTAAAGTAGAATTTTCCCAAATCTTTTGGTTTGCACTCTTTATGTTCCGTTGTTAAAAACAAAATCCCTGCCTGAGAAAAGGAGCATTTAGACATGGATATCATGCATGTTCCTTTAAAGGGAACATAGATTCACCCCTGATACAGTTTGGCCTGTGCACAATCTCTCTGCGAATCGCTGCTAGTTCCAAGGTGCAGTTTTCCTGGCTACTCATCGACACTAATTTGCATCCATTGGATGGGTTCACAACTGTTGACGTGGGGCCTTTTTTCTGTTGCAGTCTGGATTAGGATTCCCAGGCACTGCACAGTATTATCCTCTGCTCTCCTCCTGAGAAATCCTTTTAGTATTTTGGTTTACATCCCCTTTACTTGGCCCAAGCTCTTCCATTGTTTTGACTTATTGTCTTGGTGAAACATCCTCCAACAGGTCCATAAGAAGTAGTACTAAAAGGCCACATATGAGTGAAGCCATACAGATTTTGCATTTCTGTGTCTTACTTGTTTCACTTAGTATAACATCCTTCTGGCTCATCCATATTGTAACAAATGGCACAATATCTTCCTTTTCTGAGGCTATACACTATTCCCGAAAAAAGTTCTACTCTTTGATATCTTCTACTTAAATAAGACTCAAATTCACATCCATACAAACTTGCACACAGATATTTATAACATCTTCATTCATAATTAACAAAACTTGGAAGCAACAAGATATTCTTTAATAATGAGTGAATAAAGTGTGGTATATCAGGCAAGGGAATATAATTCAGCACTAGAAAGAAATGATCTATTCAGTCATGAAAAAGCATGGAAGTGTCTTAAATACAACAAGTGACAAGTCAACCTGTAAAGGCTACATATTACATATGAGTCCAACTATAAGTCATTCTGAAAAAAATCAATGGAGACAATAAAAGAGCAGAGGTTGCTAAGACTTAGGAGTGAAAATGAATAGGTAGAGCACAGAAGACATTTACGACAGTGAAAATATTCTGCATAATATTATAATGATGTGCATATGTCATTTTATAAATTTTGTAGAAACCCCTAGCATATACAACACTAAGAGTGAACCCTAGGGTAAACTAAGAACTTTGGTTGATTATGGTGTAACAATATACACTTATCCTTGGTTAAAGTACATGAAATAAAGTTGAATTCATAAAAGCTGGGAAGAGAATGGTAACTGCCATTGAGTTGGGGGGAAGCAGGGAGATGCTGGTGAAAGTCACGATACTAAGTCTTATTTATGCAGGATAAATAATAATTTGTTGACAGCAATTAAGTATTTTCAACATACACACATACACATACAGCTATGTGAGGTAATGTATATGTTTTAAGTTTGAGGATGATTATCATTTCATAGTGTATATTTATATATAAAACCACATGGTACCCAAAAATACACAACTTTTATCAGTATACCTCAATAAAACTGAAAAATATCAATCAATAAATAAATGGAGTTAAGTTTTGAGATACTGTTTGACTACATAATTTTATTTTATCTAGACAATTGAGTAACAATTTTGATGAATATAAATTTCTGGGCTGAAAATCATTTTCCCTCAGAATTTTTTCAGGTATCTTCCAAGGTTGCTATTGAAAAGCATAAAGTCAGTTTTACCCTGCTCCTTCCTTTTTACTTAACCCCACATCCCACTCCATGGTATGTTTCTCTTTGGAATATGTTAGGATTTTCTCTGTCTAGCCTGTTCCCAATTTTACAGCATGGTGCTGAAGTTTTGTATATTCATGGGTCCCTGTCATGATGGGTATTTTTATTTAGTAAGACTTCTATATCTCAAAATGTTTATCCTTTGGTTTTGAAAATTTCCTTTGTATTATTTATTTAATGATTTTTTTCGGCGTTCCCTTGATTATCTTCTATAGGAGCTTCTACTTTTTAAGATATTGAAACTTTCAGTATCATCTTCTAATTTTCTTATCCTTCCCTTTTGCCTATATTTTCACATTTTTGGCTTTTGGTTCTTTCCTCTGGAAAATTTGTTGAAGTATAATAGTCAACTCTTATGTTGAATTTTAAATATCTACTTCATGTTTCTTTTAATTTCCAATAGCTCTTCTTTTAGATTCTGAATCATTTTTACATTCAGCATTCTGGTTTCATTTTATGTGTTCAGTACACTCTCTTACTTCTCTTGGGATAATAAAGTTTCCTTGAGATTTCTTCAGCTCCCTTGTGATCTCTATATCCTCCAGCTTCCTTTTTCCTGTTTGTTTTGGTCACTGTCTTTCATGTTCAAATCTTATCTCAAAAATCAGGTAATCTTTGGGTCCACTCCAACTTCAGCAAAGCAGTACAATGCCGGTTGGAATAGATCTGTGTCGATGGGTGGAGGGGTGTCAACAGTGGGCCCCAGAAGGAAACAGGGTGGAGGGTGTCACCAGACTGCAGGGTTAGGGGAAAATCACAAATGTCCACTCTCAGATATCTTTTCTCTTGAGTGGGCTAGTTTCCTCATAGAGAAATCCTTCCCTCTCCTGTCTGGTGGGAAAAGAGAGACTTCCTGAACTCCAGGAGGTAAAAATGGAAAAGGGAAATGTGGACTTCTTTGTTCAGTATAAAACTTACACATAATTCCCGTTTCCATGGAGTGCTCGCCCCCCCCCCATGCTCTGCTTACTGCACAGACACCAGCTCCTCTGTTGGGCACCCCCTCCAGAAACTAAACCTCTAATCTCTGGCTTGGGGGTGGGGGAGGAATGTAAAGGATCTCAGCGCCTCTTTTATTCTTTTTTTTTAATTTCTATATTTATATTTTACATCATTATTCATTTTTGTATAGTTTGCTTTCTCCTCTTAGGTGTAGTACCATAAAATTCCCACCACAAGTCCGCCCGTGCACCATCACCACAGTCCTTGGGCTCTTCCCTCCCCTCACACTCCTCTGCTGAAAGTCTCCATTTATAGATGTCTTCTAGCTTTGTCTTTTTCTCCTCTGATCTCTTTTTTAGTTCCCCTATAATCTTCCTGAAAGTGAAATCATCCGATGTCTTTCTTTTCCCTTCTGACTTATTCCACATCTCTTGTACAGGCATGCAGCCATAGCAATACAGATCTCTGACCTCTACTCTTCCCTTCACCAGTAAATGTTACCATCAGCTCCTGACTCTCAGGGGGTGCATAAACAAAGAGCATATTGCCCTTATTGGGCTTTGCACTCTACCCTCCAAATACTTAGCTACCCATGACTTCTGTTCAATACAATCTCTTACCATATTCTGAACTGCTCGCTCACTTACAACTTTTGAATGACACATTTGACATCATCTCCTCTCACAAACTCTTGCCCTGTGTGTCTGTGCTTTTCTTGACATTTAGTGGAGCTGTAGAAGAAGTGGTCGTGTCTGTGCTTTTCTTGACATTTAGTGGAATTGTAGAAGAAGTGGTCCATCAGGCATGTTAAGCTGGAAATCTACACTTTTAAAAGTTTGCCTGTTGACAACGTCATGGCTACAAAGTTCCGTGAGGGTTCAGAATCAACTGAGATGCATCACTGTGTATGAGAAAGTGTAGGTGCAGAAAAGTTATTCATGCAGCTTTCACTGATAGCAATTTCATAACAAAGAGTTGTAGAGATGCTGATGGTCTGTAGTTGAAGAGATGTTAACAGAAACGTTACATAAACTATAAAGTTGACTAATCATTATCACCACCACTCTCATAGGTAAAAATAAACTTATATCAACTCACTGGCAAGTGTAAACTGAAAACATAATCTGGCTTAACAGGCAGCCCACTATCCAGTGGCAATGATAATGGCCAAACAAAGAAACTACCAGACTGCAAAAGGGAGCCACAGTCTATATCCAGCCAACTGAATTTGAAGTTTTCTTGCTTTTCTTTGTCTCTGGACTTTCATGACATGTGAGTAACTCATTCAGAACACTCTTCGCTACCTCATTTCATTTTGCTGGACTAGCTCATTATCAATGTCCAGGGCTTAGTTTATTAATAATTATAGTAATAATAATGATACTAATAAAATTAAAATACCTAGACTTACTGAATGCTCACAATGATCAGATGTATTAAGACATTACATATATCATCTCCTTTACTGTTTTGGAGCAACCCTCGACAGTAGAAACTGCATTTGTCCCCATTTTAGAGATAAGAAACAAGCATACAGATCCTTCTCTGAAGACTGTTAAGTTGGAACTCCTCTGCAATCACAAGCAGAATCTGAATTTTTTAATTTTCTGCATCCCATTTCTTGCCCCCCCCCCCGGGATTCTGAGTCCTGCAATAATAAGGGTCATGTCTGTGCTATTTAGTGTTATGATCTGCTTCTTAGTTCAGTGTCAAGAATGTAAAGAGTACTTAACTAGTTGTTAAAAATTAGAATCAAAGAATTAATGCTTGTAGGAATTCAACTCCTTTGGGTGAGTTCTACATATGCAGAAATTGGGTAAGAGTAGAATACTCAATTAGCTTTCAGCAGAAAAACAGTCATTGCAAGAAGAAAGATCCTGTAACAGCTCTGATTTAGAATCACAAGTGCAGACTGGGCTGCGTTCATGAGTTCCAGATTATGTGATCCTAGACAAGTCAATTAATCCCTTTGAGCTTCAATTAGGTTGGTGTGAAAATCAAATGAGATCGTGTACACGCAAGCATTCTGTAAATTGGTTATCCCTGTAAAGGGTTACTGTGAAAGACTCTCTCCCTCTCCCCAACCACATCAATCTGGAAGTACAGTTGCGATATAAGTTTAATAAACCTGTCATTCTCCAGGGCGTTTCATGAACTATTGCCATCTTCACTATCCTAAGTGCCTGTTAGATTCCTTGGTGATGATGAGTTTATGTAGACTGTGTGCATGGGGAAAGAATACAGGAGAAATAAAGGCCACTCGTGGCTCACTTTGTCCCCAAGTTCCGAGTAGAGAAAGAGAAGTAGAATGTTCAAAAAAGTATTAGAATTACACAGAGTACAGAAAGTCAGTTACAGAAACTGTAAAATGTGAATAATAAGTCTACTTATTTAATACGATAGGGGAAAAAAATACATGGAGTTGCACCTTTTTTAGACTAACCACACCACTTCTGCCTACCTACAATTTGTTTGATTGGTTGTTTGTTGATGAAGTAATTCATTACTTGTTCAAGTGACATCATAAATTTAAAACATCTCCTACCTACTAGGCCTCATGGTTCCACTGACAGTCTCTAATAACAGTCTAAGGACATGTAGTTAGCTCCCTCATGCTGCTGCTTCTGAGTTAGAATAATCCTGGTATGTTAAATAAATCACAATGTTCTACAATGGGATAATGTGTTTTCTGTAGAAAACATTTGACACTTATTAGAGTATTTTTCCATTTTGGATATTAATTCTGTAAAGAAAAATGAGTTTTGGAGAGAAGTATAAAAATATTTAAATTCAAGATATACAAAGATCAACAAGTTTTTTTTTCCCCCTAAACAGTAAAACACAAAGTCTGATTTAATTTCTGTATTCAAGTAAAATGTTTTCATATAGGAAGTGACCTTAAGTAATGGAGGAGCAATGTGAACTTCATTTAAATTTCTCAGTGTAAGGTAGTAAAGGATTGGAATGGGCAACCGTGAAATCTTAAGAGAACCTCATTTCCAGGAGATCCATGGATTAGACATCAAGTTGCTTCATGGCAGAACCCTAGCGAAAACATCATTCCCTGTGCTTTTCAGCTTTATAGATAAGTATGAGGCCAATTAAAGCAGATGATTCTTAATTCTGTGTAGAGAAAACAGAGAAAATGAATGTTTTGATGCTACTTATTCTTCTACTGCAAAGAGCAGATAAATTTCTATAAGTCACTTCAGTGTTACTAGACTCTTTTCATGTGTCAGATACTGTATTAAATGATGGAAATCTACAGATTCTTCTACTTTCAGTAAATTTACAATTTACTGTGGAGAAAAAGTTAACAGTTAATCACTGTCTAATGACACTTTACTATGAACCAGGTGTTTTGCTAAGTATTTTAAATGCCTGCTTTTATTTTATTTTTGCAACAATCCATATATATATATATGTATGTATTATTATCTCCATTACATGGATATGATAACCCAGAGCCTTTGAGAGGTCAATGAAATCACCATGGGATCATAGCCACATCATGAAATCAGAACCCAAACTTAATCTTCCTGGTCCAAAGCTTCTGGGCTCTTGACCATAAACATCCCTCCGTATGTTATTCTCCAAGCATATGCTGGTGGTGATAATGATCACATTAATGATAGTAACATAAAATGGCACTAATAAGAATAACAGCAAATGATGGTACAAGGGTAGGAATGTTGATAGTAACATAATGCTTATTGTAAGAGATACAAACAAAATGTCTGGGGACTGGAGCATATAAAGAGATGAATTTTAACTGGAAAGAACATGAAATTTTTGACAAAGGTCATTTGAGCAAGAAGACTAAGATCCACCCACAGCAAAGCTGTCACCTGGGAGGAGAAGCTGCCCAGTCAGAGATGACAGTACTCAGTCATCTGCCATGACAGGTTCTCACCAATGCAAACTGAGAACAGTGGTGTGGGTCCCTCCTTTGCCAAGGCAGCACAGGGTGAGCTTCCTCACATTCTCTTTCTTCCTGCTGATTAGGCCACTTGTATGAATAAGCAAATTATAAGCAAAATCTAAACATTTATTTTGTTAGGCCACGCACATTTTGAGATTTACTTGTTAAAGCCATTAGTATCATACCAACTAATATAAAAAGTATTCTAAGCAAGGACTAAAAATATAATCTCATGGGACCCTCCCTGGTGGCACAATGGATTAGAGAATAGTACTATGAGGCTGTCCACAGCCACTGCAGTGCAAGTTTGATCCCTGGCCAGGTAACTGACCCAAAAGGTGTGGCAGACCTCTCCTGTCTTGCCTACTGCTCCCCTCTGCAGTGTATTTCAGTAGATCCTCCTGTTCTGCTCTCCACTTTGTCTCTGGTAAATCCTCTCACCCCCACACCTCTAGCCTTACCCCAGTTCTTATATGCACAAATAAATACATCTTTAAATATTGTGTGTGTGTATGTATGTATGTATATATGTATGTATATACATAAAATGTCATAATAGTTATGTGTTCTTGGGCATTAGCTGAAAGAGAGAAGCAAGGGTGACTGAAAAGATAACTTGAACATGAAACAGCAGACACCAAGTTCAAACTCCCAGGAACAGAGATCCTCTGAGACTAGGCAGGTGTCACACGTGAAAATGTTTCTTCTTTAAAGCTAACAAAATGTTAGTACTTTCCTTTGGAAATATGAGCAGAAAGAATTCTGGATCAGAGATGGCTCATTTCTCTCACCCATTAAATAAATAAGGTTTGGATTCAATCACACCTGCACATATCACACAAAAGCACACACTTACAGGGGCACATAAGGACCTACATGCACACTTGCAAAGCACTAACAAGCACACACACACACCCTGCTCCTTATGCATTATTAGGGTTCATCTATAGAATAATATGATTGTTGATGTATCTCTCTATTATTGCTAGAATTGCATTTGTTTGGACACTGGCTTGAATTTTTTGTTGAAGAGGAAAAATGGCAATTTATAAAATTGTGTTTCATGGTCTAATTCTTATATTTGTATTGTCTGCATTGTCTTTGTGGTCTCTACTACCTTTTCTTTGCCTCTGGAAGTCACTAAGAACAGAAGAGGTGGAACTCTAAGGCAGACAGAAAGCATATCTTTTTCACTATTCTGCATCCTTTTTCTTCCTAGTCTCAAGCACTTTATTTGGTGGATATATACACAAACTCCCCTTAGGTGGGTTCAGAAGGTCCCAAGAGCTGCCAACACTTCTCCTCCAGTAAGAAACTTGTGCAACAGGCCGGCTGCTACCCAGAGGGAGGTGACAGATGGCAGGATCACGGTGCCGAGCTTGGAAGGCTCACCCAGGTGGAGAGGCTTCAGGGAGCTGGAAGCAGAACTCTGGAAATTATTCCTGCCCTGCTTCGGCTTCTCATATTGACAATTCCACACCCTTTGAATCTGTGAATTTGGGAGGCTGGAGAGCCCAGATGCATGCTTTCATTTTTCCCCTGAAAGAAGAAATTGGTCTGAGTTCTCCAAAGCCACCATTTCACTGGGGATATTGTCTTTATTGCATTGTATGCTATCTGCAAGTACTCACTGCTGCCAAATTAACTACTTTCTTACCCAGGCATGATGCTGATTTATAAATGGTAATTCCACAGAAACCTCAAACCAATTTACAAAGGGCTTCTTCAGCAACCACTGTGCAGCCAAACCCGAGAGGGCACACAAATGGCACACCTGGGTGTGACTTCATGTTACAGTCATGGTTTTGTTGTCAGTCAGCTTGATGGAAGCATCACAAGGACAAGTGGCCAGAAATTATAGTTTAGTTAGAGATAATAAACCTTTTCCCTATAGAATTTTTTTTTTTTTTGGTGGCTTCTCTTCCTCCCTAGAGCCACCGGGAATACCAAAGAGGTAGTTTGACTATTAGATGCTGTTACTGGAGAGGTCATACTATACCACATCTAAGCTTCACCTTCAAACAACAGAAATTATAATAGACATCAACCCCCTTATTTTGCATAGTGTTACCATCCACGAAAGTTACTAGAATGTACATGTTTACAGGCAGAAAGGAGGGATTCTCTTATTGCTTCTTGCTACTCAGATTTGAGTGGCTGTGCCCTTTCTCTTTCTCACAAAGGTAACCCCCCCCAAAAAAAAGACTAAAACCCCTTTCCCCAAGGTATCAGTAGGAAATGTGTGTCAAGATGAAAAGTAAGTAAAATTTTAGAATACTGGTATTTGAAGAAACTCCATAAAAGGCTAGTTGATAGACTCTCTCCCCCCAAAGTTGAGCTAGAACAATATACTGTCACAGGCCAGTAGATTTCAGTGATGCAGGTCATCAACAAATCTGGCAAGATTAGAGCACAATCCACCAAATTGGAAAGTATTTCTTTTTGAGAGACACTTTTTTGTGGGATCAAGCCCACAACTTTGGGAGCAGTGTAACGCAAGTAATACTTCAAGGTTTTCCAAGTCCTAGGTATAAAGAAGCACCTTGGAAACATGATTAGTTGTAGCTTCCATCTCCACCTCCACCCCCCAGAGAAGGATTCAACAAGTCTGAAGTGGGGGCCGAGAACCTACATCTTCATAAGCCTCCCAGGTGATTCTGAAGCACCCCAGAACTGGCACCAAAACAAACCAAGTTAACAATCTAAAAGTTTGAACTTCCTATCAGGTTGTTTTTAGGGCTCCATTGTGTGTCTTCAGGAGTTAATCTTATCTGCCATGATGAAACAGACAGAAAATGACAAAAAGGGAAAGAGGGGATGTCTTCTTTTGTGGTCCCCGGAGGCAGAGACTGACAGGAATACTGTACTAGTGATTTTTGAGAGTGTCTCGGGAGAAAGGGGATGAGGGAAACAGAATAGGAGAGGGGAAGGACCCATCAGAGAAAGTGACGATGGAATCCGGCTTTAGCTTGACCACAAGGTACACTCTCCAGTATGAAGCACATCACGGAATTGGTCCCACCTTGAGGCCAGCCATCAGCTTTTTGTACTCCCATCTCAGCCAATCCTGACTGGGCCTCCCAGAGGAAGGTTTTATGCTCTCAGGCACTGCTGTCTACAATGGTTTCTTTCAGCAGAGGGTAACATCTGGAGGAAGAACCAGCCTATCTCCCAGCAAGTAGAGAAGGATGCATCAGCCCACTGAAGGAACAGTAGGTGAGGCACCTACAGCTTCACCTCCAGGGAGAAATGGAAGTGAGGAAAAAGAGAAGAATGGTAAACACTTCTCCGCTAAGTATGATCCAAAGTTTTTACTATTCCAGTCAACTATATGACACAGAAAAACCGGCAAGCCACGACCTGTGGTGCATTCCACTGAATGTCCACAAGTTTCGATGTTCTAAACATCTGCAGACTGGACACTAATGTATAGGTAGCTCCCACTACTGCACTATGCGTTTGTGACTCTTCAGAGAACAAGGGGGAAGGAGACTGCACATCAAATCATGGAACCTTAGAGTTGAACAACTGAGCAGCCAAACCATCCTCCCCAGTGCACAGACCATCACAATCAACTTTGTGCCATCTGCAAATCCAGTGAACACAAATTTTCACTGTGGTTAAATTTTTAAAAATGCACCTCAATTGATGTCATCAAGACCGCTGACTATTCAAAAAATTCAAAATCCTTTGTGAAGGGAGAAAGCACATCAAGAGAAATGCACCCAATCTGCATTTTCCATCTTATTCAAAATTCTAGGAATTATTTTGCCCAATATGTCTTCTGACATCAAAGATATGCTGACACTAGGTCATCTCTCTACTACTCCACTGGCCTCATTTTAGAAGGAAACAGACTTCATTGTACCAGAGTCAATGGTTGCTCCCAGTAGCACTACTTTTGATTACATAAGCACTAATAAACCACATCTGTGTTCATTTATGCCATAACATTTCCAGATTTGACAGTATTTTACAGAACAATAAAGACTCAGAAACTTCACCATCTCTTCCTTCATAAAAGCAGCCCATAAACCTACCTGCAATATTGTGGGATCTCCACCACTATGGTTTCTAAAAGAACACTGAGAATAACACTGTGCTGTCTGCATGATCTTCTAGTGCCTTCCAATTTAATTTATTTAAGCCTCTACTCAGGTAAAGCTAATAGATGTTTCTTCACAATTTATTTGCTCATCTAACCTGTGCCTTTATATCCTCATAATGATCTTTTAACTTGTCCAGCTTAAAGATGATCTTCTTTGCTGGCAAACATATAATCAAAATAAGAGTCTAAATAATTTTTCTATTACCCTGGGCATATATCTATTGCGGCACTATAGATTCACTTATCTATTTCTTGTACTCCCTTGTACTCCTTTGGGTTGTATCCAACTATTATTGGAACTCTGTACACCAGGCTTTATTCTTCCTGATATTCTTCTACAGATCCTCTCTCCTCATCTCTGAATAATGTTCATCTCTACCCGCTTTTGTAGATGTCCTTCAAATAGATGACTTTATCAGAGGGCTTCTTTTAGGTGCATTGCTAACTTTAGGTACCTCCTTAATTATGTTCATTTATGCTTCAGTTGTAGAAAATTTACTTTTCAATGACTCCCTCTTAAACCACATGAACTTTTGACTTCCCTGACCATGGAATGATATTTGCCCTTGTCATAAACTCTGAGCAGTGTATCTCCTAAAGCCTAAGATACAGTGTTGAATGTCTCTTATGTTGTTTTTTTTTTTTTTAAGTACCTCAAATGAATTGACTACTTCCTACAAAGCTTCCTATCATGTCTCTATCACAAAGCAGTTCTTTCATAA
The DNA here is from genome assembly GCF_000260355.1 of Condylura cristata. Taxonomy (NCBI): domain Eukaryota; kingdom Metazoa; phylum Chordata; class Mammalia; order Eulipotyphla; family Talpidae; genus Condylura; species Condylura cristata. Next base: position 23,423,711 of record NW_004567110.1, read on the forward strand.
TTTGGTCCAGAATATTGTTTTCTTTCCTTGTTTCTTCATCTTTCTGAGTTGTCAGCAAGTCTAGAATTTATCAGATGCTCTGCCTTTTGTAGAATAAGACTTCAGCAGACATTCCGACGGCTGTGTTTTCCCTCCTCTCCAAGGCCAGTTTTGTAATCTGCACTCGGAAACCTTTATCCATATCCTCTGTCTGGTCTGTTGGTCTGCAGAATACTTCACGAATAATATCACTTCTAATTCCCTTTTATCTTATCCTCCCTGAGAGGAAAATCTGCAAACTCCATTCTTTGGGCAGAAGGAAAAGGAACTTTTTAAGTCACAGCTGTCACCTGGGTTGCCATGTGCTACTGAGAGTTTGAATACTCAAAAGAGAGACAAACCTATAAAAATGTAGCTTCCAACAAAGTAGCAAAAATACCACTTGTCATTTTATATCGTATGTTCCGTATACCCAAAGACACCTCCTCTGTTTAAGGTTGTACTACGGGATACACTAATCTAATGAGGTGGAGTTATAGAGAGAAGAGTGTTATTTATGAACACAGCCTTAGAGCTCTGAGCTGACTTGGCACTGAGTCCCAGTTTCAGCTCCTATCGACTGTAGCCATTAGTAACCTCTCTAAGCTTAGAAATTCACATCTACAGAATGGGTTTATTATTAGTACCCAGTGTTTGTATTTCATTCATTTAATAAAAAAAAAATTCAAGCTTGCTTAGTATATACCAAGAAATATTCTAGACTTAGCTATTATAATAATGAATGAATTCTATCAACCATGAGTGAATTCCTGGCCTCATCAGTAGGGAGTCAGGTGCAAACTATAAAGTCATCCATACATAAAACATATATAAATTATTGATAGCAGTAAATGCCATGAAGCAAATAAAAATACATAAAACAGGGACCAGAAATTGTGCTTGTGGGGGCAGCTACTTTAGCTAGAATGATTAGGAAAGGCTTCTTCAGAGAGGTGACCTTTCTATTGAGACAGAACGATGGATTTGGGCAAAAAGGGAACCCAAATTCTTGAGAGGGATGAACAAATATAGAAATTTTAAAAACTACTTCTGAATACATATACTTCCCATACATAGATTGTTAGCATGTGATTGGTTTGATTTTATATGATCTATCTGGGCTCTATTAATATTCATGTAAAAATGAACAAATTCCTCCTGATCATCCTCCGTTAATGTCATTCAATCATTCATGACTTTTTTATCTTTTCCAAAGTGCAAGTTGATGTTTTCTATATCTATGTTTTATCACTGAGAGACTGTGGCTGAATGCCATGTAGATGAATCTGACTCTGGAAAACATGTCTCCTCAATTATCTGTTAAATGCCTCTTTTTACACCAAACCTGCTGACAAAAATGAGAAAGCAAACAAATGAGATGAGTTGCAGTGAGGACACAGGAAGCCAAGAGAGCAGAGTATCTAATTGGAAGAGCACAAGAGAATGTTTAAAATAAGTTTCAGAAAAGCGATAAGGATGAAGATGATGTTATCTCTTGGATAGGAGAAGCTATTAAAATACACCAGAGTGTTTTCAATCACTTAATCAGAAAGCCCTTTTTCTGAGAACTGTCTTTTGTCCGTGTGCCATGAACAAACATAAATATTTTGGATTTCCTGCATCCTTCACCCTGATAATGGGCTCTTAACTATAAGCTCTTCCCACCTCAAAGAAAAAGCTAAAAACAATGATAAAACATGAAAGATAGATATGATGTCTTTTCCCAATGAATTATGAAATCCCACAAATAGATTTTAGTATTATTCCTTCTCTAGCTCTTACTTTTAAAACAGGATACTATGTGTGACTGTTACATATAATACTTCATGCATCTTTGATTTAAAACAACACACAGTGTAAACATGTATACAAGAGTTAAAATTAAGTAAAACAAGTAAGATTTTGAGTAATTTCACGTGGATTTCTTTGAAGGTTCCACATAATTAAACATTTGTCCCTACCATTTCATTTGTTCAAAATTTTCATCTCATGTTTTGTATTTGAAAAATCTTGAAGAAATAATTTTGTAAGATGATCTTATGAATGTTCATTTTAGACATAAACTATTTTAAATTCTTAACATCAATAGGGGTAACTGTGTCTACATATTTCTTAACAAAATAACTTATGTGAAAATCAAAATACCAAAAGACCGTTAACAGGCTCATTTAGGACAAAAATTATCCTATGGATTTTTAAAATCATAATTAAAACAAGTTATTTGACAGAAAATTCTTTTACTGTTATGAGAATAAAATTTCATGATATGTTTACATTCATAGGAGATTTTTAAATAACATTTTTGGATCTAAGTAGAGTTGTGTCAATCATCTGAATCATAATAAACCAGAAATTCTCTTTTGTGTTAAACAAATAAACCACAGTGAAATTCTACTTGGGCAAAAGGTGAAATGAAGTTTAAATGAACATATTCAGGAATAAAATCACTATGAAGTACAATTAAAATACATTTTTGCTACTATTATAAATGACAAAATTTCCCATTATACCTATATTTTAATTTATAATTGGAAATTGAAATCCTAGTACCCAAACTGATCCCATCCAGAGTTTGGCTTTGAAGTCTGACCTCAGAATTTGTGCAATAATATCAAGTAGATGATAAAATTTCAGGGGGAATTGTGTGATAATAGCACTCCTGTAGAACTCTCACACAGCCTTGATTCTTCTCTACCAACCTGGCTTTGCTCTACATAAGAATGTAATACCCCTATCTATTTGAACCTCATGTTACCAAAGCACTAAAATACAAATCTGGCTTAATTAAACGGCCAAGACCAACAGAAAGGATCCAATCAATATGAATAATATTCCTGCTTCTCTCTCCAAAGCAAAATAGACTGTGTGAGTGCTTTATGTTCAGGCACAGCAAGTCAGTGAGTGCTGTGTCAGATGATAATTCAAGGGTTAAAAAGGACAAAATTATCATTCACGTATGAGAGAAGCTGCTATCCGCTCACTTATTGACCTTATGTGTGCTCATGGGTAAGATGCACTGTTACTTATAATAAGATGAGAAATGGATTTATCTGGATAAACCGTTAGTGAAATCTGATGGTCTCATTAGTAAGGTGGCTTCCTGGCCATCAGTTCTGCCCCCCTTACTAAGGAAGCTGCTGCTAATCATCTGTGCTCCTGGAGAACTACAACAGGGCTTGGCACTAAATTTTGAGCTAATGATGGTTGAGTAGGGCTTGATTTATTCTATGCCTTGCTTTTATTCTCTTCATTGATTCCTACAAAATAAAGATGGCCGTGTCGGTTACAGAATTTGAAATAAATTGGAATCGGTGTTGTTTACATACGATTTCATTTTACAGAAGTTTCCAGAGAGAGGAGGAGAAAGGGGTGGTAAGCAAGGGGAGAAGTGGCCTTTGAACAGCTGCCTTTAGAAGGAATGTTTCAGTAATAAACTGCCTCCGGTGTTTGTCTAAAATAAAGAAATAAATAAATGCTGTGTCGGGTGAATCACATCAAAATCTCAAGACAATTCCAAGATGAACCAACTCGGAGAGTAAATGACCTCTTCATCTGGGTGATAAAGTTCCAGCCAAAATATTCTCTGGGCCCGAGACGTGATTCATTAGAAATATGTGCATGGTGGGGCGCTCCTCTCTCTATCTGGCAGAGTCCGGTCTGCACACTGATAAGAAGCAAATGCAAATGTCCTGATAAGAACTGAATGCAAATATTTATGATATGATATTCCCTGGGAATTATGTGCAGATAAAACAAAGTGTATTATTTTCCTGCTTCTCTTTCAGGTTTGCCAAAATGCCCTTTTTCGCTTTTGGAATTTGCATTTCTTCAAAATTGATTCGGCTTGCGTATTATGTTAAGCTATTTGTTTGCTAAGGATGGTAATTAGTTACTGTAATTACAGCAATGACAGTTGCTAAATTGTTTTTAAAGCATTACAGTGGGCCTGTGCCAGAAGATTGCAGTATTTTTTTGGATTTAAGCAGAGGCTGGAAAAACTCCCACTCTAGGACCAGCATGGGATTTTCAACTACAAAGCTGCTTTTCCTGATTGAAATTTTTTTAAAAGTCATTAATTTGCATTGATTGAAAGTGCTAACTTTACATTTAGGTTTATTCACATATCACAGAAATATTAGTGATAGTGGACCTTGGCGTAAAGGAGACACAAGGGACACCAATCGTAAATAAAAGTGAAAGCTGATAGCAGAGGAAAAATGGTATAACTATTACTTGGAGCCTGTTAATTAAACTTTTTAACCTGTTTTTAGATAAATTAAAAACAATTAAAAATGTTTCTCTGAAAGTCACTCCCAAACTTTTCTGAATGTTCCTTGTTAAAATGAGTCATGTGGAAAAGAATTAGTTTAGCCACACTCTATTTTTGACATGTGGAAAATAACCAAAAAAGAAAGAGAAAGGATATTTACTCAAATACCTCCTAAAGTTTTAGTTTAAAAGAAAATAACTGAAGAGGAGAGACTTGAGAGAGAGTACATGTTCAAGATGGCTGATATAATTTATGTTCTATATCAGCTGTGACTCAGAGGTTGAAGGCATGAACTATGATGTCTGAGAATGCCTTCTGATATTACTTTCTAAAGTCTAGAAAATTTAGGTGAGCTCAAACTTTATCCTAAGTCATTTGAAGTCAACATAACGGAAAAGTGAAACTCATACTTGAAGGCTGCAGGGTTTTGTACTAATATCCCCATTTACAAATGCTTCATAAATAATAAATCCTACCATAATTTAAATGTTGTACCTCCTCCGCTGGAATAAAGCTAGCTGCTGTCATAACAATAATAATAATTGCACTTCCTGAGATCCGTCCACATTCCAGCCACTGTGGTAAGTACTATGACATGCATTCTCAACAACTTACAGCTCATTACTAGTATCTTCGTTTACTAAGGGACATTCTGAAGCCCAGAAAGCCTGAAAATGCCAAGTTCACACTTCTGGTAAAAAGTGAGCATGGAATTCAAACCCAATGGACTATGTCCATTATCTGTGCTTTACTCTCAGAAGATGTGTTTTTTTGTTTTGGAATGTAAATAAATAAAGAATATTTTAAAAGCTTTGATTTCTTCATTAATTGAAAGTGAAATTGAAAGCTAACCCACAAAGCAAATAAGGTGTCAAAAATCAAATTTTCATCTCCAGTCCTTTTTCTCCTGACATTTTATCCTATTTATTTGTTATAGATAGCATTTCCTTGATTATGACTATCATAGCACTAGCACTTGCTGAGAAATTGAACTTTTGCGAAAAAGAATCTCCTCCTGGAAATTGACTATTCTTCAAAAAAAGACTCGACAGATTTAGCTTTTATATTTATCATGATTTGAAAACAATAAATCCCCGTTTGTGTAATATAATCCTTATATTTATACAAATACAGATGAAATGATAAAATAGGCACTTCCCATCATTCTGGATTTGTTTTTGAAAATTATCTCATGCTGTGCATACTTGTATGTGAGCCTCATTCTAGATACCTCATGTATAACCCCAAGTATACCTCCCCCACATGGGAGGTAAGACTCTCATGAGTATATACATACATGGAGGCACAGAGCAAAGCATGAGAAATAGCTCCAGAGTATTCAACAGTCTCTATGAAGTAATTCCTGCAGATGTACTCTCTTCCCTCTAAGCTGAACAGTTTCTCAACTTCCTAGCCCTCAAGACACTCCACTTTTACCCCTGACAGCACATATCCCAGGACTCAGGGCCTTATGTGGAACCAGCTCCATATATGTGTGTGTGTGTGTGTGTGTGTGTGTGTGTGTATCTGTGTCCTCCAGTAGATTAGAATTCTTTGAATCTTTGAAGTCTAGATCTTTGTAATACCAGAATCTAACAGACTGCTAATCATAACTTCACAATACTATGGAATAAGGAGACAGCAAATCCATTCAAACAACTACTGAATTTCAGACGCATCCCCATTGAGCCCCTATTTCCCCCTTGGGGGGTCTACAGAACCCAAGAACAGCTCCCCTTCAGACTACAGGAGAATTGGGTCTAGCACATTGGGCTGAATTTGCATACAGACAAGTGGGACATAGCCCCATGGAGCACATTTCCTCAAGCAGAATATCAGAGGCTGCCAGATGGGATGTGGAAACCTGTGATGTTTTTTAAGGTCTGGAATGAGAATGAACGTCTTGCACTTTTGTAAGTCCCAGGTGCTAACCAATTGTGCCAGTGGGGCCACACAGGCATTGTGAACTTTTATCCACATTTCGTTGTCCAAAGTATGTCAGAAGATCAAAGGGGTGAAAGATTCTCTCTTCCTAGGGAGTCAGGAAGTAGACAGTGGAAGGGGGTAATGTCTGCCAACCAATATCATCTGCCACAAACAAAATACTCATGTAGTATAAAATATAGCAGCTTATGCTTTATTTACAATTGGAAAAACATGGAAGCAGCCCAAATGCCCAAAAGTAAATGACTGGATTAAAAAGATGTGGTACATATATACAATGGAATATTACTCAGCAACCAAAAAAGAGAAACACATGTCTTTTGCAGCAACTTGGATGGAGCTGGAAAAGATCATGCTTAGTGAGATAAACCAGAAAGAGAAAGAAAAATGCCGGATGGTTTCGCTCATAGCAGGAGTATAATGGACCAGGCGAGAAAATAACAAGAATAATGAACAACCATAGACCAGAGACATTTTGCAGGGGTGCAGTGGGGAATGGGATCAAAAACGGGGGTGTGGGGGGAAATGCACGGGATTATGGTGATGGCACACGGGTGACTTGGTGATGGGAAACCCATGGGGATTACAATTGAGATGGAAAAAAAATGTACAAAATGATGTAAAAATAAACTTTTGTAAAATAAAACAATAATAATAAAAATAAAAGAGAATGAGAAGGCTGGGGGAAAAAAATATATAGCAGCTTAACCTTTAATGGAAACTATCTAAATGAGATAGGAAGATGGAGAATCAAGATATTGGTAAAACTTTATGATTTCCATTGATAGTGGCTTTCTCATTTTTAGCCAGTGTGTGGCTGGAGAAGTAATCAACCCCCTGCTTTTATTGGAAGACCATTAGTTACTTGCTACTACATTTTCTCTTCCAGGCTCACAGTTCTCTCAACTCTCCCATCAAACCATATCCCACTTTTGTGACTCTTCTTTGGGAATGCCCCTTGACCCACTTTCACATGTAGTCAGAGCTATACTGAAAACTTTTCTTACCATCAATCAATCAGAACTGGGAATGGGAATCTTATTTCTTTAAAGGAAAATATTAGCAAATCCTAAGTTGAAGTAAAATATATGGGTTCACACCCACACTCCCACATTTTCCTAACCCTCACTCAAATCTGCAAATATATCAGAGTCAATTTGACTAAACTGCATTGGATCAAAGTAGAACTCTTAGGAGTGTAAAGCCAGGCTTCAAATATCAGCTAAGCACAGTTTGGTTACAGAAAGGAAAACATCCCTCCTGGAGTGAGACATCTTTCTTGTCCAGACATTCAAAGAGTGTTATTCATTACTAAGTTTATGGTACCCACACTGGGAGCAAGTTCATTACTTCAGAATTCCTGCCCAGTTGACAAGGAAGGTCTCCTATCAGCTGCCTGGTGCTTTCCATGGTAGATTTGGTCTCAGTGAATATAAAAACAGATCATTAACTGCTTTCTAGCTGTACTTGGTCATATGGTAGTACTGAAAACTCCCTCCAAGTCCAGAATTTAAAAAGCATTTATTTAAATTTTCAGATTGGGAAAACATTTTATTTTTGTAGTCAAGAAATTAAGATTTAGTCACCACATTTTTTTTATAAAATTCACCTGCTTACCTGAATTCCACTGAAAAGGAGAGAACTGATCTATTGGTATTAACAAAAATCATACTTTGGAACATAATTTAGTATTATCCATGGTGAGAAGAAAAGAAATGAAAGGGCATCTAAAGCTTCTCTTTACCCAGATGGAGCAAGAACTCTTGGGAAAAACTGATGTTGCAGCTGCAGTCTGAAGATAGTCTAGAGGCAGAATTACCCCTTCTAGGGGGAACCTCAATCTTTTTTCTCTTAAGCAAAAGGTCCATCCACTTTTTGGAGAATGTCCTGCTTTACTCATTATCTACTTATATAAATGGTAATCTGCTATAAAAAATATATTCGCAGATTACTTCTTCATTGGTCTGACCCAATATCTGGTTCCCATGACTTAGCAAAGCTGACACATTGATTCAATAATATCACAAAATATAAAATTATCTTCCTTAGATTCTATTGCATATTTGATCGATAAACATGTTCTTAAACAAATACTACAGACCTTACATTCCTCAGTTTCCTGGCCTGGCTCTAAAATCAATGATCCTGAGCTGGCGTTCAAATGTATTGATTCTCAAAAACATCTGGAAGCAAATAAACTTGGAATTATATCTAAATTGGGTCTCTCTCCTAAAACCTAAACTATATTAACACCAAACTGCAAAAAATAGTCAAAGACACTCATCAAACAAAATGTGCCCATTACACAAGCTATATTACATTGTAATCCCTAGGGTAGAAACAAGAGAGAGCTAATTAGTTAGTGAAATACCTACCATCTGTTTATGGGCTAGTAAAAATGATTCTTGGATCATACATTTTGGTGAAGCTGCTTAAATCAAGTCATCATATATCCCTACCCAAATCACAAGTCAATCTGTCTCTTGCATCATAATTCGAAAGCCTACCCATACAGAGTCCAAAAACCTTAAACTAAGAACTGCATAGGGAAATATAACCTAACATATAGCTTGTCTTGACATTCATGATGAAGCAGAAACCAAACAGGTAGCACCCTAATTCAATGAAAGTTGATTTTGCTACTTAAGGCCAAGCTCAAGTCCATATATTGATTATATGTAAAATATCACTTTATAAACCACTTATGGCAATTTCTGAAATCACAGACCTACCTGACCTTTTATAAGGGACAATTTCCTTGACCACAAAGACTTCGAGTTTTTCAGAAACAAGACCTTCAGAAAAATGAAAATACTTCAAGTAGTCTGCCATTAGCACAGAATGTCTCTTATTTACAAAGAAATGTCAAGTTGCTTAAAAAATTGTAATTCCCCTCCACATACAAAACAAAAATACACATCCAGATAACTAAATATTAAAGCTTAATAGTATCATTTTCCATAGGAGATTGCATTAAAATTTCAGAAAACAGGAGTTGTAGATCTTCATAGTGCTTACAACCTGTACCATTTTACATATTCTCCGGCATGCTCAAATTCCATGGGACTGAACTGCTGGAACAGACTTAATTAGGAGTCTTAACTCTCTAGGAAGTCTCTTTAGAGACTGTCTGCACTCATAACATGGTTCAACTTGTAGTCATTCAGTTTTCTAATAGCTTCAGCATTTATGTATAAAAATCAGAGATTTCTTATAATACCTTCCAGACCTGTCTTCTACTATACATGTATTTATGTGTGTTATAAACGGCATGATTTTGCTTCTCCCTGATTCATATGCTGAAATCCTAAAGTTCAATATAATGGTATTGGGTGTGAGGCCTATGGGAGGTAATTGATTCATAAGAATGGGACACTCATAAATGGGTTATTGTTCTTAAAAACGAAGTTTTTTTTTAAACTTAAAAGACCTTTTTTAAAACAAAAAAGTCCTTTCCTGCTCTTTCTGCCATTTAAGGATACAGCAAAAAGACTACTATCTATGAACGAGGATTTTTACCAGACACTGAATCTCCCAGTGCCTTGATTTTCCCAGTCTTCAGAACTATGAGTGTTTGTTATTTAAAACCCTCAGTCAGTAGAATATGTGTTAGAGCGACTTGAACACTCTTAAAGTAGTATGTGTAATATATAATGTATTTCATGTGCATTTGATAAATAATTAAAATTCATTGAAGGTCTTACTTTTGAGAAACTTTCTAGACACTGACAGTCTACTGGTAGAGACAGTTTACTGTGGGATAGAAGAAATAACATGTATATTATATTTAAAATTCTGTTAAGGTATATAAGAGAGGAGGAAGTATAAAAAATATATTTAGCAGGGCCCTCCCTGGTGGCACAGCGGGTTAAAGCACAGCACTAAGAAGCTAAAGCCACTGTAGCATGAGTTCAATTCCCGCCTGCCCCGGAGGTGACCACATGGTGTGGCAGACCTCTCCTGACCCGCCCGCTGCTCCACTCAGCAGTGTACTTCGTTGATCTGCCTCTTCTGCTCCCCACTCTGTCTCTGGAGAAGACTCTCACCGCCCCTGAGCCTCTTGGCCTGTGTGCACAAATAAATAAATCTTAAAAAAAAAAAATGTATTTAGCAGGAAAAGGAAATTTAACCAGAAGAGTTAGAAAAGACTTTGATAATATATGACATATGGAAATCATCTTGAAATTTAAAGAACACTTCTCAAGCAATATAGGAAGTCAAGGGCAGTGTACTCCAGGCAGTGGGAACAGCATATGAAAAACACACTTAAGAAATACACAAACATTCAATACCCTTGAAGATTCCGGTAATAATTTCAGACTGGATAATAAAAGATGGATGCTCAAAGGTATGAGAGACCAACATGGTATCAGTATAACTTTATGAATTCTAGCTCATCCTCTAAGGTTCCAATTTTCTCTTGCTCTTCTTCAATCTTTTGTCCCTATCTGCCTACCCTACCAACTTCAGGTCCAACTAGACCCAAACAGCTTTGCATACAAACTTGCTAATAAGCTTCCACAACTGCATATGGTTGATTGTCTACAATGAATCCCTTTAGATGGATCGTTCCTCTTTTTCAGAGAAGGGGGTCAAAACTAATGCTTAATATGAAGCTGGCGTTGTGTCAAGTACTTTGCATATACTATATTCCTCAATACTCACAAAAATCCTGTGTGGCCTGTAGAAGAACATTTGTCCTCTATTTGTTGGTTTGTCTGCCACTATCTCTGCATGAGGGTATCATATGAATTGAAAAGAGAAGACACTTTCCCTCTAACATCCAGACAGTACTGGGGAACCAAAATTTAGACAATTGGATACTCCGGCATAGAATCCTATATTTGGAATTGTATAATCAAAGAAAGTAGTATGCCTTAGAGCTCACTCAATGAGGGAGAGGGAAGTCTTAACCAAGTATTTCCCAAGGGATTTAGCTGTGTTTGCTTCTCTAGAATTACATAGTTCTAGTACATTTAGATTTATAGTGTATGTTTTGGTTCAGTTTTGTCTGTTCCTTTCTTTATATTCTACATATGAGTGAGATCATCTAGTATGTGCCTTTCTCCTTTTGATTTATTTTGCTTAGCATTATCCCCTCTAGTTCTATCCATGTTGTGACCACTGGTAGATTTATCTTCTTTTTTTTAATAACTGAGTAGTATTTCACTGTGTATATATACCATATCTTTCTGATTCAATCATCTGTATTTTTGCACTTAGGTTGTTTCCATAACTTGGCTATTGTATTGTGATGAACAGAGGTGCATATATCCCCTCCCATCAGTATTTTAGCATTCTTTGGGTGGATCGCTAGGAAAGGAATGTACACTCAACCAGCCCCTATCGAAAACAACACTTCTCAAAATACTAAAAACAGATCACCACATGAATATTCCTTTCATTATATCCCCTTTTTGACTAAATGTGAAGCAAAATTACTCATTAGTGAACAAGGTCAATTACTATCTATATTTTACATGTGAACAAAATTAAAGCTCAAAGATGTAAAATGAAATAAAGGTCTCTATAGATGCATAGCTAGTAATCTTAATATTCTACCATATTCTATGAGGTTTCCTTGATTTATTTATTCACTGTGTTTCTTCGTCACTAGACTATTTTGGCTTTATATTAAAACACAAAATACCAATACAAAAAGCTACGTGTGTAGAGAAAAAACATAACAGACCATCTTCCCCTATAAATAGCTAGAAGGAAGTATTTACTAACATTCAATAATCGTATACTCAGGGCTTCTTTTTCCATCGTATATAAGTTTGTTGATGTCAATTACAACGTATTTTATTGAATATATGTAGACATCTGAATTTTGCAACATATAAACCAGGCAAATACATTTATGACACATTCGTCCCTTATTCTTAATGGTGTTTTTCAAAAAACATGACCAGCTTCTACAATATCACACAGGAATGTGGAAAGCCAGGAAAAGCCTCTGTTCTCTGTTTCTTGGGGGACATTTGCAGCCTGAGACTGGTGTGCACAGGTGGTGTGTTCCCCTCCAATCCCTGTATAAGGTTATGGCTTTGGAAGGGAAGAAAAGGAACCAGCTGGACATGTTGATGATGCTGAAGTTCAGAATTTGTTCTCAGGCCATGGCTTATAGTGTGAGAACAATGAGCTCCCGGTAATGGAATCAGAGCCCTGTGTTCTGAAGACAGGGCAGGAGAAAGCTGGCAGCAGGTGAGCTCAGCTAATCAAGATGGTCTTAATAAGAAAGGGGGAGGGGTTCCTTGATTATACCCTAAAACAACTATTATTCAGGGAAAATATCTGTTAAAGGAAGAGCAGAAATAGTAGAAACAATACAAGTCCATGTTTAAGAGAATAATGCAGAAAAGGAGATTTGAAGCACATTTAGCTCTCATAGAGCTCGTATTAAATTTACGAAGAAATATCTAGGCCATTCAATGAGCCTTAATAAATTGAAAAGAATTAAAATCATACAAAGTATGTTCTTTGACCACAGTGGAGTTAAATGAGAAATCAACAACAGAAGGAAATATTTGGAGAGCTCCAAATATTTGCAAGATAAACAGCTGAATTTGAAATAGCCGATAGTTCAAAAAATAAATTACAAAGGAAATAAGTATTTTGATTTGTGTGAAAACAAATTTACAGAGAATGAATAATAGAGTGAACTTAAAATATTAATAAATTACATCACAAACAATAGCTACAAGTCTTGAGTATTTGCTTTATGTCTGATGTTTTAAATGTACTTTTCTCCGGTTTCTCACAGTCCACTGTGTTTGGAACTGACATCCTTCTGAGACACGGACGGCGAAACTTAGGGAGCACAGACATCAAGGAGGTAACAGAGTAAGACTCTGACTTAGGCTTTCAATCATGCTGCCAACACAAGATCAAGGTGAATTATGGTCTTTGTTTAACTTTGCTTCAAAACCTAATAATTATTGAAAAATATGCTTTATGAGTGGGAATGACATTTTGTTTCAAGAAGGCACCTGTGGATTTGAAAATCCATGTCTCTCAGTATGTGATTATGCTACAGAGTATTTCAGTAAAAATAAAGAGAGAGCGGCAAAAGGCAAATAGATACATCTTCCCAACTGTCCAGTTGGAGGGAAGATTGGTGATTTCCTAAGTTTCCTTTCAAAGCACTCAAAAAGTTAGATATGGAAACACTTATTGAGCAATCACAGTTCTTGAAATAAAAAAAAATAGTTAAATAAGACAAAATCTGTGCATATGAGGTTCTGGAAATTGCCAAAATGATGAAGATGAAAATGCTATTGATTTAAATTGGGTTCTCCACGAAACAGACTGTGGGGTGCAGATGTAGTGTGCAGGAAGTTTACTGGAAAGTGCCCTTGGCAACACCTGTGAAAGGATGAAGGCAGCAGAATTATCCAAGGATCAGGTTGATATGGTCATTATTCATCTTTGAAAGAGAGAGACGACAAAATTTAGGGAGGTCGCACACTTAGGAAGTGCTATAGTACGGCTTAAATTCACATCGGACACCAAAATCTTGTTTTTGATCATTATAAGGACAAATCTATATTCTCTGCATAATGCACACAATGATAAAATTTTTACCTTTTGGAAATCTTTCATTCTATTTCATTAAATACTAAAAACTCTTTCTATAGTAAGCCTGAATCTGTGTCCTAGCTTTAAACCCCTGATCTTTGTTCTACTTATCAAAGGTCTATACAATTTAAAGCCTCCTTCCTCTTCCGTATCATAGCATTCCAACTATTTGCAGCTGACTTTCAGGACTTTCTAGTTATATCTAACCAACTTTTGCCATTATCTTCTTCCTTCCTACATGCCAACTGCTTTCCAGACCTATCACCCTTTTAGTTTTCTTTTGAGGAAGGGCATAAATGGTTGATGCCCAGTTATATACATCAGGTTGGGTCAAGCATGAGAGTGTCCTCCACAGGCCCCGCCGGCATGTCAAGGGAGAAAGTCTAGTGTACAAGACAAAAGAGTTCCAGATAATTCTGCACAGGCAAGATCTATAGTGAGATTTCAAACTACCACTTAAGCAAGTAGTTGACTGGGTGTAAGGAGACAGAGGTGGCATAAAGCATCAGGATATCTCAACAGACTAAAGAAGGAAGCTTTAAGTTCTATAGACCTTCAAAAGTTTCATGAAGAAAAAAATCAGAAATCAGCAGAAAAGACCATCTATACAATTGGACATAGTTCTACAAGACAAAAGTCAGAAAATTAATTAAGAAAAAGCTGATTTGTGAGCTGTTAGTAATTAGTGCTCTATTCAAAGAATTTATAAAACTATTACCACTGAAAAGTTACATGTAGCAATGCAAACACATTTGTAAAATGCCATATTAGGTCAGAATAGTATCCATCCACTACACTTTCTATCTTTGGAGTTGCTGTTGGAAAATGTGTTCCTACAGATGAAGGTTTTATGAAGCTCTGTTTCAACAGCACAGATAAAGGAAATAAATATGTTAAGACAAAGACAGACAATGGAAGACAAAGCCTCTGATGATGGTTCTACAGTGCATCGTCACACTTCAACTTAGTTTATCCAATTTGCAATACAATCAGAAAGTGTATTATAAGAAAAAGTGAGTATAAAACCCCTCTAATTTAGTGTGTGATTTTCCACCTTCTCTGCTGAATGAATCATCTCTAGGCACAGCTCCTTCTGTAAGCTCCAGACCTTCCCATCCAGTTAGCTGTAGGATATTTGTGAAGGATCCAGAACTCACTGAATTCAAGGGCAGTAATCACATTATATTCATTTCCACACTTAACCTTCCTTCCTAGTTTCTTACATGTCTGAATAGTACCACTGTGTACCAAAGCTAACAATTTTCTTTATTTCCCACATTTTCAACAACACTTACAGATTTGACACCCTTATTATTGTCTCTTATCACAATCTGCTCTCTTTATTCTCAGTATTATAACTTATGTTCCACATCATAAGCTCTTATTTTCCACATCCATCTCTCATGTCTATAACAGCAAGTCTCCTAATAGCTCCTCTTGCTTCATTTCTGGCCCTTCCCCAAGTTTTTCTCAGGTGTTAACTACCAATTCAAGTCCTTCATTGGCTTACTAATGCTCACATTCTTGAGACATAACCAAAGACACTGGTCCCTGTGCTGTGGACCATATCTGACTCTCCTCCAACTATGATCTATGCTGTAGCTTTTCTAGAAATACAGATATTCTGAAAAACACCTTGCCTTATGTGTTAACGCCTTTGAATGGGACATACTTCAACCTCCTCTTTTACCTGCAAAGTTCTGGGTTGTCATTTAAGAGTGACCCAGGTTAAAGTTCAACAAGCAAAGAAGCTAGGAAATGTAGTTTGCTGACCAGTGTTTAGTACAATCATTATTTCTACATCAGCTTCTTTTAAAAATGTTCAGTGCCCTTCACCTCCAGGATAGACAGCATAATCTCAACAAGGAAGTCAATGTTTCACAAAACACAGAAGTAACTGTTCACGCCCCCCATAGCTTCTATATTCTGCACTACAAAAAAACCAAGGCAAAGAATTATCAAGAATTTTTCTGTCTATTTGAAATCATGCAGGGGGGAAAATTACAAGAAATACAGCACCTCAAAAAATAATTTCATAATGGCACTAATACGGAGCAGCATGGACATGAAATATACTAAATTGTAATGGGCATTTTTATAATGTTTGCATGGCCTATACACCAATGCCCTCTTGCTTTCCCTCTGAACCTGACCCAAGCACATATCCATGTTCATTGGGAATTATCTCCTTTCCTGGTCACCATAAACCATCGACTATTCCAGAAGTGGCAGTCTTACTTATTCTGGGCCAATTGAGACCTTTCCTCTAAGGATTTGGAATTGAGACAACCCTGTAACTTACAAACCTGGGAGTTGTACAACAGCTATTTTCCATGAAAGAATAAGGTGGTAAGTAGACACATGGAGGGGGGGAAGGGCGTGGAGGGTTGTCCTTGTTAATGCCTTACAGTTTTTTTTTTCTTGAGACCTGTACAACTTTCATAAGCTCTATATAATTATATTATTATTATTATTATTATTATTATTATTATTATTATACCTCTAAATTGTGTAATTTCTGCTACATGCAACTAATACAGTCCTAAGTCATACATAAATAGTTGGTTACAGCTCCAGAATTTACAAGCTTCAACAACATTCATTTCTTCAGTGAGTATTTTTTGAGCATATTCTAGGCAGCAGCCACTAAGTTGGGCACTGGGGATTATGTACATGAACTCATCATTGTCCTTGGACAAGTTTCACAATCTGAGCTTCTGTTTCCTTTTCTATTTAGTAAGGAGATTTGTAATGACAATGGAAATATCAGACTCAGGGCATGATTCAAATGAGAGCACATATATAAAAGAACTTTGCAACTGTCCAGCACCAGACAAATGTCTTCACTCATTATGATATAATTTTGACTTTCTCTCATTTTTGTCATCTCTGGAAGGAGAGTGTTGCTATTTGACATTTATTTCCATCACTTGTTCTAATTAATAAAATAAGTTACTAGCTTATTTACAGGTCAGCTGACTATCTTCTGTGAATGTTGATAGAAAATCTGAAGGCCTAGTGAATCCAGGTTTACTATACAAGATACACCTCAGTAATATCTTTAAAGATACATCACCCAAAGCAAGGATAATGAAAAAAAAAAGGATAAATAGCTGAAACTACATCAAATTGAAGAACTTTTGTACAGCAAAAGAGACATTACATGAAACAGACACCCCGCTGATTGGGAGAAAGTTTTCCCACATAATACAAATGATAAAGGTCTGATCACAAAGATATACAAATAGCTGATGAAACTAATATAAAGTGAACAGCCCCATCAAAAAATGGGCAGAAGAGCTACAAAGACACTTCTCCAAAGAAGAAATGCAGAAGGCCAACAGGCATATGAAAAAATGTTCAGCATCGCTTGTAATAAGGGAAATGGAAATCAAAACACCACAACGAAATACCAGCTCCTACCAAAAAAAAAAAAAAAAAAAAAAAGCAACAACAAATATTGGCAAGGGTATGAAAGGAAAAAGAAAAAGGAACTCTCCTACACTGTTGGTGGGAGTTCAACTGGTGCAACCACTATGGAAAGTTGTGTGGAGATTTCTCGATTTCTCAAACTGCTCTTCCATATGACCCAGCAATTCTACTCCTAGGTTAGTGGACACAAAACAACAACTGAAAAGGATACCTGCACTGTTTTATTACTGCCATATTTACAATAGGGAAGATGTGGAAACAACCCAAATGCCCAAAATTAGATGACTGGATCAAGAAAATGTGGTATATATACACAGTGGAATATCAGTCAGCAATCAAAAACAGATAAACTCATGCCATTTGTGGCAACATGGATGGAACTGGAAAAGATCATGCTTAGTGAAATAAGTCAGAAAGAAAAAGAAAAATATAGGAAGGTTCCACTCATAGAAGGAGTGTAAGGGATCGGGGCATGGGGAATATAGATATATAGATGAAAACTGGGGTAGGAAAAGCACATGGGACTATGGTGATGGCACATGGGTGAAGTGGTGGTGGGAAGTTTATGGGGATTACAAATGAGATGAAATAATGTACAAAATGAAGAATAATGTAATATATATACATATATATAATAAAATAAAGAATTTCTTGAAAATTCTTGACTCTAATAACATTGGGTATATTGGAATCTGTGTAAAAATGTAAGTAAAAAGTACATGGTTAGTACGATTACCAGTATACAGTCCATCTTGCATGTCAGTTTTTTTCAACTATCACTCTATAAGTTAATAGTAATCAAAAGCAAATCAGGTGTCTACTGGGTGGCTAAACAATATACTTGCTAATGGCTTAGTTCTTTTCTAAGAAGGTTTTTAGTCTTCGCTTTTCTTTCAAGTCTATGACTTTTATCTACGTAGTACATTTTAGCAAAGCATTAATGAAAAATATATTGAACACTCATACAGATTTCAGATTACTAATCAACACACATAATTTATCATTAAGTACTAACCTAGCCTATCTTCCTAATGTACATCTTAGTTAAAACAAGGAGCACTATAGTGTATATTAACTACAAGGGGGAACCGTGTCTCCAGGGAATGGTTTGTACACAGTTTATTAACAGTTGGTCACTAGTTCCAAATGGTGTGTTACTGATTATAAAACAATTTGACTGTGATCATTATGCTGCAGTACTTAAAGCAATGCATATCAACAGAAGATGAATTCTCTTTTTTGCCCTAGTATGGTTAAATAGTACAAATGTAAACAGTGAAAATTCCCCAGTCTGATACAAAGCAAATATCATGCTGGGTAAAGATCCTCCATATGGAACTTTGATGTGCAGTGAAAATGTTCAGGCCACAATGTAACACTCAAGTTTGCTTTCTGGAGAATATATCAGAGGGCAGGGAAAGGCACTGTGTTTAGTGAACAATTCTCTCATCCTTTTTACCCTGGACGTATACAACCCCACTGATTTACACTGCATCAGGAAGCTCTTTTAAGGAAAGGAGAGGGCACAAAAGAAAATACTACATCAAGGGGTAGGGACAGCATAAAGAGCCCACACACACACTCTTTTGTGTCCATACTGTCTTTTCACTCTCTCCATCCAAACACAAAGGCATGTAGAAGGAAGGTGGCAGGGATCTGAAAACAAAAATACACCTGATTTTGATCATTCTAACCACTTGCTAAAATGTTGTATTTCATCCTTGAAGCTATTGCTTTTGTGTTAATCAGGATTCTTCAGAGACAGAGAAAATGGAATATGTCTATGCATTAAAAGAAACTTACTTTAAAGAATTGACACACTTGATGTGGAGGTTTGAGGAGCTGAAAATCTGATGGTGGAGGCTTATAATCGGCAACTGAAGAAATAAGTGCAGATCAGTTCTGAAGGCAGCCTACTGTAGAATTGTCTAGTGCTTTGGAAAGGGCAGTTCTTTGCTGCCTTCAACCCTCTGCTGACTGGATATGGCTGCCCCACTGTGGAGAGCAATCTGCTTTCCTTGAAGTTCACTAATTTAAATGTAAATCTCATCCCAAACACCCTCACAAACACATCCAGCATAATGTTTGGCCAAATATTTGGGCACTGTGGCCCAAAATGACACATAAAATTAACCATCCCACTTTTGCATCTAGAAGCAGAAAAAATTTCCTTTTTCAATTGTGCTTAATTTAGTTCAAGTTTAATTCAGCTATTCTTTGGGGCTAATAATAGACCCGTGTATTTTGTTTTTGCTTTTATTTTTGGCACTTTTTGATTGGGGTAACATTGGTTTAAAAATACTGTATACTATTGGGGGGAATAAGTTCCTATCTCTTCAGATATAGGTTACAACACTACTCCCACTGCCAAAGTACCCATAACACTCCCTAGATCACTAAACCCCGTACCCACTTTTTCTCCACCTCTTATTCTCTCCCTCTGTATCCTCAACTCTGCAGTAAGATTTCTAGAGTTTGTTTTGATTAAGGTTTGTCTATTCCTTTATTTTATTTTTCTATATGCCACATATGATATGAGTGAAATTATCTGGCATTTGTCTTAGAAAAGAAAAAACAGCTGGCCATGGAGAAGAAAAATCATTCTGATAATATTCACTGAATACACATCCACTGATTACATACCATACATAAGCACTATCCTAGGCTCTCTTTTTCAAATGACTGCTCTGCCATGTCAGGAAATACAAAGTTCTTTTTCTTTCTTAAATTATATTGATCTCAAGTCAGAAGGAACACCAAAGATACACTGCTTATTTCTTTTAATCCATAGTTTCCTTTTTTACTTCATATATTTATGGCATGATAACTCAAGTTCTAGATGCTGAGAAAGCTTAACCATCCCCTGTGTCTATTAAACTTCATTCTATAATAAGACTTTCAGCTATAAACTGTTATTAACAAGCCAAAATTCTGAAATAAAAGGTATTTTTAAAAAATCTGTAAAGTATGAAGAACTGCAGTTACTTACCCAGGGGTGTAAATTTTGGATTTTAATCTGGCCTTTCATTTTCTTTGCCACAGGGAATGCTGGTACAACATAATTATCACCCTAGGAAACATCCTCCTAGCTTCTAGGCTCAAATGCTTGCATAGGAAATTGTATGGAAACACCTGAAGAGGGATTTGTAAGTAATCCTTCTAAGTAATTTCTTGAAATTGCATCTTTATTTGGGAGCAAATGGAGTCCACTTCGGGGAAATGTTGCCTATAAGTCTGTCACTGCCACCTCATTTTGGACAGGCTCTAGCCCTTTCTCCTATCAGTAAGGAGACATTGTCTTTTCGGGGCTGTTTGAACAAAGACATTGTTTTCCCTTCCTGGGAAGCCACTCAGAATTAAGTAGCACAATCCAGTGGCCATAACAGAGACGGATGTGTGGATCATAGACAAAGGATGAACTGGTTTAATGCTTGGAAAGACCATGTCTATCACCAGTGATAGAGAATGCTTGACTGTACTCAGAGGAAAACTAAAGAAACCTAACCATTACTTACACACAGAAAACCATAGGCCACTTCTACTACACAGGCACACCAAGGCAGTGCTGGAGGAATATTGCTCAAAATAGCACAGCGGCGATGCTAACTCCATATACAAACTGTGCTAATGGTTGACGTAGAATAGTAATTTTCAAATATTCCTGTTCATGGCCTATAATGCCTCCTTACTTACAAGCCTTCAAAATCTATGTTTTCTACTAAAGGGCGATTCTAAACATTTATTTTTTACTTATATCCCTAAACATTTATTTTTTACTTATATCCCTCAGGAATTATTTGTTAACTTGCTATAAAATACCTCAAATATTTCTGCCATTTTTCTGATGAGCCTTCACTGAGATTCCAACTCTTTTCAAAAATCCTTCTATCATTTTAGAGCCAAGGGACTTATTCCAAGTTATTGGAATTACAGGCAGTCACAAGCTGAGCTTCCGTGGCTAAAGATACCCTTTCTGTAAAATAATTATATTTAAACCTTATTAGATGACTTGCTTCCAGTGTTTTTGTCATCTGTATAAAGGGAGACAAAAGTTGAACACAAAGTGCCTGAGATTCAATTCATAAAGGATGTTAGAAGTTTTCCTGTAAGGGTAAGCTTCTTGCAAAGCAGCTTCCTTGAAATAAATCTTAACCTGAAAGTGTAATAACAGAATTGTGTAGTTACATTAAAGGGAATTTTAATCTTAGTAGTTGTGTGACCCACATATATGAGATTACCGAACAAAAACCCTAACTTCTTCTCCCAAAAACCAAATTAACAGCTCCATTAGTAATCTTTCGCTTTTCCATGTGTTTCTACATTAAAATGTGCTGATCATTTAAGAAAAAATAATTATGAAAGCTGAACACAGTGAATCGCTCAATACTTCAGCACGGTCCAATGTTGAAACCAAATTTTTAAATACTAAATATCTGAAGAGGATTAGACCAATAATCTTAATGACTGACTTGGTAGCTAGCATGTTCATGTTTTTTTTTTGTTTGTTTATGCATACAAGACTGAGATACAAGTCAGAGGTGTGGTGGGTGGGCGGAGGGCTAGAGGATTCACCAGAGACAGAGTGGGGAACAGAACAGACAGGCTGACTCAAATACACTGCTAAGGTGAGCAGTGAGTGAGGTTGGAAAGGTTTGCTGCACCATGTGGGCCACCACCCTAGCCGAGGATTGAACTCATGCTTCAGTGGCTTGGAGAGCTTTATAGCACTGTGCTTTAACCCCTTGCACCACCAGAGAGACCCCAATTTAAATACTCATTGAGCAGCTATTATATGCAGACATAGAGCGCCATACTACTTTGGTTACAGTGGGCAATAAAACAAAACCTTCTTTTTCAGCAATTCAACTTTTCTAGAGTTGGGGGGGAAAAAGCAATCAGATACATAATCATAACATGAGATCATATACAATACACCAAAACAAAGATGTAAATAAAGTGACATTAGTATTAAAATGGAGAAAGAGGGATAGGTTTTTAAAAAGATAAAAATTATGAACAATTTTGTAGATTAAATGATATTTGCACTATACCTTGAATGATACTAAACATAGTATGGAGCAGATAGTAGTAGCTCAAGTATTAGAAGTGAATAAATTAATGAATGAGGTTTTTGTAGGTAGAAACCGAAATGGGAACCTTTAGGCAGAAGAAACAACATTAGTAAGAATTCAAAACACAAGATGAAAAGGTAGCACTGGAGTACAAGGAATAATTGGAATTATATTTATGAAAATGAAACTCAAAAAGAGAATGATTGTTGGTGGCAATATAACCTAGGCCTTCAATCATCTGAGGAATTTTTACTTAATTGGAAAGGCAATCATTACAAGAATATAAAAGTAGATGATTGAAAAATGTAAAATATTTCTAAATCCTTTATTTATTGACTCATGCTTAGTTTTCTAAATCACAATATAACAAATATATAACTGAAAGTACTCTGGCGTAAAAACTCTGAATATTTTGAAACTCAAATGTCATAACTTATCCATGCTGCCCAGCCAACAATTTTCACTGTGTTCCTGAAATGTTTGTTCACTTGTTAAAATCCATGTCACAAATCTTTAGTGCAGCAGCTAATATTTTACAATTACTCAAATAATCCTGGATATATATTCCAAATATGTGACTAGTGAAAACAACATAAAGATTTATGCTCCATTTTAATGTACTTAGTTAAACAGCTAGGATTTCCAAAGAAGATAAAAAACAAAAGGAAGCAGGGTTAATGCTTAGTTATCTTTTGGTTAACTTATATAGCTTAGCAGTCAAAGAACATGAAAGAAGAACTCTTGATAAAACTTAGTTGCTCTTTAAAATCCATAAAAGGCAGCTGCTTTCTAGGGAGGATCATATTAACATTGGAATGTACAACTTTTAAACAAAAGCTCTTGCTATGCTTCATTTGTAATTGACAACCAAGACACAATTTTTTTAATCTATTGCCACTCCACAATGTTAGCAAAATGAACCTAATCTTGGTGACTTTGTTTCTTCCATGGGCTCTAAACTTCATGGCCTGGACCCTTCTAAAATTCAATAACCTACATTCTTCTAGATGTAGCAAACATGCAAATGATTAGGGCAAAATCTGGTGACATTATGTTATGCAAATACCAGCAAAAAAAAAAAAGTGGTTTAGGGAACTTTGTGTAGATGTGACTAAACAATGTTTAATGGATAAGAATGTTCCAGTGGCATAATCATCAAAAGCTACAAAAAAAAAGTCTCAACTTTATTTGTCCAGAGGCTGGACCCTTCCTCTGTATGATACAGAAAATTTCATGTAGTCACCTCAAAACAATTTAATCGAATTCAAGTCCTTTCAGTCATTTTTTACTTCAAGAGTGATCTGCATTCAGTGTCCCCCAACCTGTCTCCCCACTTGACCCACTGCCCCCAACAATTGCCACACATCAATCCCCACCCCTGTTCTTTGGCCCTAGAATGGGATGCTACACCCTGATAACTCATGGAAACACAGACCATAGGATACTTCTTAATCTACTTCTCAAACCCTGATCTGCCCAGGCCCTATGTGAAACTCCTCCAGTTTGATCCTCAGATCTATCTTCTATCATGGGAGTAATTCTGTGACCTCTAACCACGTTCTAAAGCAATCCTCAATGTGGTTGCTCTACTGTTCTGAGCCACCTTTGCACAGCACTTGTGCTGGTCCTCTGTTGCATTCAGACTTTCTCTGTCCTCTCTCTCTTTCTCTCCCCCTCTCCACTCCTCAGGCCTAAGGAAAACAAGACACAAGGACTGAGCTTGTCAGCAGGCACTCTCTCTTCTCTAACTACTCCAAAGGCAGCTCAGCTCTGCTGTTTCTGTATCACACCCCCTCAGAGCCCCATCTTCTGTGGCTATTCACCAGAGATTCCTCTCACATCCAAAAGCTGCCTGCAGTCCCCTGCCATGTGGGCCTCTCAGTAAGTAGCTTACAACATAGCTGATTATTTCTCTCATGCTATCTGGGGAATATCTCTCATTCCAGTCTACCAAAGTACAGTCTTAGAGAGTGAAACTCAATTAGGGAAATAACATCCCATCTCCTTTGTCATATTATTGGTTAGAGTCAGGTAGCAGACTCCATATGTATTCAAGGGGTGATTCAAGAATATAACTCTTCACCTTCAGGGATTTCTCCACAGTGATGCTTGGGACAAAAATTTTTAATTGTAGTAAGCAAAGCAACTTTCACATTATGACTTCAAAGATAGAACTATTGCAGTGTATAAAAAGTAACTATTAATTCAGCTGATCTACTGTGGTTCTGAATGATGAATGTCATCTCATATTTAATTATCAAATTCACCCTCTGGACTGATAATATTTTTACTGCCACCTTTCAATTAAATTGTTTCTCTCAAACTTCCTTGACCTCTGGGTGCTCAGTTCTAAGGAATCATCTAAAAGCACTCTTTTATGTAATGGTGTCTACCAAATTCAGAACAAGTCCTTTGCACTAGAACACTAAATACAGACAAGATGTATACTAAGTCTCCTACTGACCCAGCCAGAATTACTAGTTCAAAAATATAAAGTTTGCTCCCCTTTCTGTCATTTACCTACAGAGAGGAAAATAAGCCTAAAGATTGTGATTCATAGCATCAAGTATCAAACTGGACTCACACAGAGCACAATAAATCCTACTAGCAGAACTTGAAAAGTAGCAGAGAGTGAAACACCATTTCTGTCGCTGGTGGTTAGTATCTACCATTTATTGAGTTCCTGCGCAAAGAGGTAAATGAAGGGTTAAAATTGAATGCCTATGTGCATTCTCCTAGATCATGTTTTTTTCTATGAGGAAAATACTGAGATGAGTAGTTTTTTTTTTTAATATGTCCTATGTAATGAAATATCCTGAATAAAAATTACATCTAGATTATGACATCCTGTAAAATAGGAAGTCCAATATTCTGATTGCATGACTTTAGTTGACTATAAGGAAGACACACTTTCAGTTGTATTTTTTCTTTCCAGAAACCTAGAGACTTACAAATGTGACACATGCCCTGACCATATAGAATGTAACAGAGAGTAGAAATAGTGTTACAATATTTTTATATCAAGTTTTAAGTGTACTTGCCTCTGATGATTTTCATTATAGCAGAAATTTCCATAGATACTAAGCAATTTGCTTCTTTCTGAAAGGCAACAAAGTTTCCATAAAAACCTGCTTCAAGGACAATTGAGCAATATGTCCTTATCCTTATAGCTTGATTTGCTGAGTCATGAAAATTAAACATACCAAGTTTAATGCTGTAGTTATAAAAACCTAATCTGGTATTTCTGGATAATTATACAGCTAGCACAATTTCTGCAACTTTCCTCTGTTTTGTTTTAGGTTAATACTTTTTTATCATTTGTTAGTTTCCTGATAATGAGGATGATGACAATGATGATACCCGATATTTATCAAACACCAGCAATTTGCTAAGCACTTCAGTCAACCTCTTGACTTACATTTTCTCACTGAACCACAACTTTACAAATGAGGAAACTGAAGTTTAGAAGTTAATAGCATGCCCAAAAGTTATACAGGTCTCAAAGCCCTGCTCATTCTATCATCAATGTGCAATGGTCTTGATATCCTCTTGCATCATTGTGTTTTTTTAGCCATTACATTTTATGAATCAATGATACATTGTTCATCGAAAAATATACTAATCTCTAACACATGGAAGCTGAAACATTCTTAGAATCTGTGTATAGTTACAACAATAGCTATTAGCAATACGTACTCATCTCCCATTTGACATGTTAACATATACTGTGGTTGTTCTGTAGAAGTCTATCTAGAAACTTAGTAGCCAGATACAATTAAAAGTATGTAATCAGTAAAAACAAAGCATATACAAAAAGATAAATTGAAAAATAAATATTAACTGACATGATAGCAATAATATTCTTAAGATTTTTTTTAGATTCTAACGTTCTACAGGTCATTGAAACATGTATTGTGTTGGAGGCTGTATCGGTTTTCTAGGGCTGCCATTATAAAATATTACAGAGAGGGTAGCTAAGCAACAAAAATTCTGGACACCAGAAGTCCCAAGATCAAAGTGTAGAAAGACTTGGTTTCTCCTGAGGTTTCTCCCCTTAGTTTGTACATGCTGACCTTCACGGGTCTTCAGATAGTCTTCCTCCCATAAATATCTGTGTCCTAGTCCCCTCTTCTCACAATGATATGAGTTACATTGAAGTAGGATCCACCCAAGTGGCTTTATTTAACTTAATTACCTAGTTAAAGTCCCTATCTCTGAGTATAGCAGCATACATAGGTGCTGTGGGTTAGGATTTCAACATCTGAATTCAGGGATGACACAACTGAGCCATAACAGCAGGCTATCCTGGTATCTTCCTAAAAAGTAGTAAAAACACTCCACTGAATTGGTGCCAAATAGTCCTTCTCTATTCTTAATGTGATTTCCTAAATACAAGTTTCATTAAGTTATTAATGCAAGTAAAAAATTAAAATTCTCAGAGAAGAAACAATCTCTACCACTTGAAAAGAAACAAATAAGAACATGGTTAAAAAAAATCATAAAATAAAAAATCTCCTAAATTTAAGCCAAGTACTCTAGAGTCCATTATATTACTACATAGGAAATAACTGTAACCAATTGTGCAAATTAAGTTTTGGTAAAGTAAGTTCTACTTCTTCTTGACTTATTATATAAGTAGAGGTATATCTCATGGGCACCTTTATCTTCTGAAAGTCTCAGGACCAGGCATTACTTTCCTGTTGCTTTTGGATCGGTTTCATCTACCAACCCTTCAAATAAGCAAGTGGTAAGTAGCAGTAACCCATGTGGCCTCTACATTGCACAGATATTACAGATTTGTTTACTTTTGCAATTAGCACGCAGAACAGTAGCCCTTCCTGAAATGTGTGCTTGGGGCGCCACAGACCTAATCATTTGCTAATTTACCCTCATTTCTCACTTTGACTAAAACTTGGCAAAGAACTTGTAGTAGCACTTTAAGTTTAGTATTAAGACTTTGATAGCACTAGGTAGTAATGAAGAAGAGGAAGAGGGTAGGGTAAATATTCTAAAATGTCCTATATAAAAAAGTAATAGATTCAGGATGTAGAGAACTCAATAAAGGAGATCAAGAGCTCTAGAGAGAACTGTGGAAGCAGAACAGACCAAATGGAGGCTCTTGACAATGACCTGAGAGATACTGATAGCTGGGCCCTTCCTGGTGGTGTAACGGTTAGGACACAGCACTGCAAGCTAACAACAGCTGCTTCTGTGCAAGTTTGATCCCCGGCACCCTAGAGATGATCCACAGGCCTCTCCTGACCCATCAACCTGCCTGTTCTACTCCCCACTCTGTCTCTGGCGAAGCCTCTCACTGCCCCTGCACCTCTGGCCTGTACCCCAGTTCTGTATGCATAAATAAACCTTAAAAAAATACTGATAGTTGTACACAAAACAGAGGTGGTTGTCAAGGAAGATGACATCAAAGAAGAATAAACAAGTGTAGTCAGGGCAGGCACTGACTAGGTAGATCCTGTGACTTTGGATGAAACAAGAGCACCTCCTGAATATCACAGACCATTGCATTGCTGACAGCATGCAACAAGAAAAGCACTGAGAAATTCAATTCAGGCAATAAAAGGTGACTGGGGAGAAGTATCAGCCATTTGGTGCTTATACCTGGGGGGGTAGGGGGAGGAGCTTACTGAGGATCTAACTGTGGAAAGAGATGTGCTTGAGTAGCAGGGTGAGTCAGATGGACAGGGTCTCCAGCAAGCAAGACAAAGCTCAGAAAGGCAGGAATCCACAGACCCACTTCCACAGACCCACTCCCCAGGTGTAGAGTGAAAGAGAAGGGAAGAGCTGCAAGAAAGCCCAGCTGTAGACCGCAGATCTAGGGGAATGTTGTATTTGTCAAAACCCATCTAAACATATGCCACAAAGAGTGATTTTCACTGTATGCATTTTTTTTTCTTTTAAATCATCCCCATTGTCAGGGAAGCTCAAGATAGAATGCAGGCAATCATACCGCATAAAATGTTAGTTAGCATTAGGGGAAGCTGGGTGAAAATTATTTGGGAACTCTACATGTACTCTCTTGGAACTTAAAATGTATATAAAAATGAAAAGTTAAAAAGAAGTACCTGATTGCATCCCTGTCACTTAATAGCACATCACCTTAGCACCAAAAGAGAAAGCTATAGTCTCACAACAAATTCCCTAAAATTTCCTAAATTTAATATTTAAAACAAAAAAGGTTTTGACAGTCAATTAGAACTTTTTCCATTACCTTCCTGACACATTTTAATTAAGCATCCAAATGAATGTATAAATAAAGATGTCTAGGAGGTGATTGGGGAAGATTTTTGAATGAATAAGTGAGTTAACAAATACTCAAAATTGATTTGTAATCTCCCTGTACTTTCACTCAGTAGTAGCTTCTAATTTCATAGCTTTAGCTAATGCTGATTTTATTATCTGTGTCTCAGGCTCAAAAAACAACTCTCAGAATTCTAGAATTTAATCTCAGTACTGCCCCCCGACCCTACATACAATAGATGGCCAACTATGTCATTTTTATAATGTGATTATATTACTTCAAATGACCCCTTTTTTTTAACAATGACTGCCAGATAACTCTTCCTTATTTACTCTGATCATGGCTTGATAATTCTTCCAAACTTTCAGGAGTCTCCCTTCCCTATTAAATGAGTTATAGCATGTTTAGGGCAATCACTGGCTTTCAGTCTTTACCAATGCAGGCAAACTGAACTGTTCATTATTGCCCAAGGACAGTATCACTTTTTACAATTTCAATCACTGCTACTGCTATTCCTTCTACTGAAATGTGGTCTTCCTATCTATTTCTAGAAATCCAGCCACCTCAGCTTACATTCCACATTCTTCATAAAGCTTTGCCTGATTCACTGAGAGTGGATATAAACTCCTATCCCCTCTAAAGCTTCTTCAGTGAAACTCTCAGAGATTTCTTTACATTTTTATCTTGCACTGTGATTATTTAATCATCATATTTATTGACTCTGTTTACACTTTAAGTAAAATAAAGACAGGACATGATTCATATTTAGTTTTGAGGTTCATTGCTAGACCAAAAAAGTATCTGACACATGGCCATAAAGCAACAAATATTTACTGAACAAATAAATAAATGAAATATCGGTGAACAAATAAGTGAATGTTTATGCCATCATGAAGGAGGAGAAAGAAAAGTCTGGGCTAGAATTTCATTTGTTTAAATTAAGCTGTTCCTTCTATCCTATAGACAACTGGAAGATAAAACTAGCTTAATAACAAAAAAAAACATCAATGGTCATGCACAACACTTGCTGATTAATAGGCCTGTTATCTTAGTTAAGTTGATGACTGTATGGCTTTTCAAGAAAGTTCCATGACAACAGAAGATGACAGTCTGTCTGCTTAAGCCCTTAGAGCTCACTTTGTGAGTTCTCACAATGGCCATCTTGGTTCTTAGGAATATAAGATTGTCCATCAGTTTCTATGTCCTCAAAAAAGAGTATTATAAAGACACTTGTGTTATCTCTTTTATATAAAAGAAACTAGACTGTACAGAAAGAATACTAGAGCATTTACTTCAGATAATAGCAGTCTCAGGAAAAAAGAGCTCGCTGACCTATACAAAATTAAGACACCACATGGCACATACATTAAAGATACCCATCAAATTAAACTCTAATACTCCAAATGACACTCTTCCTGATTAAGCATGACTGAAAGCAAGAGCCTCGACTGACAGTATTTTCCCACATAGCCACAGATAAAGGTATTTTATAGCTGTATTATCTTTTAAATATCATATCAAAACTTCTAAACAAAGCATGCCTACAATTGTTTTCTTTTAAAAGAACAGGTTTTTCCCAGTGCTATTTTCCTGCTGTGAAATATGTTGCATATTTATACAAAATGACTCGAATTTTTTTCACTTGAATAGACAGCAGTTGCCTAAAACCATTCACAAACAAAAGAAAAATAAAGTACCTCTGGTTAATATTGCTACTTCATTCATAGGGCATGTCAGTGGCACTGGAAAAACCAGTCTTTTCCATGTTTGGTGATTAACAAGGCAACAAAGAAGCCAATATTGAAATTATGTTACAGGGTAGGGTGAAGGATACCACCAGCACCCCTAAATCTGCTTGCTCTAAATAGATTCTGCCATCTGCCACATCAAATCAAAACATAGTCTAGTAAGATCTTCAACAGAAAGGAACTTTAATGCAATCAGTGTGCAATAGAAAAGAGAAAGAATACAGTTTCCACAGCAAGCACCCAGAGTTACCCATCCCTTCATGGGTAAATGCCCAGACAAACAGGGGTGGACCCAAACAGGACTGATGAGACCCAAACACAGTCACAAGTCTTGGCAACCACTGGAGGGGACTCAGAGGAAAAAGGCAACAGGGGCCAGGTATTCTGGAAGGAAAGGTGCAAAATCAAAAACTAAGTCAAGATAACAGCTGCCATGGTTTGCACCCCAAGGGTCTCTCACCCACATCTCTCTTTCGAGTGTCTCCTTGGATGTCCCCCAAAGCTGCCAGTCCAAAGCTGAGAAGCAAACACAGCTTTGTCACATACCTCTGCTTGATCTGCCACCCCAGGTCCCCTCCTTCATCTCCTTCCTTCCTTCTCCCATCTTCTCTTGTTCCCTTCCCATCCCTGCTAAGCTCTGCCACCCTTTCTGGGGGTGAGGCAGGGATCCTGGAACCTCCCCTTTCACTGGGGATTGCCCTGTTACAATTCCAATAACCAACCTACATGTTATTCAATTTGGCCTCTAAAATGTTGGCATTAACATGTCCAGGCTCACCTCTTAATACTTCCATCTCCCCTGCACAAAAGAAATAGCAGCATTTTTAAAACTTCAATTTTTTGTGGCATGACCTTGGTTACTGACGCTATGGAAACTCAAAATCTTTAATACATTCAAAACTCTTTGCCTGTTACCAGTTAGGTGACTTTTTTTTTCTTTTTTTTT
>NW_004567110.1:23455080-23482079 GCF_000260355.1 Condylura cristata
CCCTCTGCGCCACCACGGAGGGCCCTCTTTTTTTTTTTTTTTACAAAATTTTTTTTTTACATCATTTTGCCCATTTTTTTTTCCATCTCGATTGTAATCCCCACGGGTCACCTCCGGGGCAGGCGGGAATCGAACTCATGAGGAAGCGGCTTTAGATTCTCAGTGCTGTGCTTTAACCCGCTGCGCCACCACGGAGGGCCAGTTAGGTGACTTTTTAGTAACCCTGGACACATGGGTAAAAACTTATCTCCATTTCTGGATTATAATATTTCAAGCATTTAGTCATCTCTTAGATAATCATCTCTACATTGCTGCTTTCTCCAAACTTACCTCTATTTCAATCACTGAGGTCTATGTAAGCATCTCCAAGGGATATAATAATTTTTACTAACAAATCTAGAATATATATGATCACACAGATTTTGGATTAATTTTGGATTAATAAAATGCATAATAATCTTGAAAGCCCCTCTTCAAAATCATGTTGAGCCCTCACTTTGAGAAAAACTACAATTAAAAAAAGGAAGAAAGCTTTTAAAGAAAGTCTCTAGTGAATCCTCTTGCAAAGTGAGTAATCACATTCTAACTTATCTGTTTTGTAAGTTGAGAAACAAGATTCTCGTTTCTGTATCTCTGGTAGAAGAGATGAGAGTGAGGGCAAAGAGCATCACTGGGATGGCCCGAGAGGACAGGGTGAGAGGAGAGGAGAGGCCAATAGCCCGGGTTCTCTCCCTGGAAAGCGAAATGTCAGCGGGGTTAGGCCTTGCCAATATAAATACAATCACAATGATGGTATAAAAAGACATGCATTTTCACCTCTATTGACTTTTCACGTTCATGGGATAATTATTGTAACATTTTCTTAAAGGGCAAAAAGCTTTTGATGATGAATACATCTCATTACATGGAATTTTACGTGTAATCCTTACATGAATCTCATTGTAATTCAATGGATGAATTACGTGTTAATGCTAGCATAACAAGCCTTTAACCTATTTGACTTAATTACAGGCATATCATCAGATTTACTGGGAAAAGGTTTCTTCCCTATGCTCTAAAAAGTCTTTTCTCTTTTTTAACCCTTTGGCTAAACCTTTAAAAGACAGTATCAGTTTCTGTTGCTCACCATGAGTCTCTTACTACCACATCCTTGTAGGCTTGTAGGAATGGAGAGAGTAGACAGCACATCATCTGGCTTGCTTCGTGAATGCCCATCCATATGTTGGGGCTCCTGTTCTGCCTGATCCCTTATGAGCAGGACCTTATCCCAATCAAAAAACCTAGGGAAATAATAAACTTTGGGCCAGGAGTTGAAAATCTAGCTCTGATGTTCACTAACAGGGTAGCTGTAGGAAAATCAACTGACCAGCACAAACCTCAGATTCCTTTGCTGTTACATGGAGAAAATAGACCCCACCTGTCTATTCACAGCATTTCAGTGAAGACCTAATGATATAACACAAGTGGTGTTTAGAACAGCATTGTGCAAATAGAAAACACAATGCAACTAAAGAGCACTGATGAACAAGGAAGAGAAAGAAGATAAAAAAGAAAAGTGAATCAACATTATTACAACACAGCACTTTAAGAAGCATTTAGTAAACTTACACGCATGTACGTACAAACAAGAAATGAATAGAATGACCACACAACAGAAATACTTAACGCAGAGAATGGCTCTTAAAGCAAACAATAGCTAATCTGAGACTTGAAGGATAAGAGGCAAAGAATTAGAATGGAATTGTATGGGCTGGATATGGAAGTACAAACTTACAGTTTTCATGTTAGCAATGGTAATTTTTGCTTCGCTGAGAAGACAGGACCCAGTAATTTTTTGTTGAGTGAATGAGAGGGAGAGCATATTTGAGCAGAGTGAAAGATAAGGTTGGGAGATGTGAGCATGGGGTGGGGGGGCAGAGAGGAAGAGGGGTTATGACTGTGGAGTTTGAGTTTAGGATGGCGACTGTATCTGCCTGGCTCACTACTTACTACTCCATAAGGAACACTTCTAGGGCTGTTCGCAGAGAAAGCAGACAGAAGGCCACTACGGTGACTCCACACAGCCTTAAGCGACAAAGAGGACTTCACTGCTGATTGCGTGGGGCTGTGAGAATACTCTGGGGAAAAGGTGAAGGGAACATGGGCATGACTCATTTAATAAGGATGGAGGTCCTGTGCCAAAATTTCTAATCTCACCCCCACTTACAGGAGCTTATGGGAAGACTGAGCACAGTCTATGGGTGCCAGTAGATACTTCCTGAAAATTCTTTTAGTTGAAGAAGTCCTGAAGGGCCAAGGGGAGTTGTCCAGGTAAACAGAATGAAATGACAGAAGCAGCTGTTTCTTGTGCATTTGCATGTCAGCAGGGGTATCTCTGTTTCAAGCACTGATGGCTGCATTTGTTTTTGCTGATGGGCTGCCACTTGATGCAGATGTAGGGGTCGTGGGATGCCCCAGAACTTTAAGACCAGACCAAAGTCAAGGAGTCAAGGAGTAGGGAGCACCATTCTGCCCTTAGTAGAGGTATGACAAAAAGTTGAATAGCAAATGGGCCAGGTAGGAGGCCCAGTAAACAGGGGGCTGGATATTTCCAGCTACCACAGGACATGAGCCCCCTTAGCTCCGTGCAGGGCAAAGAATAGATAAGATGATAAATCAGAAAGCAATTTAGTCCAGCTTTAGAACAAATGGAAAGAAGAAAGTGAGACAGTGAGACGGAGAAGGGAAGGCACTAGACGGATAAAGGGCTAATTTTGAGTCATTAAGGTCTGAAAGTCCTTATTTGAGTGCAAACAAGTGTAGGTGCTCTAGTAGCAAATGAGGAGAGGCTGGGCTTCAGGTGCAGTTTGGTGAGTTTGGAGGTAGATCTACCAAGTAGAAAGAGTAACAAAGAACAAGACTGTTGCATATCAAGCCCCTAACAAAGCTGGGGCTCACTGACTGGTGCTCACTCTCTTTATGACCTCGTAATGCACACTTTGGCAGGGTTTATACTTGATCAAGTAGCCAGGCTCTTCTGATTTGATGGATACTAAGAATGCTCCTTCCCACCAACCTCCCACTCCCCAAAAATAACCCATCAACACATCTAGAAAGCCAATGGCGTCCAGGATTCTCTGCATGCAAACAGAGCTGAGGATAGTGAGTCTGGCTCCCTGCTGTGCTGAGCCCAGCCCACCCCAAAATAGGTGCTCTAGTGGGATCAATCTGTTAGCTCTCCTGTCAGCAGCCTAGTTAATCCTGCAAATCCTTGCCATAGATGTGCACATAGTAAACACTCTGCTCTACAAGAGCTGTCGCATTAAAAACTGGGAGAGGGGCCCTCCCTGGTGGCACAGCGGGTTAAAGCACAGCACTAAGAAGCGAAAGCCACTTCAGCATGCATTCGATCCCCTTCCCGGAGGTGACCCTCAACGCATGTGGACCTCTTCTGACCACCTGCTAGTCCCCTGAGCAGTGTACTTCGTCAGATGCCCTGCTCGGCTCCCCATTCTGTCTCTGGTGAATACTCTCACCACCCCTGCACCTCTGGCCTGTACCCCAACTCTGTATCATAAAAACATAAATCTTAAAAAAAAAAAAAAACAAAACAGAAGAGAGTTAGAGAGTTGAGTACCCTGAAGATCCAAGTGTGTGTCCCCAACCCCCTTTTTCTGCATTTACCAGAGGTGGTAAGTGACCTCCCTAAATGATGGCAGATTTAATTGCTTCCTTTTTTTTTCTCAGCCAAGGAAATGGGGTGTGTGTGTGTGTGTGTGTGTGTGTGTGTGTGTGTGTGTATGTGCACGCACGCATGCGTGCATGCATGTTTGGGGAGGAGGGAAGAGGTTGAGTGAGGTCAACAAACTCCAAAGTTGCTGAGGTCACTCAACCGGTGGCTCAATATGATTAGTAAAGCCTCATGCCCTGTCTGGGCCTCAATCTTTTTAATCTAACAACAGAACAAACTGTCATATGAGGAAATCATAAAAAGTTTATTTTCTTGTACATTTGGCATTTATTTTGGTTGCTTCAATTTGCACAGCTTAGTACATAGAGTTTGGTCTATGCATGGTCTTCTGAATTCTGGGACTGTTATTTCTGCTGGCAGTTCTCTCATTCTTTAGTTAAAGTTACCATTGTCACTTCAATAAAAGTTGTCTTGAAAACTGTCCTCGGCTTTGATGTCACGGCAACCTGGAACTTAGCAGAATTTTCTCCATCTTACGTTAAGAGAGACAGTCACTGCTGCATGAACCATTCTTGATCAACTTACTTGAATGGGGGAACAAAATTATTTTAATTGTGATTTCACATATTTTCCCCTGGTCATTTGTCTCCAGTGAAAGCTTCTGGCCTTTAAATATGCCCTAACATTTCCACTACTCACAAGGTAGTTGGTCTCAGCTTATATCTTTGCTGCATTTCCTGTCTTCCCATGCCTGGAGCTAATTTCCTTTGAAATGCAGAGCTGTTGTCTTTGGTGTGGCAGCAGCTAAGCTGGTCACAGTGATCTTGGGGGTCACTGAGAACCTGTTTTCTGAAAACAGCAGAAATGATGCCCAGATTCACTTGACGCAAGTTCAGTAGCCTGTATGTATCTGCTTTGCATTAACCTCC
Source organism: Condylura cristata (assembly GCF_000260355.1). Lineage (NCBI taxonomy): Eukaryota > Metazoa > Chordata > Mammalia > Eulipotyphla > Talpidae > Condylura > Condylura cristata. Next base: position 23,459,680 of record NW_004567110.1, read on the forward strand.
AAGTACAGGCTGAGAGAGTCACAGTGCCTGAGAATAAGCGACCATAAAGATGAACTCAATTCTCTTCGCCACACCATTTTTTTCCAAAAGAGTGAAATCCACTTGAGAAATAGGATGTGAAATCACAAAATTACATTTTTCTATTTCTAAAGATGACTGTTTAAATGATCATGTCGAGCTGGAAAAAACAAACAGTATCACAATTTTCAATAATGTGGTTTATCGTAAAATAGCTGGGTTTCTAATTTGGAAAGAAAATCCCTTGATGTAATTGGGATGACAGTCATTAATGAGCTTCATGGCTGTCCACATCTAAGGATGCTCCTGCCTGCTGTGCTGGCAAGGCTGGCACGGCGGTGAGGCGGTCGCCTCGGGCACAAAATCGAAGGCGGTGCCAAAAACTCAGTAGTCGAGATAAATATTTAAATCTAACATTGTTCAAACAAAATTTCAGCAAAAAATATTCATCATGAACAAAATATCAAAAGTGACTGATTAATGTGGGGCGATTTAAAGATCCTGCCCTTCAAGGGTGTATAATAGCACAAGATGGCCAAAGAGGGCAATCAGTTTGAAATGTATGGTTATTGGAGCAACATTCTAAATGTTGCCAGGGACTTGAGAGAAAGACAGGGCAAGAGGATCTATGCTTATTTAGTGTTGTATTTTATCTATGTTAGATTAAAGGAGATCAGGGAACTGGAGAAGAGAAAACCAATTGGAAAAGGAAAAAGAAGCCTCACTGCTGCTCAAAGCTGTCATTCACCTTGATCTGTTCCACCTACTTATGGCCCCAGATTTAGAAGAAGAAATGACAGCCTCTGGCTTCAGTCCGTGCCCTGCAATTTGCTTCATCCCTTTATTCATCAGTACCACACTCTGGGGCCCATCGTTGGGTTCCTATCACAAGGCAGTGCTCATGGAAGGCCCGCCTTTCATGCCAAGCAGATGTGGATGCAACAACAATAGCTCAGGTCATTGGGCAGGAATATCTGACCTAAATTATCCCGAGTGCCATCTTATGGGATATGTTAGTCATTAAAATTTTATTTGGTAACAGCAGAGAAACAAATGCTTGTTAAGAAAAGATCAGGTGTTATGAAATATGAGGTCTAAAATTCAGGTGTGATGCATTATCCATCACAATCATGAGAATGGGGAGAATACACACAGAAGCACCTCACAGAAAGACCCTGAGTGAAGGACAAGCACATATTCCAGGTAGGGCAAGATGAGCTGCTGTCTGGGGGCTGCTTGATATTTTATTAATTTCCACTGCTGAGAACTTCAGATCATTTCATTATTAGTATATGTTACTGAGCTTTGTGCCTTCAGGCTTTTCAAGTAAAGGATACAATTTTATAGAAATTAAACTTTAAATCATCATGCATTAAAAGTTGTTCATTGCCAGGAATGTGTTTAAAGTGGGTTACTGAAGTTATCACATACATCTGCCAACTTAAAATGAGCTAAAGGGAAAATGCATGTTTAAGATAGGAAAACCCTGTATAAACAAAATCAAGAGAATAAGATCCAGGTCTGATCACCCTGACCACCTTTTTACCTAGTCAAGTAGACACAATGAATAGAGATTTATGTACCCATTCCATTCCCACAACCACCCATCAATCATTCAACTAATATTTATTAAGTACCTGCTATGTGTCAAGTTCTCAACTAGATCCTAAAAAAACTGATACAGTACCTTCTTACATGAAACATATAATCTTGTGTAAAAGACAGCCTGTAAGAGAATCATCAGATAAATAAATGTAAAACGGCTACATAACCTAGGGTTTAGGGAAATTCCCCTGAAATATTGTGAAGGGAACATTTGAGAAAAGTAATAAATGAATTCAACAAAGTGGCAGGTTAAAAAATACACAGGAGTCCGTTGCCCTCCTATATGCAAACAATGAGTTCGAAGAGAAGAAATCAAGAAAACATTCTCATTTATGATTACCCAAAAAAGTTTAATACCTAAAAGTAAATTTTACATAGGAGGTAAAGGGTCTACTCAACAAAAACTACATTGGATAAAATAAAATTGAAGCACAAAGAAATGGAAAGATAGGCCCTCCCTGGTGGTGCAGTGGGTTAAGGCACAGCACTAAGACGCTAAAGCCACTTCAGCATGAGTTCGAATCCCACCTCCCCCGGAAATGATCCACAGACCGAGGCAGACCTCTCCTGACCAGCCTGCTGCTCCCCTCAGCAGTGTACCTAGTTGATCTGCCTGTTCTGCTCCCCACTCTGTCTCTGGTGAATCCTCTCGCCACCCCTGCACCTCTGGCCTGTACCCCAGTTCTGTACGCATAAATAAATAAATCTTTAAAAAAAAAGAAATGGAAAGATATTCACTGGTCAAGGGTTAGAAGAATTAACATTGTTAAAAGGACCATTTTATGCTGAGCAATCTACAGATTAAATGCAATCCGTATAAAGCTTTCAATGGCATTCTTAAAGGAAATAGAATGTTATAAAATTCGTGTGGAACAACAGAGGTTCTGAATAAGCAAAGCAACCTTGACAAAAAGAGAAAGAGTGCTCATATTCCAATCTCAGATATGAAACTAATCTAGAAAACTATAATAATCAAAACAGTATGGTACAGGAAAAAAGACAAGCAGCCAGTTGAATAGAATTGAGAGCTCAGCAAAAAACCCACACTTACATAGAAAGTTAATTTTTGACAAAGGAGTCAAGAGTATACATTGGAGAAAGAAAAGTTTCTGTAATAAATCCTATCAAGAAAATTGGACAACCACATCCATGCGAATGAAACTGGACCACTACTTCATACCATATACAAAAATTAAATCAAAACGGATAAAGGACTTGGATGTATGAACTAAAACCATAAAGTACATAAGAAAATAGGGGTAAAACACTCCAATGCATAGGCTTTAGAAATGTCTTCAAATACTAATGTCCAACAGCAAGGGAAACACAGTATATATAAACAATCAGCACTATGTAAAACTTTAAAGCTTCTGAAAGTAACTATCACTAAAAAAAAAAAAAAAAACACCCTAATGAATAGGAAAAAAATATTGGTACACTATACATCCAACAAGGGACATAACCAAGCAAAATGAAAGTTTAGCTCAATCAAAAAAAAAAATGGGTAGAAGTACTAACTAGGCATCTCTTCAAAGATATACTGATGGCCAATAGGCACACAAAAAGTTATTCATCATCGTTTGTCATCATGGAAATGCAAATCAAACACACAATGAAGTACCACCTTACGCCAGTGAGAATGGCCCGTATCAAACCAGTAACAAGTGATGGTTCAGATGTAAAAGAAAAGGCCTTCGTACACTGTTGGCAGGAATATAGACTGGTCTAGTCCCTATGGAAAACAGTTTCGAGTTTTCTCAAACTATTAAAAATGGGTCTACCATGCGATCCTGCAACTCCATTTCTAGGCATCTACCTGAATCACTCACTCAAAGGGAATATGCACTCCTCTGTTCATTCATGTATTCTTTACAATAATGGAAACAACCTATGTGCCCCATAACAGGGGTCAAGAATATGTGTCGTATATGCACAATGAAATACTACTCAGTTTATTAAAAAATAAATTTATGCATTTGTGACAACATGGATCAAACTAGAGCCACAGCAGTAAGAGTAGAAGGACACAGCTGGAAAATCTCAGAAAAGCTCACTAAAGATATCAGCCTGGAGTAGTAGAGTATGAATAAGGAAACAAACTGTCAGGAATGATGACAAAGCCCACCTAAACACAGAGAGGGAGTTTCCAGAAAGGTCTGTGAAGAACATAGACTGGGTGTGTGACCCCATGTCTGAATTTCATGACTGCCTGAGAATAACAGCTTTCCACTCACTCCTGCCTTTCAAATCTCACTTCAGGTCCTGTCATTGACAAATTCTAACCCAATAACATGAGGAGAAAGCGGTTTTGGAAATTCTTGCTCTTAGTCTCAGGCAGAAGAGTGATAATTGGAATAGGAAAGCAGACACAAACCAACTAGGGTTTGTTATGCAGCTTCAAATTTGAGATCTAATGCTAGAATCAATTTTGGAAGGAATAGCAAAGTAAGAGGTTCATTTCTTCCATTTTACTCTGGTTGAACTATGTAGTACAGATTGGAAGCTAGCTAAGGAGAAGAAGAAATACAGGCTATAAAATTTCTGGAAAACAAGAGATGATCTGGATTAGAGGGTGAGGGAATAAAAAGATTAAGATGCAAACAAGTCTTTGTTATGGATTGGAAATAGGTGGTGAAGAAGAAAAATGAAGCCACAGAAATGCACATGGGGTTTGTCACCGTCACATTTCTCCCAGTGTTTAGATTCAGAGACAAACAGGATGACCAGGGATTTGAGGTCAACTGGTCTAACTGCCTCCCTAATTCTGGCAGGTTCCTGTCTTTATTCAACACCATGTTGATTAGGTGAAAGGTGTGTGCATGTTTATTTCAAGAATTAGTTTCAGTCCACACAATTTTCATGTCTTTGCATGAAGAAGTCACTGTCACAGCACGGATTCAGAATTTATACTGTAAACAGTTTCGCTTTTACTGCAGATGGGTTGCAGAGGGAGCAGAAATAGGACGAGTCGAGTGCAGCGTTCAGTAAGGCAGGTCCCCCTCCAAAGCTGTGTCAGGATCAGCAGTCAGAAGATCAGGCTTAGAGATGGGTGAGAGTGGAGTTTTAAGGGGATTTGAAGGTGATGAGAAGAAACCCTATCTCTGTGTGGATAGAGAAAGAGATACTGCAGACAGGGAAACCAGCGCTCCCCTCCACCTTCTTTATCTGCCTCAAAGCTCCGTGGATTGTCAGGAGCTGCCTCCCTTTGAGAGGAGTGTTAAGATAAGTTAATTATATGTTTGTATTTGATACCATTTGTCAGAAAGAAAAAAAAATGCCACCTTTTTACCAATCAGCAATGTGGTATTGTAAATGAGAAATTCTGGCAGTACACGCATGCCTTGTTCTCAGTACATTTGGAATTAGGCTTTCAAGTTTATAAAACTTTACTGAATTAATAAGAAGCTAATGTTTTCCTGGGACCATGAAATTGGTGGTGCTGTGAATCCTATGTGAGATGGTGAGACTTACCATAAAGTGCAATGTTGCAACTTAGTATAGGCATGATTTTGACTATTAAAGCAGGTAAGAGTGCAACAAAATTTTGCTGGGTTTGAATATGAAATCAAAAAACTGACAGAAAGAAGGGAAATATTTATGGAGTCATCTGACTCAAGAAGGAAATTAGAGGAAATGTATAACACTTAGAAGAAAAAATATTCTGAAGTTAAGAAAGTATCTTAAGGAAAATAAGGAAAAGTATAGTTCTAAATTAAAACTTTCTCCAGTCAATAATTTATAATTATCCAGTATTGTACTATAAGACCCAATAGCTCTAGAATTGGCAACATCTCAATCATTTTATCTCAAAATACTTTAAAACTTTCCATTGGTGAATTTCTCTCTCAATGAATTAATTTTACTTCAATTAATTTTATAACAAACTTCTGTCCAAAAGAGCGTTAACCTTCAAATAATGTTTTATATAGGGAAAAAAACTCACTATAACATACCATAAAAGCATCTTTTAGACATTTTATAAACATCTATAGACATATAAAAGATAATATATCTTATGACAAGGTCTTAGTAATCAACCTTCTCTCACATATCTCAGAACAATAAAACCATTATTTCAATTTTAAAATAGATGATGATATGCAGTTTCAAAAATTGATTCTTCACCACTGTTATTCAGAAATGCAAGGCCTCTCTTTTTTTTATAGTTCCTTAATATATAGTTGTCAAGCAATGAAACATGAAATATTCAATCAAATTACTTTCAAATATAAAATAACAATGTATTTTGAAAAACATAATTTTATTTTCTGTACGGAAGGCAAATTTTAAAAAATTGTGATGTTATTCAAACTCAGAAGGACCAGTATGGAAGATTTCAGAAAAAGATTAATGGCTGCATCTAAAAGAGCAATTTTCAGTTCATGAGTGACACAAAACCATTTTAAAGGGGACTGTTTGCATCCCAAGTGGGATCATGAGGGTTTCTACCATGTTTAATGGTAATATATTAATGCCTTACAGAAGTCTAAAATGATTAACCCTCATCAACCTCTCAAAACCACCTCTAAGTCTCATTCCTGCTGCATTCTAAAGTACAAAAAAAAAAAAACAGTATAATAGATAATAATAATAACAGCCTACTAAGTTATTGCAAAGATTAAATGAGATAATGCATGCAAAGTACTTAACAAAAAACAAAGCGAAGCTAGTCTCAATATTTATTGCGCTTTCATTATGATTTAACCTTCCTGCTGGTCAGTGAAACTCTATTTGCTGGAACAAGGGCACAATTTTTTGATTGGGAGTTGATTTGTTCTCAATAATTTGTATTCTGTCACCTTCATCTAATGACAATAAAAGACTCAGCTAGGGATCTTCTATAGATGAATTTCAGGGGACATAAATCATACACATGTCCCAAATATGAAAAAAATCAGTAAAATTCCTCTAGGTTTTGAAACTTCAAAAAGGTACTAAAAAGTCCACAAATAATCTGTGTTGCCTGTGCAAGTTCGGCACAGAAACAACAGACAGGCACAAAATCTTAATATACATAGAAACTCAAATGTCACCATGAGACATACCTGCGGGCTGCTATACAGATCCACTTCAACCTGTAAAACATGGATATTAATTATGTTGCCTCATGAACAAATTTTCACAAAGGGAAGAAGTGGCTCTCTTTTCTTGACCCTCTTTCCTTTTCTGTTTTCTATGATTTAGCATGACGCAGTAATTGCCACAGTAAAGTTTGGCCAACATAAGTAATAACCAACAAGTAATAAACCAAAATGGATTAAATGGTGAAAGACGCCATATTGTCTACGTACCAGAAAAGCCTAAAAGTTGAGCAGCTCCAGAGTTGATTGGTCAGGGCGCTGTCTCACTTTCTACACAAATGCAGTGTCTCTCTGCCCTCCATCATGGTCAGCCTAGTCCTCAGACTGGCTTCCCACATGGGGCAAAAGACCTGACCAATCCAGGAGTTACATCCACATACTTTTCCCAGGAAACAGTACTTTCATCTTAGATCTGGAAGTTCTGAGCCTCAGTTGACTGGCCCACTTTTAGTCCTGTGCCATCCTGCAAACCCCCCCCCCCTATGGCAAAAGGATGAAGCTGTTCTCACTGCCTCAGGGGAATGGAGGCAGAATTAGCAACAACAAAATTGCTGCACAATAAGGCCCACAAAAAAATGAGACAACTAAAAATTATACCACTTTTAGATTCTGCCACAGAGGCTAGAAAGTAGGGACTTACAGAGATTCTTTTGAGACCTAGCTCATATTTACCACCTCTGAGATCTCAAGACCTAGATTTCCAGAGTACAAACTGAAAAGGATATTTGTTTCTCTGCTAAAAACTGGCACTCCTTTGACAAGTTTATTGTCCTGAGACCAACTTTGTATACTGTTTCTATTACCTCTTCACTCGAGATGAATTCTTTTCATAAAATCCCTCTGACCTGTATACAAATAGACCCTTGATTAATCTCTCGCAGGCTGATGAGTATATACTTAAATTGGTAAAATTGCCAATGTTGTACATTTATACTAAAACTTTATATGAAAATGAATAATTTTATTTGAATGAACTGGGATTCAAAGTCCCTGGAGAAAAGTGAAAGAATGAATAAGAAACCTTAAGTAGAAATATTGTAGACTCTTCCTAGAGTGGATTTCGGTACACAGGGCCATGTATGCCCATTTTTTTTAAGAGTAAGATGTAGGGAAGGCTGTAATATTATATTGTACTTTGCCTGACCCTCATTTTTTTAGATTATATGAAATAGCCCAAAGAGTTTCAGGTCCTAAAATTTTCTCAAGAGTTTTCAAAAATGATTTAGAGCTTGAATGAAATACCTTAAAACATTTACATCATTTTCAGAAGAATTGCTTTCCTTTGGAGTTTAACTGAAGAAGCAATGAACACACTTCTTCTCCATGTATTTAATGTATCAAGAATACCATCTTGCTATTCATCTTAAAGGAATAAATACAGATCACCTATCAAATGAAAAGACAAATACCAAAAATACACCTGATGGGGAATGAGAGGAATAACATACATATACATCAAACTTTCGTAGGCCACCTAAGCGATCCAGCCATCAAACATAATTAGTATGTCCTTGTATGTTTATATGTTTGTATGTTTAAAAAATTTTTGAGTTTTCCCTAAATGTTGTGCAAACTTTTTAAAAATATATATATATTTATTTATGGACACAAAACTGGGGTACAGGCCAGAGGTACAGGAATGTTGAGAGGATTCACCAGAGACAGATTGGGGAGCAGAACAGGCAGACTGGTGAAGTACACTGCTGAGGGAAACAACAGGCAGGTCAAGAGAGGTCTGCCACGCCATGTGGGCCACCTCCAGGGTGGGGATCGAACTCATGCTGAGGTGGCTTTAGCTTCTTAGTGCTGTGCTTTAACCCTCCCCGCCACCAGGGAAAGCCCAGGTTGTACAAACTTTTTGAACTATGGACTCTGTCGTGGCAAACATAAGGAATCTACTTTGGAAAAATTATAGTCAGGAAATCAAGATTAAAATGCAGTTGTGAAAATAGCAAATGTCTGATATGATAAATCACTTTCTTATCAACACAGACAGTAAGAAGCTAGTATGGACAGAATGCTTGCATCTCCCCTCCAGGCACATGTTGAAACTTAACTTCACAATGTGATGGCGTTAGGAGATGGAGCCTTGGGAAAGTATCCAGGATTAGATGAGGTCGTGAGGAATAAGCCCTCATGAATGGGATTAGACCCATAAAAGAGCTCATGAGAATATGAACTTCCTCATTCTGTACCTCCCCCCAGCATGTGAAGCCATAATACAGTCATGTTTAAACAATATTGTTTAGCTTTAGTAGTTTTTCAAATTCATAGACCAGGTAATCTGCTAGGACTTATTTTTCATACTCTACATCATATTAAAAGCATTCATACTGCTATGTCTCAATAATTAGCCAAAACAAAAATAAATAAATAAATAAACCAAAGTCCATATCTATATTTATAGGAAAGAGATTTGAACATCTGAACTTCAACCCACTAACTGCAAAACTATCATCAATTTTCTAGAGATGTCAGTCTTTCCCTCTAAGCACCACTTTCACTTCCAAGCGACATCTGGGGATGCTCCTCACAGGAGTCCTGAATCACAGAAATAGGTGGCCGCTACCATACCTTTGGGTAAGGCTGGCTTGAAACATATAAATAAGTTGGCATGGAGCATCCTTGCCTGGAGGAGAGAAAACAGACTACCCAGTTCACAAAGTGTGTCATGTCCAGGGTCACAGATGCACCTGAGAAGGCAGGGTGGCTCAAAGTCACAGCTGACTGCACCACGAAGAATCCTCACACTGCCTCACATAAGCTAAAACCAAAGTCAAGCTTGGCTGAGACCTTTGAGGGAAGGACTCAGTACCATGTTGCTATGGTGATTCTCAGTGATTCTTCCACCAGATTGAAGGCTTCCTCAGCTTTCTAGCAGAGCCCAGTGTCCAGGATGGAAGGAGACAACAAAAGCGGGAGGAAAGAGAAGACAGGGCTTCTGGAGTCAAGGACAGAGCAATTCTACTGTGGGAAGACCATGAGTTGAAAACCCCTTGGCTGTGTGTGTTCATATGTGTCCATGAATGCGAGCATTTGCCCATGTTGGAGTAGGGGTGAAAGTGAATTTTCTCTGTCCATCATAGGATGTAGCTTTAACTGATTCTTTACAATCTTTCCATTCTGCCCAAATGATGTTAACCAACTCAGGAAATTCGAAGTGGCAGAATTTGCCTTTTCCTGAACCGTGAATATATCATACATGAGTAGCCCCTGCACACACACACACACACCACACACCCTTCTGCCATCTTTTCTAAACAAACAACAGATTGCATTGCTGCTGTTCAGAATATCATGCCAGGAAAACAGGGAGAAATTTAAAAAAAAAAAAAACTTCTTCATCAAGATGCAAACCAAATGTATGTGCCTACCAAGTGATATACTGCACAATTATAAGCACTTCATAAATGTTCATCCAAGCTTGTGGCTGCAAAGATTCAGGGTAATCGTTGCCCAGCCCTATACTCTGGAGAAGGGCCATACGTGAAAGCGAATCATGTCTGCCATCTGCCCAGTCTACACCAGAACACACAGCAAGCAGTCCCTTTAAGGTCACTTATGATCCCCATTTTACAGATGGACAATCAGAGATAGGGGTGATCTGACACCTTTCTTCACTGCTCTTCTCGAGACTCACAAAAATAGGTGACCTCCTTTTCTTCATTGAAATGGCTTTTTCAAAAGCAAAAGATTTGGCCAGATCACAGAGAAGAATTCAGAGTGTGCTCCTTTTCAACAGAAAGCATGGCATCTACCATGTCTTCATCAAATACAAAATGAAGAACATATTTCTTCCTCTTTGCTGGGGTAATGCAGCTGGAACTCGGGATGCTAGACATTGGTTGGTCACCATTCCAACCAACAACTCTGGCTGAGCTACTCACAAGGATGAGGGTCCTGGTGTACTGTGGCATCCTGGTGATATTTTAAATGTGAGATGCAACTGAGATGCTGAAACCCCATTAATCTTTTCCATAATGAAAATGCACAGCTAAACCAAATAAATAAGTAAAACAATGTAAAGTAGAAAGACCGCCCATTTCGCAAATCTCCCTCACGACATTACTCGACTTTCATTATTCTATGTATGACCCCAGGGAGGATTATCTGTCCTCTTTTTTCTCATCTGCAAAATGGGTGGACAAACACTACCAAATTCTCAGCACAGATGATTCTGATGATTAAATGAGTTATCATGCATGTAAATCTCTGGCACAGAGCCTGATGCATAGTAAGAGCAGAGTAAATATTAGAAATTATCATACTGTGCCAAGTTCAAATGTTTACTTAAACTGGCAAATGACTACCCTCCCCAATGGACGTGTAAAGTAATTCCTTGCTTTGTGAATTATAGACGGACTCTAGGAAAATACAGGCTACTGACAAATATATCCTCAAATTATTGTTGAGCATCCATTATTTATAATTTACATGAAAGGAAGAACACAACACAGTCTCTAAAATCATGACAGTGTTTTCTGCCCTGCGGTGAACTCTGCCACAGACTTGGGTGAGCCGATGTTGAGAAACCATATGCAGGGAAGGATCCGGGTTGGTACAGGGCAGATATTCCAACTTTGTGGCATGGATGTGGGCAGCTGGGCAAGTTGCATCCGCCTGGCAGCCGCTAAGCTTGGAGCAGCTCCTTTGAATAAAGGTTTCTAGCTGACTGCACATCTAAGTGGCAGGGTCATGGATGGCCTTGGGTTCTGGGAGACAGGCTGCCTCCACATCTTAAAAGATACTCTAGGGATACTCAAGAAGGAGGGTGCACCCCCACCAGTCTGTGGAGCCTGAGACATGTATGCTAGGGAGGAGGACCCCAAACTCGTCCCCTTGGAAAAACAGAGAAGGCAGCTATGGCAGAGTTCCGTAACTCAGAGGATGTATTAGTTTCTAAGACTCCAGAGGTAGCATGATTCCTCCCTGTAGCCACCCCAAGAGACAAAGTGCTATTCATCTCAACTAACAGTTGATAAACAAGAGGTAATTAAATTAGTTTGTGGCCAACATCATCATGGAATCCTAGACTTGAAAGCATCTGAAATGAACTTAGACATCACCTAATTCAGACTTCATTGTAAGAGAAAAACACAATCAAAGAAGATTTGCTAACTGGTCCAAACCTTCATAATTCCTCATACTAACTGAAAATGCAACAGCTCAGGACAGTTCCCCAAATGCACTAAGCTCAAGAATTCAGTTGAGAAACTGTTACAATCACACAAGCTCAGCACCATGACTCAAACATCCCATCAATTTAACAATCAAGAATATTCTACTGACCTTATTAGCTGTAGGAAATGACTGGTCATAGATTAAATAGTCTCTTTCTCCCTGGAAATACCCCCTATGTTGTTCTTCTGCTCCCTTGCAACTAACCAAGGGCAGCCAAATAAAATTAAAGATCAACCACCAAACTTCCCCAAACCCCTTCCAAAAGTTCAGCCTAACAAAATAATTCCTTTTTTATTCTTATTTCAAATTCTCTTTCATGGCACTCCCTGGTAGCTCAAGGGGTTAAGCACAGCACTATGACACTGTATTCTCTTTCATGGCACTCCCTGGTAGCTCAAGGGGTTAAGCACAGCACTATGAAGCTGTCCACAGCCACAGCAGCACAAGTTCGATATCTAGTCATGGGAGCTACTCACATAGCACAGCAGACCTCTCCTGTCTTGCCCGCTGCTCCCCTCAGCAGTGTACTTTGGTCAATCTGCCTGCTCTGCTTACCACTCTGTACCTGGTGAATCCTCTCAACACCTCCACACCTCTGGCCTGTTCCCCAGTTCTTGTATGCATAAATAGATCTTTAAAAAAATATATATATTGTCTTTGAACCCCCAGAGGAACAAACATGATAATAAATGGCCCCTTTCCAAGTGTACAAATAGACTGTCCTCACTAACTTCTTTTTTTTTTTTTAATAATAATAAAGTAGGATTTGACTATGACAACATTGCCAAACACTGAGCTCAATGAATAACAATATTGAAATGCAGATTTGAAGGTCCCAGACATTTTAATGGTTATCCCTCCATGGTTAGGGCTCAGGCAACACTGAGCTCATGCGTGACTCTCCAGACAATTTGCCCCTGCTATATTTAGCAGAAAACCCGATGACAAGTTCACTGGGTGTCACCGGGTGCCTCAGAATCATTGATGGCGCAGACATGAAAGTCCTCTCTCTACATTTTGCATGGGTAGGAAGTGAGATATAAACATGGTTTCAGACCCTGCAGATTCAGGGAAGTTACAGGTGCAGTACAACCTGACATACCCATCAAAAAACTACATGAGAGAAAATTTACTCACTCAAATTTGTTGTAAAGAATCGACTGAAAGGGTTGCATTTTTTCAACATGTGGACTGCATCATTTGAACTTTAGGAAACTTAAGTCTATTTCAAGGGACTAACGGAGATGTAAATGTAAATAATTATTATTATAAAGTCAGCCTGTGTTATTTCTTCTGCGTAGAAGAACTGAGGTGCAGCAGGAGGTGCAGTGGGATGAGAGGCTTCACCAGAGACAGAGTGGGGAGCAGAACAGGCAGACTGACTGAAATATTCTGCTGAGGGGAGCGGTGGATGAGTCAGAAGAGGTCTAAAGTCAGCCCCTGCTAAATTCTATGCTAGGAGGAGAAAGGAAGTATTCAGAGAGCAGAGTTTGACTGAATTTGTTCGGATTGGGGATCCTGCAAAGGACTCAAGAAAAACAGATCACTAAATGTATGCCAAGAAAAACTTCAGGGGTAGAGACAAGAATCAGGGAAAATAAAATGGCATGAAAAAGGTGCACCCTGCCTTTCTACTGGGTACAGGGTGAATATAATAATTAAATAAGAGTTTACAGTAGTCCCCTGTGGTTTTGGCAAGTATAAAATCAAGAGATCACATTCTCATTGCTGAACAGCATCCCAGGAAGTCTTCTGGAGAAACATGGAGGCGGGAGGATGGCATTCAACAATTATTGTCTTATCCGTCTTCAACACCAATTTATTCACTACCTGTGACTTGATTACAAACCAGAGTGATATAATTTTGTATTATTTTCCACACTATTCTGCTTCAGGTACCAATTTCTGTACTAGTCATTACATACTGATTATACTTTAGTAACAAATAACCCCGAGGTTCCAGTGACTCAGTGCAACAAAAGTCTATTTCTCGAACGTATGACACACTCAGTGTGAGTCAAAATAGGGCCATGCTTCACACAGCTCCCTGTGAACACAGACTGTCAGAGGCACCGCCATCTGGAACACTGTCCCCCTCCAAAACAGAGCAGAGAGACAATGTAGCAGCATTCCTACATTTTCGCTGCCTTAGCCGAGCACTGAAAGTATTATTTCATTGGCCAAAACTATCCAGATGGCTCACCTAATGTCATGGGGCCAGCAAATGTGGAAGCATATTTGATGAGAAGTATTGCCCTGACATACTAAGGTTGTGTAAAGATATCAAAAATAAGATAAATGAAGAGAATGCCAGCAAGGGGCTTCAAATCTGGCAGAGGAAATACAGTATAATAGCACAAGACACCTGATAAATACCTTCCTAAAGTCATTTCCATCTGGGGCTACCTCAAAAGCAAGCCATAATAATTTTCCGAGACCTCTCAGAAGACAGGCAGGATCTACACATTGTCCCACCACTGGCGGTGCTCCAGTCTAGGGAAGAAAAAGCCTATGTTCTTTGGGTATGCTGAATCTTTCCTCGACCAAGTTTAAGCCACTCAGAACCAATGTAATTTAAGGGACTTGGAAAACCCTAAGATCATTAGACTCTAGTATTTGCTAGATATCAGTGAGGCCACCCCCTACCCCCCCACCCCCCGCTGGAAGTTCTCCTGGAGCTGGAGATCATTACCAACTCTGTTCACTCCTGGGTAAGAGATTGGGACCTCTCTGTATCTCTCTGCTGGAAATCTGGCTCCTTTGTTGGGTGCTATATTCCAGGGTCCAATTTCAGGGCTAAGACTAGTCATGAGTCAATCAAGTCTGCATACATTCTTACATCTGTCTTCATTCATTCAGATGGCAATGACTGTGGGAGTTGCCACGATGCTGAAGCTCTGGAGGTCAAAGCCCCACTAAACTAAGTTATATAAACCACCTGAACAACATGAGTGGCAGTCCTTCCACCAGAAATCCCTGCATCCAGGGATGCCATGTTGACCCCATAAGGCTCTCTACATTATTCAACGCATCCACATGTCTACCCCAACCTAAGAATAGTAGCAAACAATAGAAAATGAATACCCAGAATGTAAATGCATTTCTCTCTGCCAGGGGGACAGATTGCAGAGCTGCAGGTGCTCAGGAAACCCAAGGCAGCTCTCTCCAGACCAGCCAAGACATGGAAAATAACAACCATGTTTGCATTAAAAAATAAATAAATAAAATGTATACCCCCCCCCTTCTACCTCCCTGAAGACAAGCCATGCTGGCAGTTCTTGCCACTATTCCAACCACCTGAAAAGGCACCAACTTCATCTGTGGTATCAACTCGTCATACTGTACATATCTATTGAATATGGTATGAAATCCCTTTTGATTAAACTGTACAAATGAAATCAGATCAAAGAGCAAGTGCTTATACTTCACAGGGAGTAACTGTGGGAGGCCCACAGAGAGGGAAATTTTGATTGCATCAAGACAGAATAAACCTGGAAGGCAAGCAGAAAGTGAGGGGGCTGCAAAGGAGGAGGTCTAGAATACTGATGCTTTGTAGCTGAGGCTGACTGTCAAGCTCAAAGGAGGGAGGAGCAGTAGAAGGAATGGTACCCAGAGTTTCAGCTGATATGTGAGAACAGCACACTCAGAGAATGCAGCCAGTAGAAAGACTTTTGGAATTTTGATTTGCACTGGTTAAGAGAATGCTGGAAAAAGAATGATCTCTCCCAGCACAGAGAAGCAACACACAGTAGCAAATTGTTGAAGCAATGCTAAGGGAATCTTAGAGTGAGATCATTTAGCCCATCTGTTAAGTTTCTAAATAAGGAAACTGAGTCTCAGGAAGATATGAGTCATTCAAAGTCACAGTTCCTGGGATGTTGCTTTGCAAACATATTTTAAGGTGACTACCCCTAAACTTCCACTTTTAAAACAAAGTTAAAAGGGAAAAAAAAGTTCATGCTTTGTCCATTATTGTAGTTTGAGTTCGCCCATAAGTGAACCTACAGCTAAGGACTGGTTTGCAAGTTTGCCAGAAATGCTAGTACGGGAGTGGAGGAGGGGTTCAGAGCTGGCGAGAGTGCCCGCACAGCAATAAGACAACAAAGTGTATGATATGTGGCAAGCTGCCCCTTTGGGCACTTGGAGATACTCCAATTGGGAAATCTGGGAGATGAAATAGAATGTGGACTTCAAATTTCTCCCACTTGTGGAAGAGGGAGCCAGGGTATTTATCCACCAACTCCCATCTGTCACTGGTAGAGGGCTGTGCCTCAAAAGATATAATTCCCTGGCTCTTCCAGCCTGCTCTGCAGTGGGCTGAGCAGACTTCCATTACTTAGGGGAAAGTCCTTAGGCAAAAAGTTGGAGATGCTGACAACTAGAAATCAGCCTGAAGGCAAGAAAAGTGAAGGTCAGAAGAATAAACAGAAGACTCTAACAGTGTCTGCTATTCCAATCCACCATATATTTAGCAGTATTTCTGCTCATGCCAGTTACAAAAATTATTAAGAGGGAGAGGTAATACTATTTTCTTGTTCATATATGACTTGGTTTCTTCCAGTCACATTAGGGAGATAATGCTCTTTAATAAACCAGGCTTGCTCTTGATTCGCTTGTGCAAGTTCTATACCAAAATGCCACATAATTTTCTTGAAATATACAATAAAACCCCCTATTTATCAGTGTACATTATCATGACACAAAGCATAGATGAGCAGGTGCATAATCCATTTTTGTTAGCTTTCAAACTAATAGAAAGTATCTCCTAAATTTCTCAACATTATAGCATTTGAATTTAATGAGCTATGAGCAGACTGAACTGTATCTATAATTCAGAACATGGAATTTTGAAACATGACTTAATCCCCAACGTCTGTGTTAATGTATCACAGATATATAGGTGTACACACACCATACAAACCTTACAAATAAACAGGACATCTCACTAAATTTGAAAAGAAGTGCCTGGAGGCCCTCCCTGGTGGTGCAGCGGGTTAAAGCACAGCACTGAGACGCTAAAGCCACTTCCGCATGGGTTCGATTCCCGCCTGCCCCGGAAGTGACCACATGCCATGGCAGACCTCTCCTCACCCACCCGCTGCTCCCCTCAGCAGTATATTTCATCAGTTGGCCTGCCTGTTCTGCTCCCCACTTTGTCTCTGGTGAAGCCTCTCGCTGCCCCTGAGGCTCTGGCCTGTACCCCAGTTCTGTATGCACAAATAAATAAATCTTAAAAAAAAAGAAAAGAAAAGAAGTGCCTGGATCTCAAATAAAACCATACATTTTTACTGGCACTTTCTGAAACAGTGTTTGGAAAGCTGATTTCTAGAATAGTTAAATTTAAAGCCATTTTAATGTACAAATCTCTGACAAGAACTAGAAGTGCAACCTATCACCCTTTAAAAAAGATAAAATAAATGTAGATTTAAAAAGGACTTGAATTTCTTTAAGCTCTCAGAAAATGTTACCATTTAGTAATGACATTCCCTATTCATTTGACCTCAGCTTGACATGCTGAATTGCTCTGAACATCTGTGGCCAGACACACAAGTTCTACATCTTAACTCTTGCTTTTCTAATTTGTACAAAAATGCACATTAAAAGAATGCCAAGGCTAGAGTCAGAGACAATAAAAGAAGCAGTCATAAGTAATTATAAAATCCACATCTACCAGTGAGAAGGGGTTACCAACATTTCCCTGCCAACTTTGATAAAATTCCACATGGAAATAGCTCAGACGTACAGACATGTCATGCTTCTCACCTGATTCCATGGATTTAGGAATATAATGCCTGCATTAGTAATACCTGAACTCATGCCTCTCAAACTAAAATAAAAAAGAAACACCTTCTTGACAGTTGGAATACTAGCTAGATTGTAATGTGATTGATTATAAGAGATTTTGGGCATAGAGAAGGGTATAGGATTATTTCGATACTGACAAGAAAATTTAGGAAGTGAGTAGATCAGCAGACTAGTTTTTATGAAGGTACTAGCTGCACTATATAATGTGACATTACTATACTCAACCCCATAAAGTTGGAAGAAAGCAGTAGATTTTGCAGTCACAGTTTTCAGTGATTCTTCATGGTTCTCAGCCCTGGCCACACATTAGAATTACCTGGGGGACTATAGAAAACCACAGTGCCAAAGTCTCGTCTGGCATCATGGAGACTGTTAAACTTAAGAACTGAGCAAACTTTTACTGTTCAGCCAGAGTTGTGACTCTCCATTCATTTTAGTAGTAAAAAACAACAATGCAGGTGGTCTTAGTGGACACCATTCTTTAAGTTTCAAAGAATCCATGGTTGAAAAGCTCTGTTGCAAATAGATATTTTATTTTAAAACGACATCATTAGTATATTGACTTATGGGGTCCTCCCTGATGGTACAATGGATTGAAGCACAGCACTATGAAGCTACTGCAGCCAGTGTAGCATGAGTTCTATCCCCAGCCAGCAGACCTCTCCTAACCCACCTGCTGCTCCAAACAGTGTATTTCAGTATATCTGCCTGTTCTGCTCTCCACTCTGTCTCTGGTAAATCCTCTCACCTCCCGCACCTCTGGCCTGTACCTGAGTTCTGTACTATAAATAAATAAATCTTTAAAGTGTGTGTGTCTGTGTGTGTGTGCGCATATATATATATATATATATATAGAGAGAGAGAGAGAGAGAGAGAGAGAGACTTAATCATTTTTTTTAAAATACTTTTTTTTTTTTGAAGATTTATTTATTTATTCATACAGAACTGGGGTACAGGCCAGAGGCTCAGGGGCGGTGAGAGGCTTCACCAGAGACAGAGTGGGGAGCAGAACAGGCAGATCTACGAAGTACACTGCTGAGGGAAGCAGCGGGCGGGTCAGGAGAGGTCTGGCTCGCCATGTGGTCTCCTCCGGGGCAGGCCGCAGGCGGGAATCGAACTCATGCGGAAGTGGCTTCAGATTCTCAGTGCTGTGCTTTAACCCGCTGCGCCACCAGGAAGGGCCGAGACTTAATCATTTTTAAAAAACTCACTGAGCACCTAATTACTATGCACCAGATAGGGTAATAAATAACATGTGTATAAATATTACTAAAACATAGCTGCTGAACTCAGATGAGAGATACACATTTACTGGTGGGATAACTAGAGGTTATATAAGATGTAGGTGAAAAAACACCTACATCTTCAGGACGTCTTAAGAGAAGAGTCTTCAGGAAGAACTTAAGAGAAACAATAAAAAGTAAATGTTCACTGAAGAAATGTTATATTCTAAATTTTGAAAAAAAGATTTAATGCAGTTTTTTAAAAGACTGGCTCCCATGGACACAGAATTTTAGCAGATATTTCTCCAAAGATACATAAATGACAAATTTAAACATATGAAGAGATGCTCATCATCATTAACCATTAGGGAACTTGAAATCAGATCTGCAACGAGTTACCACTTCACAAAGTAAAATGGTTGCTATCACAAAACAAATACATTATGACAAGGACGTAAAGCAATTGGAACACTTGTGCATTACTGGTGTGAATATAAAATGACATAGTAGCTGTGGAAATCAGTATGGCAATACCTCAAAAAAATTAAGATAGAATTACCATATGATTCAATGATTTGGTATACATTCAAAACATTTTGAAAGTAAGCTTCAAAAGTTCCTAATGCTCTTTCAGCTCCAACACTTTCTCTTCAGTTTGAAAACTTTTCTGGGACTACCCAGTGATTCCAAATAGTCAGTTCCTTATAGGATGAAGGAACCGATCCAGATAAGCACCAGTGGAATGGAAAAGATTAAAATGTAGAGTGGCATTTGTCTGGATAGGGGTTTTATACACAAGAAAGTCTTAGGATACTCACAGAATATTGGCGAGCCTCAGAGTCAGGAAAAACTGTAGTTTAAAAAAGACACACCAGGCCCTCCCTGGTGGCGCAGCGGGTTAAAGCACTGCACTAAGAAGCTGAAACCACTTCCGCATGAGTTCGATTCCCGCCTGCCCCGGAGGTGACCATATGGCGTGGCAGACCTCTCCTGACCCGCCCGCTGCTCCCCTCAGCAGTGTACTTCATTGATCTGCCTGTTCTGCTCCCCACTTTCTGGTGAAGTCTTTCACCACCCCTGAGTCTCTGGCTTGTACCCCAGTTCTGTAAGCACAAATAAATAAATCTTTAAAAAAAAAAAAAAAAAAAGACACACCACGTCTGAAAATGGACTCCCAAAAACCACAAGAAAAAATAAGGGCAAGAGTAATCAGAACCAGTGTTAAGTGAAGAAAGATTGGAAATAGGAAAGAGAGCGCTGAGGAAATTTATGAAAATCCTGAATAGTAACTGAGTTAAATCTTCCTTTCCATTCCTGTTGCATCCAAGTATTAATATCAACCGAGGTACTGGCAGCAGTCTGGTATGTATCCTACTGTGTATCCAGCTTCACATCTTGAATTGCTGGAAATGGACCCAAGAGCACAGGATGGAAGATAAAACTGAGCTGCCTACTTAAAACAATAGTAGATTTTCATGGATAAGGACCAAAGGGGAAAAAGGCTAGTGAGGTGTTGCCTTAGCCAGGCCACCCCAAGAAATGCTCTGCCAAGTCACAGGAGTCAGTGTTCATTCATTCAATAAACTGTCTTTATGTGCATTTATTACTTGTCAGGCAAAACAACAAGGTGCAAGTTCTACCCCTTCAACGTTTATAGTCTAGTGGCAGAAACGTGCTATTGTAAACTATTTGAAAGCTGGCATATATTTTATACATAGGCTATCTCCCTTGACTCCTTCCATCTCATCCTTAATTTCCATCATCATTCCCAGAAATGTTCAAAAACTTAATGAGAGTAAAGGAATATATGAATAAATGGTTTGAACTAATAAATGGCAGAACTACAGATGCAAATAACATGAGTTGAAAGAACACTTAAAAACTGTGTGGGAATAAATCACTCACTTTAAAAAGTATGAAAGGGTATTATTAAGAGATATTGTAACTTGCTCAAGTTCATTGCTAAGATCTGTATTTTCTGTCTCTTCTGGGGCATTTTTCACGAGAATTCCGTATGCTGTCAGCCTCAGTGAACTTGAAACATGATAAATATATCACAGAACAGCACAAACCACACCCATACTTGACATAGTTAAGACTAGACATTAATATGTAACTAAAGACATTTTGAAAAAGAAGCTTAATGGAGGAAGAGAGATACTCACCATCATAGAATTCAATATATTAAAAGCTACAGTGACTAAAGACTGCATTAACAGGTTAACAGAAAAACACTGGTAGTCAGAAACAGAGCTAAGAATATAATCATAACTTAGTATGGTGTAAAGTGGGTAGCACAGTTCAGAAGGCAATTTAAATTTATTTTTGAAAAATGCCAGAACATTTGAGAAGTTTTTAGTAAAAAAAATTAGATTTTCCCTTTACACCTTGTATTAAAACTCAACATAGACTAAGGTATTAAATTAAGACTAATAGAATAGCAACAAAACTGTAAGCAAATATTTATTAAGACTTTGGAGGTAGGAAGACAATTATAGCTTATAAAGAATGGAAGAACTCACAAAGTCACTGATACAACTATAAAATGTTAAAAACTGGAAATTTCAAATGTTGACCAATATTAAAATGTAAATAACAAATTAAATATTTATAACAATACCTTTATTATACTAAAAACTCACAAATCAATAAAGGAAAATGTCAAAACCTGTAGGGAGAAAAACATTAGTAGACAATTTATAAACAAAACCTAATTGCTAATAATCATGTGGGAAAATAAGTCAAAGGTCATAAAGATATCTATTTCCCCAAGAACTAGGAACAGGTTCCAACCACACAATGAAGTATAAGCAGTAAATATTGGGAAAAGTTCACTTATGTTATGAAACCAAGAGATACTCATTTGTTGCCAGTACTACTCTCTGTCAAGTTTCAGTTTTCTTACTACTAAATTCTTAGGTGGCTCTGCAGTGACTTGGGTGCCTTTGCAAATGAAAACAATCAAATGCTAGAGACCAAGATTATCAAAGGAGTGTTGAAGAAATGGAAAGATAGACAGATCCATTTGTAAAAACTTATGACTTTAAAATCCAGACAAAACATAGCAGAAGAAAATCAACAAGTCAAACAGCAAAAATAGGAGAATTAAAATTTTGTGGAATACCAAATTATGTACATTTGGCCAAGGGAGCACAGATCAGCAATGCCTAGTCTTTGTGCCAGTAAACAATGGTTCTGTGAACAAAAGAGCTTCTAATAACACCATTACTACCAAATGCTCAAAGATTGGCCAGACACTTGCAGGGTGGTTACAGGATACAGATTAGCAGTTAGTTGGAGAAAGCAACCACAGACCACGCTGCAGGTGAGCAGGACCAGAAAAGGGGAGGTGCATGAAGCCTCAAATTGCCACTCGGACAGAATGATACACTCATTAGGGAACTTGAAATCAGATCTGCAACGAGTTACCACTTCACAAAGTAAAATGGTTGCTATCACAAAACAAATACATTATGACAAGGACGTA
>NW_004567110.1:23482179-23493406 GCF_000260355.1 Condylura cristata
AAAAGGGGAGGTGCATGAAGCCTCAAATTGCCACTCGGACAGAATGATACACTAGGAAATAAAGTAGAGAAATGAAAGGCCTGAGTTCTGGTCCTGGCAATGAGTCAAAAACAAAAGTCTAGGAAACCACAAATGTACTGGGAAGGAATGGGAATTCTTCTCAAAGACAAATAGGAGAGTTTGACAAAATCTGAGAAGAAAGGAAAATGGTAAACAGTGAGTGAAGCCATGCCTGGCAGACATGGAAAAAGATGATGGCTAAAAGCAAACCATGAAGATCAGCAATAAGCAATTATTAGAGAAGGTAATGAAAGATGCTCCATTAAGAGGAACATAAACCAGATTCTAGTGGGGAGAAGGATTAATGTGAAGGAAATAAAAATATTAAATGTAAGACATTTTTAAAGAAATCTGATAGTAATGACATTTGTTTGGAAGTAAAACTGATGTGTGATGTCTAAAGTTGTACTTTTAGTGGCAAACTTAAATATCAATACGTACACACGTTGATTCTCAAAGATGGACACCTAAAACATACATAAGGTTTTAATACGTTACTAAAAGAAAAAAGAAATAAAAATGAATGAATGGATAAGATCAATGGGAAAGATTACACATTTACTGTTATGATGATTAATCCTGAATTAATCATTTGATTATTAACTAATCAGCTCAAATTTCATTTTATAGTTTGAATTCAGAAAACCCTAAAAACTGCTCCCTATACTTGTTAGTGTTTTTATATCAATTTTAATAACTTCAAGTCCCTCACAGAGCTGTGCTTTAACCCGTTGTGCCACCAGGGAGGGCCCAAGCCCCTAATGTTTACTAGATATTTTGTTAATGGAATCAAGTGATCTCATCTCCTAGTTCAATACAGCATTATTTAATACTTATTAAGCATCATACCTGTATTACAAAGCCTTTTGATTTTGTCTTGCCCATGGAACCCTTTGGAAAGTAATCCTTGCCATGTAACCTTTTCCTCAGACATACTCTTCTACCAAAAGTCTGGAGATATTCCTTCCATATGCCGTCTGCTTGGCAGAGAAAGCACCCTTATTATAAGGCTATAGGAAGAAATTTAGTTAACAGAGACAATTCTTTACAAAGAAAAAAGCTAAGTACCAGAAAGCTCTGTGCTTCTTGGGTAGAGTTTTGCTAAATTCCCAAGCAATGCAGGACAGACCAGCATGGGAACCAGGGCAGTCTCACAGTCTTGTATTGCCTACATGCACGCCCAAACCTTGCTTTTGTTAAGAATGTGTCCCAAATCTTGCTCCCTCATCACCCTGGAGTTCATTTCTGTGTATTATGTGTGCTTGGCACGCCACATGAGGGAACCTATGGAGGGAGCCGCAGCTACACTTCAGCTCAAAGGTAGCCATCTATTTTGAATGTGGCCAGAAACTCATGACTTCTCCTCCTGAGAAACACACACCAGAAACACCTCCCTGGCTCCAGAGCCCTAGCATGCAAAATGACACATCTTACAGAGCCTCCCTATCACCAGTATGCCCTGTGCAGGGCAAGTGTATTTTTTAACAGAAAGAACTCAAACTTTGCCCCTCCTCAAGAATATAACTGGACAATTAACCAGCACTTGAACTCACACTGTCCCCAATTTAGGCTTCCCAGATCTGGTCCTGGAAGGTGCAGAATGCCAAAGACCCCTATTCAAGAAAAGTAGCGAAGTAGGAACAAACCAGGAAGATGGGGACTCATCAGAGGCCCGCTGGGTGGCCAAAATGACTTGAGGTACATTTACTGTTACCGAGTCCTCCATGACAAAGAATCCAGGTGTCAAGTTAAGGACTGGCCACCCTGAGGCAATGCTGTTCTTAAGATTTCTCTCAACACTAACTTGCATCACTGTATCTCTGACCTTCACTTCCCTCAATTAGAGATTATCTTGGTGGCTTATTCTGACTCCTGATCTTTCAACTCCCATTTTCCTTACATCCAGTCTACCTGCTCCCTCTCCACAGACACCAACATGCAGCCCTGCTATAGGTAGTATTAAAGGCCTTTCCGTTTCACAGTCATTACAAAAGATAGTTCATGGAGCATACTAACACCCAGAAAAATTCCTCCACCTATATATCACCCATCCATAATATCATTGCCCTGTTTACCACATTCCTGAATCTACTATGACCAACACTGCCTTTCCCAGCAGTTCTAGCTTCCATTCTTCAACAAGCTTCACCCAATAAAATGCTACTCTGCTCTGTGGACCCCAAATTAGCACCCCATTTTGTGGAGGGCAGACTTGGTCTATTGTCAGACTGTGACCCACCTGAGAGTATAAAACAAAAACTCACTGGTGTTGGGGCTTAGGGGAAATTCCCCCCGCCTCAACGGTGTTCTTCTAAGGTTGCACAGATAAATAAATTACAGATTAGTGGAGTAAAAAGTCAAAATTGAACAACATAGGTATGGGTGGTTTACCTCATCATAAATTCTCAGCGATAAAGGAACAAGTCAGTCATATATATCCTTCATTTTTTTTTAAAGATTTATTTATTTATGCTTACAGAACTGGGGTATAGGCCAGAGGTGTGGGGGGTGAGAAGATTCAC
This sequence comes from Condylura cristata, assembly GCF_000260355.1. Classification (NCBI taxonomy): domain Eukaryota; kingdom Metazoa; phylum Chordata; class Mammalia; order Eulipotyphla; family Talpidae; genus Condylura; species Condylura cristata. The sequence continues at coordinate 23,484,762 of NW_004567110.1, forward strand.
CAGAGACAGAGTGGAGAACAGAACAGGCAGCTCTATTGAAGTACACTGCTGAGGGGAGCAGCGGGTGGGTAAGGAGAGGTCTGCCACACCATGTGGGTCACCTCCCTGGCAGGTGAAAGAACTCATGCTGCAGTGGCTTCTGAGAGCCTCATAATGCAGTGCTTTAACTCATTGCACCACCAGGGAGAGCCCCCTATATCCTTCATTTAAGGGCATGGGTGTTAGGAGGGGAAACGGGTATACAAATGACAGACAGGGGTTACCTTCTCCTTACTCTGAGAGTAAAGATGAGATTCTCAGAGAGGACATATTCCTTGAACTGGGTCTCCCTGGAGGTACAGGGGTTAAAGTCTCAGAGCTATCAAGCTACTGCACGCCATTTGCGGCATGAGTTTGACCCTTGGCCAAGGAGCACACATGACCCAGTCCTCTCCTGTTTCAGCCATTGCTCCCCTCAGCAATGTATTTCAGTAGCTTCATCTGTTCTGCTCCCTACTCTGATCTGGTGAATCCTTTCATCCCCATACCTACCTCTGGCCTGTACCCCAGTTCTTGTATGCATAAATAAATAAAACACATTTTTAAAAACTAAAATAATATTTAAAAACCTCCAACTAGACGAGACGCCCTCCCTCAGCTACCACCCCCATTACCCACACACACACACTACATTTTCTATTTCATAAAATAAAAGGGGGAGCAGTGGCTACTTCTTTGATTGGGAAAAAGACAAAAATTTCTCCTCAGCCTCCAGGGCCCTCAATACCCTCAACTCAACAGTCTTCATTGTTTAACTGTCCACTGACCTCTAGTTCCCGTATCAAGGGGACAAAGCCTATCTGACACTACTTTAGGCACTAGGAACTTTCAAACTGTAAATCACGGCAGCCTCAATTCTAAGGGGCCATCAAATATGAAAGCTTGGTTTACTGGTGCCTCTCTCAATCATTTCCACTCGGATATTCAGAGAAGCATTAAAAGCTTCACCCTCTTGGGCCCTCCCTGGTGGCTCAGTGGGTTAAAGCACAGCACTAAGAAGCCAAAGCCACTTCCGCATGAGTTCGATCCCCGCCTGCCCTGGAGGAGATCCACATGGCATGGCAGACCTCTCCTGACCCGCCCGCTGCTCCCCTCAGCAGTGTACTTCGTTGATCTGCCTGTTCTGCTCCCCACTCTGTCCCTGGTGAATCCTCTCACCCTCCGCATCTCTGGCCTGTACCCCAGTTCTGTATGAATAAAAAAAAAAAAAAAAAAAAGCTTCACCCTCTTGAGAACTGGCCCTTTCTACGACTTTTCTACACTTGATCTTAGACTCACCTCTGTCTCAGGCTCAATATAGTATTATAACTTAGCTCATTCTTTACACTTTTATTTTGTTCTCTCTCTTTTTCTATACACTCATTTAACTTGCTGCCTTGTGTTCTGGCATTTTTAAGGACACTCAATGTGACATCCCTCAAGCTCCTCACCATTCAGGGTTCCCAATTCACCATGCGAGGGAGACAAGCAGATCTTTGAATCTTGTCATTATCAAGATATAGGGGACACCAAAGAAAATACAGCTTTTCTTCCCATTCCCTATCAGCTTTTTTTAAACTAAATTTCCTTTCTCAGAAACAGTCCTCAACCTCAGAGTTGGTTCACTTCAGCCTAACTTTGGGTTATTTGAAGTAGAAGTCACTTCCTCCACTCTACCCCATGATCAAATTGAAAAGATCTTTCTAGGGTCACGCCCTTGTACTTCCAGTAACCAACTCTGTATCTCTGCTACCACTTTTGTAAGATATGAAAAATAGTATTCGTATATAATACACAGACTGTTGAATAGCATGAACTATTTGAAAACCCACTTTACCTATCCAGAAATAAATTGTAGCTTTGTTACTATTTCTCCATGTAGACTTGCTACCAAAAAATTAAGAAGCAAGCCAGCTTTTTCAAAGTTTGCATTTGGTAATGATTGAAAGATTGAATGATGTTCAAGGAAAACAAAAGCAAGACCCAATCTGGTTCTCCTTCAACTAACCCACTAAGCTGACAGTGTTTTTTAAAGTGTAAAGAGTTTTATAACTTAAGGATAATTCTTTCAAAGTTTTCACCTGCTTGCATTTGTTTCAGGAACAGTAATGGTCTCCCACATAACTCATTCTAGCTTCTACCCCTTTCTCTGTTACATTTTTAAAATGCCTCAGAGAGAACTTATTAGGTGAATAATTTAGAGCCAAAATGTGTTTCATTTTATTTGTTTTCCTCTCGTTTGATAAAGTGGCAAATATCACTTGACTTGTCCCTAAAGTATTCAGTTAGATTTCTTTCCTTATTGAAAAAACTGGCATATACAGTAATTCTCCCTCTACTGTATATAAATTCCAAATGCTACCTTAGCAGAATTATGAAATAAAAATGAATGCTTTTTAAAAGCATTTATGGAGACTGGGGAATAAATGATAGAATTTTCTTATATTTCTTGTATATGCAGATAACAGATACATTTAATGCAAGAAGGAAATAGAATTTTAATAGAATTTTTAACTAAAGATCTTGAAACAAAACTAGACATACATTTTAATTGAATTTCTGGCTCAAATTACAGCAAACCATTATAAATCATTAGGAATCAGTTTTAAAACTGCTTTCACTTTTCCCCGTATTACAAACACAGAGGTAAGCTTTTACAGCTTCAGATAAGTGTTAATAAATTACCCGAATTTCAAAATTAATGGCTGCCCGGCTGCTTTGGGGAGATATCATTGTGTTTCATGAATATTTTGATTTTGTGATTAGATCAAAATGCACTGAATTCCTAAACAGTCATAACCAAGGTCTGCTGATCATAAACTGTTCTTTTTTTAATAAATTATATTCCTCACAAATCTGCTGATATGGAATAATTAGAAATTGGTTGCCTGCATTTACTGTAATATTTGCATGACTTTAGATCTCCACCTACTGATCTAGAGCCTGGCAGGAAATGTACATTTTGTACATTTCTAAATATACCTTGCCTGCAGAGATAATGGTTTATATTGTGATGGTAAGGAGGTTTTTATTTGCAAAAAACAAAGAGGTGTCACTTGCCAGTTCTGGAAGACATTGATTAGGCAGTTTATGTCATTCCTATTCAGAACTTATTATTTACAGCTTTCTTGTTCCCTTTCCTTTGTAGGAGATAAAGATCTGTATCTTGTAAACTGCTTTAAGAGTGTCTATTTTGCCTTTTTTGGAAGCCTTGAAATAGATTTTATAGAATGCAAATATCCTACAACTGAATGTAAACAGAGTAAAACACAGTATCCCAATTTATTGTAACATCTCCAAGCATAATCTTTACACAGATTTTTTTAAATCTACTGTATACATCTATCCATTACCCCATAAAGCACTAGTACCTGAATTTGAACCTGATAACCTATATTACATGATCTAATAATAAAGTACAGCCATATTGTAGAAGCCACTGCCTGTAAACACTCAAGATCACTTTTATTCTTCTAACTCTAGTGATCTTTCACAAAGTCCAGTGACTCCAGAAGCTAAAAGTTTGTTTTAGAATATCCTATGGCAATAATACTGAAGAGTAGCTGCAACGTTCATTATGGAAGAGGTTTTCACCAAAGGAACAAGAACAAATTCGTGGTCAAATCCAGAGAAAATTTCAGGAGAATCTTGTTGGAGACCTGGGGAGTGTGGAGGCCGGTAAAGAAAAGGCTGCTGGGAGCAGTTTCTTTCTGGAATAGTATCACTGGCTTCCTCACCGTCAAAAGACAAAGCCAAAGAGGTTCGAGTTCCCTAAAGCTAGTCTTGTCACAACCTACAGCAATTTCTGGGCAGGTTTTTGAATTTGAGACTGAGTTCCAACTAATTACTCTAGTGACTACCATTAACTATGCTTCATGGAAACCACTATTTCCTCAAAGAGTTTTTAGTCTTGTCCAGTCACAATTGCTAATTCTTGTGATTCATAGTAACTCCTAAACTAATCACAAACGCAAGAGGAAATAAAGGGAATGATCAGATTCAAATGATTAAGAGTCTACAGAAAAGTTTTCAAAGAACAATATTTAACTTTACTGAAATATTTTACCAGTCCAGAATCATAAAGGCACAAATGTTCATTTGTTTGTAGGCAACATAAAGGTGAACTAACAGTAACATTTGTAACTGGTTTGGCACGTAGCAAATATAAGAATTTACCCCCAAAATCCTGATACAGCCCCTGAAAGCTAATGACAAACTCAGATCATAAAGTAAAACCAACTAGTTTACTTCCCAGGGCTATTATGTGAATTAAATGAGAGTATCTGGAGTACAGTAATAAATATTACATAAAAGCACAAAACATACAAAAAAATCACCACAGAAATGTTAAGGTTTTATGGAAACAAACTTTCAGTATGGTTTTTTGTTGTAGTTGTTCTCATCTGACCTCTTTTATGAATTCATTTTGTTTCAGCCATCTGCAATTCCTACATAAATCTTTATTTATGCTTCTATTTGCATCAGAAAAAATTCAGGTGAGAATCTTTTTTTTAACTCAAAAGAGGCGCCTACATTAGTCATACATGTCAGCATTTGCATAGACTGAAGGCATCTCCATACCCACCAGCAGCTCTGTGCTTCTTACTGTATGGTGCAATCTGCATTATAGAAACACATTTTCCTAAAATCAAACCCTGTCATCGGTAGTTTAAATCAAGTTTAAATGCATTCTTCCCTCTGAATATGTTTATGCACCACAGATGAGTCCTTTTAATATTTTAGCTAGTTCTTTTCCAAATATAGGGTTATTATTTTTAAATAAACAGGCATTTCTAGTAACAGAAAGTAGGTTACTTAAGCATGACTTAGCTAGAAATCGGTCCTGTTCAAGCACTGTACTAGACTCTTGGGACCTACAGAAATAGGCAAAGCCAACTTCAGCAAGCTGAGTCTTGTGGGCAGAGAGAAAACTACACTCCCAGTTATAGCTCAGCAAAGTGTATGTACTCTAAATTGGACTGAGTAGCCAGGTAAGTCTCTCTCTGATGACTGCAATTTGGAGGAGTGCTATAGGCTAAATGGAGTGAGCTGTATTTCCTCAAAATTAATATGTTGTAATCCTAACCGCCAATAGTATATGGAAATGGGAATTTTTTTAGGGGTTAAATGAGGTTGTGGTTTCTCAAGACACCCTTTCTCCCCACCCCTCTCCACATACACACAAAGAACATACATACATACATACATACATACAAGTACAAGGCAAGATGCCAGTCACCTTCCAACCAAAGGGACTCAAATAAAAACTACCTTGTAAATACCCTGACCTTGGTCTTCCAAGTTTCTAGAACTATGAGAATGAATTTCTGTTAACTAGGCTATCTAATCAATGAAATTATTTTATGACTGCCTGTGCAGACTAATATAAGGCAAGAGCTAAATGACAGAGCAGGAGAAGAGGATTTGAAAGACCACACTGGAGGAAGCAAGTGTTTATTTCATTAAGGTGGAAGCAAAGAGTGTTTTGGGGTACTCTGCAAAATAAGATGTCCCTTTCACAATCCATTGGGCCATGTCTGGGGCATTATCTCAAATGAAGTATAACTCTTAAGGTAGGCTTACCACTTTTCCATAGCCAATGTGGTCATCGGAAACAAACATTTCAAACATAAAATATACAAAATGGAATTCTTGCTCTTGTAAGACTTACTTCTTCCTTAAGCCCTCCCATTGTAATTACAACCATCTACTCAAACCCTTGAATCAGAACAAACAAGTAATTCATTCTAAGTCTAGTAGTTTTGTAGTAAGCTCTTTGTTATAAGCATTTCCATGAAAACATTTTTGAGTTGTTAAGACACAACTAATTGGTCTTAAGACAATTTTGTTGGGTTTGGCAGTTTAGTTTGACAGTTTGGTTTCAGCTGAGACAGTACTCCTTTTTTTTTTTATTTTATACACATTTTAGCCCTCATAGTGGGCTAAACTGTGATGAATAAATACAGCAGTCTTAAAATAGTAGCTACAACTACATATACTGACTTGATAAAAAATGATAAAACTTACTAGAAGTGCAAAATATGAAGGACAAACTAAACTGCATACTATCCCAGAAAACAGTGGATACGTATGCAAATCCTTCTGTGAGGATAGTAATTTCTCCCACCTGGGGAAAGCAAAAGTTCACCAAGCTATAGGAAATGTGAGAGTGCTAACAATTCACAACAGTCCTAAGAATTTTTAAATTAATTTACATATAGCATTTATTCTCTAATGCCACCTTTACCAAACTTATCACACAATAATATCAAACTAAACTGTGAACCAATTATTTTATCTATTCCAGCAAAAATGGTTTACAGCTAAATAGTAAAATGATAAAAAAAAAAACATTTGCAGTGAAAATGCTTGCGGCAAATAATTTATGACAAGGTAGAGACAGAGTTCTCTACAAATCCTTCTTCATGTGATATAGCCACATCCTCATCATGTTCTCAAGTATAAACAATATATTCTCAGATTAAACCTAGACTATCTGCTTCTCTTCATTTCCATTACACCACTGTACTTCAAACTACCATCACTTCTTATATGAATTATTGCAATATTTTTTAAATTTAATTTCCCCGCCTCCATTCTTAAATCTTGATAATCAGTTTTCGCAAAGAAGCCATTGTAAAATATTAATCTGGTCATTTTTCTTTGTGATTCAAACCCTTCAATAACTACTCTTCCATCCTAGAAACACTTCTAAATTATAGCAAAGCAAAATTGGTTAACTGTTCACTAACATCATTTAGTTTGCTTCTCTGGTGAAAGACTCACATGTGGGCACATGGATGTCTGCACAGCAGCTGAATTTTCAGTTTTTCTATGACCAGATAGCACCATATGCTTAGGTTCCAGTGATGCTTCCAATATGGCTTGGAGTGACATGAACCAGTTCCACATGCAGCCTCAGGGCATGGAAGGCCCACTCATGTCCCCTCTTACTTTCCCCTTGACTGAAACTAGCAACAGTTCCAGTAATCTTGGAAGAGAAGAATTGAAAATGGCAGAACAATTGTTTACCTAGGTCTCTGAATGAATCTACAAAGAAAAGATCATTTAGCTTTCCCAGACTCTTGTAAAAGGAAGAGATATAGTCCATCTTGGTTGAGTCATTGTGCGAAAGGATCTCTTTGTTCCAGCAAACTAGCTGTCATCCTGATTAACACACTTATCCCAGTTTATAAGCCTTATATATCTAATCCCTAACAACTTCAACTGGCATTCTCTCTTAGTTCACAGCTGGCTTTCATACCTGAATGTGACAAGTTCTTTCCAGCCTCTTGGTCTTTTCAAACTCATTTCCCTTGGCCTTGATTTCCTATTCCCTATCTCCTCACCCAGTCCTCTGCTTCTTGACTTTCTACTTGATCCTTCAAGTGAAAGTTTAAATAGCTCAGCAAAAAGGCCTTCCTTGATCCTGGAATATTCAATTAAGTGTTCCTCACTTTCTTGTCCATAATATGCTGTTCCTTCCTTTCTTTCATTCTTTGTTTCAACTGAAGTTTATTGAACACAGTGCCAAATGTCATTGCTAAGGTTAAAAACAAGATTTTAAGGGCCTCTCTGGTGGCACAGGGGTTAAAGACAGTGCTATGAAGCTACTGGCAGCCATGGCAGCATGAGTTCAATCCCAGGAAGGCCAAAGAGCTGACTCACATAGCACAGCAGACCTCTTTTGCCTCTCCCACTGTTCCCTCCAGCGGTGTATTTCAATTCATCGGCCTGTTCTGTTCCCCACCCTTGTCTCTGGTGAATTCCCTCATCCCCCACACTTCTGGCCTATACTTAGTTCTTGTATTCATAAATAAATAAATCTTTTTTAAAAACACAAGATTTTTAAGGTCAATAGTTATCATTTTCAAGCTTTCAAAAGAGACATAAATATAAATTAATGAATAAAGTCATTTCAAGCACTGATTGTCATGAATGAGTGAAAATTAATGGGGGAAGCTAGTACTTATAATTTATGAATTAAATTACCATTCGTAAGGTAACATATAGGGTGCCTGCTTATCACACATAAACTTCAGTGGTAAAGCCCTATCCAGTTTGATTTCCATCATATTTTTACTCCCTTGCACACTGCCTAGAAAACACAAAGCACATAATAAATAGTTGTTGGACAATAAGATACTAAATACATGAGAAAACTGATGGAAATGATGGGGAACAAATAGACAATTCAACAATGAGAGCTAAGACCAACCCTCCCCCTTCAGTGATGGATAAAGCAACTAAATAAAGATCACTAAGGAAGCAGAAGTCTTGAAAAATAGTAGAAATCATCTAAACGTAGGAGACATCTAGAATACTCCACCCAACAGGTTCAGAACACACATCTTCTCAAATGAACATAGAACATTCTCCAAGATAGACCATCTGCTAGATCATCAAATACACCTCAATTTAAAAGGATAACATAAAATACATTCTCTGACCACAATGGAATGAAGTTAAAAGTAATAATAAAAGAAAGATGGAAAACAAAATGTGAGAAAATTAAACAACACATGCTTAAATATTCAGTGAGTTCAAAAATAAATGAAATGGCCATTAAAAAATACATCAAGGATGTGGTACATATATACAATGGAATATTACTCAGCAACCAAAAA
>NW_004567110.1:23493606-23521825 GCF_000260355.1 Condylura cristata
AAGGGAGGGAAATGCATGGGACTAGGGTGGTGGCACAGGGGTGATCTGGTGATGGGAAACCCGCGGGGATTACAATCGAGATGGGAAAAAAAAATGTGCAAAATGATGTAAAAATAAACTTTGTAATAAAAAAAAAAAAACAGAAAAAAAAACAAAAACATCAAGGGCCCTTCCTGGTGGCACAACAGGTTAAAGCACAGCACTATGAAGCTACCGCAGCCACTGCAGCACAAGTCCTATCCCCACCCAGGAAGGTGACCCACATGGCAGACCTCTCTTGACCCACCCGCTGCTCCCCTCAGCCATGTACTTCGACAATCTGCCTGTACTGCTTTCCACTCTGCCTCTGGTGAATCCTCTTGCCTCAAGCACCTCTGGCCTGTACCCCACTTCTGTATGCATAAATAAATCTTTTTAAAAATGCATCAAGATGAATGAAAAGGAAAATATATCTAACACTTATAAGAAACAGCTATCACTGTGCATACCAAGAAAATTTTACTTACATATCACTATATTAAAAAGGAAAATAATCTCAAACCAATGTCCTAACTTTCACCTTAAGATACTGGGGAAAAGAAAAGCAAACAAGGTCAAAAACAAACAAAAGAAAGGAAAGAATAAAGAGTAGCAATGGCCCAGGATGCTGTCAAGAGCTCTCCTCTCTCCAGGACACTCTGAGAAAAGTATGGACACTGTAGCAAGGTGAACTTAGGGTTAGAACTCCAGCTTCCCGCCTTCTGGTCACATGTCTTTACCTCTGGGTCACATGTATAAAAGGAGTATACTAATTTCTATTTGGTGAGGTTACTATTAAAAATGCCTAAAAAAAAAGTCTAGCATAGCGCCTTTTACATATTGCCTGATCAACAAATGTTAATTTTCTCTTTCAGTTCCCTTTGCAATGAAAATATTCTTCCTTACAATAAACTCTGCTCAAAAGGATCCCTCTGAGGTTGTCAAATCAAGAAAGTTGAGTTTGACATGAGCCCTTGGTGCTTTGTAATGTTAAACACTGAATACAATTATTATAAGTAAGATGTGCTCATTATTACTGGGTGGGAAGAATGCAAAAAATGAGAGTTCTCATAGGAAGATTGTCACCATTTCCACTTATCAAAATGCCATACTTCAAGACAAGAAGAAGCCTAATTTTATTTTGTTTTTTTTTTCCAGCATGATAAAAATAACAACACAAAGAGCAAATAAATTTTAAAAGAAAAACAATACAAAAAAAAAAAAAAAGAGCAGTCCTAGGGAAGATAATGTATAACTAGGTAATATTAACCTATTTACGGGGAAATATCCCATACACCCAAACTTTTCAATAGAAACTGAATGTCCAAGCTTATGTGACACAGTTGAATAGTCATTATAAATTAGGAGACATATGAATAGAGAGAAAACTTACTAGAGATATTAGAAAAGGTTTCTGTAAGAAAAGGTAAAATACTTGGTGGTTTCACTAAAGCAGGAGTATAAATGACCAGGGGAGGAAATAATAATAATAATGAACAACTATATACCAGAGACATTTTACGGGGGTGGAGTGGGGAATGGGATCAAAAATGGGGGGAAGGGGGAAGTGCACTGAACTATGGTGATGGCACACGGGTGATTTAGTAATGGGAAGCCCACAGGGATTATAACTGAGATGGAAAAAGGCACAAAATGATGTAAAAAATAAACTTATATTAATAAAAAAAGAAAAAGTTTCTGTAACTGCATACAGTTTTCTTGTCTTCTGAACACAGAAGGATGGATTTTAAAATACTTGCCAAATCAAATAACCAAAATAAAGGGGTACAGGGAATGAGAAGTCCACTTAATAGTGATTTTCCAGAAGGGCGGTGACAGGAAAGAAAGGTAGTTCATCTTTCCCACCCTCAGTGCTGAAGGTTGCAGTTATTAGTGTTGCACAGAGCAAAGAAGGGAAGGAAATAACAGTTGAGAACAAAGGATACAGAGAAAATGAAAAGCTGGGTTTCAACTAAGAAGAAACATACTTTTGCCATGAAATCCAGAAAAATGGAACTAGATAAAAGGCAGTCATCAAAAGGATGGAAGCTTCCAGGTCACTTCTAGATTTAGTTTTTAGATGGGGGCCCCAGACCAGAATCACCGTCATCAAAAATGGAGTAATTTTTATATATTTTTTATTATTATTATTTTTTTTGGTTTCCTGTGATTGCTAGCATTTGAGCCCAAAACAAGACAGCAATATCCAAGCTGCGACTCTGTGGCCATACCTGAGTGACTCCAGAAAAATAGAACTCTGATGCTCATGATATGATATAATGCATTTCATCCAACTTCATTGATAAAGCTCTCCTTCTCTCTTAAATTTTCAAAAGTTATCATACAGACCTTACAAAAATGACCAAGCACCAGCAATGGCTCCATTTCCCAGGCACTGAACGGGAACCAGGGACATTTGCAGAATCATAAGAAGTCAAGGGAGTATTTTCAAAGGGTATTTAAACTTTTACAACTTCATTCTAAAGGTTGCATTATTTCCTCCTGGGTGTAGTAAGGCCACAACATGAGTTCTATTATTTAACAAAATTTAAGTTTCCAATGCATCATTGTTAACTCTAAGTTCAAAGTTACAAAGAAGCTCTCTAGAATTTATTGATCTTGCTCAGCTGAAGTTTTATTCCCCTCTATTAGAAATTCTCCACTTGCACCCCTCCCAGAGTCTGTCAAGCACCATTCCACTCAATGACTGTATTGACTATTTTAGCTGCCTCATCTAAGGGAAATCATATTGTATTTGTCTTTCTGAGATTGGTTTATTTCACTTTGAATAATATCCACATGGTTTATGTTGTCACATGTGACACAATTTCTTCTTCTATAATGCAGAACAATATTTCATTGCATTCATCTGTCTATGAACATTTGCTTGTTTCCATATCTTGGCTGTTGCAAATACTACTACAGCGTGACCATTATTATTGTTGTTATTATTATTACTTTTACTATTCTTTTTAAAGAGTAGGTATTGGTGAACTTGGATTCCTTTTACACTGTTGCTGGGCATGGTGCAGTCTCTGTGGAAAAAATAGTATGGAATATCATCATAAATTAAAAATATAAAGTACCATTTGATCCAGCAATTCTACTTCTAGGTATATATCTAAAAGAACTGAAGTCAGGATATGGAAATGATATTTGCATTGCCATGTTCCTTTGATCACTACTTTCTAAAATCTCATGTACTCGAGCATTACACAGTTAGCCTCTTTAATTAAGCTTTTCATTTTCTCTTCAACTGGATTATAAACTCCATGAAGATAGGAATCCTGTATTATATTTAATAGCAAGGAAAGTTGATGATGAAGTGACATGATATCTTTGAGAATCTCCAAATTATAATATCACCATCATGCATGACTGCCCTTCTAAAAATTCTTAAAATTATGACTGAACAATGTAAGTGAACCCTTCAGCCTTAAGAATTACTGTGTATAAACAGAGAATAACTTGGTTGATTTTAAGTAAAAGTATTAATTAGTCAACTATGTTTATTCCAAAGTTAGGAGGCTTACTACTCATTTCTAACTTCATGATACCAGAAGTTGTATTAGATTTTTAAGCAAATCTAATACAATTTACACATTCAAAAAAGCATAAAGCACAGAGACATGTAAAGATCTAAGTAACCATTATTATCATTTGGAAAAGTCATCCTACCAACATAAAATAATTTAAATAAAGACACTAAGTATCACTAATGTACCGATCAACCAAGCAATTAGGGTGTTCACAATAAACTTGAAATTCAGATGTAATTAAAAAATGATATTTAAGAATCTGAAGTACATTTCCTCATTCAGTACAATGATTTAAAAGTAGGAAGCACATTGCTTATTCCCTGTAAGATTTCTCATCATAACCCACCAAATCAAAATCAAATGCAGAATATCTTTCCCTCTTTAATAGAAATGTAAATCCTCAAATATTATCCTAGTATTCTAGTGAAATGACTAAGAAGGCCCATACACATTGTTGAGAAATTAGGTGGTAATAAAAATATGGTTGCATAATAATAATTATAAACCATTGACTGAAGCCCTGAATTATCAGGAGAAAGGGTTTATAATGCTAGCACAAGTCTTGGTTTTTGTCTGAGAACTTTACTTCAAATAAAAATTATAGTTGTTGGCCCTCCCTGGTGGCGCAGTGGGTTAAAGCACAGCACTGAGAAGCTAAAGCCACTTCAGCATGAGTTCGATTCCCGCCTGCCCCGGAGGTGACCACATGGTGTGGCAGACCTCTCCTGACCCGCCCGCTGCTCCCCTCAGCAGTGTACTTCGTCGATCTGCCTGTTCTGCTCCCCACTCTGTCTCTGGTGAAGCCTCTCGCTGCCCCTGAGCCTCTGGCCTTTACCCCGGTTCTGTATGAACAAATAAATAAATCTTTTAAAAAAATATATATAGTTGTCACATAAAATGTTCTAAAATCATGTTTTCAATGCCTAATGTGTGTACCAGCCACTTAGAAGCATGCGAGGTGGCATAATCTTTGAAACTATCTAAACCTCTAGTATTCCCTTAAAAATAAAGATGTTTTTAGTCATTGTCAGAATAAAATTTCAGAGTCTAGTGTATAACATAGAGGATAGGAGATAGGCAGAAATATTCAAAAAATAAAACAAATATACATTTGTAAATGTGGCAAAAATAAATAGAGTAACAAGTGACATAAAGGAGTGTTCAAAAAGAGAGAGTGTGTGTGTGTTGAATTCTACCTTTGCCCAACAATTTCTTCTCTCTTGAAGCACTGAGGAAGCAATACATTCAAGGGACAAAGACGAATGTGTACATTACCACTTTCGAATTAACTGTGCTTGAGTCTAATACTCTAGTGCAGGGTTCTCTGGGAAACTGGTTTGGACAATGCATCTGTTGCCCAAAGTCCACACAGGGCTACTACACCCCAATTTTAATTCCCCACCTACTCACCAGAAGTGATGAGAATTTAGGAGTCTATAAGAAAAGAGAAGCAAGAAGGACTTTCACAGGAGTCCTGTTATAGCTTACCAATTACCTCTCTTGAGGGCAATGGGAAGAAGTAAGAGATCTTGGCACAAGAATACATCAATTTGCAATAGTAAATCCATCCACTAGTAAACACGGTCCAATAAATTTTCTTTAATCTGACCAGGCTAGGATATTGTAAAGAGTAAGAGAGATAAAAGGAAGTACCTGTCACTCCCCAAAAAAGTGCCAAAGGCTTTAAGAACTCAAAGAAAAGAAGAACACTGAAGTCAAAGGAAAAGTATGTTTCTGAGTTGTTGTTTTTCTCTCTCTGATTATTTCTTCCTGCCTACTCACTCAGCTCCTGTCCTCCCATCTATCTCTCAAGGTTTCCTTCCAGGGTATACTGCATTGCTACAGATCAATCCAGGTATAATACACTGCCTGGGTGCTGATTAAGCTCAACTCCAAAGCTCAGTTCAGAATTGCCTCCTGAACAGTAATATTCCATGTCCCTTCTATATTATCTAACTTCACTTCTCTTCACTTGAGATGATAAAACCATTCAAATTTACCTTTACACTCTTGCTTCCACTTCTCCCATCAAACTGGCTCCTCTTGCATTAGAATGTTCCTTTCATTTGTTTCTAGCACCAAAATCCAGACAATTATGGAAACTGGGAGCCTAGGAGTCATCATTGACTCTCTCTTCCTAATTTCCAGACCGTTAAAACGTACAAACAATATGAATTACTATGTATTTTTTGTTTCCCTTATTTTAGTTTTCTCTCCTTGATAGATTATATAAACATCTCCCACCTAAAGTCATTGCTATGGTTTTTTTTTTTCTCTAATCCTTCTATATAGGTACAACTTCTTTGGGTGACCTAAAGTGGGGAAATCATCATGTCTCTTCTTCATGGTTACCATCTACAGGACAAATGCTAAAGTTTTGAAAATGGTACAGCAGTTCCTCCCTAAACCCTGATTACCTTTTCATTTTCATCTTTACTGCTCTTTTACTGCTCTTTCCCCCTATCCTGTAATTTCAAGCAACACCTGCCTCCTCGTGGTTTCATCAAACACCACCTTTACCAGCTAGGATGTTCTCATGCAAGCTTCCCGCTAGCATGGGAGGCTCTTCTAAATTGCATCTGGACAATTCTTTATCATACTTTCAATTTTAGTGTAGCTACAATTTCCCCCAAAACTTCTTCCAATGATTCACCCCTTAATATCTCAACGATGAAACTGGGTGAAAAATGGTATGACAAACTTTGAAAGAAATGCATGAAAAACAACCTAACCTGGGATTTTCCACAGGAAGCAAAGATTATATATAGTGACTTATTCATTTCTCCTTCTTCTTCTCCTTCTTCCTCTCTCAAACCAACAGAATTACACTTATGAGAGAGATATGCTTGCTGTGATTGCAAGTAAGAAACTTTATAGTATCTGGTCCATATTTTCTGTATCATTTCTGTACCTAGTAAGTGCTACTCATACAGATATAGCAGTTTATAAATATTTGTTGGACTAATATGGTTTTGATATAGCACTACCCTTGTAATTTAACATAGGGAAAAAAGAATTCTAAAAACTAAATCCAGACGAGAACACAAAATAGAGCTTAACAATTTTAAAACATTGTTTCTCCAACTATTCATAAGATATCTAGAACAAAAACTCTTCTCATTTCCTTAATATAAAAAATATGCAAAGCTGTGATTTAAAGGCAGCTTTAAAGGCCTGTAAGAATAGTGGTAGAAACCCATTTTCCATAGGACTACTGGCATTGTTGGAAGTTTGAACCACTCGGCTTATCAGATGCTGTGCAGCTTTCTGAGTCTCCGTGTTGTTCATCAAGATAGATGGCAGACTAGTTAATGCTGCTGTTAGTGAGTGACTGTGGCAAAGATTAGAAGGTTATCACACAGATATAAACAGGAGTTCTAGGATTCCTATCTAACATATGAAATTAACAACTAATAGGTATCTCTCTTTGATAGTTGATTTGATTGAGTGCATGTGGCTAAAAGTCAACAAGTGAACAACTTGATTGTCTGCTGAATTAATAGAATGGAAGAACTTTAAATGGTTCTGAAAGCTAATTTAATTCAGAAATCTCAGTGAGGTTCCAGCTCTTTTGTGAACCTAGTGAATAAAGTGTTAGCAATTCATTCAAAATAAAAAAGGTAAGCATTAGCTGCTTCTGTTCTTGGAATAAAAAAATTGGTGCTTAAAAACATTTTTTTTTTCAAGGAGGGAGCATTAAACTTCATATGAACCTCTAAATAAACACAAGAAATTAAAATAAAGAAAAACTACCCTTTGAGTTTGCCTTGAGTCATCTCTGTTTCAATCTCATCCTTGCATTTCTTCTCTTCCCAGACATTTTCATTTATTTGTATGTCCTTCCCTAGCAACTAAAATTATTCCTTTTCTAGGCCCATTTAAATTCCAACTGCTAGTCCAACATGGGGGTTTCAGCCCTTGGTGGGCATTCACTGGATTCTATCATGGTACTAAAGAATACAGGAAAGGACTGGCCACTCAAACCACATGTTCATTATAATCATCACCCTGGAGTCTGTGTCCCTAAAACCCCAAGCTGTCTTCCATGAGGAAGATGTATATGTTCTCATCCCTCTATCTCAACTCTCCTTTCCTGACTTTTTCTATAGAGGTCTTATGCATCCTTCAAGATTCAGGTGATCCCTCTTTTCCTCAGGAAAACCTTCCCGGCCCAACCTACTTTCCACCAGATCCTGCCCCAAAGGCTCACAGCGCCTTCTGCTCTTATTCCAGAGTACTTGCCAACCTTGTATTAGTTAAGCCATTAAGCAAACAAGGAATGTGTTAGTGCCTTTCTCCCCACTGGGTCATAATTCCCTAAGAGCCATTTAATCCTGTGAGCTGTGCTGGCCCAGTGCCTGCACACCCCTCACCCTGCACTGAGCAAATGACAGAAGATGTCAGAGGAGAAGTCCCTGCTCATTCCAGAACAAATCTAAGTCTAAGACTAAACTTTGAGAAGGAGTTGACTAGGGCCAACTTGGTAAACCATGCAGAAAATCGGTTAAACGTCAGTCATCGAACCCTCCCTGGTGGTGCAGTGGGTTTAAAGCACAGCACTAAGAAGCTAAAGCCACTTCAGCATGAATTTAATCCCCACCCTGCAGGTGACCCACATGGTGTGGTAGACCTCTCCTGACCCACCCGCTGCTCCCCTCAGTAATGTACTCTGTCGGTCAGCCTGTTCTGCTCCCCACTCTGTCTCTGGTGAATTCTCTCACCACCCCTGCAACTCTGGCATGTACCCCAGTTCTGTATGCATAAATAAATAAATCTTTAAAAAAAAATTAAAGTCAGTCATCTACTCAGGTTGAACTTGAACTTTCTATATGTCATTCTTTAGGAAAAAACTCCCACTAGAAAAATGTCACATAGGATGGGTCTGCTCAACCTGAGTAGTATTTTTGGTAAATCCTGAGCTATCCTGTACCTGCTCCCTTTCTGTCATTCTTTTTTCTATAAAAATCTATAACTAAGCATTCTTCCACCCAGAGAGCTAAATCAAGCCTCTTTTCTTCATAAAAGAATAATATAACCCACATTAAAATTTCCAAAAATTTCAAGGAGTTCAAATTCTAATTTGAGCTACGCATAAGACTTACTATTCAGGAGAAGAAGAAATATGCAAAACCACTTATTTTGTACAAACCCTGTTATGTCATTCCCAAAGTCAAATCTGTTGAGAGTAAAATGGAAAGACTAAGGAGAAATACACCAAAATGTCAGCTAGGGACTGTGATTGCTATGCTGTCCTTTTGTCTATATTTTTCTGTATTTCGCAGATTTCTAAACAATGATCATGTAATGTTTCTATAAACAAAGAAATACATTATTTACACTCATAAACAATTTCTAGCCTATAGTTTATATTCAATAACTCTTAGCCCCGACTTTCTCTTTGATGGTGGTAAGTATCTATTCTCAAGCACAACTTCTTTGTATGGAAAGAACATGGGCTTCAGTGGCAGCCTATCAACAGTCTTTAATCTGGGTCTGTCAGCTCTCCCTGGTGGCGCAGTGAGTTAAAGCACAGCACTAAGAAGCTAAAGCCATTTCAGCATGAGTTTGATTCCAGCCCCAGAGGTGACCCATACAGCATGGCAGACCTCTCCTGACTGACCCACTTCTCCCTCAGCAGTATTCTTTGTTGATCTGCCTTTTCTGCTCCCCCCTCTGTCTCTGGTGAATCCTCTCACCACCCTTGCACCTCTGGCCTGTACCCCAGTTCTGCATGTATAAATAAATAAATAAACCTTTTTTTAAAGTCTGTGTCTGTCACTCAATGATTGTATTATCCTAAGCAAAGTAATTTCATTTGAATCATATTCTATCTGTAAAAGATGATTATAATTCCATCATCCCAAATTAAACAACATGTCTTGTGCTTTCCAACCAGGAATCAGAAACAGACTCCCCTTCCCCTGGTGTTACCAGGAAGAAATCTAATCTTTTGGAAGTTGGGAGTGGGGGTACTTCTGGCCTTAAGCAGTAGCAGTAAAATTAACTTTGCCTAATAAAGTAGGAGTAAGAGTTGTTCTGAGAGGCAGACATTAAGTGGCAAGTAACTCCTCATCATGAAGAGAAAGCTAGAGTTTCAACATACTAGACTTGAAGAAAGTTAGTGACATCTGGATGGATGGAATAGGGGGAGGAAGTGCCTTTTAGAAACAAAGCAAAAAATGCAAATCACAAAGTCTTCATCGTAATGATTAAGAACTTGAAATACTTCTGGTTAAAAGATGATTGGTGGATTTATGAAAACTGATTTCAGAAAAGCCAATTTTTTTTTAAAAGATTTATTTGTGCATACAGAACTGGGGTACAGGCCAGAGGCTCAGGGGCGGTGAGAGGCTTCACCAGAGATAGAGTGGGGAGCAGAACAGGCAGATTGATGAAGTACACTGCTGAGGGGAGCAGCGGGCGGGTCAGGAGAGGTCTGCCACGCCATGTGGTCACCTCCGGGGCAGGCGGGGATCTAGCTCCTGCGGCAGTGGCTTTAGCTTCTCCATTCAGTGCTTTAACCCACTGCACCACCAGGGAGGGCCCCAGGAAAGCCAATTTTTTAATGTGGAAAGTATGTCCAGGTCAATTTTGCATTCCACTTAGTCTTTATAGTATTCTGTCATCATCCTAGTTCACTGTCCTAGTTCACTAACAATAGCATGTTGGTTAGCTGAGGTGGAGTTTATTTTTTTCCTTTTTCTAATAACAGTTTTCATCTTTTGTTTCCCAATTTTGTTTTTTCTCACTGATTTTTAAATTCCTTACTTGAATAATGTATAATCACACCTGTTTCAAAATTTCCATGTCTGTATAGAGCAAAAAGTTTTCTAATTAAATAATTAAGTAATGCCCACATTTTATATAATGCTTTCTGTACCAGCCACTTTTCTGCATGTTTTGCAAACTTTCATAACAGATAACTACATAATCCATTTCACTAATGAGGAACAGAGGCTGAGAGGTTAAATAACTGACCCAAAGCCATACAGCCAATGCATGTTGGAACAAGAATTAGAACCAATCTACTCAGATATTATTGACTAAACTGTTTCTAAAATAATGGTAAGATTTGTTAGACAAGCAGGCCTTGGGGAGGGCGGGGTAACTATCATAATCTTAGAATCCGGAGCAAAAACAAAACTAAGAAAAAAATCAAGTCCAGTACCCAAATCATGCAAGAGCCAACACAGTCAGTTGAAAACCCCGGGGTGAGTCTGTGTGACTTTCAGTATAAAATACAGACTTCTATTATAAACAACATTTGTATAAGTCAAATTTCATTAAATTTATACATATTTCAGACATTTTAAAGGACTTTCTACTCAAAGACTTCAGAGTTTATTTGGCAAATCAAATGTTCATAATTCATTTTTCAAATATTTTCAAAACATTCAACTTAGATAAAGCAAGATAAACCCATATTGAGTTATTTATAATTAAATATCTTGCTATAAAAATAAAGTACAATTATTATGGATTATTATTATGAAGAAGGTGTTTTTTGCATTTTTAAAGTATGGTCTTTTTATATTCACTATAACTTAAGTTCAAATTCCACTGACATTACCAATAACCAGAAAAATTCAGCTGGCATTGCTTTCTAATAAAGGAAACTAAAACCTTCCATAATCATGTTACTGAATTAGAGCACAAGACAATAAATTAGACACAAGACAATAAACTGTTAGCACTCCCAACGTATATCTGACCCTTTGAGTCAAAACAATGAGAAATCATTCTCCCTAATTTCTTTTCCCCATGCAGGTGTTTTTACATTTCCAGTAACTTATATAAAATAAAATAAAACTTCACATCCAACTGATAAACAGGTTTTCTGCCTTCTTCAATGAATACTTCAGTACCCTATAGTACTTGTATTAATTTAAAAAGCATATATTTTGATACCATTTATTCCTAGAAATGTCATTATTTAAGATAGAGACAAAAGAAGCACAGCACTCAACAAATGTTATGCCTATAAATGGGGATATGATTATTCTCTTCACCATCATCATCACTTTAAGAGAACCAGAAGGGGTATCTGAGATATGGCTTCCTTCCTGCTTAGTAATACTGTCCCCAAATCATTTGATCATGGAAAAACTCCAATCACTCTTCATTGGAAGAGTGGAAATAGTGGAAATGATCGTTTTCCAGGCAATCCTGTAAAAGCAGTTATCCATTTCATAAAGCTCATATGAGAATCAAATAAGTTGTCATGTACACAGAACACACTGAAAACACACCAAGTGCATAATAATAAGCCCTCAACATATGCTTACTAATTTTGTGGCTATTATTCATGAGCAGATACAAAAAATTGAATCCTGAATAAAATTCTTTTTAAAAACATGATTTGTTTTCAGAGTAAAATTATCAAAGAAATGGCCCTCCCTGGTGGTGCAACATGTTAAAGCACAGCACTGTGAAACTAAAGCCACTTCCGCATGAGTTTGATTCCCGCCTGCCCCGGAGGTGACCACATGGTGTGGCAGAACTCTCCTGACCCGCCCGCTGCTCCCCTCAGCAGTGTACTTCGTCGATCTGCCTGTTCTGCTCCCCACTCTGTCTCTGGTGAAGCCTCCTGCTGCCCCTGAGCCTCTAGTCTGTACCCCAGTTCTGTATGAACAAATGAATCTTTAAAAAAAAATTATCAAAGGACCCAATAATATACATTCCAATGGATACTATAATTTTAATTATATGGTTGCCTTTTCTTTCTCTTACACATATATTTATGACGAATTCTAGTCCTCTATTCTGTTCTTCACCATAAATAAACCTGCTTCCATAAATTAGCCATAATCTGGGATAACTTCTTTGTTGCATTACTTCTCCGAGCATAAAGATCAACTTGTTAGAGAAAAGATGCCTTAGTCCTAATCTTACCATGAAATTCAATAATTATTCAATGTGTCCCACACTGAACTAGGTATTTTGCATCTATATTTTTTTGATTATTGATCTTCCACAATATCTGAATAAAGAACATACTTTACTCTTCCTGTTCTGCCAGCAAAGAACTGTAGCATATAAGATAATTGCCTAATGTCACATATATGCTAAAAAAGAAGAGTCTGGATTCAATCCCAGCCATCTGGCCACTAGATTGGATGTAGTGTAAATCACTGCTTATTCTTTTTCTTACTATTTGCCTTTTAAGTCAAAATAATGTGAGCTTTCAACAAGATACCTTACCTCCATTCTGCTAAAGGGTCACTGAAGACCCTCTAGAAAATTCTCTGTGAAAAGAAAACAATTGCCACATAAGTCAGACAGGCTAGAAAGCCAAGTTAGAAAGCACTATTTGCCATTCTAGTTTTGAAAGGCCAAGTTCCACTAAATAAAACCTTCACTTTGTATATGTGTGTGGAAGTGATTAGTCATTTAATACTGGAAGCCCTACCTGGAACACATTTCTTAATACATTTTTTTTCACATGCATGATGTCTTTCCACAATTTATTGCCACATTTTATTAAACTCTTGTTACCTAGCGTGTAATTGGAATCATCACTGATACATGAAACACGAGTATACAAATCTGAAACAGAGTGGAGGCAGGTCAGAGAAGTCACAGCAAAGCTAAATTTTAAAATGGGGGACAGAAACAGTAATGTGGATTGCTGCACTCTTCACGGGCCCGAGGCCACTGCACCCAGAAAAATTACCCTACACTCTCCACCCATGCAGATGACCCTCTGTGAAAAAGCAATGCTGTGGTGAGACATTAAACACAGATCAAAAAAAAAAAGTGGGGGGAGGGTAAGAAAAAAGTAAACAGATGCCTGCACATGTTTTGACTCTTAAGAAATTAAGAAATAGAAATTTTACCAGAGTCAAATAATGAGCTTAACTTGACCTTCTACCAAATGAGTGTACTCTGGTTTCCCTCAATGTTAAGGGGCCATGTTTTATAAGCTCCAATTTATACATTTGATCCAGAATGAAGTTGTCTCTGCCTTTGCCATTGTTTCTCACCCAGGTCTTAGCACAGTAATTGGTGCAGTGTAAAACAAAAATGGGTTTATGAATGAAAGGCTAAGTAAACAGTAACATAAGAAGTGGACATTGTTAAGAACCCTATTTACTTACACAGTTGGGGGCTTGCCAGGACCCTATGGAATCTCCCAATTGCAAAATTCAGTCCTAGGCTGTTTTTGTGAATAACTGTCTCTTTTTTAGTTTCAGCCTTTTAGAATATTTTCCTTGGTTCAGTGTTTTTCTCTTCTTTCATCTCCACATAACAGCCCTATTTTCATCCCAGAGCATTATACCTATTTCCAGATACACTTAAGGGCCACACTAGAAATTTCCCAGAAAAGACGATGTCACCTATAGACAGAAAATATTGCATTTATTTTATTCAGTAGCAAAGAAAGAAATAAATGAAGAATTCGTCTAGTAACATTTCTATTTGCTAATGACCTTGCTTATTATCATCACTTATACCATAATTATTAATCATCTGTTGCTTAAACATGACTAAGTATAAATCATTGCAGCTATTATCATCTATTGCCATCTAGATATACACAAAGATACATAATAAAAGGTTTTTTTGTCTGATGGAGATTTTTTAGTATGCTTTAAAATACTGTTTGGATTCTGTAAATAGATTTATTGGAGAATATGTATAAAAGTTGGGAACTATAAAAAGATTTAAAGTATCTTTAATTCATACCCAGAAATAACCACCATAGCGTGCACGACTGCAATAATGCCATCTATAAAGGAAATGTTGAAATCCCTCTCTCCTTTCTTCCAAAGCATACACACACAGTCAAGGGTAAGAGCTGATCAACAAATAACCTCTCTAGTGAACACCTGTGTACCCAGGAGTTCTAGGTGCTTAGGGCATGTGGACCATAAGAGTCACTATCCTAAAGAAATGCACACTCTACTGGCTAGAAAACTGCCAAGTAACAAGATAAGCACTATGGAGAAAATAAAGGCAGGTAAGGCAGTAAATAGTGGGTCTGGAAGCTGCTATCAAGAGTGTGGTTTGACAACTTCTTAGGAGAGGTGACATTTGAGTTTAGACCTTAATCCCAGAAAAGAACATTCCAAGCCAAAGGAATGGTCTACCCTCTTTGAAGGGCATAAAGAAAGATCAGTAACTTTGAAATGTGGTGCCTTACAGAGCTAATGGAGAAAAGATAAAAGTAAAACATTACCCAGATCAAAAAGAGCCTCATGGGAGTTCAGATTGCATACTGGTTGCAGAAACAGAATATATTATGGTATAGAGCCCATCACAGTTTTCTAAGCAAGAGAAGATGGTGGTTCAAACTAAGGATGTGGCCTTAGAGGTGATGAGTGGATATAAGCAGGATGTACTAGTAAATGGGCAGAATTTGCTGTGAGATCAAATGTGGTAAGGAGCAAAGAAGAACCAATTTCCAGGTAACTTCTACTAAAAAGTGGCATACATACATCTAGACATCTTTCTCACCAATACTCTGTTATAATCTTTATGAATTTTCTAATATCTTACATATTGATCATATAAGGCACCATTTACTATATTATCATTGTTCTACAAAAATTACCTCCATCTTATTTAAAAAACTTACAAACCAGATATCAGTGATTATTAGCTCTATTTTATGTATAAGGGAAGAGAATTAGAGATTAGTCAGTTATCCAAATTCACACAGCAAGTAAATGATGGCAAGAGAATTAAAAACCAGCCCAATGTGAACTTGAAAGCCACACCCTTAATTATCATGCCCTGTATCTGACAAATATGCCATTTATTTAACAAATCCCCTCATTACACCTTGTGTTCATTTTCAGAGTATTCTTACTAAAAGTAATTTTACTACGAGCATTATTGTACATATACTTTATAGTTGGGGGACTATTTCTCTAAGGTAGATACAGAAGAACTAAATTGGTACAATAAAATAATGGAAACTTCTAAGATTTCGATACATATGACAAGTTTACAATTTTAAAGTTTCACTAGAAGTCAATGCAACCAATTATTCATCATCATAACTTTCATGTTGATTTTTTAAAAATTTCTTTTATGTCTTGACTCTATTATAGACCTACAAAAACAGAGCTAAAAGTTAAACTTAAACAGGCTGAAACAGGAATCTCTGCTCAGCCAATACTTTATGCACTTTCCTTGTTTAATATAACATGAAATGATTAAGGATATAACTTCATTTTTTAAATGTTTTTAACCATGTAATTCAGCACCATTTTTTTAGGTAACAAAACTTTTCACAGTTGATCTAAAACATCTGAAATGCCAAGTTTATTATAGTCACCACTATTATGAAAGTATTTATTAAATATGATTAAAAATAAATAAATAAATAATGATAGGTGCTATACAAAATACAAGTTCCCAGCAACTACAATTCATAACTATATATCCCATAGTTAATGAAATAAATGT
Source organism: Condylura cristata (assembly GCF_000260355.1). Taxonomy (NCBI): domain Eukaryota; kingdom Metazoa; phylum Chordata; class Mammalia; order Eulipotyphla; family Talpidae; genus Condylura; species Condylura cristata. Next base: position 23,509,578 of record NW_004567110.1, read on the forward strand.
ATCTGTATACAAACACATGAGCCTGTTTATTAGTTTGAGTAAGGCTAGTTGCCGTACCAAAACATTGATGAAGCAACACAATAGAAGCTGATTTCTTACTCGTGTTGAGTCCAAAACAGTTTTGCTGATTGCCAGGTGGCTTGTCTCCAAGATGGAGTTGGGAGATTTAGGACTTTCCATTCTCAGGCTTTTCTTCAATACAAGCTTGCAAGACAGCTACACAGATCTTTCTCAAGTAGCACTACCTCTACAGCAAAAATTTCTGAAGTAGTGTAGTCCATGGGCTAGAACTCAAAAATGTGGTCATATTTAAGTGCAAAAATGGGTGGGAAAATAATATGTAAGATATAGGCTCTTCAGATATCTAACAGAGAAGATGTGTGTCTCTATAAGACATAGATCTCAATAATATCTTTAACAACTCTTCACCCAAAGCAAAAAAGATGAAAAGATATAATACATATGGGGTTACATCAAACACATGGGACTACATCAAACTAAAAAGCTTCTGCACAGCAAAAAAAGGCATTAACCAAACCAAAGAGATACCCTACTGATGGAGAAATATCTTTGCACTCCATACAATGGATAAGGGTCTGATCACAAAGATATATAAAGAGTTCACAGTAATCAACAAAATAAAGCAAACAATCCAATCAAGAAATGGGCAGAACTTAAAAGATACTTCACCAAAGAGGAAATGGCCTATGGGCATACAAAAAAATGTTCAACTTCCCTTATAATCAGGGAAATGGAAATCAAAACCACAATGAGATAACTCACACCAGTGAAAACGGCACATATCAAAAAAAAACTAATAACAACAAGTGTTGGAGAGGATATAGTGAAAAAGGAACTTTCCTACATTGCTGGTGGGAGTGCAAACTAGTACAACCACTATGGAAAGCTGTATGGGGATTCCTCAGACTACTAAAAATGGAGTTACCATATGAGCTAGAAATTTTACTCCTAGGGAGCTACCCAAAGGACACAAAAACATTAATTCAAAAGGAAACATGCACCCTATGTTTATTGTAGCAATATTTACAATAGGAAAGATATGGAAACAACCTAAATGCTCAAAATTAAATGATGGATCAAGAAGATGCAGTATATATAACACAATGGAATACCACTTGGCAATCGAAAGAGATAAACTAATACCACTTACAGCAACATGGGTGGAGCTAGAAGGAATCATGCTCAGTGAAATAAGTCAGATGGAAAAAGAAAAATGGTCCCACTTATTGGAGGAATATAAGAGAACCAAATACAAAACACAACACACACACACACACACACACACACACACACAAACAGACAATTATAAACCAGAGATATTCTACAAGGGAAGGGGAGGGAGAGGGATTGGGAGGAAGAAAGGAGGGAGGTAGGATCTGTGGTGATGATGCACAGGCAAATTGGGAAGGGGAGAGTAAAGATTGTTTAAAAAAAAAGAAAGAAAAAAACAGAAGATGTGTCTGTGACAGTCTATTACAGGATTGATCTTTTCTATTAACATAGACTCTGATGCCAGTTCTGCACTTACTAATCAAGTAGCAGCAATCTTTTTTGATTTTTTTTCTCAAATTTGTTTTATCTCTTCTGCTAACTTTTTCAACCCTCTTCTTGTAAAAGTCAAATCACTAAAGTAGAAATGGAAATGATTATAGGCAGTAGATTAACCCTGGGGGTATTCACACAATATTTATTTTTAAATGCATCAGACTGCTCAATGTTTAAAATAGCAGCTGAGGGCTTTCTGTATAGCCTAGGAGTTAAGTCTCAGTGCTACCACCATGATGGCCAGTGTTCAATCCCTCGCCAGGGAGCTAACCCACATGGCACAGCAGACCTTTCCTCCTCTCTGCTGCCCCACTCAGCAGTGTATTTTAGTACATCTGCATGTTCTGCTCCCCACTCTGTCTCCGATGGATCTTCTCACCCCAGCACTTCTGGCCTACACCCCAGTTCTACAATGCAAAATAAACAAAAATCTTAATTAAATGAAAATAAAATAGCTGAGTTTGTGACCGCGATGTAAAGTAGATACCCATACATGCTGGGTAACAATGTACAGTGACACAATTTTTTGTATGGAGGGGAAGAGAAGAACATGGAATTAGAAATATAAAACAAGAGCTATAATGCCTATAACTTTATTCTTTTCTCTTTAGCAATGAAAGCATTTTTTAAAAACTCTAATCTTCTCTGAGTATGACTGAAAAAAATCTCAGATTTAGTGATATGTTCTCATTACTAGTATTCTCTAAATGCCCCATTAACTGCAGTTTTAATTGAAAAATTAAACAGGAACTTTTTAGAATAATATTTAAATCATAAGTGGTTACAAAGTCAGAAAAAATTTAGTTTCATTTCAATGTGATTTCAAGAAAATGATATATGTGAACTATTTGAGAGAATGTAATTAGGTTTTCTTATAAATTAATGTGTGATCAATTTTATAAACACTACCTGAGCCACTCTTAAAGCAGGTGGGAGAAACTCCATACTTAGTACACAAACAAACATATATGTATATATTAAATCAAATTTATGCGTACTAATTAAATTTTTATAATTTTTTCTCAATTGACCTATCAAATTAAGATATATAGAAGTCTTCTAATGTTTTATTTTTTAGCACTTGCACTTCATTTGCGTATCTTAACATTTTTTATAAATACTATTCTCAAATCTATATGGATGTGGTTTCAGTGTTCCTCATAAGTCACTTCATAAATAATTTTCTAATTCTTGACTTCTTTATTTTGATTCATTTCTCATTTAGTAGGACCCATTTTGAGTAGCCCTCTTTGAAAAGGACATGTAGTTAAGTCTATCCAAATTTGATTATGTCTGTTAGCTTCACATCTTAACAAAAATGTCTCTAGATATAGATTTATTGAGCTATGAACTTTCCCTTCAAATTATGTGAACTTTGTGTAATTACGCATAGGCATTTATAATATCAGTTTAATTTTTTTTCCTTTTGTAGGTAACTTTTTTTTTTTTTGGCCAAGAAATCTTGTAAGATTCTTTATTTGTGATTTTCAGTAGATTATAAATAATGCTTGCCTTCTTTAGTTTAGTCAGGTACACACAGGGTTTTTTCTACATATGTTCTGAATTATGCTTTAATTTTTTATTTCATTTATGTATATAGCTTTTGTTCCATTTATTTTGAACACATTTTAGGAACATAAATAACCCTTAGCCTAAATTTCTAGTCTTTATCCCCCTTAGTTAAAATCCTCTAATTATTGCTGATTATTTTAGTTTCTTCTATCTTCTAGGGAACTTCATATTATCCAAAATAATTATGCACTATAGATTATGTTAATTCTATTTCCAGTTAATATGCTAGCTCTGTTAACTACATTTTAGTTATCCTTTAAATTTTGTTTTATTGTGTATTATATCCTTTTTTCAAGATTGCATTTTTATCTTATTCAGAAATAAAATATATGTAATATAAATTATTTATTTTAATAAATTACTTCCATTTTAAGAATTTTTGTCTTTTAGTCTGTGGAAATATTTCCTGTGTACCTTTTCTTTACTCCTCCACAAAAGAGGAAAGAAAAATTATTTTTCTATTAATGGAGTTGACAGATTGCTCCCAGCATCCTTCATTTTCTTCCTTTCAGATCTAAAGCCAAAGGAATGATTTATCTAAATTAGTCATACCAGTTAGACAACCCTCCAAACCAGAGACTAAATACAAAGTCAAACAGAAAGTATTATGAGTCCAAAATGATTAGTAGGTCTTATTTAGATGGTCTGGAGAGGGTTGACGTATGGGGGACATTTTAGAGAATTTCCAATATGTACAGTATGAAGGAGGAAGAAAACATAAATTACAGGAGAAATGCAAACCAACGTAAATAAGTAGGTTCCAGATCATTCCAATCATTTCTCCCTTCGCTCATAAATATTTCCTACACTATAATAAACAAGTATTCCCAAAGATGTGTTCCACATCAAACTGGTCCTGCAAGACAGCCTATGAAAAATTAAGGAAGTCCTCCCTGGTGGCACAAGGGGTTAAGTATCAGCTCTATGAAGGTATCTACAGCCACCCAACTTGAATCCCCAGCCAGGTCGCTGACTCACAAGGCTCAGCAGACCTCTCCTGCCTCACCCACTGCTCCACTCAGCAGTGTATTTCAGTAGATCTGTCAGTTCTGTTCCCCACTCTGTCTGGTGAATCCTCTCAGCCTCTGCATCTCTGGCTTAGTCACTAGTTCCTGTATGCATAAATAAATAAAATAAATCTTTAAGAAAAAGAAAGGAGTCAAATAGGTGTGGGGAACCTTTCCTGGTATATCCCTCCTTCTGTTGGAGATTCGTATGACTATTAGCATCAAGACCTACTAAAAAGAAAACAGCTTAATATCAACTTAGAATGTTTCACTTCTTTTCTTTAATATCTGCTATTATTTATGACAGTTATTGGAGGAAAAGTTTAGGACTGCTGCAATGGTTAATGGGGAGTTATCACCACTAGGTTTTTCCAGAGGGGAGACACGATCAGATTTACATTTTAAAAAATCACACTAAAAAAAAAAAATCACACTAAATTTTGTGATGATGAGTTTGTGAGGCACAAAGCTGAAGAAAGAAAGGCAATGTTAGTGGCTCTTTCCATAATCCAAAGCAGAAATATAACTGTGGAAGTCTAGAATTCTCTAGCTGTCCTGTAGTGTCACAGGGTAAATTTAAAGAAGAAGAAGAAGAAAAAAAAATAGTCATTAGGGATTTATAGGGAATAGCAAAAAAAAGTCTGCTATGTATGTTTTTTCTCTGTCTCCGCCCAGAAATCACAAAAAGTCCATTTCCAGGAGAACTGTGACCAGAGCTTCAACCTTCAATTTTGTCTCTTGAAATTTCTTCCTGCCAAAAAATTCTCACACATTCCTAGTTGCTTTTTACTCCTTAAATAAGATAAAGGGCAATTTTGTCCTTTGTGTTTTCTTTTGCCATTTTCCAACTAAATCTATTCTTGAATTGTTCTATTCATTTTTCCTTAAGAGAGTTATCTTATTTTTGTTCTTTAAGAGTTTGTTGTTTTCTTTAAAGGCAGAGCACAGTTTTGTGGCTAAATAGCCCAGGTCACAAAGATGACTAGATCCATTTTATTTTTCTAGTCAGCTCTGCCAAATCTTTTCAATATTACAGTGGCTCTAGCTGATTTATTTTTACTCTTAAAACTAAAAACTGGAAAGTTTTTGTATAGAAAGTTGCTCTTCTTGCCACTCCCCTCCAAAAATGAACTCAAGAAAATAATCTATTTCTAGTCTAAGAAAGGGTTAAGAAAATCTACTGAACATTCCTGGCATATACTTCCATTTCACTAGGCTTCCTACAAACTATAATTCCTTTTTGCCTAAAACTTTCTAATAGTAAACAAATCCCATAATAGTGTATATTATGAACTAAGAATAATAGGTTTGCATAATTTTACATAAGGTAAGCTTATCATTATGTTAGGGGAGAAGGATGTCCTGAACAAACTTTACAGATGCAAGTTTTGGGGACACCACCCCCACTCCAGAAGGAAGAACTGCTAGGACCCAAGGGTGGAGTTAAGCAGCCATTTTGGGTTTTGGATATAAAACTGGACATGTCGGGCTGAGGTAGGCACATGGAGCAGAGAGACATATCAAGAAGCGGCTCTTGCTTTCCTTGGTCCTGGACTAGGTGAAACAGATGTGGGTGAGAGATCCATGGGGAAGTTGACTATGACAGCGTTTATCTTGATTTTGACTGTGTTCAGACTTTTTCTGGCCATTTCTGACCCTTTTCTATGGGTCCCCTCCAGAAGGTGCTTTAGACTTTTTGGTGGGCTTTCACACCTTGCTTTGGACTAGTCCCTTTGGGTTGAACTTTTACCCATGAGGGGATGGGTAACTTTGGGTGTTTGACTTAGAAACTATATTCTTTATGTTTGCAGTATTGCACACTGATTGTATTAAAGTTCCTATGCATTTAAGGTCTTACATGTTTTGCCTTGATGTGACAGGTGGCAGAAACTATTCAGAGCAGACATGTTTGGGGGCTCAAGGGTGTCTCTCTCCCTGTCCTATAGCAATAACCATGCTGATAAATAGAAAAATAGAATATCTTGCAAATTTTCATCAGAATTTAGGGCAGTAGTTACACTGGAAATTGTTTTAATAGTTGGAATTTCTTAAGTCTAACCTGTTTCAAAAGGAAAATATATCTGATCTACTCTAACCTCCCAGAGAACATAACAAACTGTGAAATCTATGACTAAAAGTCACTCCATTCCCAGAAGACATCCCTATTATTGTTCAGTCCTAATTGACTCCCTTGATGAGAGTTGAAATACACACACACACATCCCTCACAGCAACATCAACATGAATATTTATTAACCACCCATTTTTTTCACAGTTCTAATTTCTTTCAATAAGATACATGTTAGATTTTACAACATGTAAAAACCATGAGAAATTTATAAATTTTCTCTTATTTTAAATGAAAGTAGACCCATCATAACCTATGCTAGGAGCAATTACTTCTAAATTGGGTAGTCAAGGGAGCATTCTTTTTAAATAGATGGCATTAATGGGTTTAAGAGTGTGCGAACTAATGAAGAATCTGATCCCGAGCTCACTCTAAGTCCACAGAGCAGGTTATCAGAAAGAAAAGCTGTAAGTGAACAGAGAGAGAGTGAAAACATTTGGGAGCCATCAAGATGAACTAGAACTTGCAACTGTTCTAGTTTATTATCACTTACTATTCCAACTCAATACACAGGTGAGGTGTCATGACATGGTAGCACTCTTCACCTGGAGCTACACACTCACCTGGATCAGCACTACATGAAACAAAAGGGAGAGTCAAAGGAGCCGTGGTGGGTCCCAGAGGGCACCAAGCTCACACAGAGAGTCTGCACATCAGCTCCCAGGAGCTGTGGTGGCACCAAACACCCTCCAGAATGTCACAGCACAAAAGTTTCTCCTCCACTCTGCCTTCCATCTGTCACACAGTTTCCTTAACCAAGGAATTTCTGCTGCAATCAGTCTGCAAAATTAATCACAGTCTAACCCTTGTCAACTTGCACTCATACACATCTATTTTAACCTATTTACCCATTTTTAATCCCATTCCCCACTCCACCCCTGTAAAATATCTCTGGTATATAGTTATTTATTGTTTTTCATTTTCATTTATTACAATTGCTTCCCCCCCCCCTAGTCCCTTATGCTCCTGCTATTAGTGAAAGCATCTGGTATTTTTCTTTTTCTTTCTGGATTATTTCACTAAGCATGATTCCTTCCAGTTCCATCCATGTTGCTACAAAAGGCATGAGTTTATCTTTTTGATCACTGAGTAATATTCCATTGTGTATATGTACCACATCTTTTTAATCCAGTCATCTACTTTTGGGCATTTGGGTTGACTCCATGTCTTCCCTATTGTAAACAGAGCAGCAACAAACATGGAATAAAGAAGTAGCAAAATCATGCTTCCCCTAAGATGATGCAGTTATCACTAAGACAACTGGAAATATGTGTATTCTATCAACAACAACGAGATATAAAAATGTCTACTTCGGGCTCTCCCTGGTGGCGCAGCGGGTTAAAGCACTGCATTAAGAAGCTTAAGTCATTTCCACATGAGTTCGATTCCCGCCTGCCCCGGAGGAGATCCACATAGCGCGGCAGACCTCTCCTGACCCGCCCACTGCTCCCCTCAGCAGTGTACTCCATCGATCTGCCTGTTCTGCTCCCCACTCTGTCCCTGGTGAATCCTCTCACCCTCCGCATCTCTGGCCTGTACCCCAGTCCTGTATAAATAAATAAATCTTTAAAAAAAAAAATGTCTACTTCGTTCATTTTAGGGTCATGTCTTTAACTGTTCTAGCTGAATGTTTCTTTAGACTACCCTGTAACTTATATGCTAAAATGAAAACTGTTAACACAGTTTACTGGTTATTATCTGATATAATCATTCAATATAAGGAAGTAATACTCAAAAAAAACTGTGTCTATACATCCTTCCTAAAGACAAACTTTGAAAAATGGATCCTGAGGGGTTTTTTTGTTTGTTTGTTTGTTTGTTTGTTTGGTGGTTTTTTTTTTTTAGTAAGTTGTCACATTTGTTTGAATTACAGTTACTTATTTATGAATCTATTTTTCCCAGCAGAAACTATATAGAGTTCATTGTTGTATCTATGACAGCTAGAACATTACCTGACATATGGGTCAATATAGATCTGATAAATCCTGAGTTTCTACATTTCTATTAGACCTAATTAGATATAATATTCTTACTTCTCAGCAAATAAAACACAGCTGACATAGGGGGTTAAATTTCTGACTATGAGTATCATACAGAAACGGTGGGGGATGAAAATCAGGGAGCTCAATGCTTCCTTGAGGATAGAAGCATTGAGTTGCCCATACTCTATAAGTTGAGAAATAGTAAGGATCCAAACAGAAAAAAAGCATCTGTTTTCAAGAGACAGTGGAGTGCAGGTAGAAAAAACCCTAAAACCTAGGAATCAGAAAACACAAATTCTAGTCTCAACTTCCAATTTATTTCATTGTATGACCTTGGAAATTTTACTTAACCTCTCTGGGCTGCAGTTCCATCTATATAATGAGAAACTGAATCAGAGAATCTCTCAGATGTTTTCCAACTATCATTCTATTATATCTATTACAGTCTGTTTCCCTACTTCCCTATTCTGAAATTTTCTATTACAGACCCCCTTCAAATTAAGTGGAAACACTAGGCCACACCAGAAGTTATTAATCCTTCCTGGGGTTAGAGTAAATCCTTTGGTTAGACTATCAAACTCTCTACTGTCCATCTGGAAGTAATAGGCTTAAAACACTACAGTAAACTAGAATGACTAAACTGAGTCTACATAGACCCCAACGTATCCTTCCTCAAGGTAAGAAAAAGAAAGCTTCAAAGCATGTAGAAGAATTATGCAGGCGGGCTCTCCTGGTGGCACAATAGGCTAAAGCACCACATTATGAAGCTCTCTGAAGCCACTGTAGCACGAGTTCAATCCCTAGCCAAGAAGCTGACCTACATGGCATTGCAGACCTTTTCTGACCCAACCACTGATCCCCTTAGCAGTGTACTTTGTTAGTCTGCCTGTTCTGCTCCCTACTCTGTCTCTGGTGAACCTCTCACCCACCACAGCTCTGGCCTGTACCCCAGTTCTGTAAGGATAAATAAATAAATATTTAAAAAATTATGCAGGCGGGGGGGGTGGGGATGCTAGTGCTGCTGAGTGTGACAAGCAGACCTGAAGAGACCCGGGTTAACTTTTTTTAATAGTTTATTTTTACATCATTTTGTGCATTTTTCCAACTCAGTTGTAATCCTTGTGGGTTTCCCATCACCAAATCACCCATGTGCCATCACCATAGTCCAGTGCATTTCCACCCACCCCACCCCCACTGTTTCTAATCCCATTCCCCAGAGACCAGAGTTATTTTAAAGAAAAAAGCAAATCCTTGGGAGGTGCTCTGCCATCACCTTTCATCCTAAATTTCCTAGAAGTACATGTGAATAAGTGATTAAAAATTTATTTGTTTATCATACAGAACTGGGGTACAGGCTAGAGGTGCAGGGGTGGTGAGAGGATTCACCAGAGACAGAGTGGGGAGCAAAACAGGCCAACTGACGAAGTACACTGCTGAGGGGAGCAGTGGGCGGGTCAGGAGAGGTCTGCCGCGCCATGTGGGTCACCTCCAGGGCGGGGACCAAACTCATGCTGAAGTGGCGTTAGCTTCTTAGTGTTGTGCTTTAACCTACTGCACGGGCCTGTTTATCATAATTTTTAAGCATAATTATTTCTCTGGAGGCTTGTGGCCAACCCTTTTCTATCTGGACTCAAAATGTTAAGGGCTTTGGTGACTCAAGCACCCCTAAACATCAGCTACTTTTGATTAGATTTCAGGTCCCTGGTGGCTCACCCAGAATTATGGAGCACAGATATATGTAAATGAAGATGGAAGTGGGAGGCTAGAAGGACATGCAACCATGACTATAGAGATCACATACACATAGAAATTAGATTTGTATCCATGCCCCATCTCTGTCCCTATATAAATGTTCACCCACTTAGAAAGGAAAGAATGTAACTGTACTTCTAGAACTAAGTAGTACTTCATCACACTAACACTAAGCATCCTTGAAACATAATATAAATCTACATAAAAGTTAACATTCAGTTTATAAACACTTTTTGCTTTCCAGTTTTTAGCATCACATCCATTGTATAGCAAAATAATACCGAGACAGGCAATAAAAGTATACAATGGAGGAAAAGGACAAAGCCTGTTCTCAATAGGCAAAGTAGAATGTGAAGTTTTGACAAGGAGAAAACCTAAACAGATGGCAGAAATGACATAAAAGCAATAAAAAAGAAAACAAAAAGAACCCTTCAAAAGTATCTAACAGATAAGGGTACTGTGAATGGAACAGAAAATGAATAATATAAAACCAACCATCAGTCTGGAATGAAGTCTTACACACGGAAAAAGAGGGTGGTGGGGCCTTCCAATTTCTCAAATTCTTTATGTCCAGGGGAAGGATGTCCTAAAAGAACTCTGCAGAGTTTTGTGGACTCCACCCCCTACTCCAGCTTTCTAGACTCTATCCCCTACTCCAGTGATTGGAAACTACAACTCCCAGCAGTACCAAGGAGAGAACTGCAAGGACCCAAGGGCGGAGCTAAGCAGGCATTCTGGGACTTTGGGGGATAAACAGGGAGCCATTTTCAATGGTTCTCTCTCTCACTGGGGGAAGGGCTCTTGGGACCATGTGGCTGGGGGCTTTCAGTTAGTTTGTTACTAGAGTTCCAAGTCAACCTAGCAGGTAAGGTATTCTACTTACCTTGTATCTCTCTCTTTCCCTGGATTGTTCCTTTTCCTTTCCCCTTGTGTAAATAAGCCCATTATTGACCCTTTCATGTGTGTCTGCATTGCAACTAAATTTTAACCACAGGGATGAGGACCCACAGACAGTCAGCCCAGTTCACAGTGGGGTGCCCTGTAATATGTATAGAATACAGAGCTATAGTTCAATTCTTAGCAGGAAGAGTAGACCCCAAAGAGCCTGAGCAGCCCACTGTCCTTGTCACTGTCACACTGGGAAAAGCCACAGCTTCCACCCTCCCCCCAGCCCAGCAGCTGCCCTGCCCTCAGCGCCTCCACACCAAATCCTGCACCCCTGGCAAGTGCACAGGAAGCTGGCCTGGCAACCTCACAGGTGCAGCCACAGTGACCCAGACAATAGTCATCTCAACAGAGGCTTGGGGAACAGTAAAATGGTCCAACATAAGCAACAAATGTGCTCTCATCAAGGAAGATGTACTTGTACACAAACTACCATAAACAGCAACCCGAGAGGCACCTTTGCAGTATAGGAGCTGGGAAGACTGTGGAGGTTGTTGTTGAAGGTGAAGGGTGCAGAGGCAGCAAACGTCACAGGCCTGGTGGGGTCTCAGTGCAAGCAGCCAAGACCGAGCAGACATGAACCACTGCAGGGCTAACCACGTCACCCTGGCCCTCCATACAACTACGGGCAGAGGACCGGAGTAGTGTGATGGGGGAAGAATGACAACAGGTAGACAAGTAGATAGAATATGGATGGGTTATAGTCCATGATTCTGCAGGGGTCTGCTCCCTAGAGAGGGAAATCAAAGAGAAGAGACCCAAGGTTAGCAGTCACTCAATGTCTGAACTGCTACAACTTCAATTCCCGAAGTAGATGCCCAGAAAACTCTACAACACAAAATGGCAACGAGACAAATGTTGCCCATTCTTCTGAGAACTCTGCTCCTGAGGCCGAGAAGGGAAGGGCTAAGCTTACCACCTTTACCAACAATAGTTCAGTCATCACAAGAAGAAATGAATATGACGTCCCAGCCACGAGAAATGAACCAAAGATCAGCAACGAAAACCTTAAGTGTTGGCTTTTTGCCCAGTGACTAGATAACCAAAACTATATGTGTTGTCTATGCAGTGTGAGATTTTATTATTTTTACCTAAAGATGTCTCTTATGGGTAATGAGAAACATGTTTAAAAAAAAAAAAACCTTTTTTTTCTCAATATACTTTTTTTTTTAAACTAGTTCCTATTTATCAACAATCCTAGATTGTACATTTTTTTTTAAGATTTATTTATTTATTCACATAGAACTGGGGTACAGGCCAGAGATGTGGAGGGTGAGAGGATTCACCAGAGACAGA